>NC_052946.1:32838190-33445274 GCF_013358895.1 Oreochromis aureus
AGATGAGACTAAACTTTGAATGCCAGGGTGATACTACTATATACCTATATATATATACTATACTATACATTCAATGGTCCAAAACTGTACCATTGAATTAAACATGAATTGTTTGACTTCTTCACCAAAAATCAATAATAATGATTTCTTACTTGTAAAGTTACATTTATAGGTGTAAAATATGGCCATTATAGTAGTAAAATTATAATACCAAGGATCCAGTGCACAAAAAGGATTTTCTGTGTGCTGTTTTCTAGGAGATAAACCACCTAAGTTGTTTGCACAATGGAAAATACTTGCAGCAATATTTTCAATAATAAAAACACAAAAGTTTTCCCAAAAATTGTTCTCAGTTGGACACTTCCAGAATAAATGTACACTAGTCTTTAGATCCGAAACTTCAGTTTAGACCAGCGTGTATTTAATATTTAACTGATAATAATTGTTACCGATTTATTTGGTCAGTGAGACGCTTGATTTCATTCTGTACCACATTACCCACAATCCAAGTCCAACAATGACTCTGACGTATACATCTGTCATCAAGCAGACCAATGAAATCGACGCACTCCATCTCATACAACCTCCGGTACCGCCTCTTTTCCTCTTCCGGATTTTCTAGCGTGACCGACGTTTCGTGTCTATTTAGACTTAAAAGTAAGTCCAAATATCCGTCACATTATAGATGTTAGTTTGTATCTCATTATGATTTTTTAAGGTGGCCCGTGTTTGATGGTTGATTTTATTCGACTACAAATGTGTCGTTGTTGACTAAATTACTGTCAGTAATGGAGGACTGCTACAGACAAACACTGGGCGCCATGCTGCCTCTGTCAGTCCCAACTGATGTATCAGCTTACATGGTTTACACCAGCATAGAGGCTGTTACACCATGTGTTCTTGGCACTGAATACAAAGTCGAACAGCGACCTGCATATTTAGTATGGTGATTTTTGTCCGTGTGTAATGTTTAGTATTTTTCTTTGTAAAACATTAGCCACACGTTAGCTAAACTGCTAAACCTGGGTTCTCCGAACATATTTAAAGACTCAAAGTATAACCTTAAAAACACCAAAGAACAAAATATTCTTGTAGAACTACTAGTAGTTATACACTTGAGTTTTTTTGCTTTATGAAAGTACTCATCGTTGTCCTTAAATAAAGTTATAAATTAATTCACCGAGGGTGCGTGCCGGCCCCCTAGTGGCAAACCTGGAGTATTTCTGAATTTCAGACTACTCGATAAAAATACAATTTAGAAATCACTTTTTCCTACTTTAAAAAAAAAAAGAAAGGTGCTAATGCAACGTATTTTGGCCTTCCATTCAAAGGAATATTGGCAAGACTATGATTTATCATATTTTTAACCAGCTAGTGCTGCATAAAATACACGTTTGTCGATCATACGGGCAGCAAACCACTACAGGCCTATTTTGAGAGAAAAGACATACAGCTAAACTTAGGCTTTCTGAAATTGTTGTTATTTTTACCTGTTTATCTTCTATTAAACAATTATTTAGTAATATAATTAGCAGCACCAATGCTCATTATACTCAAGTTATCTAATTATAAATTAATCTCATGATTTTTCCCTGTTAATTACTTAATGTAAAAAAATCATCAGGCCATCAAGACTAACTGTAACACACACCGGAATATTGAGATGCTTTTCGAAATGAAATTTTCCAATTTACATTGGTAACTTGGCACACAGATTCTTCACTTCTGTTTTGTTATCACTACAGAATGCGTTACGTGGCCGCTTACCTCCTGGCTGTTCTCGGTGGAAACGCCAATCCTTCTGCCAAGGACATCAAGTCCATCCTGGACAGCGTGGGAATTGAGGCCGATGATGAACGCTTAAATAAGGTTTGTTGCTAAAACGTTGAGCCTTTTTTTTCCTCTGAAAATGTGCCGTGGCTGAGTTGTCTCTTCTCTGCAGGTCATTAGTGAGCTCAATGGTAAAGACATCAATGAAGTTGTGAACTCAGGTAAAGGCCCATCTTTGAGAATAACTGCAGAGGTCAAGATGATATACACAGGAGCTGGCTAACAGTTGTGTATCACTTTTTTCTTCCACAGGCCTCTCTAAGTTAGCCTCCGTACCAGCAGGCGGTGCCGTGGCGGCACCTGCTGCAGCTGCCGCTGGTGGAGGTGCTGGGGCTGCGCCTGCTGCTGGTACGTATATATTTATATATCTGTCATTCTAAGTGAAGTTTAAAGAAGAAAATTTAAGCTTCTGCAAGGTTGGATGAAAAATTTGTAATAGTGTTGGAAAAGGTTAGCTGTGTTGGATCTCAGCGCTGGTAACTATTCTCTGTACTTATCTTTTTATTAAACAACATCTTGTTGTTTGCAGTGGAAGAGAAAAAGGAAGAGAAGAAAGAAGAATCAGAAGAGTCCGACGAAGATATGGGCTTTGGTCTCTTTGATTAATCTGCCTTCTCTGTGTTTAAAAAGCAATAAAAATGTAAAAGGTTTACACAAATCACCTTTTCTTACTGTCCTTTAATTGATATTTATTTTAAATAACCCTTACCTAATTGTGACTGGGCAAAAGTAATCATTCACAAAGATATTACAGTTAAAGTGTCTGGGGCTTGACGCTAAAGCTTTTGTTTCATGTTAAAAATAGACAAGACTAGGAAGCCAGTCATCATTAGGCAAACCAGACCTTCCGTGTGGTCTGTCTGTCGTATTGTTGGTAAGATAATTGAAACCACATAATGGTGTGAGCAGTGAGGGACAATCCATGAACCAGACCAGACAAAGTTGGCCACACAAAATAATAAAAAACAAGACTGAAACTGGTGTGTTTAAGGTTTAGGAAACACATAAAAGACCTGTAACAACAATTCAGCCACAAGGAGAAAAACAAAAAACATAGAAATTTGTGAAACGGGTCTTTTGGAACATGGGAAAAAAATGCCAATGAAATGTTGATAGTATTATAAATTGTATGATTTTTAATGCAGCTATACAGACACAACAATTCTTAATTTTTAAAATTACTGCAAGACTCTTGTGAGAACAGGATCAACGGGAAGGCGGGGGGAGAAGTCCGTAAACTGGTAATGTGCTTCAAACAACAGTTAGTGTAATGTTCAGGGCTCTCAATAGTTATTTCTCATTGTAAAGATGTTTGATTGCCCAACAAGCTGAATAGTAATGGAGCTGGCATGGATGGAAACCTTAGTGATCTGTCATTATTGATTACCTGTGTGGTTTCCCTGTCACAAGCCAAAATGGTGCAAGAGCATAAATTAGAAGTGAGTAATTAGTCACATCACAATATATCTTTTGCAAATGATTTTTTTAAAATTGCATGACAGCATAAATAGTCACTCAACTGTAACCTGGAATTTTCCACTACCTGCCATCTTCCACATCCTGCTTTTGCCTTACATAAGATACCCGAATTAAGGTCAACGAAGTAAGCAACGTAATCTCTTAACGCTGCCTTTGAAATGACTAACTACTCAAAGAATTAACGCTGATGTGTGGGCTTACTTTGCTTCAAGTTTCACTAAATTAGATCTCAGTGGTTCATGTCATACACAACACTCATAACTGTGTTGTGTTCATCATGCAGTTCCATTTATCTTTTTCTCGTTTTTTTGTAGAGCACAGCACAAAATCACACGTGTTCATTATTTTTAGTAGGATACTGAGACAGTCATAGCACTGCATGTTAATCATACTGACTGTTGATTTCCATTTAATATTTGCTTGTTCCAAATATATTAAACTATCAAATGTATACAGATTCTTTATACACTTTGAATTGTCAATGTAAAGCTTTTTTTATTTATTGCAAAGCTGATGAAAACATACTTTATTTATAATTGCAGTAGTTTTAACAAGTCAGTTTTATGGTCAGGGTTGTACAGCTTTTAAAATATGTTGTTATATGTTAGCTGTAAAACAAAGGTGTGGCTGACTCAAAGTCTTCTTATTGCTTCAGCTTGCATTCATCTGTTAGAACAGAGTTTCTAAGTTTTTGTTACTTTGACATGAGGTCATGTCTAAAGGCAACCTGCAGCTGCATACATTGTATGGACAAAAGTAGTGAGCCACTTGCACATTATACCTACACGAGCAACTCCCGTTACAGTACTATGCTGGAATTCGGTGAGCTCTTATTTCCACAGAAGTTTGGAAAGGTCTACCGCATGGCTAGGTGCCTGATTTTATATAGCTGTGGTAATGGGATTGAAAACACCTGAATTCAAAGGTTAAGAGGTGTGGCCCATGTATGTCAGAAGCTGATGGCTTTATTTCTTGAAGCCTGCTTCCTAACAGGAATAAACAGATCTCTAGCCTCTCCTAAACAGGTTTGAGCAGGTATGTAATAGCCTCAGGCTGATGTTTGATGTGTTCTATTAGCTTAATTCTTCTGTTTCATAGGTGGTGGAAGGATAATGAATTTTCTTGAATACTCTTCACAATACTTATTTTTCCAACAAATTAAGGGGATGCAAGTCTTAATTTTTGCTGTTTTTATTATCAAGTTGATCTTAAATTAAGCCGGCCTTTAGATATACATCAATTCTCAATGAAAAAAATATAAACATCTTTTTAGTATTTAATATGAATGCCAGCATTCATGAAAAACAAACATCAGTCACATTTTAGAATACCAAAATATTCAAGAACCTTGCACCAAGTTATTTAGCTTATACATAAAAAATTGCACTGATCTTTCACATTTTTACAAATTCACATACACAATTCAACCTAGCAAAATGCCACAGTTTTTTAGTTTTGCGAAACCAGCTGTGTTTGTTAGTAGTTTAGTAATATCTCAGTTGAACTTTAATGTGAAAGACAACACTCATGCACTCAAACAACACCCAAACAGTTTTCTCAGCAGTCATTCTGTTGCAAATTTATAGTTTAACAAGCACTCAAAAACAGTATTAAGAAAACCTAACATAGATTACAGCATGTGTCTCTTTGCAGGCCTAAAGCATTTCTTGGCCATCCCCTTTGTAAAGAGGAACTCAGGTGTGCAATACATCCTTAACCACATCTGCAGTGCTAAGAGGGGTTGTCAAATTTGAATGTGCAGCAATGTTTCTGCTTGGCTGCTTCTCAGTCATCACTGTCAGACCAGGGATGATCTGTGCATGCCTGTAAGAGAACATAAGAGTTTAAATAAAACAAACTTTTTCAATGTTATTTTTAAAAATACACAATATCGCTACACTATATTTAGCATTTTTTTTAGGGATATACATTCAAAAATTAATTGAAGCAAAATAACATTTGCATTCCCATTTTAATCAATAATTAACTGATAACATGGTTTCATTATTATGAGAACACCACACGAAAGCTGTTTCTTTCTAATGTTGACTCTCTTTGCTTTATCTCTCTCCATTACATCTGATTCTTACCTGTCTGTATTTAAATCGGTCCTGTAGATAACGGTTTCCCAGACCAGTAATGTGGCCTACATTCTGTTTGGAGAGTCCGGCTATCCTGGCTGTGAAGTCAAGTGTGAAGGCCAATTTGACCAGCTCAGGTGCTGTTGGTAAGACAGTTGGAGGTTTTTGGGTCGATGAACCTTCTTTCTCAACATATGCATCAGCAAGCTTTTGGAAGGAAGAGTATGTCATCTGCTGAAAGAAGTAGCTCAGGGTGGGGTTATCTTTCATCTGTAAGACATAAGGAGAAGAGGACTGTCCATTAATACAATCTGCTTTTGATTTACTAAAATAAACATCAAGTCAACAGCTACTGAACAGTTATACAAAATGGGATAAAAAGCCAATTGCAATTTAATAGAGTGCAAGGCTATCTTATCAGGAAGCCTACACAATCATTAGTTGTAGCTGAGAGAACAGAAAGCTTTTAGTCTGATTCATGATGGGTGCAACTGATGATCATTTACATTATTGATTAGCCTCCCATTTATTTTCTCTTTGTACTGATTGTTTGGTCTATAAAATGTCAGAAAATTAAAAATGCTCATAGCTCAAATGTGGATAATATCTCTTAAGGCCATATTTACATGTGCAAATGTTTTTGAAATATACCAAAAACAGTTCCAATAATACAAAGAAAAGCAGCAAATCCTCAGACTTACGAAGCTGTAGTCATGAAATCTTTAGTATTTATGCCTGATCACATTTCTAAATAGTTTGTATTGTCAAATGCAGCCATACTTATTTAATGTGTGAACCTGTTTTACGAAAAAACAAAAAAACAACTGTAGTTTCGAAACACCACGCTGACATGCTGCTAAGTAGAACTTTGCATATTTAACTTTACACCTCTTCCTGTTCTCATGTTGACCTCGTTTACTACTATTCTTATTGCAAAAACAGAAAACATGCAGAAGTAAATGCCCATGACAAATTCGCAAAAACCCATTAAGTATTGAAGACAAACACAGGAACTTGAACATGAATTTGTGAAGGAGTTTGTACTTTTTCACTGGAGTTGGTAATGGTTATCTTTATAATAATTTGAGATTTATTAGTTAGCTTTTGTTTTCTGTTAAAACACATTTGATCTGTGTAATTAAAAACAGTTTATATTCAAGGCATTATATACAGGCAGACTATTTAACATAAAGTATTTCAATATTTTTACTTTTCCAAGACTGACAGTTAATACCAACCTTGACATCTATGGCATCACCCTGTTCCTTCATCAGAGCAATGATCCTGTTAATTACTTCCTCTGAAACCAAACATAAAGAAGAAGTGTAATTAATGCTCTGAGCAGTTCACAACATTGTTCACACCACAGTCTACTATTTGTAACAATGTGGGTTTAAGTGTATCGTATAGTTACATTTTTAGCACAAACCTTCCATTTGGTTTAGAAGTTGTTTTACTTTTCTTTCATCAAATTTGTTGCCAAATTGACTGACATGTACATGACTTAAATTCAGAGAACTAAACAGTTTCTTACCATCTGATAGTGGTGCAACCTCTTCTTTTTCTTTGACCTCATGGACAATTTTTTCCAGTTCCTCTGACACCTTCTCATAATAAGAGTCTGTTGGTGTTACACTGACAACAGCTGCAAAATGAAGATTTGGTTATTTTTAAATGTGTATTGTTTTTGTACTCCAGTGATTTGGCTTACTATAAAAATGTAAAAAATGACATTGATTATTAAATAAGGTCAGTTCTCCCACAGGCATACCTTCAACTCCTGTGATGTCAGCAGGTTTGTTTGGTTTTATCAGAGATAGCTGCCTTTTTGAGAATCTTCTTCTTAGGGACTTTTTTCTCGTTGACTTCTTTGGTAAAGTGACTGGTGTAATGGGCAAGCAGGTAGTTACTGTCTCAGAGGAATTGGACATGTCTGGTGGACTGTCCTGCTCGTCGTCTTTATCCTCATTGTCCTTCCGGGTGAAAAAGCCAATTATATTTTTCCAAAATGAGGTTTTCTTGATCTTTTTTGATTTTTTTGTCGGTTTCTCTGGTTCTTCGGGACATTTCTCGGGTTGGTTTGGTACATGTTCAACCGGATAGAACGTATCAATTTCTTTTCTATCCACATTCTCAAGTGAAGGGGCCAAGTGAAGGGAGGGGTCACTGGAATGATGTCTTTGTCTTTTTGGCACCGTCACCCATTTTTCTTTCCTCCCAGCCACTTTAAGCCCATGAGTGCCATCATTTAGGCTGAGGCTACGTTTTACGTATACCTCCAGGAGACGGGCTGTATCCTTGGGAGGCACGGAAATTAACTGGCTGTTAGGAGGCCTTTGTTTTTCTTTCTCTGTTTCCATGTTGGACTCTGAAAGGTGAAACACAACACCACATATAAAACACATCCTTAACACTTTTGAAGGATACGATTTCAATCAAAATGACCTGACAACGGATGGTACCATCTTCTCAATTGTAACAAACAAAACAAAACTGAACAAAAAATGTAAACATTTGTAACAATTTAGACCCTCAAATTAATAAATGTAGCAAGGAAGTAGTCGGCACAATAATCATTAATTGCAACTAAGATGGCAAATGATTTTTTAGTCTGTTGTTAAATTGGAATAAATAAGAGTAAGTAGCTCCATATAACCCGTATGGAGATATTTAACTTCCCTTATCTGATAAACAGCAAAACCGAAAGCTAAATAGAAAAAGAAATACGAATCTGGGACTTTCTGAAACCAGGTTGCTCTTAAGTGTTCGTTAAATGTTTTACTTTAAACTACAAGCGGTAAACTTGTAGAGGCGGTTTATACCATTAACAAGTTGGAGGAAGAAGAAAGACTGCAAAACAAGAAGAAGAAGCGCATTAGTACCATTAGCAGTAGGCCAAAATGTAGACTCACCTTCACACACCGCAAATATGTTAAATCTCTGCAAGGATCTGTGCAAGTCTGGCTACCACTTAAGGTTCTTTTTAAAAAGTTATATGGATCCAAAGTCCGGCTGCCTGCTCAAAAAGCCTCCTCCTAACTCCTTCGCGGAGTGGGCGGGAAGCTGGGAAAACACCACCTGTCTTCCTGCTTGCATTCGTGTCCAAAGCCGACGTCAGACTCAACGCGTGTTTACAGTTTCACCCTCGCTCTCGGTTCTGTTGTAAAACAATATATCCACCGGGTGCTTTGTCCGATCTTTACAGGAAGACATTTTGCTTCCTTTCAGAGGCTGCATTTAGAGGAAGCAGTACAAAACGTGACGTTTTTTTAAATGACGTAATCGTAGTGATTTTCTTGTTATATTTAAGTCATTCAACCAGTCTTGCGCGTGTTTTTCTTGATTTGTGATAATGTGATTTTATCATGTGGTTGTCTGTCTCTTTATTTATTTGTATACAGATCTCTTGGAAAAGTAATCACGAGACTACTTCTATTATTATTATTATTATTATAGCATTATTATTATGATTAGCAGTAGTAGTAGAGGAATAACATTGCTCTCATTTATTTGCCATTGTGTCTCGTTTCGTTTCCAAGGTCGGAAACTACTGTCTTAGCTAACGATCAATATTAACTGTACTGTTTACTTTCCACTCACTTTTTATAGCATATTTTCCAAATGTTCCAGAACGCGCGTTATGGAACATTTGGAAAATGTGCTATAAAGAGGTGCTCGGTTTTAAACTATAACAACAAAAAATGCGCATTTTTTGTTGTTATAGTTTAAAACCGAGCACCTCATTGCAGCATTTGCTTTTCTTTACTTTCATTAAAACCTTTGCCTATTAACATTTTCCAACAGAATTCCTGTAAACTGACTGGGGCGCTCTTATGACAACATCTGATAACACAGTTCCCAAGATTTTGTAATCTTGTATCTTGTAAACATTTCCCTTGCAGTTTTCCAAGCATAGAGCACTGATATGTATTGCAGTCAAATATTTCCAGGAAGTGGTTGTGATCAGAAAAAACTCTTTTTGTTTAATTGTAAAACATGCCGAGCCCTTATGCTTACTTATCAACAGGCTTTCTGTCTGCAGCTGACTCTTATCAGTAGTTTGTCATCTGGCTGATTTACTGGAAGTCCATGGAAGGTGTAACGTTAAGGCACGTTAGTGGCAGATACACTACAGGAGACAGTAGTTTAATAATCTCTGAGTGATTAATTGCCTCATAGATTCCTTCATTTGATTTTATAATGGAAGAAAAGGTTTTAACCACGACATATATCAATTTAATTTGTGCAAGTTTTTGAGTTTTTCTATACTGAAGCATAGTCAATTCTGTGTCCTACAACAATCAAATACCTGTGCTTTACTGGTATGGTGGTCTAGCTTATAGAGCTCAGTTTCTGTTGAAAGTAATTTAGAGGGTTGTTAATTTAACTTTATGGTAATTTTGCAGGCTGCTGATAACCTTACTGAAGTTTCTCTTTGTATAGGTGATTAAAGATTAACAGAATCCCAAACTGGAGCCTCTCATGCCTCTAAGCTACATCATGTTTTATGAACCTTTAGCTCATCAGTGTGTTATTACATAATCTGAACAACGGGAAACAAATTCACACAAACGTTAGGGATACTGTTGTGGTACATAGACTCACCATGTGCATTAATGTCATGGTAATTTTGTAGGTTGTTCTTTGTTCAGGGTGGAATGATTGATACATTTATACTGTTTGTAGTATCAAAGTGAAGCCACTGGGTGTCCCTCTTAAAACATGTTCTGGAGCCTTTCACTGTCAAACCATAGAGTAGTTTACTTTTCTTATAAGTATTTAATCTCAATACACATATGTAAGTATGTATTTTTGCATTCATACATTTCATGCTATTTCATGCTGCAGCACAAATTTAGTCACAAATAGTATGCTTGACTATACTATATGTATTTGATGCTGTTTTCACTTGTTACCTTTACAGATTAAGGTTTGTTTTTTGTTTTGTTTTCTTTAACGATAAATTTGACTATATTTTTGCATTCAAAAATATGGTAAGCCTACATAATTTGTTGTTCCACAGTATACAAAATAGTTTCACTTTTGGTATCCACATGTTTGCGTGACATTTTCAGTTCCACAGAACTGTGCCTTTATGATTGCATCATTTCAGAAAACTTGAAATCATTTTCTTCTTCTGCCTCTGTACTTGTTTGTTCTTACATTTGATAAATTTGTTTTTACATTAGTATAGAAAGAGGTCAGTTAGTTGCTCAAATGTTCTTATTTTCTTTATCTTAAGATCTTCGGCTTTGGTTTATGTACAGCTGACCTTTCTATATTTGGAGAAATTTAGTAAATTATCTATGTAGTGGTACTGCATCTGTACATGGCCAGTAATTTTTCACAAACAGACTGTATCAGATCCCTAACCTGACTTTATGAAAAACCCTGCTGTTGCAGATGTGGTCTTCAAGGCAATGCATTACTGTCTGGTCCCACATGATACTTTAGGTCACCTTTTTCATTTTTCATGGGTCTTAAGCTGGACAAATGTGAGACTCACATTTCGTCCCACAAGGTCTGGTCATTGACCTCCAGGGTTGACGCAGTGCAGCGGAGCAGCCACAGCGCATTTACCTGCTGTAAATCTTTATCTGTTTAAATAATTACTCATCCTCTGTCAAGGGACTCTCCAGTCTTAAAATGATAGATGAGTATTACCCAGGCAATGCAGAGCTGTGCTAACAAAACACATATAAACAGATACTAGGGCATACAGTGATTACATTAATATCTCTAGCCAATAATACTGCTGTACAATACACCCTAGAGGCTTTTTGATTAAATGGTATAATAGCGTATACGATGCATTGAAAGCCAGCCACCAGAAAGTGAAACTGAGTTATGCAGGTTCATCATCATGTCATTTAACAACTGAAGAGGTTTCTGAAACAAAGTCCTTATACTGTGAATGCTGAATCAGGATCAGAGGGGCGTGAAGTCATATGCCGATAAGGAATTATAAGCGGGAATCTGTTAATGTGTAACACAGTTTCACATTTATTGTAGATGTTAAAGGGGAAGGAAATCCATTTCACTTAAAACATAAATCTAAGCAGTACATCCAATTTTACTGTAAAGCTCAGTAATCTTAACAGTTGGAGACTAGAGATTTTAGTAAATAAGAATAAAATAGAAATAAATAGTTTATTTGTTTTTGTATATGTTATTCAGTAGGGCAGTATATTTTGCATAAACCGCCAGGTTCATGAAAATGGCCACTTGAGCTAACTATCAGCCCAAAACTAGCACATTTACAGCATGGCACAACAAGAATTTGGTTGCTATTGCTAATTTTCCTCATCCTTGAAATTATTTTTTAAAAAGGCATCTGTTTAAATTAAGGTGGACCTAATGTGCCCATTTCTGCCTCAATATTTTTTTTAATTCTTGGACTCCACTAAAGTAGTTTTGCATAACTCAGAGGTCAAGCTAATTCTTATTAATCTTCTTATTAAGAAGACCCTCATTTTATACTGTAAGATGCTTGAAACAGCTGTTTAAGTTCCTTTCCCTTTAGGACATTTTTCCTTGAAATCAGCTTTCTTCTGATTGGCTACCCGTTACAGACAGACAGTTTAAACACCAGGTGGTTGGGCTTAAGTCTAGGATTATTTTATTTTAAAAAGTGTAAACCGCATGTAACGTGTAAACTCCACTCTATTCCTTTTGGAGAATGTAAAAAACTCCTTGGTATATAGAGATATCCATAACGCCTCATTGTGTTTTGCCTTGGTTTTTGTTTATAGTTTTTTGTAGTTATATAATGTAGTTATATTTACATCTTTGAAATAAACTAGTCAATTAATAAAAAGGAATAATCAGCAGAGATCTGTGTCTGCACGTTAAATCTATACAGTCTAAAGCGAGTTTTATACTTCCGTGTCCCAGAGTCCACGGGGGTCCACTTGGGTTACAGTGGCGTAAATTTCATCAATGGACGGTGAGCGGAAGGGTCCGTGGGGAATTTACCTTAGCTATAGCGCTGAGCTATCCGTGACTGTGTCCGCAACTAACTATAATCCAGGCTTAAAGCCCGCTGGGGTATGTTTTGTTTCTGGTCGACTTAAAATTCTCATTTGCAAACATGTCTGTCCCTGATATTGTCTTGTGGGCACACAGACTTGAGAATTACATTAGTCCCATTACAATGGCCCAGCTGGTGGACTTTGAAGAAGTCTTGTAGGAAAGACTACTTGGTTGCGGTGTTCCCAATTTCTTTTTTTTTACTTCAACATTAAACTTGCTAATGTTAACGTAAAATAATTCGTTAGCTCCAACTCACCTAAATATGGTCGCTTTATAACATCCATCCATCCATCCATCCTCATCCGCTTTATCCGAAGTCGGGTCGCGGGGGCAGCAGCCTAAGCAGAGAAGCCCAGACCTCCCTCTCCCCAGCCACCTCCTCCAGCTCATCCGGGGGAACACCAAGGCGTTCCCAGGCCAGCCGAGAGATATAATCTCTCCAGCGCGTCCTGGGTCTGCCCCGGGGCCTCCTCCCGGTGGGACATGCCCGGAACACCTCACCCAGGAGGCGCCCAGGGGGCATCCTTGTCAGATGCCCGAACCACCTCAACTGGCTACATAAAACCCAGATGGTTTTTGCCAAATGCCAAACTTTGAGGATTCAGAAAGTACCAGAAATAACGTCACTTTTATATAAGAGAGTGTTGCAGAGACTTGCTAAGAAGGAATTGTTTGGGTTATGTTAAATGTTATATGATCTTTACCTTATATTAAGTAACATTTACTATAATCCTTTCATTGTTTTAATTTTTTAATGACATTTATTGACAGTCAAATACATAAAATATCATCAGCCTTATCCAAATAAGGAGGACTGAGATATGAGGTTCTTTAATTATTACCTGGAAGTTGATTCATGTGTGATGATTACATTTTAGATGTAACATAAATGATCTCCAGCATAGGTGAACAAACAAAACAACGAAACGGTAAGGAGAAGGATTTCCCAACAAAGCCCCATCTGTGGAGCATCGTGTTATCACATAGTGTCAGGATGCCTGATCCCCTCCCCACTGAAAAGAGGTGTACGTCCACCTGTCTGTTCTTCATCCTCGAGTGCTGAGAGAGCAGATGGAGTACCTTGCAAGATTGGTTTGTCCTGTGCCAAAAATCTACTGCTTATTTGTTATAAAGCAGCTCTTCTTTGGTTTTGTTTTTCTAAGGTCATCATATTAGTTCTTTAGTTAATAAAGAATCTATAAGAGTAATGCAGAAGCCATGTCTAAAAGTTCTCAGTCAGCAAACTCATGGCACAGAATCAATGATTCAAGTAATACCGTAGGTGAACGTGGCAGAACTTTAATCAATATTAAAGCTGTGAGGATTGCATTGCCACTCATTGCAGCGCTGCCTTCACACTTTGATCAAAACTCTATAACAACAAGGTCATCAAGCCTTGTTTTTACTGGGCTTCTTCCAGCATCCAAGTCACTGGAAAAAATTAGAGACTTTTTAGAGTTTTATTACAAACACAAGCTGCAGAGGTCCAAGTGACTTTGCCCTCAGGAGGGTGTGAACTACAGTACACAGGCTGCTGTCTGTGCAGCTTTGAAATTGGCTTAACGTGTCTGCTGACAAAACAGTAACCCAATCTACTGATATGAGACTCACTGTCTGAGCTTTCATGTGAGACCAGTCCATTGTTTTCTTTTAAAGCAATGAGACAGAGCTTGTCACTAACTTGGAGAGTAAAAGGATAAACAGAGTCATGCAACAGTGATATTTTTAGATCCATTAAGGGGTGCAGTACAGTATGCTGTGTCACAGTGACTGGACCATCTGCTTTGAATGGATTTCTTGGGGTGAATCTTTATGTAAGGCAGGATAGATGTGATCTCTTCATTAAACACCCAATGAATTATAAATGATAGCCTCACATTGGCTTTGACCTTGCCAGAGCCACCTGTCTGTTAAATGCTAAAATGCTATCAGACCTTGTCTTTGGGCTATCACTGTACAATCAGTGATCAGCGGGGCAGAATGGTGGCCCGCTGACCTGAGTGTTAACTAGAGACACTAACAGGGCTCCAAACAGACGGTAATAAAACAGTCAGTATGTTTCAGCATGAAAACACTGCAACTACTTTTTTGATGGAGGCAAGACTTAGAACAAAAAATGCATTAGATGTATAAAATCTACACGCATAATACCTTGATATCATTTACACATACCAACTGAAAATGTTTCCTTCCTGTGACTGTATGGGACAGTAAAACAAGTTAAATAGTCAGTGCCTAGCCTTAGAAGCCAAGATAGATAGTCTTATAAATGATTCATAAGGTCTGCATATTTAATTTGGTGCTTTTGCTTCAGAAACGATCCCAGTCAAAGGCATTGTTAGGCACACAGTATTAGGATTTCTCCATCCAGTGACGAGCTTTGCCAATAGAAAGGAAAAGCTAATCATGTTTCTATTTCACATTTTTGACTCAAAATCCCTCCATTTTTAGAATGCTCTATAATTTGATAATCCCTTTTTGATCTTCACACCTATTTCTGACAGAAATTCTATTCTTTATAGGCTTTTTAGAGAACACACAATGCCAAACATCTGCTCCTCCAGTCTTGATATACATCAATATTTAAAACAGCCTGACTTTTTCTGTCTCGTGATGTGACACAGTGTTAGTCATGAGTTTTTATAGAAACCTGAAGATACAGAAAGGGATGCCATCATGATATCAGCAGAGAACCAACAACGAGTAGGCGTTAATAACAGCTAACATGAGGCGTTAATGAGTATTCATGCCCAAAGCTATACACTGAGACTTACACCTCCATTCATCACCATTATTATTAAACACAGGGGGAAAAAAAGATGTTTTAAAGATTTAAATTTAAACATAGGTGCATTTCATTCCAGAAAAGAAATTATCTAAAGGAAACTTCACACTTTTAGAATACACATTTAATGAAAGGCACTCTTTGCTGAATAAATAAAACAGCAAATTATGACTTGAACTGTACAATGTTGACACACAGTAAGAGTCCTTAGATATTAAGTGCTTTATGACACTGTAAAGTGCTGAGTACCCAAGTGACAGCTGATGTCACCTTATTGCATTTTAATTACAGGTATTGCTCTTCCCATGGGTGAAAAATACATTTTTTTTTCATCCACGTGTCACATCATTATTGCATATTGTGAGGTTATTAGAAAGGTACCAACTGTTTTCAACTATATCCATTTACACTTTAGTACAAGCTGTATTTATATGTTTCATAAACTTACATACAGTACATTTTCAAGGTCAAAATGTGGCATGCATATATAGTACCAATTCAAATAAACTGTGCACATTTATCATTTGTTCTCTTCTTTTCTCAAATCCACTTAAGGTATTGGCTTTTCCCATCACATGGAATACAATACTCATTACTATTATGGTTAAAATACTACAGTACATTCAGCCACAGTAAATATTCAAATGTTCATTTGCTGATAACAAGAAGTAAACCTCATTCCAGCACACTATGCCATGCAGTTAAAAATGAGAGAAAAAAGGCAAATGGAGATATGTTCAAATAAGAGTGCAAAAGTCGATTTTTTTTTTTTTCCTTTCTCCAGCTCCCTCAGATACAAACTGAATACACATGTTCTTTCACATTTTTACACATTTTTTTCCCCTGCCAACAGTGGATGGTGCAAAATTCCAAAAGTGCTTAAGAGATATGTGGAAAAAAGCATTAAGTGCATTTGATTGATGTGTTTTTAAAGGGTAAATTCACATTACACTTTAGAAGGTGATCCATATATCTAATGTGCATAATTTGGAGCAAAATCCCAAATAATAAAAGAAAAGTTGATTTTAAAAGCTGAAACTTCTTCATGCAACTACTGCATGTATTACATTATACTCTATTATATTTGATTTATATTCTTTAGCCATCTAGAAGATTTATGGCGGACATGCTAATGTGCCAACTGTTTATCACACAGATATTGTTATGCTGTGTCATATGGAGAAGTGCTGCTTCTCCACAAGAATAGATTTGCTGATAAGTCACTGTGTGTGCTGATGTCCTCTTGCCTGGATACATTCATCTGCCCTTGAAAATCATGCCAAGTCCTCTCAAGATTCTGCTGATTATGATGAAGTATAGACTGACATGGGACTGTGATGTAATATGAGTACTGAATATACTTCCAGTTCTACTGCTGCTCCAAATCATTTTTGATTTGTTTTCTTCCGTCACTTAGTCCGCTAATACAGTCCAGAAGGACATTATGCAACTGCCTATCCCGTCGTTACAGTATTTACTCTAACAATAACATTTTCCAAGATTAAGTATTTGCCTCTCAAGTACATATAAGCTATGACATTTTTCTTCAAAGTGCACTGGATGAAAGATAATATGTTATACCTTTCAGTCATGCTCATAAAGGTAACTGACAGTAGTTGTAGTAATTGCACTTTGACACATCCACATGCAGGCAGACAACTTCTGTGAAAACTGTCTCGCCAAACATACATCCAGAGATTTATCCATAACCATTTATCTAAGTCAGAGTTGCAGGGTGGCTGGAGCCTATCCCGGTTGCCACAGGACCACACGGTGCTTTTTAATACTGTAATTATCTGCACAAATGCTGCCATGTTTGGAGTATAAAACGGAGAGAAAGATACACTGATTATTCAGTGTATCTTATTAATGGATATGTTTGTTTTGTCCATTTGTTTTTTATGCCCTTTATATAAATAAATACTTGAGTTTCTTTATCAGTGCATGCCATTCTTTTCATTCTGCCAGGTGCTGTTACTTTTGTTTAGTGAAAGTGTGCTTCCACACTTATTTGCAGCTGACATTTTCTGGGCAGCCTCTGCTGCTGCATCCATCACCTGTTTCTCCTCCTGCTCAGTCTCACGGTGGTAAAAATAGTTAAAGTTGGACACGATGACAGGGACAGGCAGGGCAATGGTCAAGACACCAGCAATGGCACAGAGAGTGCCGACCATTTTGCCTCCCATGGTGATGGGGCACATGTCGCCGTAACCCACAGTGGTCATCGTCACCACAGCCCACCAGAAGCCATCAGGGATGCTAACAAATTGTGTCTGGGGCTCATCCACTTCTGCAAAGTAGATGGCACTTGAGAATAGGATGACTCCTATAAATAGGAAGAAGATTAGCAGGCCCAGTTCCCTCATGCTGGCTTTCAGAGTCTGGCCCAAAATCTGAAGTCCCTTTGAGTGTCGGGAGAGCTTAAAAATTCTGAAGACTCTCACTAGTCGGATGATTCTTAGGATCGCTAAAGACATGTTCTGACTAGAGTTCATATCGTCATCAGGTGTTGTAGCCAGCTCTGTTCCCAGGGTTACAAAGTAAGGAATAATAGAGACGATGTCGATGATATTCATGATGTTATTGAAGAAATCACTTTTGCTGGGGCACACCACGAAGCGGACACCGAGTTCAAAGCAGAACCAAATTATGCAAATAGTCTCCACTATGAAAAAGGGGTCAGTGAAATATGCCAGCAGGTTTTTAGTGGTCTGATGAAGGTTAGCATCTTCTCGGGTGCCATTGATGAATTGGGTTACACCTGGAATAAAGTCATTGTCCTCCCTGAACTCTGGCAGAGTCTCTAGGCAGAATATGAAGATAGAGATGACAATAACAAGGACAGAAACCAGAGCAACAGATTTGGCCGCACTGGAGCTCTCTGGGTATTCAAACAGTAGCCAAAATTGTCGCTGGAGTTCATTGGTGGGCAAAAGAACTTCTGGCTCTTTGATAAAACCTTCATCTTCACGGAACTGCTCCATCGCTTCATGACCCAATTCATAGAAAACAATTTCATTAGCAAATACATCTAAAGGTACATTGGCTGGTCTGCGGATTCTCCCTCCCGACTGATAGTAGTAGAGAATCCCATCAAAAGATGGGCGGTTTCTGTCAAAAAAGTACTCGTTTCTCATTGGGTCAAAATAGCTTATCCTCTTCATAGGGTCTCCAAGCAGTGTCTCTGGAAACTTATTCAGGGTGCTGAGCTGGGTCTCAAACATCAGTCCTGAAATATTGATGACAACTTTCTCATCCTTTTCTTCCATGCAGTGCTTTTCAAACAAATCTTCACTCTCGTAATAATCCCTCGGCATCTTACTGAAGACACTGTCGGTGGGAGACTCACTGTTGATCAGGAGCTTTAGATTAGAGATCAAACTGCCACTGCTGGAGTTGGCTTTAGTGGTCAGTGTAAGAGGAGTGGAAGGTGAGAGCCCCTCTGCACCAGAGTGATGGCTGTGTCGTCCTCTGTGTGGTAACTGTTGAGGAGAAGTCAAACGCTGGGTTAAAAGGTTCTGATCAGCGGCCTCTGATGTGGGTGAGGTTGGGTACCCAGAATCGCTTGGGTCTCCCAGGTTGATGCCAACATCATCCATGTTTTCAAAATTAACAAGTGGTACCTCCATTGCCTGTCTTGTCACTAGCCACAGCTCTGTCTATCAACCTTGTTTTGTAGACAGAGGAGACACCACAGCTGGTGCCACGCTGAAGATCCTGGCAGGGGCTCCCTCCTCCTGGTTATCATTCAGGCAGCTGTACACTACTTTTTGGGTTCAGACCTCTGTGTAATCTGTGAAATAGGGGTGGGAAAAAGGTATGTTGTGAAATTGGACAAATGCTGCAATACACCTCTGTCAGCTCCTGTTTAGATAAGCAGAGTGCCAGCCATCTGATACTTTGCTTGTACAGTTATCCCCCCCCCCCAATTCTCTCCCATAACCTAAACGAAAACACAAACTCGGCAAATTCGGCCCTGAAAATGCTTACACGGAGTATGGATGGTATTATTGCTGATATGTCTGGCAAAACTGTTTCATTATAGAAAAACATCTGAACTTTCTGAGATTCATCAAAACCAAAGCACATTTATTTTGTCTCAGTATCTAAATGTTTGTCTGTAAGTACCTAACTAGTGACTTGTTTAATCCATCCAGATGCTGTTCAGCCTCAGGATAGTCTATCAGCATCACATTTACCTTATCTCTAAGAGGCTGTTTATCATTCCATTTGTCTGGTTCGGACAGGTAACCAAATCCTGACACACGCTCGAAGGATGGAACCTCTGTGTCCACGAGACACCAAGGGCCACGACAGACTTGGGACTCAGTTTCCACTTGCAATGTAACAGATAATGTAACAGCCTGTTCTTTTGTAAGAATATTATATAGAGGTTATGCAAACAACTGAAATGATATATTGAAATATGTTAGGAAAGGAGTTACTGAGCCCAATTAAAAAACGGACAAAAAAGTGTTTTTTTGGACAACGTTCTTGGATCTCAGACATTTGAGTCAATTAAAAAAATTTTTGCTGCAGAAACCTTAAAACTGAGTTAACTCAGCATTATCTCGCACCGAGATGACATTGAAAGACACGACAAATGATATTATTACCTTAATAAGGTCTGAACATCAAAGCGCTCCCAAATCACATCCAAATTTTCAATTAAAAAGTTAAAAGTTTAAATCCAGCTGTGTGCAGATGCCTGTACCACTCACCCATGTCCCCGCTCTGCAGAAGTTATTGTGTCCTCTCTAATCCTGCCTGGCAGCTCCGCTCTGCTCCCCTTCACTCCCTTCACTCTCCCTTATCCAGACTCACAATCAAGAGTGTCTCTAGCTCTATTAAAGCTCCCACTGGGTAATTTAACACCGAATACGAAACCAGAGATGCCAGAGGTACCCACACATACTCACAAACATACACAATCGCACACACGCAAACACAGGCAAACTAAAACACACGTAAAGCGAACTCACTGTACTTTAAATGTGGGGGTCACCTGGCTTTGTTCTCCCTCCTCCCTCCTCCACCACTGGAGATAGGTAAGCTCTGTGATAGGAGATTTACTCCGCAGGAGCCAATCGCTGTTTGATGAGGCAAAGGGAGTATGGGACCCACTCTTTTCCTCCTTTCCTGCAGAGTAAGCACCCACATACAGGATCATCCAACGCACCCTCACCTTGGAATTTAACCATATTCTTCCCCTGTTACAACACTTGCCATAGCTCTCATTACCCTAAGCAGAAGAACATATCATCCTAGGGGCTTCACCTTCCTTTTATTTACACATGTACACAGATGTGAACTATTACTTCACCTGCCATTGACAAAACTGTCACAACTGTTTTCTAAATCTTAACAGAAATCCGCTTTTTAAAATGGTTCTGCAAACATGTGATGCAAATCTATAATGTGCCAATTCTAGTTTGTGAAAAATATGAATTACAACACATATTTTAATGAATTCTATTGATAAATGGTTGAATTTTCCACAGGGATTTAGTACATTCTGGTTGCACTCTCCCCTTGGGGTGTGAAGACTTAAATATCTTTGCACCTTCCGCAAACTGAGATTTTGTCAGATTAATAAAGCAGCTAAAGTCCAATTGAAATTCAAATACTTTAATTACAGAGATGTTATACTAGTTGGTATAGTTTAATTGAACATAACCTTGCACTTTCTCAGAATGTCATCTTGTTTGGCAGCATAGTTTGATTAATATGTTACTGTATATAAAACCAGTTGATGGAAACCAGAAATCCTTCCTTCATCTCATTTTTGCTCTGCTGCAGCCAGGAATCGGCTGTCTCCTGAGCCCCTGTAATACTGAGCAGGACTACTTCAGGCATAGGCACATGGCGTCAAGGTCACAGAAAACTATTAAGACTTTACAGTCTGTGCTTTCCCATACATCATCAATACTCACCTCTTGGCATGTCATTATGTGTTCTCACATGAACATCATGCTCATGTACATTCATAAATATTAACTTAGGGGAAATCCATGCACATAGAGCATGGCCACACAGAGAGTTGCATGTGCAAACATCACCCAGCTAGGTCAACATTCTCGATATGTAGGGATCTTTTTCTTGTGTGATCCTGTTATATCCTGGACATGTCATTGAAAATGCAGCCAGCCGAAGCATGACCTGTCACTTAAACACTTCATAATAGAATTTGCTACAGGCAAAGAAGGACAAGAAGATGGACAGCGAGGGGTGTTCATATACTCCACGAGTCAGGCTGAGAGGGTAAATAATCGATGCATTCCTCTGCAAAACGATTTGTCACTGAAACGAGGAAAGGGGCGGTAAATGCCTGAGATATGAGCTCCAGGATGACGTGGACTGCAGCTACTGCAGTGTTACTTGTCTCACGAGTACCGACAAGGTACCAGAGGGATAACGTCCCTCCCTCTGCCCTTTCATGCAGCCCTCAATCCATCATCCATATCTCCTCCCTCCCAACATTCAGCCCTCTCCCCGATGACACTGTCACCTTACCGATAAACACAGTGTGTTGACAAAGCATTTTCTCCAATGTGAAGGCTTGTGTGAACCATACTGACGCTGCATGGGTACAAATCACCTCCTGCACACCTTTATGGAGCTTGACTTTGAGCCATGGACACCTGCTAGAAATAGTAACAACTGCTTATAAAAGCTTAAAATTTGCAGTATTTGAAAGAAGTGAAAGACGTATCAAGTTTCTTTAGTAACAGTAGCAATGTCACACCCTGAAAATACTGAAATAGCTAAAATTCCAGCATTCACTTTTTAATCTAATGAAGAAAAGTAGTATTTAATTTAATTAGCACTAGGAAATACATTATTAGAATGCTTGATTAATCTGTCTTTTGCTCTGCAAAAAATGTACTTTTGCTGAGCAAATATGTATGTGACTACAGTCATGCCAAAAAGATAGTTATACTTCCATAGAAATTAAGAGGCCGGTGCTGCTAATCAAATGTAGTTGATTAACTGATTATCAGCAAATATGAGCACCTCTATAAAAGCAGAAAATTTGGCAGTTTGCTGTCCAGAGCATTCAGATGTGTGCTAACACATTGCAGAGAAGAAAAGACATCAGCAGTGATTTTAGAGAAGCAACTGTTGCTGCACATAGATAGATAGATAGATAGATAGATAGATAGATAGATAGATAGATAGATAGATAGATAGATAGATAGATAGATAGATAGATAGATAGATAGATAGATAGATAGATAGATATGATTTTATTTCGAACATGCAAATATAATTGAAATAACAACAGAAAAAGACAAAAAACAAAACTTAAAAATCATCAAGTTTTCATGTATATATCTATGTCTACAGAATGCATGTGCTCGAAAAGGAGTAGGATGAAGTTTACACTTTTCTTGTTCCTACCCCCTTATTTCAAATTTCATTGCTTACAAATCCATATCCAGGATTCAACATTATTTGATCATATATGTTTAACTATGTACAAGTCTAACACATTAGATTTTCAGCACATAAACCAGAACAACAACAAACTACATTTTTACATAAACTAATCACCCTGTCTATAACACCCGCTTAATCTCTGAGCTTATTTTATATCTATGTGACAAACACCTTAATGAACACTTAAGGTTGGGTTACTCAGGACTTGATCTATAAAAAAATGAGGACACAATGAGACAACTCAGTCACTGAGAGGAAGATTATAAGTTTGCAAAGCAGTTTAAGGCCATTTTCAAGCATTTGAAATCCATTATTTTACAGTGAGACGTTTATTCACGTGTGGAAAATATTCAAGACACTTTCCAAAATCTTCCTCGGAAATTTGGTCAGACTGTAGAATGCTGAAAGAAACTGCACAAAACCCTAGTGCTTCATCTCACACTTTATTGGCTTCAGTTAAATGTTTGTTAAGTGTGATTTGGTATCTATCAGCATCAGCTGGGCAACTCCTCCGTATGCCAAAGTATTCTAGAGTCAATGTGAGACCATCTGTCCGACAGCTAAAGTTTGGCCCAATCTGGGTCATGCAACATGACAATGATCCCAACCGCACAGGCGAGTCTACAACAGAATGCCTGAATAAGGAGAGTCAAGGTATTGTAGTTGTCCAGTTAAAGTCCAGATCTCGACCCGATGGAAATGTTGTGATGGGACCTTAAGAAAGCTGTGAATAAACAAATGCCCACAAACATTACTGAACTGAATAAATATTATATAGAAGGTGCTGTTGAATCATGCTGTTTTGTTTCTCACAGGACCACAAAGAATCCTGGGAAAACATATTTTTTCCCCACATGACTATTTGTGAAATCTCACAGGTAAAATTGCCTTCTGACTGATAGAATTTTGTGCCCAAACTATATTATAATTTATTGGCTAGTTTAAATATATTATAAGTGTAATTTCTCATCTCTTTTGTTCAACAGGGACAGCAGATATATAAAAGGCGAAATGCCGGAAAGGAAGGATAGCTGAACACTGACAGACTGCATGGTCAGTGTCTTAAATCCTCCATCCACCAGGATGCCCCAAGGGTTTAAAACAATAATGCAGCAAGCTTATAAAGCTGTCAAATAAACATTATGTTCTGGCAGGTTCAATGTTTTTGAAATGTATACTTGCTTTAACTTGAAACCACTGACTTTTTTTCCCAAACACTCAACAGCAAACATCTTTACAGCGTTATACATAACATAGTTTTCATCTCTATAGCAAATTCCCCTACTTATGACAGCTTGCTAGCAAAGCTTTATAGCATTTGCTGATAACATTAATTGCTCTAACACCCATAACCTGCCACCAGAAGAATCTCTCAGTGTTTCTCTTTTGGCAGTTGCTCCACTATCTTCAACGACTACTCCTCAACTGCTTGCTGTTTGGAAATGTTTCTCACTGCCTGCAGCAGCCTTAAAACAACACCACGAGGGGCATAACAAACGAAGTTAAGTTGTGGGGGCAGAAGCTAAACAACGAGCTGAAAATTAATTAATGCTGAGCAGAACCACAGATTCAGTTGACAATCTGCTGTTCTATGGTGAAAGAAATGTGCTTTACACCGTAATTTGAAACACTGTAAATAAAAAATATTGATTTTAGCTTATTTAACTGCTGTTTACTAGCGAATGTTCTCAGTTGCATTCAACAGCTACACTATTTACTCACTGCTAAGAGACTGAATACTTTGTTTGAAATGACAATGAACATAAGCTGGGAACTACTCATCTTGTGCACATGATCTAGGTAATACTATCTCAGAAGCCCATATGCTTAGAATGCATTGGCTTGCCCATTAAGGGTGACAGGATTTCAAAGTGCACGTCAGGTAGCACGGATTAGACATTTCAGCCTCGTAATCTTATAGCGAGGTAACGACATCTGGTCTGTAATCCTATATATTGCAGCAGAGGTGTCTTCATTGCAGAGTACTATATATAAAACCCTTACACAAGTCAAAGTATAATGTTAGGGAAGCTAAAGTGACATGCTCATCCAGGAGGATTTAAGATGCAGATTATATGACTGCTGTATCCCGTTATGTTGTATCTTTGTTCAACCATGGAAAAAAAGATTAGAAATCTAATTTTCCAAGATTCACTTTCTTGTGAATATAGGGAAGGATTATTAATCATCTACAAATGGCATAGATTTCAAAATACTGACAATTTGTGCAGTACTGGCTGCCCACACACATTCAGATCAACAGAGGGCCATTTGATGCAAAGACTCCAAAAAGCTCAAAATTTCATCACAGACTCTGTAGGTAAGATTTGAAACTGTTGCTGTCAAACTGCAATCAGAGAGCCTGCACAAATTCGACCTGCATGGGAGGCACACCAGCAAAAAGAAAGCTTGGCAGTCTGCAAAATCCCTCAACACAAAACCCTTTTGCCAGTAAACACATACGCAAATTCTAACATAGCTACTCTAGAAAGATGAATGAAGACTGGAATTTCTGGCCACAATAAAATTAGATATGTTTGGTGCAGACCAAGGATACCAGCTGTAAAGTCTTAAACTGGAAATATTGTCATTTGGGGTTGTTTCACAGCCTCAAGAATCAGGTAGCTTCAAGTCTTCAAAGTGTTGCAGATGAAACAATGACCCTTGCAGTATGGGGCACCAAGTCAGTAAAAGACTGATAAAGAAGATCTTGTAAATATATAAATATCTAAAAGAACAGATTCATGCTAGGGTTATAATAGCGTTTTAGGCCAAAGGTACTCAGTTTTTCCAATACAAGAATTATAAATCTTTGTTGTTTTTTTTAAGTAAATGATTAAATAAGCCACTTTCTTTGTGATGCTATAATCATATTGTCATCTACTGCATATTCCCTTGTCTGTATACACTTTAGTAATTGCTTGTCCAAATATTTTGTAAGATCATCAATTTTCAGATGATTTTTTAACCTATTTTTTCACATAACTGAACCTACAGGTCTTGAACTGAGGTTTTAGGTGTCGAACGTGCTAGTAATTAAGTCTTTATTCCTCTGTACACACTTCCCTTCAGTAGACTAAGGATTTGGTCTGGATTGGATGATAGAGAGACTCCAGTGTTCATACTGTGGACTGAGGACTCCACTAAGGAGATTATGTAATATAGAAGATCAGCCTGGAGAATCACCCTCACAGATAAACTGTGATGACTAAATACTACAGACTTAATTGAAATGGCTGGAGTGTTTCCAGCCAGCCTCACTAATCAAATGACAAGTGCTAATCTTAACTGACTCTTTGGACCCATCATAGCAAGAGGAGGTTAACACTGACAACAAACCAGTCATGGTGCAGCTACGACTATTAACACCACAGTCCTCTGTGGTGGCTTAAACTCACTGGTTAAATTATACTTTCCTTTACCAACATTTTGTTCCCTTTTTTGTTCTGTTCAAGCACAAAAAAAAATCTTTTTTTTAAATTTTTTGTATAACTAATGCATACTATCATTTCAAAACAAACAGCAAATTCCTTCAAAGCAACATAACACACTGTGGGAAGAATTATTCTGAAATCATACAGCAAGGATGAATGCCACACACCACCCACTGTTTTGATATCAGCATTGCTCACCGTTGGACAGGGAGGTTCCATAGCTGCAGGCGCTGTTTGCTCATCCAAAGCCTCCTGAGTTACACCAAGCCTCCTCCTCATGTTCCCATATGGCCTGTTGATGTGTACAAAACATTAGAATGATGAGATTGATGAGTGAGATTCACGAGAGAGAATCCTAGCTGAGATTTGTTAGCATTTAAATATTGTTGTGATACAAAAACAAGTATTTTTATATTCACTAGTGAAATATTTCACAATCAAGACTCTCATCTGTGTAATTGTAATACTGTTCAGTACTATTCTTACCAATAAAAAACTTCACTGCTAAATTGTAAAAATGCAAACTAGCAAATGTTGTTGCCAGGAAAGTTTTCAAATGTATTTTATTTGACGCAAAAATAAAGATTTGCTATTGGCAACAAGCAAAAACATGTCAGTCCAAATATGTCGCCCTATAGTTGCCCTAATACATTTTTGTAAGCCATAAAACAAGAATTACTGAGTTACCCAGGAAACTAAGCTACAAAATAATCTTAGAATTATGTTTGTTTTGCTACTTCCCTCCAGAATTAGTACAAAGTCTTCTTATATTAATAACTGTGTAATAGTAACACACCTTTTCAGTGAAATGTAAAGCCTCTATTTAATTTACCTCTTCATCCAGCCGTGAAAGAAGCTTGTCTGCACTCCGTCACGCACAGAGTTTGATTAAATATCTGACCGGGCATTTGCAGAGTCTTAAGGAGCAGTTGTAAATCTCTCCAAAGCGTGAGGTTTCAACAGAAGGGAGGGCAGTTACAGTTAAATATACAAGACAGATGTTTTGAACAACAACAAAATTCGAGTCATTTAGTCTTGTGCAGCATGCAAATAAACACAGTAAACGTTATCTCATGTTGATAACGTTCATTAAGCTTTTTGTACAGGAAATGCACAGTGTGTAGGGAGATATCAGCGAATGTAACACTGTAGTAATCAGCAATAGCAACAAAATTATTGCACACAGGGACAGTAGATGTCACTATAAAACTTCTTTGTGATTTCTTAGTGGAAGCTTCTTCTTCTCACTCGTTTGTCTTGTCCATCTGTCCTCCCGTCGTCAGTATAACAAGCCTGAAAGGAAAGCACACCTGTGTTTATGCAGCATTGGGATCGTTTTTCTCATTGCTAGTAAAGTCCTGAACCTGTCTGTCTGCCTGCCAGGTGCTCTTGCGTGGCTCACTATCAAATTTCACACCCGTGCGTAGGATTCACTGGTCACAGGCCAGTGTTTTTTCTCTGCGTGCTCACCTTTTTGCCCTCACTTTGGTCCATTTAATGTTTTTTTTTTGAAAGTCAGTTGGGGTTGATAGACTTAAGGGAGATAAATAAAATAAAACAAATGAAACTGAAAGTTTATTTATTTATTTTTGTTTTATTTTCATGTCTATATGTTTGGGTTGAGCCACTACACAGACACAGGTTCATTTTGTATCATTTAGTCTTGATTTTATATTACTAAAAATTGCTTTTAACTCTTAGCTGTGCTAACCTTTTTGCTCTACTAATAGTAATTCTGTTCTATTAGTCATTTGCCCATCCTAGGAACCCCATAGTGTAGTGGGTTACACATTTGCCTAATGAGCACCCTGGTTCAGTTCCACATGGTGACACAAAAGCCCTTGTGATTTGCGTCAGGAAGGGTATCCAGTGCAAAAATCTGCCAAATCAAATACACAAAGCTGCTTACTGTGTTAATAAGGTAGTGATTAAAAGCATCTCTCTCTCTCATTGTGGGTCAGGTCGGTGTTAACACAACTTTACAATGTTTCCAGGAGAGGATATCCTAACAAATTCCCCCCAAGGTCGAGCTGTGTAATGCTCAGAGACACTGCAATAAAAACCCAAGTGCTTCATGACAGACTTTACAGGCCTCAGTTATCATGTTCAGGGCTAAAGCTCATGACAGTACACTTAGAAAAGGACTGAACATGTATGGCTTGTTTGGACGTATTGCCAGCAAGACTGGAGTGTACAACACCTCTTGCCAGCTGTCAAGCATGGTGATGGAGGAGTGATGATTTTGCAGCCACATGGCTGAACAGAGCATGACTTTCTCTGTATTATAGTATTATAAAGTCAAATGTGAGGCAATTTGTCTGACAGCTAAAGCCAAAACTGGGTCATGCAACCGAACAATGATCTCAAGCACAGCTGCAAATTAACAAGAGAATGGCTGACAAAGAGAAGTATCAAAGTGTTGCAATGACGCGGGCAAAGTCCAGGCCTCAATCCAACGGAAATTCTGTTTTGCACACCACTGGGACAAAGTTACAAGGATTTCATGGCCTGAGATTACTTGAATTCATTTTCAATATTCTAATAACTTGGGTTCAGTGATGGGGAGCAGTGAACTAGTAATTTAACTATATTTTGTCATAGCTTAGTAATTCAGATAATTGACACCAATGACTGAATTTCTTTCATTTTGTTTTCATTTTTATATAGTTAAATGCAGAAAAAAAACATTTTGTTGGAAAAGGAATGTTTTTTAATGTTAATCTGGTAAAAATAAAACACAATATCTAATAATATTATCAAAACTGAAGCTTAATAAAATAATTTCACCTAGTCTCAGATGCTGCGTTCGAACACTTTAAAACAGCTTAACTTAGTGATACAGACAAAACTGTACCACACAGCTTTTTGCTTAGCAATTTATTCTTTTTGAAGGACTGTTTTTCAGTGTTTTTTAAATAAATCCAATCTGATCAAGTTCTGTTATTCATCACATATCAGTGTAAACATTGCAATGCAGTAAATTGTTCTATCCTTAATAAACGTATTTAACATCCAGCACCTGTCTTCCACATAATGCAGGTTCTTGTCTCTGAAGCCAACATAGGCCTTATCACCACAGTACAGCTCTAAAACTCACACAATATGCACGGTGTAATCCTCTGCTTCTAATACACTCTCCTGGAATACCACTTCTGTTTGGCTTATAAAATATTTCTGCACCAAACTCTTGTCTTTAATCCTCGTGAGGTCTCTGGTTGCTTTGTTCAGCCTCCGTGTATTCGTATGTGTAGGAATTAGATACCTCAGCGTGTGTGACAGAGGTGCTGAAAAGCCCTGCTTGCGGCCATGTTGGTGGGGACAGATGGACAGGTATTCAACTCTAAACACTGGGTATCTTCTTATCCAGTGGAAAGCTGTTGGCCATTGTTGCCATGGTGTGGCTGCACGGGCTGCTGCTTCAGGAGAATAGAGCAGCTAGCCTATAAATCTTTCAGCCTGCAGAAGTCAGAGCGGTGGTTTTCACACACCACTGTGGGTCTAATAATGAAAAACTAGCTAATCGCAGTTTATTGAGAAGTGCTGTGTTTACACTTCTATATTTTCCTTTCCTAAATGACTGAAAAACATCCCAGTTTAACCTCTACGTATCAATGGTATTGAAGTACCATCCATCATAAAACCCAATTTCACCCTACTATTATGACTTTGCATTCCTCAGTGGTACTTGATCACTCTCTTTGATCAAACATGAATAATGAATGAAGGCAGCCTTCTTGCACCTGACATGAATGCTCCACCCGGGAACTCAATTATGTCAGCAGGAACCAGCTCCAATTTCTCAAATGATAATACAGCCATTTAGGGTCAGAAGGCATAGAAAATACGTCTCTGCCTTGTAGTTCACTGCATTAATTGCTTATTTTTCAGCAATCAGCAATCAAATCAGTTGGATTTCTGATTGCTTCAAGTTTTTAACATATTTAGTCAATCTTACCTTTTATTACTAATTGTTCTGCTGCCTCATGTGGCAAATAGCTGGTACTGGCTTAAGGGATAATCCAGTTGTTGTAACAATTTGAGTATTTTCAAGTGTCGAATTGGACACCTTGGCAATATTTGACAGTCTATTGGTTATGTGCACTGAAAGCATTATGCCTAGAAATCAGCAATGAGGTAAATTCATTTTTTATTCAGATTATCTACACTATTAGATTTGGCACTATATCTGTGGCCTAATTGCACTGGAAGAGTGTACACATATAGCAACATACAATACAATGGGTTGAAAGATAGTGAAGAAGTTGGTTTCTACATAAATAACACTGTGTGTTTACCACAGATAATTATGTAACTGTTTTACCTTTAAACTTCATTTCCCCTCTCTTCTACATTTTGTTTACAATAAGTGTAAATGTAGGCTGCCTTCTTCATTTGTAAGATAAAATGAACTTGATGAGTAACATCTTTTACAAGCAGTGTAAAGCAGTAAAAGTTGTTATTAATCTGAGTTATCTTTTATAGAAAATCTATGAGTATTTTTAACTGCCACTACTGTTAAAACCCTTCACATTTCATTAAACTCCATAAAAACAAGTAGTGTTGTTGGAGTGTTTCTGGGCAAAGAAGCACCAGCAGTGCCATCTGTACAATGAAGATGATGCTTTGTTTCAGGCCCCTTCATCAAGAGATCATTGCATACATAATGAATAAGCTCAGTGGATGCAGTGGGACACACTGAACCACACATGGAGCTGCCTTCATTCTGCTGCTCAGCTCATTTTCTGTTTGCAACTCTAAATTAGATTGCCTATTAAGCACATTTGAATGCCCTCTTTTCATCAAGATTTAATTTCCTCTCTGCTTGATCCATGTGATAGAAATCATATGTGCCAAGATAAGACAACCAACATTTTCTATAAGGGAAAGGTTTGCATTTGCAAACCCATTAGCAGGAAAATGCATTTTTGTTGAAAAATAGAAAGTGCACAAGCTGTGAGAATGTGAAGGGAAGGCAATGAAAAAAAGCTGGTAGGTTTAAAACAAAAAGTATACCGTTCCTGCTTTGTGCACAATCTCAGAGTTGGATGTGGGATGTAAAAGGGGGAAGAGGCCTTGGGACTGAGATGTTGATAAAATATTAACTCACACAGGATATTTAAAGCCTCTGACATTCTTTCATTGCTCAACATGTTAGAAATGGCCTCCACAAGATGTGTACACAGCCAGCAGCAGGGATGGACTTTTCCCCTTAGGTTAAGTAATCAAGAAAGATCAGCGATTGATCACAGTGGACTGGACTAAATGAAAACTGCTAATTTAGATCATTGATATCTGCCATTTTATAACAGTTAAGCAATGCTGAGCATACTGTGTTGACTTCTTGCATTCAGTGAGTTTTATTTCTCAACTTCGATTAACATTCACTGAATTGCAGTGACTGCATAAATGTTTTATGGACACATTGCGTGGTGTATTTATAGCATTTATTGGTGCTCCATTCTTGATCATTGCTCACTCCAATGGCAACTGTAGTTCAGATACATCACACATATTTGCACATGAATTACTTTCTGTTTTTGCCATTTTTATATTGTTAAATACAGAGAAATAATTTTTGTAACTAAACAGGAAATATATTAAAAAAAAATATTAATCTAAAATCAGACTTTGGTCTTAGAAAGAAAGTGATTGGACAGGGATTTGTGCCAGTCTGTTTTATACTGTTAAATATTAAGTAATGTCATGGATAGCTTTAAAAAAAATAACAAGTAATTAAATTTTTTGAGAAACAAATCCATCACTGGAAGTCACCCATTAGTCAGTGAGCTCCTGTTTTAAAGCCTTTGACATTAAACCCCAATGTGATGAGCAATGGACAACTCCAAGAAACTGCAGGATCCCCATTCGGTAAACAGTTATTGTAGACCCTAAAACACAATCTTCTTTATTTTCACTATCAATTTGAAAATTATTTGAAAAATAAACATTATTATGGAATAATCATTTGATTACATCTTAAGATAGACTTTAAACTTGCAAATAACACAATAAACACAGCAAGATGTCACTTTTCAGACTTTGAAGCTACACCCATCCTGTCTGTATAGTTCATGGGGGTAACAACATTCCTAGCTCTGCCCAAAAGTTAGAAATATCCAAAACCAGTTTTGGATATTTCTAAAATTTCTAATTATCAGGAAAAAGAAAAACTGGAGGTTTTAAATTTAACCATATGGAAGAAAGTGATTAAACATCTTTTCTTGAAAAGTGACTGATGGAAGATTCCATTTAAAAAAATGATTAGAGTTGCACAAACTCTTGATAAATGTTTTTTTTAATTTAGATTATGTAACTGAAAAATATATAGATATAGTTAGTGAAAAGCACACATTAAAGAGCCATTAGTTACAGTTTATAAGCTGTGACATATCTCTGGCACATTTACCTCCCTCTTCCTGTTACATTGTGCCTCTGCTCTTTCAATGATAAATTTTGCCTCTTCGGACCCTCTTCAGACCGTCTAACATTAAGATATAAACATCTCAGAGCTCCTAAACATCAACTTCCTTTATCTGTCACTGCCTCAAATGATAGACTGCCAAACCAACTTGTACAAAGATTAAACATACTGTAGTCTACTGTCTTTAACTGTTTTGGTGTATCTCAAGTCTGTGGATTGTTGTGTGTGACCCCAGCACAATAAACAACAAACTGAAATTTATCAAGGCCATTAATCACTGGTTTCTATGTGACCTACACCGCTGTTCTTGAACACAGGTCTGTTGATTTTGTTTCAATCAGTTGGCTTCAGAGTATCTGGCCATCAGTAGGATGTTTTTAACCCAGCCCATTTGTTATCCCAGATAAGTGGAGTGTGCGGTCTAGTGTATGAATGTATTGATTCTCCATTGACTATGAAGGAGAAGGGTTAGACGGTCCTACTCCATCTAAACTCCCAGGGCTACATTATGTATCTCATTAGACTCAATTACTGATTAGACAATCAAGAGTGTTTATGCAGAGAACAGCCTAGTGTTTTTAGTTCAAGCAGCTGTTTAAGCAAACTCAAGTCTAATCTTGAGGTACTTAGATATTACACTTTTTATTTCTCTATTTCCCTTTTTTTATCTCTAGTTTCCAGATGTCAGATGTAGTGAAGTAAAAGATTGCACATAAAACAAAACAATGTTTTATATTTTATTTTAATATAGAGTGTATATAAAAGCTTAATCGGGGCCTTCCAGCCTTTTATTCTCTCTTGAAATTTACAGAAAAGCATTTCCCACTGCTGCTTCAGTCATTCAGGGCAAAACTCAGTTTGAAAAGTTAGAAATATTTGGTATATGTGATGAAACAACAATAAATTTAGATTTTTATACTCGCTTTGATCATCTCATGATCCTTCAGAGGGAGGCTGACCCTTCAGAGGGAGCTGTGAACCACTAGACCAATTTCCCATTTGTGCCCAATATGACACATTTTGAGAATTGACAACAGTATAAATTACCTAAATGTTACTTTTCAGTCAGAATTTTGATTACTTTTCCTAAAGTGACCCAAAATGTACAAAAAGAAAAACATATTGAACCTGTTACAGGTCAAAAAGACCTTATATCTATTCAGATGAACTTTAGAGCCACCATTGTGAGTCAAATAAAGGAAAATGGTAGTTTTAAAGAAAATCCTGAAACTGTCAAACTATAAAAACCATGTCTGTGTGTATTCTTATGGGGCAGTGGTGATAGAGTTAATATGGGACCTTCACATTGTCACAAGAACTGTCTGTCTTTCCACTACATTTGCTCAGGTTCCTGCAGAAACAAGCACTTGCTGGTCTTTGGAACAGTGAAAAAGTGAAGCACAGGAATGATCGTATGGGGCACAGAAGGAAGTCAGACTCAGAAGGTGTCTTGACAGAGACACGAGATCTGCACCTTGACCTAAGACCTATGATCGATGATAGACACGTGATATTGTTTGATATTACAAGTTTTTCCTTAAAAGCAAGTACCCTCTCTGCTCGCTGGAACATTTAAGACTTAATCATCCATTTATAAATGTCAGGCTATTTATGCATTTTGAGTTTAAAATATAGATAGAATTTAATGTATTCTTGTATATATTATACAAAGAGTTAACTTTGTACAATGTATACAGTTAGGTCCATATGTTTTTGAACAAAGACACAATTTTTGCACACCACCACAGTGAGTTTTATATAAAAAAAAATGAATAAAATATTAAAATGAAATAAAATAAATTTAAAAATGTGCTTGTAAGAATGGCTTTCAGCTTTAATTCAAGGAGTTTAACAAAACATTGCATTAACTGTTTAGGAATTAGATTAAACAGAGCTGCCATTCTCAGAGGCTTAAAATTTTCTAATATTATAAAATCATATTTTACATCACTCACAGAGGTATTCATCTGTTAAATTAATATTTAACTTTTAAATCTTTGGAATTCAATCTCAGGCTCATTTAAGAATCTCAATACTTCTTCCACAAGGTGTTTTTGACACATTGATTACAATTACAGACTTTGTGTAGTTTCAGCAATGCCACCCTAGAGGGCAGTAATCATTTCTTCCATCACTGAATTGTTTTACAACTAAAATTGAATACAAAAACCCTTCATTTTTTTTAAAATATGCTAAAATATAATAAAATGAAATAAAATAAGCCAGTGACTTGTACACTGCTCTAAACAGATAAATTTAACCATTTCAAAACTCATGGCACTATTTCCAGGGCTGGATTTAATGAGAATAAAGCTGAACACCTTGTAATAACAGGGTGTGGTCTGATGCTGGGCAGCCCTGCTGGATTAGCTCCAAGTCCCACAGCACTCGTCTCCTAATTACAAGCTGGTAAGCACAGTGCAAGCCTGTATGACTACTCATCCATGCTCCTGTGGGTATGCTACCATCCCTGACAAACAACACACAGTCTCACTCGTTGCTCCCTCACAACAGTTCTGTGGCAGTGGCAGCCACCTGCAGCAGGGCTTTGTTCCTGCTGCCTGTGTCCTTGCTCAGGCTGCTCTGTCCCATCTGCCTCTCACTGTTTGCCCCGATTTCAGCAAAGATGCTGCAGAGATCTGCACTGCATCGCTGGATCTAAGCAAGACTAATGACTAAAGCAGAGCTGTAGCTACAGCACCAAGGCCCCAAGTGCTCCCGTTCACAATGCATTGCTGTAAAGCACAAGTGGACCGAAGATAGAAGAGCACAAGCCGGCAGATAGCAAAACCACTCAGGTGTAGATGTGTCTGGTGAGAAGATGACACAAGATATCACAAGATATCATAAGAAATCAAGAATAAAAGAGCACCTCATAGATATATAGGAAATTTCAACGGCACATTTTATGGATCTAAACAAAGAAAATAAAAACTCAAATAAATAAAAAAAACTTGATTTAACAGCATACAAAACAAGCTGTTTTTATTAGTGCATTTCTTTCCTAGTATGGATTTTTACATTTGGATGTCAAGACCAGAGATCCACAGAAAGTTCACTGAAGGATTGAAGGATTTCTTTAAAAATCTTTCTTTCTCTCCACCTTTCTGTCTCTGCTCACATTCTCCTCCTTCTCCTATCTCTTCCACCAACAAAAAGCTATTAATAGAACACCCTGCTCTCTCTTTTAAACTGCAGGGAGCATATTCCGTGCACTTAAAGGGAGGCAGAAGCTGAAGATACCAGGAGGCGTCTGAAAATGTCCTCTACACTGCCCGTGGCTACAAAGATGCTGGCTGTCCTAAGAATAACAACAAAGAAGTCTTTGATCGATTTACGGCATTTTGTATCAGCACAGATGCTCTTCAGCTAAAATTAGCACCTCAGATCATTTTCAGACTAAATACCTTTCGAACATTGTGACGTGTGGGAAAAAAAGGGTGGATAAACAGTTAAAAAATACTTCTGCTCGTACTGTGTTCATACCAGAGGCAATAAAACACATGATTTTATGACCAAAAAGGGGCAGAAATGACACACAATAAACACACACAAACACAATTTCAAATGAGTTATTATTGGCTTCATTATTGATATTACTTTTTCATGGTTATGATCATTTGGAAGGATTATATGCCTTTTTTTTAAATTCTGCATGTTTTTCTTGTCCATAGATTGTCCTTTTTGTTGTAAAGTGCAGATAATACTATGTTTTAAATTCAGACTTCACATACAGTATATAGTACATGGTTTTTACTCCATCATCCATTGGTTACTATTTACATTATTCTGTCATAGTTCATTTCATAGAAAGAAAATCCATTATCCACTGTATCAACATTGATGGATGTTTTCAGGCCTCTATGAAATGGGGAGGACAAGGGGGGTGAACAACTGTACAAATTTCAGTGGATGCCACACTATCAGGCTCTGGGGTCAAAAGAAAAAAAAAAGTCTTAAACACACATGCATAAAGATTGCATATTGACTGTATTGTTTCCTGTATGTATGAGCCTTGTCGCACAGAGCTGACATCGCGGTTCAAACAAACCCCAAAGATCAGAGAGCTCATATTCACATTCAGCTAACATGTGAGTGTTTGACATACAGCAGCAGAATATTGCAAAAGTGTTTCATTTTTGCTTTGAGGTTTCTTTCAAATGTTTTGTCAGCTCTTGGGATCGACATGGAATTTATGCCCGATAAAACAGAAAAAATGTACTGAACCTTCTTTCCCCCCCAAACTACCAGCTAATAACCAATCTCTGCATAGATTTCTCAGTGTATTCACTGTTGGGCACCCTTCTTATGGAGTGGTTTGCTGGTGGGTCCCTCAGCAGGTGAGAGATGAAATTCTTAGAGGCTGTGGTGCTCCCCATAAAACAACACAACTTCATGTATAATTGACTTTGTTAAGAAAAAAAAAAACATTGTGCAGATTAAATCTGTAGGTTTACAGATGAGCATGATTCTACTTGTCTTTGTGCTTTAAGCAGAAATAATTGCTGATATACAACTACAACATTGTGAACTCCAGTAAATGAGTTGCTACAGTGAATTTGGCTGAGGTACAATAGCATGCCTACTGTCAAACAAATAGTTAAATGCTAGCGTGTAACATTTATGTTAAATTTGTGTCCAACAAAATGGTAAAAACAAAAAAAAAAAGACAATAGGATTTGATGCATTGGCATGCATAGACATATTTTTTGGTCAGACTGTGAGTGTTTTCTCTTTTCCCCACATACAAAGATATGCAAATGGCTGTTGCATAAATGCAGCTGTACAACCAGGCTAATACACTGACATTCAGCAGTTCTCCTTCTCTCTCCCTCTCAGACTCACAGAGACACACACACACACACACACACATGCACACAACTCAAACACCCAAACCAATACTCAACTAATGATCAATAAGCTCTTGGTGAAATTGTGGCGCTCCAAAGAGGTTAATTCTTTCTTTCTTTGCGTTTTTTAAGAGGTAGTGTGTATGCTTTTCACACCACCACCTCTACCATATGATCTTGAGAATGTTGCTAATCAGCTGTTTTTTTTTTTTCGGTCGTATTTTGAGTTATGACCTTTTCAGGATCTCAGTCCACCTTCAAGCTACTCTTAAAAAAGCAACACATGCAGTTTACTTACTAAAATCCCCTAAAAATGTTGTGAAGGTACAGAAAAACAGATTTGGACAAAGAGAGGATGTCAGAAGCCTCGAGTCAGGCAGTTGGACGAGCACATATTGGCAGCGATGTTGTTAAATCACTTTGCTCCTGCAGTTTGAAACTGCAGTGAGCAGAATGAAACCCTTAGAATAAAGATGTACATCCTGACATGACAGAATTCATCAAGACAGTTCTTGCTACAGACCTCCTCCTAATCCATCACCTTTCTAATTACAGAAGACATCTGTGAAAAGCTGTAGAAAGACAAGAGACTCGGATATGAAGTCCGAGGACCTTTAGGTTAGACAGTATCTGCTACACTACTGCTAATTATCACTTCCCATATTGATGTTACTGCCTTTGACTGTTACCTTGGCAGTGTTGAGCAAACAGTGGAAAATCTTACCTGGAAACAAGAATCAGAACCTAATTCACATTTGATGGTAACTTTTAAAGACAGATTGTGCTTCTGGCATCAGAGTGTTTTCAGCGGAAAGCCAGACTCCATTTAGATTCTGGCCAATTTAATGTCAATAAAGGCTTTCTGAGAAAAGATTCTGGTTAGGGATGACACAGCTCAGTACCACACGCTGCCTTTCAACAACTACTTCACAAAAGGCAGTTTTGTATAAAGTGAAGCAAACGTCTAGTGTCTAAATCCAGGACGCGTATCAGGTTTGCTGAGAACTCACCAGCAAAGAAAAGGCTAGTGGAAGTGTGTCTTTGGCACTCCAGACAGGCTCCGACACAGGTGAACAACAGTGTTCAGAATTATCATTAAAAATAAAAACATGGCAATGATCTGCACATTGTGGAAAGACTCTTGCTTTCTCTTAAAAGTTTGCTATTTTAGGTTTTTTTAATTCTCATAAAAGTATATGAGCATTATATATATATGTGTGTGTTTTGTCTGTATACATTTACTGTTTTATACATAAGAAATAAATATGTCTATTGTAATAATTATACTCTTTTTGTCTTAGAGGCTTCTTCTTTGAGCTTAAACACATGCTAGGAATGTTTCTGAGGTCATGCAACACTAGGAGAGTAGCGTAAACCCAGATACAAGGCAGTTTGGGGGAAGCATTTTTCTATACACTAGTCCTTAAAAGTTAGTATTTTGATCGTGAGGACATGATCATGTGACAAACCTGTGAGAAAAAACACCACTGCAAGTCTATCACATCTGCAACTGCGATAAATGTCCAAAACTAGGGTGTGAGTTAACGCTCAAAATCACAGCTCGTAGCTCAGTTTACAGCGACCTGGCAAAAGTTAATCGGTAATGACTTCTACGTGGAATGTTAATATTGACAAGGATACCAAATCCTGTTACATGTAGGATTTGGCTTTATGATTATTTCTTAAGAAATCCTCCAACATAGAGTTTTAGGTTCTTGTAACAGCTACCTGCAGGCATCCTTTTAAAAGTGTGGATTTGTACAGAAGGCAGTGTGCAAACAAATATACAGTGGTGTGATGAAGCAAGTGGCAGTCGAGAAACAAGTGGAAATTTCTCAGTCAGATAAAAATGTCATGCAATTATCTACTGACTACATTTACTAATAACAGCACCTACCTACTGGCTATCAGATAAGTCACAGTTAGCCTACCTATCTATATATGAATAAGTACTTTATGTGCGAAACTGTGGAAAACAAACAAAACAAGAAGAAACATTCAAGTTGTCCTCAAAGCTCTGCAATAAGACCAGTTTGGGTGAATGGAGGGAGAAAGCTTGCATTGCAATACGTACAGTACATGTAAGACCAAAGCAGTGAAAATTCAAGGCCATTCTCAGTCATTCATCAGATACTGATGTCTACTGGGAACAAAGGTGTCAAACCATGAGCTTAGTGCTGATGGCTGTCATTCATCCTTGAAATTATGTGGTGTACTTAACCACCAACCTCGTCACAAGTCACCCATAGGCCGTGCCAGCGCTGGAGTGGGCTTGCTTTATGCTCACACGTCCTTTTTTATCTCTAAATAGTGTAGCATAGGACAGTTTTGTTTCACTGGCTCCAGGAAGCAGCATATGTAGCGCACAAGTAGGGCTCTTCAGAAGCGCATGGCAGAGCAGTGTGCCTTGGGAAATGAGGGATCAAGGGACAGGGGACTTTAGCGGGACTTGTGTGACTTTTTTTTTTTTTTTCATTTTGAAAGCAATTTTTTTCTCCCTGTGTTTTCTCCACTTTCTTTTCTTTTTGTGCACTACTACTGTGAGTGGGAAATTTGTAGGTCTTATCATTTACTTTTCAAAACAGCCACACAGAAAAAAGCCAACTCCATGCAGAAATGCTAAATTTTCGATTTCCACTGATTAATAAGGAGTTTTAAGGACAAGGACAGGATGGGCGCAGGAGGAGTGAATGGTATTTGCAATATTTTTCAGTCAATCATCAACAGCATGAATTCTATTGCCTTGATATTTTCAGCTCACATAAGATGGGAGGATGTATGCCTGTCCCACCCAGATGCTCAGCTCCACATTTCCCACTGCGACAGGGAGGAAAATATAAGATGACTAAACATCTGTAAGCATTTTGGTGATGTTTACATAGTTTGTGTTGGCCAGCGTGCAGTTGGCTGTCTTTAGGTTCTCCTCCTGAAAGTCCTCGTTGCTGTTGTTCACAGCCTCCTGGATCTCCATGTAGTCCGATTTACTGATGGTGGAGCCACTCCGACTCTTTTTCAGCTCCTCCGCTGAATCAGCTTTGGGCACGTTGACCTGCAGATACTGCGCCTGTTCTTCACCTTCAGTCTCACGGTGATAGAAGTAGTTAAAATTGGACACAATGACAGGCACGGGCAAGGCAATGGTCAGCACACCTGCAATGGCACAGAGGGAGCCCACAATCTTGCCACCAATCGTAGTTGGGACCATATCACCGTAGCCGACTGTTGTCATTGAGACCACAGCCCACCAAAACGCATCTGGGATGCTTTCAAACTGTGACTCTGGCTCATCTGCTTCAGCAAAGTAGACAGCGCTTGAGAATAGGATGACTCCTATGAACAGGAAAAAAATGAGGAGGCCAAGCTCTCTCATGCTGGCTTTCAGGGTCTGACCCAAAATCTGAAGCCCCTTAGAGTGACGAGAGAGCTTAAATATTCTGAAGACTCGCACCAAGCGGATGACCCTGAGAATGGCTAAAGACATGGCTTGCTGACCTGCTTGACCATCCTCTGGTCTGTCTGCTAGCTCTGTGCCAAGAGTGATGAAGTAAGGGATGATGGCAACAATATCAATAATGTTCATTATATTACCAAAAAATCCTGCTTTGCTGGGGCAGGCAAAGAAGCGCACTAGAAACTCAAAGGAGAACCATATAATGCAAAGAGTCTCTAGGATAAAGAAGGGGTCAGTAAAGTAGGTGGCTGTGTAGCTGATGATTGTGGTGTTGGTCTCTGGCGAAAAGACTTCTGCTTGAGACTTATGCATTTCCTCTTCATCATTACGGAAAATGGGCAGCGTCTCCAAGCAGAAGCTGACTATAGATATGAGGATGACCATGACAGAGATTATGGCAATAATCCTTGCTGGACCTGAGCTCTCTGGGTACTCAAACAGTAGCCATACTTGTCTCTGAAACTCGTTGTCAGGAAGAGGCCGCTCCTCCTCCTTGATGAAACCCTCATCTTCTCTGAACATCTCAATTGCCTCCTCACCCAGCTCGTAAAAGCGAATCTCCTCTGAGAAAATATCTACGGTGACATTGACTGGCCTTCTTAGTCGGCCTCCTGATTGGTAATAATACAATATGGCATCAAAGCTGGGTCGGTTTCTGTCGAAAAAGTATTCGTTCCTTAGTGGGTCAAAGTACCGCATCCTCTTTTTGGGGTCCCCCAGCAGAGTCTCTGGAAATTGGGAGAGAGTTTTAAGTTGTGTCTCAAAGCGCAGCCCTGAGATGTTGATGACCACCCTCTCACAACACTCATGGTCAGCCTCTGGATCGTAGTCCTGCGGGTGACCCGGGTGCGCCGCCGCCTCGTCAGAGGGGTCGGCTGTGGCAACAGTCATTCTGCGGGGGGAGGAGGCCTGCACTTTTCAGTGAGTCTGGGTCCTGCAGCCTGACGAACTGCAGGCGGAGGCCAGGAGAGGGAGGGGGCTCAACACTGTAAAGACCTGACGGCCACAGGATGTCACCTAGGATCTGACTGCATATAGAACAGAGAAAGCAAAGACAGACAGCAAGGTCAGGTAAACCTGAGACATGATTCAGCACTCAATACTTCTTATGTTTAGTGCAGAGATGTAAGGAGTTTGTGTAAGCCTGAAGATCAAACAACTCAAAATAGAAGAAAATGAAGCCACCCTCTAAAAACTGTCATAAGATCTGATATGAAATGATGTAAAGTTAGACTGTCATGAGAAAACTGTCAGAGCTAAAATGAACCAGCTCGTGGAAACTTGAGGCTGTCACTCCTGCTCTTGACTTTGGAAAATTAATATGTAAATAAGCAACCCGCCTTGCATATAAATTACTTCAATGCAGGTAAATGCAGGGGCTAAGGGGCAAATAACACTTACAGGAGCTCATAAATTAGGACACTGATCTGCTGCAATGGGCAATATGTGTTGAAATGAATGGGAATACCTTTTCTAGTGAAGCCAAGCATGAATATGGCAATGCAGCAGACACCAAATTCACACAGACAGCTTCCTGTCTAGAATATCAGCGAAAACCGCTGCAGTCTAAACACCAATGTATGTGACATGCTTAAGATTCACTGTTGTGCCAAACAAATGCAATACACAGCTGCAACATAGACATGACTTCAGTCTAGTTTTGATGGAGCATTTTAGTCTTGAAATGGTGCCTGTTACTGAAATATTCAAAAACATCTATAAATAATTTATCCATAGAAGGAAAAAGGTTCCAGGAGGAAAAACTGTATCTCTCCTCTGCATCATCTCCACTCACAAAGTAGGAGCACAGTTTTATAAAATAAAAAACATAACGCTTATGGCACACAGCAAATACATAACTACAGGTTTACTGGTCGCTATACATTCTTCTGCTGTAGCGCAAATCATTCCGCCAACTACAAAATGCTACGACTCGTGTTCACATTTAATGGAAATGGAGATGATAGGTAAAGCTGCTTTAATTTCATACATACGTGCAGACATCTTTTTTCCCATCTGGATGTGATTTGATGCTCCTGCTGGAGGCTGGTATTAGGCAAGTGAATAACCAGCTGCGCTCACCGGGGGTTCTGATTCCAGTGCAGGTATAAAATGAATTTCCAATTTGGGACAGTCGATGATATTCACCTCATGTTGTCTGCGGCATCCTTGCCGTGTACACCGGGTACAGTATGTGCGGGTGTGTCCTCGCTTTCCCCTCCCCGACTCCTTTCCTCCGGGTAGGCTGTCGTGGGATGGCGATTGGCAAAAAAAAAAAAAAAGAAAGAAAGAAAGAAAAAAAAGGGAGGAGGGAACCGATCAAGGAGGTGCTGGTGCTTCCCTTAATAACCAAAGGTGCTGGGATCAGCAGAAAAAATCTTCCTCCACTGTTCTCCTCCACGCATGTATGACTGTGTGACGAGCTGATGGCTGCAGACAGCCTCAAAGGTAAATAGTCCCGATAAGGTGCTCAGAAAGGCAACATCTGCAAAGGGGGGGGACAAGGCGAGGCGCGGGGGAGGAAGGGAGCTTAAAAATATAATCTTATTACCACGATTTAATAATTTGGAGGCGTGTGAAAATAATTCGGTTGCTCAGAAGAGTTAATCTATGCATGCGTCAGACAGTCAATTTACATTCTTATTTATAATTTAGGCATAAATTAGCATTTCCACCAGATTCCAGACTGAGCTGCAGATATGCTCAGGCAGTGCATCCCAGCATCTAATGCAGAGACAGTTCTGAGAATCTCCTAATAGCCTACATGGTGAGCAGAGCAGCCTCCTCAGACATTGACTTGAAACGACATGCGTGAAAGAACCGCCCTACGTAGTGGGCTAGAAGATTATGCAATTTCACTGAGCAGGAGACCCACGCACACACATAAACACACATGTAAAGTGGCCTTCATGGCCCCTGCATGGTCTCAGCACGGTGGGAGGTGAGAGATTTTTACATGAAGAAAAAAAACTTTCTGGGCAAAATATCTCTGTTGTCAGCTTCGGCCGCAGGACTGGTATATAAAGCTTAGTCAAACCTGCAGTCAGGCATTGCTATGCATACCAAGAGACGGGCTGGTGATGGAGAAAGGCAAGGGCGGAAAAACGCGCTCCCCATCTGCACTATAGCTTAGCGCTCACCTTATCTGCAGTATGGGCAATTTAAAGGGGTACACAGCTCCACCACTATTCAGCAGCACTGCTGATGGTTAAAAGATGCGATCTGCCAAAACTAAGAGTAAAAAAATATTTATTTCTGCACATTTAATTTGTCTTCGAGCTTTTTTCAGGCATTTGATAAAAAGCAATAATATTAGTGTGATGATATATCAACCTGTGGCTACTGTTTTAGGAAATATGTGAGCATGTTCATGCATGTTTCTTATCGCAGAAACAACATAAATGCTTGTGGGAGGAGCTTTTTTTGATCATCTGTGTTCTCTTGTCCGTTATTAGTATAGTGGAAGTAATAACAGGTTTACTTCTTTTTTAATGCTTGTTCATGGCAGTTACACTCGCAGTCTTTCCTGGCAACACAATTCATGAATAATAGATAGAATAGACGGACTAAAATAGAGCAAATCCTCCATCATTGCCCCTTGCTATATTCAGAATAAAGAGCAAACTGTGTCCTTTGATCACTATTGATACCTGAGCTGGGAATCGATACTGGAGCTGGGAATGAAAGCGCCGTGGCCAGAAGTGACCTCCTCAGAAGCCAAAGGTCAGTGGGATTCCCTTGGACGAGCAAGGGAGGGAGGTGATTCAGGAGAAACAGGCAGTGGGGCAGACAGCAGGATGATTTGTGTGAGACCTGACTCTGCCAAGGCTAGTCCTGCCAGACCCCGAGACCATCATGGCTCCCAACCTCTTCCCTCCTGTCTGTGTGCATGCCTTCCTGCTGCCACACAAGCTGATACCTCTCTGTATATCATAATGGATTTCCCAGGTTACTTACGACAGCATGGTCATTATTTATGAGCTGGGGGCCTGTTAGAAAGACTGCAAATGCTGCCTTTGAAACTTTCATAGTATTAGGTGTTTTTCTTAAATTAAAAAGTGAAGGTTGTCTACAGTCTAAATGCTCTGTGTGCCTTAATCATATGGGGATGTTCAAATGGCTGGCTGTATAAGTTGGCAGGTGAGGGTGTCAAGAATGAATTTGTTTCCAAGAGGTATCGATTTCAGCATCTCCATCAGATGTTGTTTTGGCTCGGTGACATGCAGAAGAGAAAATAAACCTGAGAAGTGAGAGACTGAAGGGTCATTCTTACTGATGGATTAGAGGAGCAATAAGTCTCTTATTCACTGTTTTTTCTGTTAGACAGACAGACAGACAGACAGACAGACAGATAGACAGATAGATAGATAGATAGATAGATAGATAGATAGATAGATAGATAGATAGATAGATAGATAGATAGATTTCAGTGATGACATTGGCCATATTTTGTGACACTACTGGTGACAATGAGTGTGGTGTGAGATTTGTGATTTCTGAATTCTAACTGAACTCAGAGCTGTCGTTTTTATACTTTATTTTAAAAATAAACCATATATTGCACAAATCCCATTCTCTAAAAATGTAGCCTTTTAATGTTTTTAGAAAGGTAGGTAGCTTCGGAAATACTGGAAAATCAATGGAGGATTAGCTGTATTTAGTGTTTCCAGGTGACACAAAAGTGAGCTTACAGTGTGGCAATTGTTGGTGCCATTTAGCCGGTGCAGTCCCTGGAGTGCAGTGGTCTTTTTATTGATGCTGGAGGTCTGTGATGCCGCCTTACTCCTTCATACTGCATTGCAGCAGCCACAGGTTTCCAGCACACACAGAGACACACACAGGAACAAGGTTTTAAACATAGGGTCCACCATGGATCTCTTCAAAACCCCGCCCTGCCTATTACAAGCTCCATAATAACCAACATAATGTGATAAGATAGAAAAGATGAGTGCTGCATATCGCATTCATGCTTGGATTTTCTGCTGCATTAATACAGATTTTCTGCTTCCATATATGATGATGCAACACTCTCCTGTGTAATACCTCATTAACAAATTCTGTCATGCAAAATCATCAACAAGACTCCTAGAACAAGAACCTTGCACTAAATCTTATCCTATATATTTTGTGAATTTTCTACTGATTCTTTTCACTCCTTGGGCTATAGAGCAGCCCAACAAGTTTGCTGCTAAAGACATTTTTCCAGTGCATCTTCAGTGAGACTCAATTTATTTGACCCTCTGGGAGATGAGTCATTTCAGCATTGCTGCTCAGGAACTGAGTTGCCCTGCAAAAGAGGCAGGTTACACATACAAATATGGGACCAGGAATGTGGACACAGTAAATAAGTGGCTAAGGTACATGGCTATAAAGCAATATAGCCCCCTTTGTCCTTAGTGTCCCCTGGAGCTAACAGTACATCTGAGGTAGAGATGGAGAAAGGGAGGATAGGGAAGACAGAGGACTCTGCAAAGAGAGGGAGGAGAAGAAAAAGGGAGGGAAGGAGAGAGCCGTGCTTGTCAGATTGAGGCCCAGCAGGAAGAGGGCAGATGCTGGAAAAGAGCCAGACAACAGGAGAGAGACAAGGACACTGGCCCACTGCGGTATACTGCCAAGCTCCATCTCTCTTAGCCAGATACCATCTCAGAAATATGCACATATGCCCACTGCACAAGCTCATTCCTCAAAGCTTACAGGCTTGTAGATTAACTGTAGAAGTTTTTAACGTAACAAAGCATGTATACTGCATGACTTAAGTTTCTGTCATACAAAAGTTCGTACATGCAGCTTTTTGCATACATAAGTACACCTGCAGAAATGACAGCAGTAAACTGACCAAAACATTTTGACTCCATTCAATTCTGTAAGCCACCCTGATGCTGAAAGGAAGGTCTATGAGTCAATAAATGAGTGAGTCAGTGTCACTGTTGCAGGATACTCTGATGCTGCATTATACAATGCTTCTGTATGACAAAGTGAAATTTAAGTCAAGGTAAGAGCTTGCAGAAGCACTAGGTTATATTACACCAAGGTCAGAGAAGAAATAAGATACTCTGTGTATCGGGGTAAGAGGGTAAAAATAAAACTTTATGTCAGTAAATGTAAGCTTTCTTTTACATGCACAGGAAGGCTCTGTAAATCAAAGTCATTACTTTGTTATCCACCCTTGAATATTTTGCTAAAGTGAGGTTTTGCGCCCTTTTTGTAAAAGTTGAAACGGTACATGAAATAATTTGCTATTTAAAAAACGTGTGTATTAATGTCTGACTTCCAGTGCTTGACAAAAAGTGCAGCACAGGTGATCATTATCAGATGTGTGGGATTTACAGTGACAGCTACTATGTCACTGATGATGCAATGCCCTGGTTTTTGTTTGCAAGTGAACCAAAACATGTGCCCCTGCCTTAAGCAGGAGTCTGGTCTGCAGTCGACAACGCTGCTGAGGGATGCAGCAGCCACTCTGAGTCACAGGACACCTGAGCGGTGAGTCAGGGATGCACAGTTTCCAGGGTCACAGTGCTTCAAACTTTGAACCTCACTCAGACGTGAATATTCTTTGTTGATCTAATTCATCATAGATATGTTGAGGTAAGGACAATCCTAGAAATAGTAACAATACCAGAAGAAATTGTCCCAAGTCAGCATTGTCGCTGTAGCTGGGTGAACCTTTTGCACAGCCTCCTACAGTTGCTACAGAAACCATTTCTAGGGGCAGCAGAAGGAGGATTTGGACTGTGACATCACTACAGCATTTTTGGTGCCAACAAGATATTTCAGGTAAAGTTACAGCATGATGACAAAGCACATTTTATCTCCTTGCAGTCAGGTGCATTAGTTAAATATAAATGTGTTTAGGAAAAGTGTGAAGTCTGGATTTTCCATCTTTCCTGTTTCACACTTTCACATCTGGTACATGTTTTACAGCATATGGTGCAGTACCCTACATTACACTACAGTACTTTGACTCCTAGCTTTCTGTGTGGCCTGTGGGGGAATGGATACACATATGCTTTCTCTAATATGCTTTCTGGGCTTTGCTTTGTCTCACTGAAAGCTCTGAACACTGAGTCTTGATGCAGAAGAGTGAACTTTATGAATAGCCCCCAGAGTGCCATTATGTGTTCTCAAAAGAGCAGATGGATGAATGGCACCGAGAGAAATAATGGCAATAGTTTCTATTTTCGGCAACACTGAGTTACAGTTTTAGGGCAAATACCGTACTACATAAAAATATCATCAGCGCAGGAAGGAAAATGTCCAGTGCTGTGACTAATTGTACCGGACACAGCCATTTCTCATCTGGGTGCTTCTGTAAAGTTCAAGGATGACATGAGGCACCTCTCCTGGCAGACACTCCCCATGTTGGCATGCTGGGTATCATCAGAGGTAGCACGCCGCTGTGAGGCATGACTCCTCTCATGTGGAGAATGTTGGCATGATGAGGGCAGCAAAGAGATGAGAGAGAAGGGAATGCCCGGGGTCTCCTCCAAACCCCCCACCCTGAACTGAACACAATCCTGGATTTGCATCTTTGAATCCGCCTGCAGCAGCGGTGTGGGAGAGAACCAGCTGTGGAGCTAACTGCGATTTTCTGTCTGTGTGTGTTTGTGTACTATGCATGTAAGCTCAAGTGTATCCACCTTTCCCTCCCCAGTGCCTTCTTTTTTCTAATGACCAAGATCCCAGGCATACCACTGCCTCACTGTCTTACAGCTGTGGAGTACTCCGCCATGCTCAGCACAACCAGAGAACCACGTGAACATCCACAGAGGAGAAGTGACACAACTTGGCACATATATCAAAGCCATAAGTGTACATTAAGACTGAGTAATTAATGGGATTTTAATTCTTGGTCTGCAGTGAATAGAAAAAGAAGATACAACGATACAGAACAAGATTTTGTGTTTGGAAATATTTAGTTTTTGTTTTGGCATCTTTGGCTTTTTTCACATTTCATTTAAGTAAAAAGTACAAATTTAAGTTCAATAAATGTAACCCCCCCCCCCCGCAATATATTTGTTGTCATGTTGCTATATTCTTAGCTCTAAATGCAGAAATGAACAATCCAGTGTTTTATCAATTTAGAGCATAACAACACCAATCTCCTAATAAGTTAATCTCTAATGTCGTTCTTACCTTTCACAAAACCAAAACATTAATAGAAGATATGCTGTACTGGAGATGTCTCTTGCAAGCACAGCCGTCAAGCTTTGTAGATGATTAACGGTGGTGGGTAAATCGCAAGCATCATTTCATTTTCTCCTGGTTAAAAATACATTAAAGAAGAGGGAGATAGAAGGTACAAAACCACTCAGCAGTTCTGAGGCAATGCACCTGGAGCTGCAGGACACATGGTATCTTGTCTGCAGAACTGAGAAAACAGAAAACTCAGCAAAGAAGTGCCTAATGGTTAAACCAAACTGCCTTACTTTAGAGTATGTTTCAGGTGACTTTAAGTCATCCATAGGTTTCTGTACCTTCTCAGATGTTAGGTTCACCTTTGTTACACATTTGTGTCTGTGTTTCTGTGAAATCTCTAACAACAGCTTTGAAGAGAAATGAATTTGTTGTAAACATGGATCAAATTTTACGATACCCGGGTGGTTTCAGTCAATTCTGTGATAACACCATTACAAAGAAATACTTTTGTAGATCCCTTTAGAAAACATTACAAGCAAAAATATATCAATTTCATGATATAATCATAGCAACCTTTCTGCAAGGCATTTCACAAGGCTATTGATACATCCCTTTGCTTTTTCTTGGTTAATGTTTCATCATTTTGTTTATTTGTTTCAATGCTGCACTGGGAACACAAGACATGGCTTCAAAAGCAACAGTCCTGTAACAGGCTAGCATACTGCAAAGTCAATTTCAAGTAACTTTGGTGTCTTTTTTAGTGTTTGTGAAAAGTCCTGTTAGGTGTAAGAAAGTTTTTCTTTTTTTTTTTCCCTAGCTCTAGCTCGCAAACTGTAATTCTCTTTGTCTCATGGGAAACATGAGAATTATGGGTCACACTAGACGCCTCTAGCTGGATTTTAAAGTAGTTTCCTGACCTGCACAACAAATCCCAGATGGTCACATTTGCTGGACAAGACACTGTATCTTCCTCAGCGGTGCATGTGTAACAATAGTAAAAATAACAATAATCATTGCTAGATTCAAAATTTCATCTTCAGCAAAAAGTATATTTTCGTCTTCCACAGATTGAATAAAATCCATAGATGCACATACAAAGTACTTGTAAGTGGTTCTTCCTTACTTTGCCACAAAAAGGGTTTGCAGATTGCATGAAGGCAATAAAATTCTTCAATGACAATAAATTATTGCTCTTACCATAAAGTCTAATTTTATAAGGCCTATCATTTTCAATGTCTGTTGACAAGATGATGTGAATATAGCCTTGAGGTCTTAGTGTTGACTTTATACTGAAGATGATTAAACCTTTAAATTTATTATGTTATGCTAGTGTGTGGAAAAATGGAAATAACACCCCTGTAATCAGTCATAAATATATATAACTGAATATTAATGTTTCTAAAAATTTTAGCAAAAACATTTAATCTTATCAAAATAGTGGCTCAGCATCTAAATTCCAGATATGTGCTGTCAGCCATCTGATAAAGTGATTATTTACTGCATCTTATTTCATTCACAAAGAAAAAGACTCCATAAATTTAAACCATTAATGAAGTTTCTTCTTTTTGGGGATCAGTTCTATATCTGATAGATCAAAGTGTCTACAGGCTTCTTATGACAAACTTCCATAAATCTCCAGTAAACATAAACATAAATAGACTCGTTTCAGATTTTGTAAGGGTAAAGTTGTTAAAAATGCTGTGAGAGGACGTTAATACACATAAGTTAGTCAAAAGAACACACTGACTATTTGACAAATCTTTAAATGTGTATAAGGGCACCATATACCACATATTCACCCCTCAAGACTTTAACTTCCAAGTTCAACGTTTAAGCCCTGCCTGACAGCAATAATTGTACTGAGCCACTAGAGGGCAGTACTGAGCTATTTACAGGTCTATTTCGTCTGTGTTGGTTCCAAATCAAGCATGACTCCACACACTGTTCAGAGGCATTACAAACAAGTGAAGTACTTAATGATACATTTCATCAACATACGCAGTTGATGAAAATGATGATCTCTAGTTTGATGTCCCAGTACATATTAAAGATGCCAATTACATGACACTGAGAGAGCTCCAGATGCTCCAAATAAAAATAATTAGATCTGAAATTTTTATGAGAAGATTGTTTAACCATTGTATATATTTTTCAGACCTTTGCTAAAAAAAAAAAAAAAAAAAAATCGACCTTTAAATGTTAAGGTGTCACATTTTAGTTATGGTATTCTAAAGATTATTATTAATTTGATATAGAAAATGATCAACAAGTGAATCTATATGAAAAGAACTACAACTCAGCTCTAAAATTAACAGAAGCAAAGGGATAATTGAACTTTTGTAACTGGACTTTTGTAGACTTCTCATTTATGATGGAAGCAGTCATGTATTATTAGAGAAAATGCAACTCTGTAACGAATTGTTGGACTGATTGGAGTGTTGCTTTCTGGTTGAGCTACACTGTACCAAAAAGCTCACGTGCACAGGTCTGCAGGTGGGAGATGAAAGGCAGCTGACATCCGTTGGTGTGCCAGCTCAGATAATGGCGCGTTTACATCTGAAAAAGAGAGCAGCATTCAGTAATACAGTGATACTGTAGCCTTTCATTATGTTCATGTAATCTGAAGCTGTGGGCTTCATTTTCCCTAAATAGTTACAGTAATAGTGCTGCTTGGTTCATTCTGCCTTAACCATCTTTAAAGGAATCGCCAAACCCAAACCAAAATAATATGCACCATTTTCCCCTCCAAGGACAAGAAGGCAAAACAACAGTTTGTGAAGATGCAACACAATGCCACGGAAGCATGAGAGGGGGTTACCCAGGAAACCACCGTAGCCATGGAGACTGCACAAGGCGGTTCAACAAGCGGAAGGCGGCGATGCGCCGTGCGTTCTCCCTCCCTTTATCCATTCTGTCATCACTGCGCACATGACCTCAATCACACAATTATTCACAGTTTTCTTGTTTTCATGCTCCTCCTGCTCGCTTTGGACAAAGTTTGCTAAGATGCAGCACATTTATTCTAAAGAATATACGAGCGACAGGTGGAACCTGAGTCAGTTCATTTGAGTTTTATTCAATATAGGCTATATAGGCAGTTCTGAATAAAAATACACTGTACGAAAAGCTCAACTCATATTTTGTGATAAGCGTTTCCATTAACAGCACTCTGCTTTTTATTACCTGAATAATAATCCGAACAACATGTGGACAGGTTATGATATTAAATATAACCGAAACAGGCATTGGGCTATATAAATTACCATAGTCTATTGATTTCCACGAAGCACAAGACGTCGTTTTTGGACTGGTGGGTAGATTCAGTAGAAGACTATATGCTACACGTCTATCCCAGTCATGAACACCAACAACGGTCGCATTATAACATCAAGATATGTAGTCATCGTGTGGCACTATACGCTGAAAAATGTCTGTTTTAACAAGCTTTTTTTATTATTATTATTTCTTCTGATTTGAAGCAAACACTTTCTCCGTGCGTGATTTTTCTTTTTTTTTTTTTTTTTTTTTTTTTTGCTCAGGTTAACACTTGTTGATCGCGGAGAAACACTGAAAACAGAAAAATCTTCACTGAAGTATTTTTGTATCTTTTCCATTTGCTTTGGCGCAAATAAAATAAAGATTAATACCTTGTTAAAACAGAAATTTGCAGCTTTCATCCACAGATATGGACTGACACGTTACAAGTGGCTATATAAAAATATTATAGGTACTGTTTCATCATGCTTCATAAATGATCCATGGCGGGTTTCATTTACACGTCCGTGAAGATCTTTTTGATGTTCACGCAGTTCTGGTTGTTTTCGGTGGTGAAGTTGGGTTGTTTGAACGCACTGTTGATGCCCTCCTCTATCACCATGTACTCTGACTTGCTGAGAGATGAGGAGCTGCACGACCTCCTCAACTCCTCTGAGGGGAGGTGCTCACAGCTACCTGTAGTGTGATACTGTGGGTACTCCTCTCCATCAGTCTCTCTGTGGTAAAAGTAGTTGAAGTTGGACACAATCACTGGCACGGGTAAGGCAATGGTCAGCACTCCTGCTATTGCGCACAGAGAGCCCACTATTTTACCACCAATAGTGACCGGATGCATGTCTCCATAACCAACTGTGGTCATGGTGACAACTGCCCACCAAAACGCATCTGGGATACTGGAGAAACTTGAAGTGGGGTCGTCTGCTTCTGCAAAGTAAACTGCACTGGAGAAGAGAATAACTCCGATAAAAAGAAAAAATATGAGCAATCCAAGTTCCCTCATGCTGGCCTTGAGGGTCTGTCCCAAAATCTGAAGTCCTTTTGAGTGTCGGGAGAGCTTAAAAATACGAAAGACCCTCACCAGTCTTATCACCCTCAGGATGGCGAGGGACATCGCCTGCTGACCGCCGTTGGTTTGCCTCTCGGCCAGCTCTGTCCCCAGAGTGATAAAGTAGGGGATTATGGCGACGATATCAATGATATTCATTATGTTTTTGGAAAAGGTAGTTTTGCTTGGACAGGCAAAAAACCTGACCAGCAACTCGAAAGAAAACCATATGATGCACAACGTTTCGATGACAAAGAAAGGGTCTGTGAATGGACTTGACATGAAGGGAGCAGTGCCATTAACTGCGGGTGCCACTGTGGCTTGGTCTCTGTCATCCCGGAATTCCGGCAGAGTCTCCATGCAGAAAATAACAATTGAAATTAAAATAACAAGCACTGAAACGATGGCTATCCCTCTTGCTGGCCCAGAGCTTTCAGGGTATTCAAACAAAAGCCAAACCTGTTTTTGGAAATCATTTTTGGGGAGGATGCGCTCCTCTTCTTTTATAAACCCTTCATCCTCGCGGAATTTCTCCATGGCCTCCTCACCGAGTTGGTAAAACCTGATCTCCTCTGAGAAAATATCAATGGGAACGTTAACAGGTCTCCGTATTCGTCCTCCTGACTGATAGTAGTAGAGGATGGCATCAAAGCTTGGTCTGTTCCTGTCGAAAAAGTACTCGTTTCTCAGTGGGTCAAAGTAGCGCATCCTCTTCCTCGGGTCCCCCAGCAGCGTGTCTGGGAACTGGCTGAAAGTTTTCAGTTGCGTCTCGAAACGTAAACCAGAAATGTTGATGACCACCCTCTCACAGCATCCCTGGCGGCTGCGCTCATATCGGTCCACCGACAGGTGAGGCGCTGAGAGCACGGCGGACTCCTCCAGCATGTTTTCCACCGTCATGACGCCCTTCTCCTCCTCGGCATAACCCCGGTTGTCAGACTCGTTGCTTCCCCTGTGTCCCGCTGACGCGGGCGGAAGGATCACGCTAGAGGTCTGGTCATCCATACAGGTGGTTTTCAGTCTGGAGGAGCAGAGTGCGCCACGCCACTCCCAGCCAAAGCTTACAGCTTTGGAAAGCTGAGGCCGACGCCAGTTACATCTCCTCCAACCATCACCTATCTCTGCCTATCCACACGCTGAAGCGCTGCACTCCCCTCTGGCTTTTTTTTTTTTTTTCAAACACGCCGACACCCACCCACGGCGCGCATATGTCTGACATACGTCCACCACCCGCCCAATCGGTAATTAACTTGACACTTAATGTCGAGCACCCACCCTTGTGTGGCGAGCCGAAAACACTTGATGAAATCAGATCCACACCTGTTAGATCCAAGTTTTATTCTTACGCTGTGAGCTCGTGCGAACCCGTTATCATATTTATCACGTGGGAATGACAACAAATCAGCAGTCCTGCCAGCTCCCTTTTAGCAAAAATAACATAAAAGGCAGGAATCCAAAATGTATGCGATTCACCTCCAACACAAATGGCAAAAAAGAAAATCATAGAGGAAAGCAAAGTCCTCGTTCTAATCTGCAATTAATCTTATTTGTCCTTTTTTCCAACTTAAAAAAACAAAACAAAACAAGTGATATTAGTTACAGCTTCACTTTTCCAACAGAAATGACATCATAAGGATTTCGATAATCAACAGAAACAGAGGGCTGTACCGGGGCAACTAGATACGTGCCGTCTTCAAGCGGCGCAGAAAATGAAATTCTTGCATTTCTGCCATGTGTCTTCTTTCTTGTTGAGGAGGTGTTGCTCTCCATGGTGCTGAAAACAAGCGCGCCCCAGTTGGTAAATCTATGCGCGCGCTCTTTATCAGCACTCAGCTGAGTTTATTACGTGCTCAATTTGTGTGTATTCGTTTATAGATGCTCTCCTGGATATTGCCAACATAGCACATAAGCTCCGGGATCAGTCACCTCATTTCCACTCGAAATGAGTGTATGTGCGCCCTCACACTCACACACACACACACACACACACACACACACACACACACACACACACACACACACACAGAGAGAGAGAGAGAGAGAGAGAGACTTTGCCATGTGTTGATAGAATCGCCTCAAAGAAGAGTCTGAGTGTCAGTCCTTGTTACAGCTGCGATTAATGACGAAAATGCAAAATCAGTGTTGTTTCTAATTCATCCTGACAGGCTTCATCAAAGGAGTCTGTCACCGTCTGTGGTTTAGGATGACAAGCAGGGTTAATGAGTTCAAATGGGATTCAAGGCTAATGCACAATGCGCCCTTTTGTTGTTTATATTGTGCCATTCTAGGTTTTCATTTCAACATGTGAACACCAAAGGAAAAGCTGAGCCTTTCTTCTCCCCAAATACGGCAACATCTAGTACTCTACTATGAACATACTTTAGAAAATCCTCTTAAAGCGGATGACACTGATCCAAAAAACCTACTGACCACCACTGCTTGGGAGGTGGGGGAGTGGGGGGACATCATAATATAAAAAAGACAAGCAGTATAGTTCTGTAGTAGTGAATTTATCAAGTTTTAGAAAAAAAATCAGCTTATTTATCTTCTTAAGTAGATGCCTAAGAACCATGGCACCATTAAGTCTCTTTTGTGAGGACGTGGAAATAACACGTTTTCCAAAGAAGGGCCTTTTCTTTTCTCCAAAGAAAATCTTGACTTACCATGATAAAACTAAAAGTATTTATGTAACTGTTTAAATATCCATTCTACGTAATAGATCTAACAGTGTCTGTTTTTTTCAAAGACCTACCTACCCCATAGAACAAGGTTTAATAAGAATTTTTTAAGAACCCAGATGGCACAACAGTCATGATATTTGTCTGTTTCCCATGTTTCTGTGTATTAAATTGTAGTATGTATAAGCTAAGAAATAAATTACACCAAGGTGCAAAAATATTAATATCACAAAGGTATAACATTTTTGCCCCCAAACAAACAGCATTAATGATGGTGCACATTCACATTTTGTTCATTCTTAAAACACACACTGTCATGCCCAAATTGATCAATAAAAAAGCAGAGTTACTTAACTTATTGACGCTTGGCTGGTGTGTTTGTGACCATGTGATCATGCAGGTCACAAACAGCACCACCATTTCTCCAAGTCAGTATCTCAGTTCTGGACACCCTCCTTTGTCCTTATGACTTTATATCATTCTCAGTCCAATATCAATCTTATCTCCTTTTCTTTGCAGGCCAGAATAAAATGACCCCCCTTTGACCTTTGTTGATCAAATATCTTGATCCAGTTTTGTACTACTTCCCACACAGACAGAAACCCTACTTCTTACTAATCTATCATATTCTACAGCAACACACTGCAACATCTGAAGAGCATTTTGCTTTAAAAATCATATAGTTCAATACAACAATTCCGCTGTAGAACACACAGTTATACACAGTTATGTCATTTAAATAGCTTTAACGTTACTAACATTTATTGTGAAAATGAAATAATACAGTGACTCACTTTACCATTTCATGCTGCTAGTGCTGATTGTAGACATTTAATAAATGTCAATAAAAGTCAGCAAACACAGAGTCCTGATGTAGAATTTTGAGAGTCAAAGATAACAACAAACAAACAAACAAATAAAAAACAATAAAGCTTATAGCTGATTTTCCTTGGTCACTTTACATGGAGCCCAATATTGAACCACTGATTTAATTTAGAGTGAAAACAATGTGTGTATGTGGTTCCCATTACCTAGAAGAATTATCTGACAGGGCCTCAAATAAAAAATGTTTGATAGCATATCAAACATTTTGATATGTGAAAAAACAATGCACAACAGAGAAGATATCAGTCCAACCTGATGTCAATTTAATGACAGGACCCCTAACCTGATCCAGATTTCACATTAGCGCTGATTCCAGCTTCCCAAATCTGAGGAGTTATAGCTTTTCATATCTATTTTAATGCAATGTCTTTGACTTTTAGACAGGTAGTTGGAGAAAGTTGGAAATCTGAAAACACATACTTGGAGTGTGGGAAAAATTAACAGCCTAAAGAAAATGAAAGAAAAATAATTAATAAATGTATCAAGAAAATGTTTAGTGAGTTGATAGGCAGTGGCTATAATCATCTACTTACAACAAAAATTATACTATGCTAATAAGAGGGAACATACTAAGAAGACTTTCCACCACCTGCTATACCACCACTATATATATACAATGATAAGGATGATTATTGTGGGAATGCTCATCTAGGGCTTAAAGATAGACTCATCAATAGACGTTGATTTGCTTCTCCATTTAATTTTAAAAGAACGAAAGTGGAGTGCTGTGGGGCGGAACTTCACGTGGCTTTATTTTATATAACTGAATTTCTCGAAGTCTGGTCATGTTTAAGTAATTTTAGTGTAATCTCTAGTTACACCATTTCACTCCCACTCCACTGTTAATAACATGCACATAAATTTGATTAAAAAAATTATCCTTTCCAGCAAGAATATCATGCTGCTATTAAAAGTCTCCCAGTGGTTGCAAATCAGTACGCATGGGAAGTTTTGTCTGGGTCTTTGTCTCCATGGCAACAAAACATCAAGTGTTTTGTAAAGAGACAAGGAGTTAAGTTGAAGAAGTTACATAATTTGTGCAGGAGCGGGTGGCCCAAGAGTTTTGGTTTTTTTTTCACATTCCCACTGAGGGATGAACACATTACATATCAGAACAGAAAAGAGCCGGTCTGTTTGCATGTAATGCAAGTGCATTTTTTAACCACAAGGCCACTTATTAAATGCAAATGAACCAGTTTAACATGAAAACAAAGACATAAAGTTTCAACCCTGGACAGGAGAAACACTTTAACTTTAAAAAAATGCACATTTAAACCAGCTTTTGGCTATTGACGCTGTGAGAAAAAAACAAAACATGTTATGGCGGGAGTAGCAAAGTTGGTTGTTTATATACAGGGAAAGTAATTTCCTGATTGCACTGTTTACGAAAGACAAAGAAAAATTCATAAAATAAACTTTTATAAAATAAAAAATAAAAATTCCCCTTCAGATACCATCACTAAAAGCTGTCAGACAATTTTTAAAACTGTCAACACTGCAGGAGGTTTGTTGTCTTTAACTTAAGCCAAGAATTCTCGGTAGATTTTAGATATGTTCTACACATGCTTATTTCCAATATCACATGCATTTATAAATGCTTAATAGCACTTCTATTCCACAAGGTCACTCAGTTAATTTTCAAAGCCCAATCTATTGGCTGCCAGCTGAGAATAAAACAGACCTATTATGTATCTAAACCTCTGGAGCTGAAATCCGTTAAAGATAGCCTTCTATCAGTCTGGGAAGTTAGAAAATGACTTATTAACTCTGGTGGAAGCTGGAATTTTAAGTGACAATGCAAATGATATTTTGTGTCTGGTCTGAAGGAGGATTTAATATAATAATCCCTTCCCAAAGATCATAACTGCATTTTTCATTCTTCAACATTGTCGACGGTGTCAGAGGAAAAGGAGGATGGTTTTCATCAGAAGTGACAGTGCTTGGACTGCTCTTTGAGTAATGAGGACCGAGGCGTTTTTCTGACTGTTCAGTCTGGTTCACAGGCACACACTGGTAGATCAATAGAGGCAGGGAGAGAGAGAGACCAGCATCTATCGATCAGTGGTGCATTGGCTGTGATCCCGCACAGAATCATCGAGCATTCACACTGTCCATTGCCACAGCTATCATAAGTCACAGTGAAGGTCGCGGTCATAAATAATGCAACGATGCTTTTCTTACCACAATTGTGAGCAGTCACACAAGGGGTTAAATGCGGACTGGAACTGCCTGTTCCCTATCAGTCCATATCAAAAAAGCACTGCAACTTGAAAAATTCAATCTAATCAACTTGAGGCAGTTAATATGTCATAATCATAAGCTACCAAATACTAAAATGGCAAATCTGTTTACTGATAAGCAAAAATATTGTGTCCACCGTGTCTACGTTTCTGCTTATGCTGCCTTCATAGCTACCAACATCTTTATCTAAACCACTCCTTTGACCTTGCATAGTATGAAATGGACAAAGTCCATACAACAGTACATGAATGCTGGTGAAAAGTTAACATTGTTGCTAGAAATATCTACCATCTGTTGTTCCTGAGGTGGCCCATTAGCTCTCCTACAGGGGACTCTTTGCCTTATGTGCTGGACTACTGAAGGAAAAAATACAAAACAAAAAAACCCTCACTGGCTCTCTGTCATTCAGTGTTTGTCCTCTGCCTCCGTGTGTTTTAAAGTGATTGTAAACAAGGATGAAGTATGTGACGACATCTCTTGGACAGAGCATGTCGGGTGTCTGAGATTAAGAGGTGGTGATGCTTTCCTCAGTCGTCCTCCCACTCTCTTTATATCATCTTTGAAGATTAGGTCAAGCTGGTACATTTGGTGGCTACGAGGCAGCTTACCAGATTTCTGGCTGAGTTTGTGCAACTTTTCTTTAAAGGCATCTTGCTGTGAAAGCTTGATGAGAATAAGTGTGCTCCTCTTTTCCTGCTTATTTAAAGGTTCTGTCATCCTATTACACTTCACGAGTTGTTGAATCTGATCAATGACGTTCACAGTTCGTATCGAGAACCATTCACCATCCATTCTGAAAACCTTGGGTGTGAAAAACCATTTACTTTGGAGGCTCAATTCAGTACTTGGATTGCCATATTTACAACTGTTCCTACCAACAGCTCTTTAGCTGTTTTGCTTTTTAACTGTTTCTCTCTTGCATAGGATCTCAAGTTGATTGAGCCAGTTTTAGTTAATCAGCTCTGCTGCCTTGAGGCCAATTATGACTTGATTAGCTTTGACCACGATCTGGTGCCAAGCTCAGGGGTCAAAGGTTTCTCTAATTCTATACAGTTTGGGATGAAGAGATGAAACCTTTTAGCTAAGTTAATGATGTAGCCTGGTACTATTTGTGAATCTTTCCAAAAATGCTTTCTGTGAGCTCTGAGGCTTACAGTTTCTTTAGTTTATTGCTCACAATAACAGAGCTTGGTGCAGGCACAGTGAACTCACTTACCTATGAATACACAATAAGGTTTTCTAAGTCATTCACATAACTCTCTTGCACTGGGTCCAGAGTGATGGACAATGGTTCATCCCAAACAACACCTTCTGACATATTGTTTGTAGTACTGTCTCTTCATGTCTGAGGCATCCATCTAGAAAAAAAGACTAGACTCTAATTAAGTTGGATAATAAAACACATTTTTTTAAATTAAAGCAATATTAATCATGTCAGCCTGTAGATGATTATGCCTCACATCGGTGAACATTTTTAATGATACTCTTTGTTTTTTTGCTCCATTTTGTTCTCTGTATTTTACCACCTTGTCACTGCATTTTTATCTTTACTAGCATGGAAGTTATCACAAATCCAATCTTATCTGTTTGTCAAAAGTTAGAAACCCATTGTGGACTGTTGTGTGCTGATCTCAATTCTGTGAGTGTTACTGAGAAAGCTGCAAATACAAAAATTTTGGAATCTGAAATTCAAGTGACCATCATCAATTCCTATATTTATATTAAACATGCTTTTCCTTCCTGAAACTTCGCATAAAGTGAACTAGGATCCTTTATTGTACACAGAACTGCATTTCTCACTTTCCTTTTAACTCATCTGTATTATAGAGTCCACGCTTTGCTTCGATGACCTTGAGGTTTCTTTGGTTTTCAAGCTTTTTCAGTTGCTGATGTGCGTCAGTGGCTGCCTTTCAATTTCAACTCTGTCTGGAGGTAACTGTGCAGCTGTCTGAGGACTTGAGGACACTGAGGGATGGTCTGAGCCATGGCTGAGTGCGGTGGCTCTGGGACTGTGGGTCTTTATATAGATCTAGCATATTCAGTGAAACGCCATGTGTCATTCGCTTTAGCATCAAATTCCTTTGAGTTCATAGTCAGGATTCTCACAGTCACTTTAGTAAAGCCATGTTTTTATGTCCCGGTAGTCATTACCATTAACATGTTATGGCTTTGTCCACCGATTTATTGTGATATTTTTTGTCTTTTCCAAACTTTGATCAAAATTCCGTGTCCTATGATTTGCAGTAATACTTGCTAATTTCCTGTGAAGATAACAAAGACACTTAAAGAAATATTAATCTCACAAATCACACCAAAAATTATAGAAAATAAGCATCTTAAAAAAACAAAATCAATTTTTAAAAAAGGTCAGACATGGAAAATTGATGTACACTTCTTGTATTGTCATGGCAACACATATAAGTAAGTCTTGTGAGGTTCAGCTACATCCATCCAGTTTCTGGCTGTCTAGCTTAGGTTTGAAAGGGGGTGGAGCCTATCTCAAAAACTCTGGCCTAAAGATGCCATGACATGGCAGACAGATGGATAATCAGACTTTTACAGCCCACCCACAGCTTATTTAGTATCCCCAGTTAACCTAGCGTATGTTGCAGGTTTGAACCTAGAACCTTCTTTCTGTGATGTGATAGTGCTAGCCATGGCACTACATCCTGCCATCTGCAGTATTTGTAGAATATGGTAATGCAGAATAAGAGCTTAATAATTCTTAATATTTGCAACACTGGAACACATGCTAATAGCCAACTAATCCATGTTGAACATACTGTAGTTTCAAGTAGATAAGATTGTAATAGTGGAAACAATAGTGGCAATACATGTCATCTGTACTTTGAGAACCTTGATGCTAAGAATTTTGCATTATACATGCTGTATGCTTCTGTAAGTCTGCCTCACTGGCAAGGAATTGTGAGCAGCTACCATTTCAGCAATGCATAAAACAAGTGTGACACATACGGAGGACAACAAGTGAACTCGGCTTCACATTAATTCATGTGCCTTAATGTCATGGTGTTGCACTTTGAAAACAAACACTCAACACATAAACATTACCAGTGCATACATATATAGGACTTAATTTTGCTTTGATGTGGATTACACACACGCATGCAAACAAACACAGGCAGAGACCAGCAGCCTTTCCCAAATAAAATTAAATGTTTGCATAGAAACGCAAATCCCATAACTGAACTGATGAATGACAAATACTGGTGATTAGCATCATCTGACCTTTAACACAGACAGCACCAAATATGAATTTCTATCAGGCTCCAAACGACTACTGAAGATCTCACAGTTGCAAGCAGCAGCCATGCTGTCCACAGGGATATGACTTAATGTCATCTAAATATAAAAGATTACAGCGGCAGTCATGGATGTGAAACAATACATGTGCTGTTGCTATTCCAAACTTCATCCCTGCAGTGACGTGTAAACGTCTTGGGTAAGAAAGAAGTCACATTCTGGGGAAAAATATCCAGCCCGCTTGATTAGAGGTCCCTGCTGAGAAACTCTGCCCGTGTATGACGCCCTCCACAGTAATGGATTGATAGGGCTACATAGAATGACCCCCCTGAGCACTGGCCTATTGCTTTATGCCTACCTCACACAAGTTAGTTCTCAATAACAAAGAGACCACAGGCATGGCTTGGATGCTAATAAAGTCACTTTGATTGATTGTTGACTGAGTTTGGTCAAATATTTTGCTAACAGGTTTATTAAGGTGGAGCTATGACTAACAGGATTAACAGTGGTGGGTCTGGGATTGACTGCCATACACATGTGTTGTGTTTAATAGCTGTTTTATACATGAAATATTAAACACACGCTGTGTTATGCTTTCTATGTATGCTTTGTTTGGGTTAAGACTATGATTATGTCTGACTTTAAAGATTCAATCCACTATAATGCAAAGCAGGCAATTCTAATATTTGAGAAGATGAAATTACTGATTATTGCAGCATTAAATGGAGCAATACAGGAGCACAAAAACTCTGTACCTACAATTCCAACAGGTAGGATTCAGGATTTGATCAACAAGTCATCACTATCACGGTGGCATAAATTGAAACTTTTAATTCTTTTTTATTTGTATTTGTTGCTTTCTTAATATCAGGCTGTATTATATCTGCACATTATCAAGCTTGCATCTCCCTGAAAGAAGCCGGCGTGAGAGACATCTTTGAAGTGAGAACCACAGTTTGTATGGAGCAGATGGGCTGACTAATGTAACTCCTGACTGGTGCTGTGTGTGTCTCACTGCCAAATCACACTGAGAGATGGCAGAACGGCTCATTTGGGAATGTAGCAGGCTGCAGCAGGAATCACCAGGAAAGAGAGGAGCAAGAGCTCAATTAAAATGGTTATCACAATAAACAACACCCAGCATATGCTTATTTAATCGCTGTCTTTTTGGCTGCAGACTCACTTCTCTTGTTTATGTGACAATTTGATGTTGTTTCTGAATGCCAGAAGATGTGGAAATCTCCATGTACCTCTGCACAAGAACACTGATGCAAAACATCCTTAAGAGGAAGCAATTCATTGAAAGTGTGGGTGGCTTTACACATGAACTGAAATGTAGATAGTCTAACCAGTATATTAGCTTCAGGCTTGAAGTAACCCAGGGACACTCTGACATTTCCAGGAAAGGTCAAGTAAGAAGAATTCACACTAGGTTTCTACTATCCAGACTTTCAATATAATGAAATCTGCCTTCATAATTAAATTTCAGCTTTTTAAACGTTTTCATTTTCACACTAGAGATGTATACACAGATTTAAGTACTACTAAAATAATTACTGCTGCTGCTACTGTTGCGACATAGTTAAATTCATCCACTATTCACTCTGTGATGTAGAGAGTAATTAAACAGTCAACACTGGCTTACAAAATGTTTCCCCTAGTTTTACAAGTAAAAAGATAAAAAGGTAATCACCAATGTCACTGCTTAAGGACAATTTAGAAAATACACATAAAATTATATATTCTAAAATTAATGTGCTGTAAAACAATGTTATTTGTGAGTAGGATAAATAGTTATATGAAGAGATAAAGATATGCACTGATGTCTACAGTCTATAGTCATGTTTCAGGCCACTTTTTTTTGCCAGACTAGTTGCCAGAGTTAACATTAGCATGCTTAAACTCAACAAACCACCACTGTGATAGGCTACATTGGGTGACCATAAATTGTCTGCATACAAATTTGAGCAAATTTCAGTATACATCATTAAATATCAAACAATACCATTACCAATTTACAAAATGCCCATAATAGCATAATACTACTGGCAATATCACAGGGAAAACAAAGCACTCACGGGTTTTTAATTAGTCCTGTAAAAATCTAAGCACAAATTTATTGCTTTGAGGTGATCATGTAGTGCCAGTCAAATACACTTGATTAACTGATCATTACCAAGCATAAACAGCTCTGTAAAACAACAACAAAAACAAACAAACAAACAAACAAAAAAATGAAATAAAATTTTTAAAAAATCCTAAAGGCTATATGTCAGACTCAAATCACCTCTGTTAGCATGTTAATGTTAAAGTTCATGACATCCAATTAATCTTTTCCCTGAAAGAAACAAAATAGCATGGATTGGAAAGTTGCATTTGAACCAACCACTGCTTCCTACGGAGCCCCGCAAGGGTCATTGGAGAAAAAAAAAGGTAAAATTTTGCGAGATCTCCCGCTACTTTTTGATAGTTCTGTTTCTGTCCGTACAGAAGGGTCCACGGAGTAGACATGGAGGAGGATTTAGAATGTTTCCTGTGGTCAAGAGAGGTCCCACAAGAGGACATCATGCACATGCAACAAGACAAAGCTACGTAGGCCCGCAAGGGACACTGTAGAAAAAAAAATGAAGATGAACTTTTGCGAGATCTTGCAAAAGTTCATCTTTATTTTTTTTTCTCCAACTGTCAAGCACGGTCTTGGAGGGATGATGATTTGGGCTTGTTTGGTAGTCTTTTGAGTCAAATGTGCCGACAAACCTAAATGAAAGATTAGCTGAAATTCCTACACAATGATGTGAGAGGCTGACAAAGTCTCACTTCATAGTGAGAGACAAGTAAAAAGATTACTTTAAGTAATCGCTGCCATAGGTGGTTTTGCAAGCTACTCAATTATGGGGGTTTACTTAATTTCTCTGCATAGAGTCATGTGAAAACTTTCTGTGTCGCAGGAATGTATATCAGCGACAACTTTATATTCTGATAGTATTTTTGTGGCCAGTTTTAACACAGATTACACACTTTTCTGGGTAGTTTTTGTAAAAATGTAAGACAATTAGATTGGTGCTACATCTAGGGCTGTCATCAGGAGAATTAGACTCCAGCCTCAATATGTTAGACATTTTGGACCAAACTGTTGTTTTTTCTTGTCATTTGTGATTTTTCTATTTATTTACAGGAGAAGGAAATAGGAAATGGGCCAAAAATAGAAAATACATGTGCTGAATCTGGCCAAGTCAAGCTAATATCATTGTGCAGACAGGTGGTGGCATAGCTTTGATGGTATTTAGGTTTTCCTTGTAGTAACCATGGTAACCACTGTAAAAAAAAAAGGGGGGGGGGGTGGGGGGGGATCCCAGTGCTTCGATGATGCAATGGGATTTTGCCTGCCCAGTATTCCAGGCTGTGAAATTAACACACTGAGATTAAATTTCACAGCCTGCTGCCCACTACACACTGTTCTCCAAGCAGCTGAATCCCCACATGTACACGCACACACACGCACACACACACACATGCACACACACATACACACACAGTGCTTTTGTTTACACATAGGTAGGAAGATATGTAAAGCAGGATTAGTGATATCCTACATATTTGACTGTGTGATTTACAATCCATATATATATACTGCATGAGATGCTTCCATAAATGCAAACAAAGATCACCCACATAGTGTCATGTATGAAAACAGAAACACACATACTTACTGTCACCATGCTGAAGTATCACCAAAATAACAACCCACGACTGCAGTTAATGATGTGGCTGTCTGCTATAGATGTTTTCCAATCAAATTCTCCTCTGGAGCCCTAGGTGGAGAAGATTCTTATTATGTACCTGCCACTTGTGATTCACTGTCTCAGCATTGGTACATTGACAGGAACATCATTTATACTCCAATTATTCCACGCTGACACGTGCCGCCGATTGAGAAAGGGCTGTATAGATTAGAGTTGTCTGAAGAAAAAAAAATTCATCACTTAGTGTAATTCTGTTTTACTAGATACTGGCTTCAGTAAAAAGAAGTCAAAGAACACATGTAGGCAAATAATGACAGGTTTTAAAAACAACATCAGATTAGCCGAACTAATTTAGAAGAGAAAACCAAACCAACTGTAAAATTATTACCCCAAGCTTTTAAGTGTCATCTTTCACAGTTTTATACTTCTGTACTGGTTTTGCAGTGGCATTCAAAGTGCTCTAAAAGCAGACAGAAGTCCCTAGAATGGGATTTTAAAAAAATGGGGAACAAACAAAAGATAAAACAAAAGGAAAACACAAATGAAAAGCAGAAACACTGACACAGAAGCACACCTGTAGTGCTGTTATAATGTAGTAATAAACTGGAAGTGGTCCCAAAAGTAAAAATATGCAATACAGACACCAACACATTACAAAGTTTTTCATTTAGCGAGTACAGTTTGGCTGTCATTGTAACTAATTGGGCCCAAAGGCTTAATAAAAATGAGGGAAGAGGGAAAATGCTTTCAGGCATGTGGGGTATGATGATATGCACAAGTCAGGCTAGGGACAAGCATTGCAATTTAGTTTAGGCTTTAATGCTGTGACACCGAGACTAGCTTCATTTTTGTTCACCTCCAAAGGCTTAGAAGAGTTCTTGCAGTGCACTACTGAATAGTAATCCTCATGCTCCTAAACCTCATCTTTGTGTTTTGAATCCTTGGAATAGCCCCTTAATATATCTGGTCCTATTGTGCCATTGTACACAATATGAGTAAAGATTACTGGCAATTTATGAGATTGTTGCACTTACAGGATTACAGGATTTTTGCATTATTGTGGTGAACTACTACACTGTCCTTAATCTGTACATCCCATCAATACATATTTCCAATAGTATTTCCAGAAAATCCATTATGTTATGACCTAGATTTACCTGCAGCACAATATCAGATATTACCATAAAGAATTAATAATATAAATACTGTACATCAGATTGTATACCCTATAGATTAATACTGGATATACAGTAATGTGGGCAAAGATTTACAAAAAGATCAGAGATAATGATCCAAGTTGCAAAAGTTGCACATCTACATTTGTTTTCACCTCGAAATTAGGTGACAAAAGGAAATTAATATTTAAGAATGTGAAATGAAATATATGCTGAAATACATTCCCTGGAGAACTGTCCAAAACATCTGAATGTACTTAAATAATAATTCAAATTACATTTAAGTCCAATAATCTTTATCTAGACTGACTGCTTCCCTATGTCAGTAACCACTGACTACTTCAACAGCTTCACATAGGTCCAAGGATGTGAGACTGAAGCCACACATCGGTGATGATAGCGACAGCATCCCCGCATGACTCTGGGTTGGAGGACCATTTACCCTCAGTTTGCATTGAAATATTTGCTGATAGTGCTGTAAGAGGATGGCTGAGCCAATGATCCAGGTCAGTGGAGATGATGACTCTGCCTGGGCACAGCTGTGGGAAAAGACCCAGTGAACGACCCATCCAGTGTTATTTAAAAAGAAATACACAATATATTATTGAAAAAACAGAGTGTAATGAAGTACAAATTCAATTAGCATATTTATAAGTATGTATTTCTACCAGTGATGTAAAGGTGCAAAATGTAAAAAGTTTACAACACAGTTCAGAGGACAGATCAGTGTTTGATCTTATTTTGCACACTGAGCAGAAAGGTGTGAACCATCCCTCTGAACCACACTGTAATCTTCAGGGGTTATTACTGTTAACAAACCATAACAATCAAATCCAATCATCCCACATTCAGAGTAGGCTCCCCTTCATTTCTTTTTAATGGTAATGGATGAGCAATTCATCCTTTCTAAAAATCCAAACAAAAGCAAACAAAGCAGAAAGCTTTATGAGGACAGACTTCAAAGCGTGAGTTCTCATTAGACATGTTATGCCTTTGAAGAGCCAGCAATCCTCAGTGCAAAATCACAGATGGATATCTCTAAAAGCTCTGTTTTTGCCTCCCACTGGGGTTCCTGTAATTATAAACACATGAGCTGAAAGTGTTGTTTTTGCCTTTAAAAATGTAGCATATTTAGAACAAAGTGTTGTTCTGTGTGTCGGTATACTGTCACTGACCTGTAGAATCATTTCCTGCACTGACACTTTGCTACTGAAAACCAGTGTAGTGCCAAAGTGTAGCTGTAAATCATGTTGAACTCTATTTATTTGCTCTATTAAGGGGTTCTGTACTTGTACTAAATCATGTTGCAATGATTTAATGTGAGAAAAATAGGAAAATAGGGCAGTTTGGTGAAACTACTTATAAGAATGGTTTCCAGTTGCCATCAGCATCATAATTCATGAAAAATATTACACTGTGACTCAATATCAAATTTAACCCTGTAATATCCAGTTTTTAGTTTTATTGTCACTTAGACGCCTTTCTTGGATTCTCTCTAAGTTCTGTTTTTGTCTCCACCAACTCCTGATGTATTTGAAGCATGAGTGCATTCTGTGATCTCTAGTTTGGTGTCTTACTGCCTGTATGTGTATAGTTATCAACATTAACTGAAATCAGATTAAAACACACAGAGTTTTATATTTTAATATCTTTATTTTAGATTCTATAGTATACTTTAGTTATTATTCTGTGTTCCATTTAATGTCTTATGTCCTATGTTTCAACATAGTGTCTCAATTCCATTGTATTTAAGGTGACAATAAATTCAGTTCAATTCAACTGAATTCAGTTCAATTCAGTGTATTTATTGTAGTTACTTCGTGGCTCTTCCACAGCTATATACTCCATATGTTCACTATGTAGATACTGACTTTTACTGGCTGCTGTGATCATGGCTGAACATAGATGTGGAATTCAAAAAAGCTCAGTTAAGCTGAGTGAAGCTCCAGATTTGGAGTTATTGTCCATATCTGTAGGTCCATCATTGCAAGCGATCCCTTTCACGTTATTGTTACAATATTTTTTCACTATGAAATTTTGACTTCAGCTAAATTAAGGTTGGACAAACTATCCATCACCCTCCCAGTTGTACTGCATCAACTGATTAATTGTTCATTATATACTAGTGCCCAGGCACACCAAAATACAGCATTGAAAGGAAAAAAAACATCTGAGAATAAAGAATTGTTTCACATTTCAGAGAAAATATTTTCCACACTTCCTCTTTTCTTAACTTATATGGAGACTTATTACACTTTTAAAAACACACATTTCTTAGAGAAACAGGTTGCATTTAATCTGAACTGGTCATCTAACTCAGTATCAACACTGATCACATTCTATAAGGTCTCAAATTATTACAGAATTAGCTATTCCAGATTAGAGAGACATTCCTAAGTCAATGTGTGCTGTTTTGGTACAGACTAGCCAATCTAATTCTTTACATAATGTTGTCTGTATAATTCTGTGAGTTTAATCAGGACCTCCATTAAAGCATATTGCTTATACTTAATTTGTGCAATGCCCCAGGCAGCATGAAATCAAATTAAAATATTATAGATGCTTTTTGAATTATTTTGTACACATCTGCACAAAGTTAAGCCTGTAGTGTTTTTTACTTTTAGAAATGGAATCTTTATTACAATTTTAAATATTGGATTTAACAATCAATTTAAAAAAAATACAGTACTTATTTTCTAAATTCATCATAAAAACTGATTTTTTGAATGAAAATCTTTATGGGACTCTTTACAGGACTCCCATGATTCATGATTCCATAGCTTGTAGAACCACCTTTAGCAGCAATAACTGAGATTAACTAAGGTGAACTCTCAACACTGTTTTGTGTAACTGAGTTTTGCTAGCATTTTGTTAGCATCCTACCGCAGTATTTCCATGGGTTGCAATCTGGATGTGCAACTCCAACACCTCGACTCTTCTTTTTCAGCCATTCTGTTGCAGATTTATTGGTGTGCTTGGGATATTTTTCCTGTTGCATGGCCCAGTTTGGGCTAAACTTATGTCTTCAGTCTTTTTTCTAACTGTAACTTCATGAGCTTTAACATGCTAATTAGGATCTTTAGAGTCTGATATGCATCTCTGGGTTTGGGGTTTTTTGGGGGGGGGGTTTGCAAGTTCTTGGGATAAATTTACTGGAATGTCAATTCCTGGGAAGGTAGTGTTGTGTTAGCACACACACATGCTACAGAACCTCTGCTTGTGTAGAGGTGGTCACACTTGCTGATGCCCAATTACTTGTAAATGCCTCTGAGTGCTACTTGTCCTAATTCCTATGGAAGCAGTAAGGGTGTACTTGATTTTTCGCAGTACTTCACAAAATCATGTGAAAATTTTCTATTTTACACTGTTTTAAGTATTTTCAGGATAATTCCAAGTTGCTGTGGTGTTAAAGATGAGGCGTAGTTTAGTTTTTGGTAAACAAACAGCTAAGATGTAATATTATGATTCCCATAGCCTCCACTTTGTTACAATGAAACATACAGTATTTGTCCAGATATGATCAAACATGAGAAGTGTCAGGCTCATTTACTGGAGCGAGCAGAGCTTGCAGAGTCTTCACACAGATACAGTAATTCATGCACACAATGAAGACAGCAAAAAGTGACATATTTATTCAAAAACATCCGCTCCGACTTTATATGTGTCACATTTGATACCGCTCACATTTGTTCTCTCAGCACATCTCACTAAACAAACAAGTAAGAGATATTGGACACAGTGGCTGCTCATGCCACACCAAAGGGAGGTCTCACTCCTTCCTGCCTGTGCAATTGCCTTAGCTCAATGATTTATGAAAAGGAGAACAATCTGCACACAGATGGGACGTAGATATAAATATTCTGACCAGTCAGAAGAAGGCCAGAGTACACTTGTATTAGCTCAGGTGATCTATAACTCAAAGGGAATTTGAACTATGCTCGATTCAAGTACAAAGAAGTCCACCAGTAAACGGTGCAAAACAAAACAGGTAAAATGCAAAAAACAAAAAAAGTTCTGAACCTTCAAGTTAATCAGTCGTACTTGAGATGTAATTTTTAATATATCCTCAAACAAAACTGAGAAATAATTATTAAGATTTTATTAAGATTTTTCTTATATTTTCTTCAGGCTATTTGATTGTATGTGGTGGAAGTTGGGACAGTTTGTTTGTTGTGGCAGTTGTTTACTACCAACACCTGATCCAGCCCAGATTGCTGGGCCAAAACGGCAGCAGATTATTTTCCCCCTGATGTTTCCCGGGCGAATTAGAGCCAACTTTATGTGATGAAAAACCCTCCGAAAGCAAGATGCTCATTACACTGTTTTATTGATTTTAACAGTAAAGTCAAGTCAGCTAAAACTGTAAATCAGCTAGCAAGACTTTACTGGACAATGCTTTCAGAAATCGATGGATCTATTGAATGGCTGATACAATCAGCTGAATCTGTTTGCATTTAGCATCAGTGAACTCAATCTGACACTAAGCTGTGACAGTGGTCAAAAGTATGCCTGATACAGTCTCAAGGGAGGCAAAAGGAAATGCATTGGATTCTCATTAGAACAACAACATATTTTATATATATATATATATATATATATATATATATATATATATATATATATATATATATATATATATATATATATATATATATATATATATATATATATATATATATATATACATATATATGCATTTGCCTTTGGATTCAGACTGAATTTTAATTGTGCATCACTGTCCTTTGATTAGTGGAGCGAGACTGACAGTGCACTATGCCATCCATTGATTTTTACTTCCACCACACTGTGTCCTACATACTACATCCCACATTACATTGCACTCCTCTGAGACTGGGTGCAGCACGAAAAGCATGCAGCTGTCTATATATAGTCATCATTATTATGCAGCAATACCTAAATATGAATAAAGCCTTTGTTCAAAGGTAAGTAACCTATAAAGCTGTCAATTTCTGAACACTCAACGGCATTATCTGACGCGCTCCTCTGCATGTCTAGATCTGGTCAGATCATAATAAATTCTAGCCTAGGACTGCCACAAAGATGAAGTCACTCATGTCTTCAGGGCTTCATTCTGCATGCCATACTGCTGCTGCTGATTCTGCTGTTGCTGCTGCTGACATTTTCTTTTCTACCAAAATTCCTTGTAATATGATCTTGGCAACTCCTTTACAAACAAAACTTAATTAACAAATTTTGAGTTCTCCAGTAGCGATCTGTGGATCTGCTGTTGTTGTTGTTATTGTTCTCACAATGAAGAAGAAAAAATCCCTGGGAGAATTTATTTGCTCTTTCTTCTAATGAGCAGCTGGACAGACGTACCTGCCTTGTCACTGCTCCTCTGAGGATATAGGTATCAAAACAGGAAGTGTTACGCTATATATTTACTCTCATGTATATTAACAGGCTTAGAAACAGATGACATAATCAAAAGGAATGTTATTGGTATGAACATCTAAGTGTCAAAAAGTTTTATTGGCATCTTATATAAATTACTAAAAACTATTTCAAAAAGCACTTAAAGAAATCCCTGTGATGCAGTAGAGTGTGACATACTCCACTCCAATAAAAGAAAACCTGTAACATCATAATTCAAATTAAAGTCTAAATAAAATTAGAATAACTGCAGAAAACCATATTTAATTTATACCTATACATACTAAACAATGACACCACGAATCCACAGGAGGGCAGCAGATAGGTTTTGCTAATTCAACAGTCCCTCACACTCCTGGAAGACTGGTGATGTATTCTAGCCATCTTGTTTCAATCCTGTGGCCACTCAGAAGCAGCGCTGCTGGACTGAAACAGACATGAGAAAGATTATGTGAAAATGACAACAAAAGCTTGGAAATGCTTTTAATCATAACCCTTTCCCATGTGGAAAAGTGACCCACCGACCTCAATGTGTATTAGGAATATTTCAACTGAAAGTCTGCTCACCGCAGCCTTAGAGCTCAGGATCTTTAAAAGCATGGACACAAATGTAACGTTGAGCATGGTACACAAAGGTTTGTGCTTTTGAGATTAAATCCCTGAAGGTAACAAATTAAAACCTAAACTTGGTGCAGTGAAATGTATGCAATGTGAACTGACTGAGTGATAACACCTGTTTGGATATCCTTTATGTTCCAGAGGGTTACAGTGTACATTCAGGACCACTGAGACACCAACAACTGACCAGAGATAATGAGAACTCATAAATCATCTACATTACATTTAGTTTTTAAGAACATACATTTCTCCAACTGGGTCTGCAGCCATGTTGACTATCATGTAATACAGAATGGACACATCTGGTGTCCAGATTGCCAAATATTTGGGAGCTATCTTGTGTATTTATTTTTCATGGTACACGTGAGCCTAATTAAGTTTAGTTGCATGACATCAAGTACAAAAAATAAAAATGGATTCTGTGCCATATGTTTAGGAAAGAACCCCCAATAATAAAGTTAAATAACATGCTTAACAGATTTAAGGGTTTTTTTAGCTACTTTTGAGTTTCACAGTTTGTGTCATGAGACATAAATACGAATAAATGTATGTATTTTCATAGGGAATCTTATTTGTGTGCATATAGTGATTTTCCTGTTTCTAATACAACAGTTTTCACATATACTGACAACTAATAATGTTATTTTCTTTTTACTATGAACTGAAATTGATTTAGCTTGACTAAAGCTTTACCCTTGGGTATTAAGTAAGACATTTGTTAGAAGGAGCTGTCCTACACTGAAAAAGAAGGATTGGCCAACTCTTGGATTTACGTAAGCATCTTGCGTGTATTTAACATAAGTGCCTCATGCTTTAAAGTTAAGTGTAACTGTAGAAACTACATGATATGCAGAGAGGCTAGATTAAATTGTTCATATCATGTTCGAGTGAAGTAAGTCAATAACTTTCAGTCTGGTACGCTTTGGATCGTGGTTTCAGGAAGGCATCCATCTCAGTCAAATCGAGTAGTCGCCACTACTTTTTTTGGTATACCAAAAAAAGTAAATTGGGTGGTTGTTACATTAAAAAAGTCTAACTTGTAATTTAAACACAATAATTTCATGTTTCTATGAACGTAATTAAATCATGAAGGATCTGTGCAAAATTCAACAACTTAATTTGTCCTTGTTGAGATGACATGATACAATCTAGTAAGAGTGGTTAGTTGCTGAACTCATGAAATTCACAAGATCGCACGAGATGTCAAACTGCAGGAAAATCACTGGGGTTATAAGAGGCAGACAACTACACACACACCACGTGTATGCTATTGCTATTTATTGTGGTTTAACCTGTCAAGGACAAAAACGTACAAAAAAATTCTACATCAAGCCTTGAAATCATAGCTTTCCTACCTTTGTTAAGTCTGGATTGGTGGCATGGTGGTTAGTGCTGTTGCTTCACAGTAAGAAGATCCTGGGTTCAAATCCACAATCTGGCTAGTTTGCACTGGTTTCTCTCTGGGTATTCTGGTTTCTTCCCACAGTTAAAAGTCATGCAGTTGTTAGAGTTAGGTTAATTGGTGATTCTAAATTACCTGTCAATGTAAGTGCAAATGGTTGTTTGTGATAGATTTGTGAGTTGTCCAGGGTGTACCCTGCCTTGTAACCTATCACTTCAGGGTTATTTCCCTGCAACCGGAGGATGGTAGTTGTTGTAGATCCATTCAATTTTTATGTTAACCAGACTCTAGACTTTGTTGAACATTATGTAATATGAAGACAACATATAGTATTCAAGTGACCAAGTAGTATTGGGGTAAAAGTTATTGAATAGTGTTGAAATAAAATGACAAAATTGTGAAGGATTAAAATATTCCAAGAGCTCAACTTACTTCATCTTAACATGTTTCAATCGCGTTTTATGAACACAAAATGCACATGTTTATTGAATATGAAAAAGTTGTGTTGATTGAACTCAATTGTTTAAGTTTCTGCCAAAGCAAAACATTTGTGTGCAACCAATGTCCACTATTGAATCAAGTAAATCCAATATGGCCTTTTTTTCAGTGTAGCTGAAAGTTTTCTGGTGATCAACACACATTTCAGTACTCCCTCAGGTATTTTATTGAAGTATATATTTTTATTTAGAATTATGGACCTGGCAGTGTTCAGAAGTACAACCCAGATTTCCCAAAACTTTGGATGATTTCAGAAATCTGAATAAAAACAGAATGCAAACATTTGAAAACCATTTAAGCATCTTAACTAATTAAAGATGGCAAAAACACTGCATCTAAGTTATATTTAATGGCAGCAAGTTGTTTCATATTTACAACTGAGTTGCATCACTCTTCTAAGAACACCCCAGAGACTGAGGAGAACAATTGTTGTCGTGCTAAAAGTAAAATGTTTTGCTATTGTTGCTTGATATAGGGTTTCCGCAGCTAAACAGTCCAGGGCCTTTTTCTGTTGTGTTTTATAATGCGCCAAATGCTTTCGATGAGTAAAAGATTGCAGGCAGGTCATTTTAACTTCAAGGCTCTTTAACTACGAGCCAATTGTGTTGTAATACGTGCAGCATGTGTTTTGGCTTTGAGTTAAATGAGCAGCATCTTCCTTTGCCTGAATGAGCTTGCAGTAGTGGTACCAGTTCACAGATTGCTGCAGGCTGGAGTGGCACTTCGGCTCATAGTCGATATTTCAAGGAGCAGAGGAAGGACTGCTATCACCTGCTACAACAGTTCACTGGACAGGAAACTGAACAGGACTATGAAACACCACCTCAGTGAAACTGGCCAGCCTAGTGGTACGGCAGTGACAGAAGCTGCTGCTCAAGCTATCTTTCAAAACAGCAGCAAGGGGACTGTCCATTACTAACTCCAAGCATTGTTCTCTTACAGGGATAAAAAAAAATTAAATTAAAAAATGCTTAAATGATTGTGTAAATATACTTTGGCAGCTGTTACTGGGATTGCCTGCCTAAGTAAAGTCTTTGTGTGGGAAACACTGTAAAATGAGCTTGGGCCTCAGTAAGGAAGATCTGCTGGGAAACTGCGTTCAGAAACAAAGGTTTTACTAAACCAGCGTCGTCATTTCTACCACACAAATGTATTTTTTTTAATGAGGGAATGTCTGAGATCCCAAAAGTTGAAAGTCTTCTTCAACACGGGCTTTCAGCATTTTGCCTTGGTTAAGATGTTTTTCTGGCCATCCTTTTAAAAAAACACAAAAAAACCCCAAACATATTGTTGGCATGAAACTGAAATAGGCATATATATTAACAGTTTTCTACCATTCTAGAAATCTAGAAGCCCCATTGGAAATTAAACTGCATACCCATACTGTTCATGTCCTTTGGTTCCTTTTGGATTTAGTACAAACCATGACATGACACTCAGGGAAATTGAGTGATTGCTTTAAAAAATAACCACATTTGCTCTACTGTATGGGTAGTCATTTCATGCCAAAAGCAATCCCTATTCTGAAATCACCCTTTGTAAAAATAATCCCCATTGATTTCCATCTAATGTGTTATAGACTTAGGTTACTTTGAATTACACTGGAAGGCTCTGACAGATCATGAATATATTTAATGCCTTTCCCCTGCCTCCATTACAACTGATTCTCATGTCTTCACTATCCATACCATCAGGATATGGATATGTATGTGTAAGTTTAGGGACAAAAAGTGTTATATCAAATAAACTACAGTTAACATGTGTTAGGGAATGAAAACTAACACTAGAAAAAAGTGTTATAGTGCCAATATGACAATAAATTCCTTGGATACTGAGCAGGCATGAAAAGCAGACCAAGACCAACTTCTGAAACACAATATCCACAACTGTCACTTGAGAATTGTTCACCAACATGGAACATGAAGCTTTTCCAAGTAGTCCAAAACATACTACAACATGATTATAGCTAACAGATTGAAAGATAATTACAGAGAGAATGTCCAAATAACCACAAAGGCACAGAGCTGCTATGAGGGAAAGTCTAGTTTTACATTTTAAGAAATAATTTCCAAGTTGGCCTCATACATTGTTGCTGCTGACAAAATGTTATCTTCTTTCTTTCTTTGTTTCTTTCTTTCTGTGAGGGGCTCTTTGATGGGGAAAGAGAAAAAAAGGACATTTTGTTGGCCATAAGTGTACAGCATTTAGTGTGTCTACCCCGTTCGTGTTTCTGCAACTGCAATATGATAGTAGAGAGAAATTTCCTATAAAAAGACACAGGCCTGCATTTTACTCACTTGGCAAAGGCGAAAGGCTTGATCGCATACAACATTTCAAAGGCTAGAGTGTCACCTGATCCTCTGTGTGCGATTGTGTGTGCATGTGTGTGTGTGTATGTCATGCATGCATGTTCACATGGTAGTGGGAGGTCCTTAATGCCTTGGGGCAATAGTATAATAGGCACTAACCCACCCCAGGGGCTAAAACCTTGCCAGCCCTTGCACAAGCTGACCTGCATCAGCCATATTTGATTTCAAGGCCAATCTTTGAATTGATTAGCTGAGGACAGATATGAAAATAGGCCTGGTGAGAGGGCTGGGCTCTTCTGATATGCTTTAAACTACTTGTCAGGCTTTATGATGGCTGTAAAGGTTTTCATTGATCAATATTAAAGTAATGCAGTAGGCAAACCCAAGGACTTGTTGGATCAAATATAGAGAGCTAAAATAGAGGAAAGAAAAACAGAGTTTGTGACATATTTTTTGTGATTTTTTTCCTGATTAATTTAGCCAACCAATAAAAGCAATTACATATGCTAATATATTTTTGTAAAGTTTATTAATGCAATGAAAATGCAATTCCAATATGATTAAGTGAGCAGAGCTTACGAGTCTTTGCAGAGCAGATTGAAGAAGTGCAAAAATTGGAAAAAATGGAAATTGCATCTATTGTTGTTTGTTAAGATTTAAAAATATGTTAGGTTTATAAGAAAAAAAAACATAAAAATGTTATAAAATATGAGATTGAGACTTTACAAAGAAGTCTGTATCTATGACTGAGGAAATTGTGCTGAATTAAACAGTCAATTTACAACAAGTACATTTAATGTTGGGAAACATTCCAAGTGCATGACAGCAAATATTCGCAGAAAAATCTTGGTATATGTCACAGCAGACTCCTCTGTCAAACTGTGACTGATTCAGTGTACCACCCTTCAGCACTAAACTGTTGGGCAGCGGCCACTGAATCAGTGCCGCAGGGCATCAGTGGTGGGAGTTGAGCCAGCTCAGAGATATAGCGCCTTGTAGAGAGTAGCAGACAATATCACAAACCCCTATTGTAGCTGAGTATTACTTTGACTGACGTATATCCTCTGACACTGAGATCTTTTAGAAATCAATGACTATCTTGACTAAACTCCACTGTGACAGACAATCTATATACTGTGTGCTTATACTTCATTGCATCATTTAGTTCATTTGTCTTTCTGCAGTAATTTCTTTGCTAAACAGACTCATAACTGTGAAGATTTTTTAAAAAACATTTGAGTCATGGTCGCAAATTATTAATGCATAGTAATATGTCTAAGATTGTAGGTCAAGAGATTAAAAAAGAGGATAATGAAATGATTAATGAAAGTTTGCTGACAAATATGCCATCTGAAATTGTCCAGATTTTCTTGGTTGTATTTTAAATCAGTCTCATATTTGTACCTTGATGGTGGCAAAAAAGTAAAAAATCATATATCATGTTAGTTCCATCCATCCATGTTTACTCAATTCAAGGTTGTGATATGGCTGGAGGAGCTGAAGTAGAAAAAAGCAGTTGAAACCAGTGGGAAATGAGAAGGATATCAATTTAAAAATGTATTTGTAAGAAAAATATGCAGAAGTAATATTCCCATTATTTGATGCCATTTGTAATCGCAAATAATGGGTCACATTAATGAAAAAACAGAAGTAAATGTAGTTGAAGCAAAATAAATAAAGAAACAAAACTGTATATTGTTCTAAAGAGATCACACAATAAGAGACAGGTTTTAAGCATATCTACAGTGTGACATTACATATTCATCCCACCTTAAGGGAAGCAACCAGCGAGAAAAATAATGAAACACCATCAGCACATCCGCATGACATCTGTGGCAAATGAGAACTCATCTGTCAGCAGTCAGCTCTCTCTGAGCGACACAACCTCCCACCAACAACACACACCAAACTCTTTCTAAACAAACACAAACAAGAGAGAATAGATCCCTCGATCATCATCACACAGCTGTAAACACAGATGTGCTCAGAGTCATGTCATTTAACAGAAACAGACATGGCTGAACAGGAAGTACAGTACGGCCCGAACACAACACATGCACACATGCGAGGACCTGGTGTAGCCTATAAAAAGATATAAAATCATTACATTTTAAATGAAGGGAAATTGTGGAGAGACTTTAAATTCCAGATGTTTCGCCAGCTGCAAACATGGATTTGAGAACTATCGAGTAGCCAAGACAGCAAAGGCTCCAAAAGCTTGATGTGATATTACGTAGAACAGAAGACACATTTTTTGAATTCTTCTACTCTCAGAGAAATTTAATCCAATGCAGGAATGGTTCTTTCTGTCATAGACAACACAGCCATTGTCCTCTGAGGTTAAAGAGCCTTTCCTGAAAGGCTGTCTGCCTGGTGGCCCCAGGCTAATCTGAGCTGGGCTGAGTGGAGGTCACAGGGCACATGCTTAGCCTGGTTTTGGCTGGTGGTCTGAGCGCAGAGCCTTCAGATCACTACTTAGGTCAGGTGGCTCAATTTGCTTGAGATAATCTGTGAAAAGCACTTATGTACATTTTAAAAGATTCTCATTTTTGGCACTTGTGTTTCAGATTAAGTAGGCTACTGTGGGCTGTGATGTAGCCTATCCTTAAATTAACTGTGGCTACATTAACAATATATTTTAAGTCCTGGAACAGAGTGTATGAGCTGCCAATTGTAAACTGACTGGCACTCATTTTCTTCACACACCCAGATGAAGATTGAACATGATGCTGCTGCTGGGCTGAAACGAGTGCAAGTACACCGTTGACGGAGAAGGCTAATTCTGGCTGAGAAAGATGACCTGCTCCTCATCTGACTCTGCTTTGTCTTTGTGGTAATCAAATCTGAATGTTTCATAGAATGAAGATTAAGCCCTCACTTCCTGCTCAGCTCAACAAAGTCAGCTGTCTGTTGAAATGCTGGGCCTGAGCTGATGTCGCTGATGAAGGCCAGATGTGGATTGCCTAAGTGCGCACACTTTCTTTCTTTGAAGAAATTGGGAGTTACTGTGATTCTTAACAAACCAACAGACTGACGGACTGTGGTCCACCATCAAATACCACTGTAGTCACTGGTAGTTCACACAGTGTTAGCCAAAACTAATTTAGGTTTGGAAGCGATCCACTAATTTATTGCCGCATGTGTATCAATACTTTTTTTCATTCCTGGGTGTAATTTCTTTACCAAGAACCACTCTATCCTGGAGGATTATTGTAAGTCCACAAGGATACATTCAAGTTTTTACCAGAAAAGGGGATAAAGTGGGGCCCAAGTTATTATTCTTTGTTGTTTTGTACTGTTCATGTATTTTATAATTGATTGATTTTTCATGTTAACAAACTGCATGTTGAAATAACTGTTGTTTTTTTTAAACCACACAACCCCTTCACATTCCCACTGGAGCTACTGAAACATGAGATACTAATACTCTGACTTTCATGTCCCATGCACACCATGAATAGCTTATCTCTAATAACACAGCAAATCATTCCATGACTAGCCTGCATCCACTTATATAAGAACAGATCTGTATTCTCAAATTACGTTGATCAAAGGTAACACAATAAATGTACAGTATATGTACAGTATATCCCATCCTGACCTTCAGAAAAGACCACAGTTACTGGAAGAAAGACTCTTTAACCTTAATACAATGCAAACCGATTCCACATCTGGATATCAAGGACTGGCCATGCGTTACTGCCAATTTAAAATACTAACACAATGAGATGTTACAATATGTAACAATAAATGTCATTTAAAATGCTTTTTTCTTTCACTCCCACAACCTGTCTGGTAAGTACAGCACACAAAAATGTGTCCAAACTGCAAGGTCATGTCTAAACACTGGAAAAATTGAGCTGCCTAGTAAAACAGCCATGTTTCCTCTTCGGTTACGTTTATTCCAGTCTTTTACACAAATTCCCGGCCATGTCTGAAGATGTCCAAAAACTATGATGAACAGCAGAAGAGCCTGGTTTGGGTTTGGCGACTAAATAGGTTTATGTAAATGAGTTTCACAGGATGTCAGTGGCAGGCCAGGTCCCAAATCCCCAAGGCCCAATAGCTCCAAAGCAGGAAGAAGCCACTCATCTAATGGGTCTCTTGGGGTGTCTGGTCATGCATATACCCTAAAGTGAAGACGAATTGTATCGTCAATGGATGGCAAATTGGGTCCAAGTCATTATGTAGGACAGAAAAGCTGCAGGAACTCTCTCTGCAGGAGGGGGAGATACAGGAGAGGTGGAGGAAGATCTCAGCCTGGGCGTCTATTGTCTTGTGTAGTCTGGAAGATGAGTGGATGATGGGGTGGGTGCAGTTTTCTCTGTGGTGGGGTCAGGTGGACTGTCCCGGGCTCTGTGGGGCCGGGCGGCGTTGCTGCACTGGGCCCCGGTCCGGATGGGCCTGGGCCCCCCTTTCCCTGGCGGGTTGCAGAGTATGGGGGTGCCTACTGGGGTCAGCGGGGAGCTGGCCCCAGGAGGGGTCACTGCCCTCCTTCCTTCCCCTCCCCATCTCCAGCTGCCTCCCTCTTCCCGCTCCACCACAATCACCCACACATGCAGGGCCTTGGGGTGGGGTGTGTCACCAGGGTGCAGAGGAGACATCCCCCCCTCTGTCCCCTTCTGGCTGCCTCTGCCTCAATTTTATCCCACAACTTAGACATTCACATTACTCACACTCTCATTACACATACATATAGGATCTTGGGGGTGGGCACGCTACACTGATTCCAAATTACCATCAGGGTGTACACTTCACCCCTGGCGTCGTTGCCCACCTCTCAATTTTAAATACACGTAGACATTGAGGGCTAGCAGGAGGGGCTATACGCTTACCTGCTGCTCTGGCAGGTAGCTCCATGCCCTCCTGGGTTTTAAATGCACCTTAGAACACACATACATCAACACACACATATGAGCGGGTGGAGGGAGGTTTGAGTCTTCCTACACCCCGTTCTCTGCGGCCTGCTGGAGCGGGGGCTAGGAGGAGGAGTTGGCCGTCAGACTGGGGTCTGGAATGTGGGGCCTCCTGCTGCTGCGGAGTCGGGGCAGTCTGCTTCTCCCCACCGCAGGGAAAAGGGTAACACCACCTGGGTCTGGGCGCAGTTTCCCCTCCAGGGGCAAGGGTACCTAGACCCGGGGCTTAGAGTACGCTTGGGGAGTGTGATTGTGTGTACAGTGTCTCTCTATGTCTGTCTCCACGTTGGGTGAGTGTTGAGTAATTGTATATGAGAGCATGAGGGTGGGAATAGATGTTTGTATCTGTGTGTGCCTGTTTGTCTGTGTCTATATGTCAGGTTGGGTATCAGACGCCACCTCTCTGGGGACATCTCAGGCCCTCCAAGGTTTGAGGCCCATCTCCCCACCACTTCCCCTGCCGGTGGCAGGCGCCCTCAGACATCGGTGCATTGGTGGTTCTTTGTGTCCGGGGTGGGCGCCCAGGTACCCACCGGCTCACTCCTTGGCGGCTGCTTATCGGGGCCTGGAGCCTGGGGCTCGCTCGGGCCACTTCGGGAATGGGGTGCCCTTGGCCTCCCGGCCCGGGGCTCGGTCACTCAGGCACAGCTGGCTGCCGGCGGAGCTCACGGGCACGTCACTGCAACCCCCCCCGGCTTCTGCTCGCGGCTGCTGAGTGACCCCTCATCTGGGACTCTCCTCAGCTCTTTCTGGGATAGTGGGTGGCTGCTGCCCTCTGTTGGTCTTCCTTGGTCTCTTGTGTTCTGGGGGCCTCTGGATGTCTGGAGTTTTGATCTCCTCCATACCTGCTTCATGCCCTGGAGGACGGGACAGTGGCCCCCACACCCTCTAGCAGATCATTACATGAAGGAACCTTTTTAAAAACAAGCGTTCATGCTCACAGGTGTACACACGGGTGATCACACACACAAACTACACCCTTTTTGGCTCCTACCTCAAAGCACACTGTGCGCTGTCGATCTCACGTGCTGCACAATAATGTTTAATATTTAGTATTTACTGTCATATTCCCATATATCATTGTGATGTTGTTTATTACTCTCGTTTTCTTCTGCTTGCTTTCTTTTTTCTTTCTCAACAGGTGATCCAGGTGATCGATATATGTATTTTTGTCTGCTTATTCGGTTGGTTTTTGGTTTTTGCCCTTTTTCCCCGTCCCTCTTCTCAGCTGTTTTTCTTTCCCTCTTTCTTTCTCCCCTTTCTTTCCACCAGTCAAGTCTGTCCCGTATTCAGCAAGTGAAAATAAAATAAACAATAAAAGGTGAATCAAATGGACCATTACGGCAAGGCTGGGATGGTCCATTTGGTAAAAGTAAACCGTTGGGCATCTTTCTTCGCCTTTAGACAATAATTCTGATGGCAAAAGAACCAAACGGGACAGGTTAAAAAAAAAAAAAAAAAAAAAAAAAAAAAAAAAAAAAGGACAGAAAAGCTACAAGGAGGCTCCTGTGAAAGATCACTTTTCAGATCACTGCCATGGCCACTCTTAAAAATACCAGCGATGCCATGAAAAGTTTAGAGCAATAATCAAAGCCAGAGTGTAATCCTAATGTAATATGGTAAGCAGATTTTGCTTCCATATGTTCTTATTGGATCCAGATGTGAAAGACTGGTAGTAACATAAATAGGTACACGGTAAAGTGCTTATTTAAATGAAAGAAAGGATAATTATCTAACTTAAAAGAAAAAAAATTAAGCGTAGACTATCCAGTGACTTTTTGTTGAATTTGTTGGGGTCAGATGGGAAAGAAAGGTCACACAGATCCAAACACTCACTGCCACATCTGTACTTTTTCCACACCTGGATTAGTTTACACTATCTCACCTTTAAGCACAAATTTCTTCTTGAAACATTAGCACTATTTGCTCACACTCTCTCGGTGTTTGAAACATTCTGTAACTTTATATCATTTCAATCTAAGGGCTGCTGTTAACCATTACATCAGCTTAAAGAAGAAAACATGAGCAAATTTAGCATCTGGGTCAAAATAAGCACTGGCAGTGACTTGATGAAGAAATGTAATAGACTAAATTAATACACTAAATAAAATCAAGGTGTTTTGCATCTATTTTTTAAGACAAAAAAAATATCTATTTCAGCATTAGAGTTCAAAAGTTCAACAAAACAGACAGCAATCTTAGCCAAATTAGCACATCTGCAATGGAAAACTATTAATTGCAAAGAAAATGATAACATCTGTCTCTAAGTAACATCTGCTATCTCACTTTAAAAGAAGAAGAACATCACAAAACTAAACTGGCTGAGACGATACTTGTGGGAAATTTTGAGAAGACAGATTTTTTTTTTTAATACTAGATCATAATCAGAGAATGACTCCTCTGCAGCTACATAATGAGATACAGACCAACTGTGAAGCTTCCAGAGCAGGATGTTTAATTCTTCTTAATTTGGTTCTAAAACAATTTCAGCTTGGATAGAAAAACAGAAGTGAGCTACTGTAGCTGCCAAAAGAGACTTGTAAATGGCGGTTTGTTGTAACAAATTAGCAAATGGAAAACAGTTAGTCAAAATATGGAAAAATACTAGTGGCAACATGCTCACAATAACGATTCTAAAATGCTGATGTTTAGCCCATTTTATTTATTAATTGCAAACCTAGAAAAGAGAGAGAGAGAGTGAGATTCAAGTTGAATATTGGTGATATTACAGTTGGAGTGGAAGGATCAAGAAACTTGCTTATTTCACCTCCTAAATCAGATGCATTTAGCTTGCTTTTTCCTGGTCACTTGCAGTGGCTTTATGCCTCAAGAGGGTCACGGCTGGAGAACAACTGGATTGGCTTGTTTCAGTCACAGCATTGTACAACATTAGTTGTTACAGGAGCTTTGAAAAACCCCATCAAACACATGTGACCATGCTTATGGTTGGTCCTTTTATTTTGACCCTGCCACAAAGGCAGTAGTTACTATAGACACGTCTTGATGCTCAATTTTCCAGCCAAAGAAATCCTAGAAAGCGGATTCTGTGACAACTGAATGTGAGCTACTGTACTTAAACACACAATACAGAGAATCATGAACCATTAGAGCATAGGTGTCAAACTCTGGCCCGCGGGCCAAATTTGGCCCGCAGCCTAATTACATTTGGCCCGCGAAGCCATACCAAATTACTATTAATGCTGGCCTACTGGTATTATACAGCTAATATATATATTGTTTAGTATTAAGCTTTGCTTGTTCCATATTCAGTTTTTCAGCAAAACTTGTTTGAGTCCATAAGAAAAGATTCATTCTTATATCTGGAGGAAGATTTTTTTTCAATAAATATTAATGTTGGCCCGCGACTTTGTTCCAGTTTTGAATTTTGGCCCACTGTGTATTTGAGTTTGACACCCCTGCATTAGAGGATGAGAGGGGCAGGCACTAGGACCTGAAGCACTGGCGAGCCACACAGAGCTTGCAGCCTCTGAGAGCTTCTCACTTACTTTCAGAACAATTTTCAAACAAGTGCAAGACTCGGAAAGGACTGTGTGGGATAATTCACAGAAGAATTTGCTCTTCCCCCTCTTGGCTTTCTCTGGAGTTGGACACAAACTGGAATATATTTCAGTAAGCGTGGGGAGTTGTACGTCAGTGAGAGAAACTAGAGCTTTTTTCAGGTAGAGAACTACTTTATCATCATCTACATTGCATGGAACTACTATAGCCTCAAGGTATATCACATACATACAAGTAGTCTAGTGTGTAATGTGTAATTTCTAATCAATTCACAGATAAAACAAAGGAATTTTGTAGAATTGTGAAGATCTTTCTTGTTAGTGTGGAGAACAGGTATTGCAGAAGATAAACTTTTACATGCAGCCCAAAACTATTTTAATATTTCCTGTTTCTCTATTTTTACTGTAAATACCTGCCAAGGATTCCTAGAAAAGGGGTTTAGTGTTGAAGTTTAACAGGGAGCTGATCATCTGCTTCATCTCCTCAGATACTGTTGAGGCTTAGCCTCATCAGGTTACAACAGCAGCAGTCAGACCTGCACTCGTCTCCTTGGGCTAGGTAATGTTCTCAAAGCATTCCTGCAGACTTTGTGTATTTGCATGGTATGTTGGGCTGGAAATGAGCTAGCTGCAGGGTAGTTTTCTCAAATTATGTGTACCACAGAGTTAAGACAAATTATTGCATTCTTGGCATAATAGCAGGTGATTAAACTGGAGACAACTCGCTATGCATTTAAGATAAAATTTGCTTTTAGAAATGTAACCAAAACTTTAACATGTGATTCATTTTGGACATATTAAAGAACTCATTTCCTTTCCTCTATTAAACCCATTCCTGAGAAATTCACTCAGACTTTGGTGGAGTGTTGAACATCTTCCAAGTATAGTGAGTTTACTAACAGAACTAAATGAGCTAAATAATACACAGAGGAACAGAGCAGTTGGTCTACTGTTAACAGCTGACATGAAAACCAAAATGCATAGCTGACAAAAAGACTTCTTTTCACTCAAACAGTGGGAGCAGTAGGGAGTTTACATGGTTAAACAGCTATGAAATCAGAGGCTGTTTTCTTAAGAGGACTTTGGTCTCACTGATTAACTGCTTTACATTTGATCTGAAAAGGACAGCAAATAAAAACAGATGAATTTTTCTCAAGCTCTCACTGCATTGCCAAATGCTCATTTTCTATCACTGGAAGATCATTTTCGGTTTTACACTCCATCATCTGGAGCAGATGTAGTCTTCTAGTATTTTGGAGTATCTTTGAAGAAGCAGCAGGAGTTGATTCAAATAGTGTAGTTGAGTCAATAAAGCTTTTAAAGAGAACTTGTTGCTGTGTTTTCTGACGTAGGACAATGAGCACAAAGTGTGCTTGTGGTTAAAATAGCACTGACTATACCAAAAATAAAATATAATTACCATGCAGCTCTTTGACTGAGTTTTTCTACTTTTAAAGCAAGTAAAAATAAAAAGTCCAAGCTTTCTTGAACTTCACTCATGCTAAGGAACAGCATATTGACAACACTGTTAAGTATGCTAATTATGTGCTTTTTTTTTAATTCAAAAAATTGGATGGATGGCAGGAATGTATTTCATCACATCTTTAATTTATTTACTATGGAGTCCTAATGTTTAAAATTGTGTGTGAACTTTTAACCTAATGTGCTAATCAAGGTGACAGGATCTGATAAGGCACTTTCCCAGAAAAGAAGGTTGCACAGACTCTCTAGATGTTTTCGTAACGCTTCCAGCTTTGGTCTGCACATAATGAATACTTTCAATCTCTGAATCATCAGTTGAATATTTTTTTTCCCATTAGTCGATCAGTTGTTTGTGTGATAAAATGGAAAACATGTCTATCACAGGCTGCAAGAGGGAATGTGACATCTGTGAATTGCTTTTTATCTAACGAACAGTTCAAAACCCACGGATAATTAATAACGTCATTTTGTTGCTGCTGACAATGAAGAATATTTGATTTTAAAAATGGAACTAAACAGTTAGAATCTTTGCTAAATAGTACATCCTTATCATTTTTTTTTATAACATAAACAAGCACATTTTTATGTCTGAGCGTAGTCTTTCATATGAGGCCAAAATGATTTTTGATTTTTTTTTAAAGCAACAAAGGAAAATACCCAGTGGAAGGTCTGCATGACAGACATTTCTCACCCATTGTGGTGGATGATGTTGAGTTAAGTATCTTCTTTTTTTCTATTTAGTGGTATGCAGCGCAAAAGCGTTCATCAGTGAAGCACAGCAGCTGTATATCCTCATTGCTGAGCAATCTGTTCCACAGGTGGATGGACAGAATCTGGCAGTCCAGATTTAAATTCTTCAGACAGGTTACAGATGCTTTATGGCCCATTGGAGTAGAACCAGTGTGTGAAGGTTTCTATTCATCCCCAAAAAAAACCAAAAACAAAAAAAACCAGAAAATAAATAAAAATCTCTGCCAAGACCACCTACTTATACCTTCATCTAGAAGAACAGAAAGTGAAACAAATGGCGTCTACTGTAAAGACGTGGTGGTGTAAGCATACAGCTGCATTCTCGATTACTGTCATCTTGAATTTTGTTATGATTCAGTTTTTCTTTAGATTGACAGGTACTTGTCTGGTTCTTCTCAGCTCTCTGTATGGTTGCCAATTAAATGAAGTCCAGTCCTAGCTTGTTGATGACAAAAAAGAATTCCTGGAACTTGCACGTATGTCTGAAACGCCAGTTTCATATCAAATACACAAGCGTGAGTAGTTTGTGCCAAATAATTGGAAGCATGGCGTACAACAGATGTTGCTACAAAGCAGCTCCCTGGGAAGCTGTGCACTACATCTGAATGTACACAGTTGCAATGGTAATATCCTTTGATATTTTGCTGCCATGCAAAAATAAATAACACACACAAGTCCAAAAGCACAAGATATATAAAAACAGCTTCTATTCTATCAATACCAAGTTTTACATTGACTCTGAACAATAACCGATTTGGTGCCAAGCTCAATTCAAAGTTCACATTTCAGTTTACTTTGGAAACTCTCAGTACCTTTGGGCATTGTTGCTATCTTCTTTAGTAATACTTCATACTTTATATTTAATAAATATATAAATATAAATATAAAGCATATAATCCTTTTGGAATTCTTTACTTTGTTCATGAAACACTAAGCAACTGAAGCAGGCTTTATGAAGCAGAGGGCTCAAATCAGTAAAGCTTGTCTCTGGATGATGTGCAGTTACATGTATATGGCTACAGCTTTGTCAACTTTGACTTTAATTATAGTGGAATGGAAGTAAACTTTACTGACAGTTTTATACTGAGCAGTTCTTTAAAATATAAGTAGTGATGCTACATTTATACTATTTTCACCCTTGTTCATTAACATTGTATATGACCTTGTTAAAATACACAAAACACATATTTCCAGAATCCTCCTCTTCTTCTATCATCAAAAAGAGCATGACAGTAATTGTCTACAGCAACGGAAGCCTCCATTACTCCGCCCCTCACTGGCATCAACCTGATTGGCAACCTTTCATATATAATTGCATCAGCATCCATCCTTCTATGCAGACATGTCTCATCATCTTTTATAGCCTCAGGCACTGTTCAAGGAGCACGGTACCACTTACAAAGCACAGAAAAACATAGGGTACCGTTAAAACCTTCTGCTGTACAACTGCAGACAATTATTTCTCTTAATTACTCAGCAGGAGCTCCTCAGTTTGATATCACATTGAGAACATGAAGTTCACTATAGTTAGAGGCAGTGCATTAACATGGCACATAAAAACAACAGCTGTCTGAGACTGTATGTCTTTGCCAAGTTTGAAAAATTCCAATATGAATGAATTGACTAACTGGATCCAAAAGGATAACTGGATATCCATTAGTGTGCAATGTTTTTTGTTTCGGATTCGTAAAGATGCAAATTTGTCCAGTTGTGCTCTCTCTTGCAAATGTAAATAGCTTCTCCAAAAAATTCCTAAAAGTTAAATTTCCTAAAAGTTCAGAACTTCCAAGTTGGGCAAAGCCCCACCTCTATTCATGTTTTTATGGAAATCCTTACATAACTTCCGCGTGAACCTACTATCAAACAGCAAATGGAAAACAGATAAACCAGGCAAGTCACACACTGGGTGTTAACAAAGTAAAACTATATATGTGTGGATTTGAGCAGCAGCTAAAACAGGCCTGTGCCTGTGATTAAGCTGTATTGCTTCTCTCCAGTGAAGTGCCCTTGCATGCTGGAGTGCCTCATCATCTGAGAGCACAAGTTTCAATAAGGCCACACACACACAGTGTGTGAACTGTGATTCACTCTCCTTATCCAGCACAGCAACTACAAGTCAACTCCATAATCCATCGGTAACATCAGCTCTTTCATTTAGAGCCTACTCTAAATTAACAGCGATAGAGAAATAATGCTCCTTTGTCTTTCAGTGTCAATGACTTCAGCATGTTTTCAGAATATTTAGTTATTTATTTAAAAAGTCTTTCAAATCAAAATTGATGCTGATGATTACCATTTTCCACAATCCGCCAAAGTGCCAAACTACTAACACAGATAAATAAGCTTGTCCCGTGTGTATTCACTGACTGGAACTGCTGCTTTTCCATGCTTGTATTTTGCCTGAGTCATCAGGTATGGACTAATTGTGTGAAGGAAAATTCCTTTTGATTCGAGCCAGTAAAAACACACAAAGCAAAAGCCCAGAAGACCACTAAAAGAGACCACATACAAACAGTCAAATTTGCTTGAAAAATAAACTGTTAAATACAGCAACATGTGTGCATTTTTACATATACACTGCAGCTTTTTTAATGTTACGTTATTTACTCGGCATAAAAGCAGAGGAGAATTTATTTGGAAAAACTGCAACCATAATATAGGGATTCAGAAAATTGCTGTGACGAAATCAGTGGCTACAGTAAAAAGGGGCCACAAAGGTGTAAGAGTGTATGCAAGAAGCTGTTTGATTGGCCATAAAGGTGCAGCTATATCACACGCTCACTGAAGCAAAAATTTAAACAATCACTTTGGTAAGAGCTTGCCGCAAAATGGAAACAAAAGCCAGAAAAGGAAATCGAGTCCCTTTTTCCACAAGGTGACAAAGCAACAGCGATAGTTCAGAACTTCCTGATATTTGTTACAGAGACGCTTAAAATACTGTACTCTGCAAATGCATAACTTCAAAACACACAGACGTCAAGTCACTGGAACACTATGGACCGCAACTCAAAATATCAATTCACAGTGATGGCTGGATTCTTTTAAGACCAAAAGCATATTGTGGGTAACTTTTTTTTTTAGAAAAACACGACTGCTAAACATTAAAAATGAAATCTGATACTCGAATTGGCCCTTTTTGGTAATTGTGTTGACAGACACAAACAGCAAAGGCTCAAGAAGGCCTCTTATTTGTGGAGTAAATGTTTTTTCAGTCACATAAATAAATAAATAAATAAATAAAATCTCAAAACGTGAAACAATAATCTTCCTGCCACTCTAAAATAGTGGCAGGAAGTGGCATAATTTTTATTATGACAGGGACAGATTCAACGCTGGTCGCAGCAAAAGTCTGTAAATGAACAGATAAATGAAAGCAGTAATTCAGTCCAGGCATAGAAGGCTTATCTGATCTGGCAATTGATGTTTTAATGTTCTGCAATAATTGCACTGGCTGCAATCTTTAACATAAAAACAATAAACATTATCAGCTGAAGAGATGGAAAAAGCTCTGGTACACTGAGGCTAACCTTAAAAGGACTGAAGTTAAATCACAAGTAAACTTGATAGTGATATACAGTTCATCTCAGGCCAACAAGGTCTGCCATAGTTTAAGCACAAGCTAAACTTCCACCACATTGTTGAACGTGTGCCGCTGGATGATGCTGACGCCCCCCACCTCCCAGAGGTCACTGTTGTAAGTGTATATCTTGCTAAGTTTTTTGGAGTACTTGAGCAGAGCCTGTGCCTTCCTTCAGTCTCTTGTGTTTAGTTACACTGTGTATAGATACTGGGGTCAGCTGTGTTTCCTCAGTGCACTGAGACCAAACACAACCATCAGTGAGTAATGAAACTGTCCTTGTTAAATCTGCCATTTACCACTCTCATGTGGTTGTTCCTGTTGTAGTCCCTGATTATATTTCATGTCTTGGGTTTGGGAAATATAAAGAAAGATGCAGTACGACTTTATGATGCATTCTTTCTGTAGCTGTTTTCACTTATCTTTGATGTCACGAACTTCAACAGATTATGTTGTGTGTCTGTGTGTAGATGTTAGGTCTGCTGTTTAATCCGAGAGGTCAAAAAGGAAGTATGGCCCAAGTCAAGACCTCTTTTGCTAACTGCTTAGCTTGTAAATACTAAATCACAAAGCTGCATTATAATTTGAGCAGATTGTGTATCTTATCACACGAACATAAACAATAGGCTGCTATGGTCATCCAGATGTTGCATTGCGTGTATTCTCAGCGATAACTCTAAAGTTTCAGTCTGTTCCATCACTAAAAGCTTTGGAGGAAAAGACTGAATCCACTCTTTAACTTTTGCTGATAGACCGACCCTCTCTGATCTGCTCTTTGGCACGACACATTTCAGTCTCAGTTTGGACCTGATGTGGTCTTTGAGTTCCAGCGCCAAGGAGACTTCCACACATCTGCCTTAAATCACAGCTGACTGCAAGCCCCGTTTCTCAAAACAAAGGTCATGCTGCGTTTGAAATGGTTTCGCACATAGTTGCCTGATAACAATAAAACAGAAAATCGCCTCAACTAGATGCAACAGGACAGCAGTCAAGAGAACGTGGAACTCAAAGCCTTCAATTGCATGCCATTATCTTTCTTAACATGATTCCTTTGAGCAGTTGCCAAAAAAAAAAAAATTAAGACGTTTCACTTGTGCACAAGCGGAGGCAGGTTTGCACTAATGGAAAACCATTCATTCACAACATCCTTTTGAATATTGTCATCACGTGTATATTTGAATATTGCAATAATCAAATGTGTGCATGTGGCCCGAACCTTTGCATAATCAATGGTAAATGATAGATAGATAGATAGATAGATAGATAGATAGATAGATAGATAGATAGATAGATAGACGTTTACTGTACATTACACTGCTTTTTAATTATACAGCTGGTAGTCTTAAAAGTCAACATAATGTTACTGTTTACACCCCCTAGCCCACTCTTTACTCATTTTGATTGAGGAAAATAAACAATGGAAAGTATCCAAACTCATTCTATGCTAATGTAAAGTTAGTTTGAAGCTCTGGTGTAAAGGAGATATTTCTTCATAATGTCAAGGAGGAAATTTTGTTTACTCCAGATTTCCAAAACAGATCTCAGCTGAGATTTCTTGATGTTACCCAACCAAAACTGCAGACTGCTGAAAACTTTTCACTCACCAATGTCATTTTTTCAGCAGCTACTTTTGCTATCTATATTCCCAGTTATCTTCTGCAGCTGTTGCTCCTGTGTGGGTGTGCTGCTTCTTTGACAAAAAGACTACAAATTTAAATACACAGCAGGTGACCTGATGCAAGATCTGTATTCATAGTGAACAACCATTTCTCCAAAGGGAGTATCAATGAGAATCCAAGAACTGAACTATCATTTATATTTACACTGCAGGACCAGAGTCATAGGATATTTTTATTCAATCACAGCTCTCAATGTGTGTTTTAAGCCCTTCTTTATTGTATAGTTAATGAGAATATAGCTACATCCAAACTATGCCATAAAAAGTAAAATAAAAGTATAACTTTGTAATGGCAGTGAAGATCCTGTGCCTTTTTGACCTTTAATGTAACTTCTTCCAGTCTACCTACACGCTGTGAATCGTACAAAATAGCCGTAGGAAAGAAAATACTATACAGTAACCATAGAAACAAAATATGCCCCATTTACCCCTGAGTGAAAGCACTGCACAAGTTAAGAGATGTTTAGACATGGTCATTGCTGCATCTTCCTGCCTCTCCTAGCGTATCCATGAAAACACCACAGCAGAGCAACATATGTGGTTAATGAAGGGATTCGTATCCATCAATTAAGTATGAGTGACTCACAAAAAAAAAAGAAACAGGTAATACAGGGAATTAAATGTTCTACAAAAATCTAATGTTGCGCCATAGTGGCATGGTGACAACTGAGCAAAAATATCTTAAAGGTTTCAGAATTTGTTCATAAATACTTGCTTTTTGCTTCCACAGTCCAGTTTGTACCTTTGACAACACAAAATCCATGTACAAAGCTGTAAAGTTTTAATCAGAACTGTTCAAAGAGAAAATAAAATGTGACATGTGAAAACTAGAAGAGCACAGTCCTCCACCAGGGCTAAAAATTTAATGGGTGCTTCCACGGACACTATAGGGGATGACACTGAAAAAACTAGCAGACATCTACATGGAAACTGGATGGCTGTTGTCCTGTCCGTGCTTCCAAAGTATATACGAGCTAATCATGTTGTTTCACTGACAGGTGCATAAAATGGAGGTTCACAACAGTTTAACTCCTTCCCTAGTGGACGGCTACTAGGGTTAACTCCAGTTTCTCTTTTTTGAATTAAGAAATTTCTGTCTTATTTTAGGCCTCCTTCCAGAACCAAATGACTGCGTGAGCGGCAGTTAGTGAGGGTGATCTAAAAAGCTTGCTAGCCATGGAAAAACCTGGAACATGTTGTAATGGTCACGAAACTACATCTTTATTCATATATAATGAGATGTCAAAACTCATAATTACAGCTGCATCTATTTATGGATACATCCAAACTAAAACTGACTTCTTTTTATCTGTTTTACTTAGCAGGAAAGTTGGAAATATAATAATCTGGTAATATGCACAATTTATAGTATTTTTCATTTTTAAGTTAGATAGTCAGCATTTGCCCCACATTTAGTTATCTGGGATCTGTGAGACACTGATGACATAATTTCTGTATGAAGAATAATGCAGCAGTATTTATAGCGAGACATTTGAGTATTCTAGACAAATCCCTTAAATAAAAGAATAAATTACTAACGGTGACCACCACAATCTACATTCCTTTGGCAATAACTTATTGGGAAATGACTGCTTTCCTTTAGGAGTTTTAGTTTGACTTTCAATGTTGTCCACAGTACCACGACCTATTTAACTTTTTTACACCCACATTGTAGTTGAGGAAAGGAAACTTGACAAAGAAAACAAAACAATTGTAAAATCCCTGTAATGAAATGATTAATGCACTTAGAGCTCCAAGTTTTACCATGACTGTAATTTCAGTGAATTTTGAGTCTGAGGGTTCAAATTCTGCACAAAGGCAGCTTCAACTGGTGAGCAGTTTTGCATGAATGACCACAGCAACATAATCAGTAGCATGTCATTCAAAGCCCATTGGTGGCTTTCAGATAAAGTCGCCTGCACCTCCCTTCCTCTTTGAATGAGCCCAAGAGGATCAGGTTACTAGAGAGGCTGTGTGACTTTTACCATATGAATGAAGCAACTGCCATTTTTTTCAAAGAGGTAGATTGTCCCTGGTCTGCAGCCTGGGTTGTGTGCCACCACAGGCTGCTTGTCAGTCAAACCAGAAAGGGTTCATTAAACTGACTCCATTAGAGCTAATGAGTTGTAGGTCAGTGGATATGGCCGGCCTCTCCATTCATGAGTAACAAACCATATAAATGGCCGGCTTGCTGATTTCATTCATTCACACCATCAAGAGGAAGAAATGTTGCCAGTGTTGCAGCAGAGCTTGCACAGCGTGCCATCAAGTAAAAGAGGAAGCAGAGTGCTGATTACCTCTGCACATCATTATAGGTAAGGTAGGGCTGCAAGCATCATTAACTTTCATTATAAATTAATTTGAGATGTTAATCCCAGTTAATTGTTTAGTTTCCAAGATTACATTTTTTGCCTGTTTTGTTAAAGTAACTGTCCCCAAACACAAACAATAAAAAGGACAAAGAGGAAACCATATGAATTTTCTGAATGAGTATTTTATTTATATAGTTTATGTGAAGTAGCACATAACCTGTGTCCTAGCTTAGTGCCTAGAGCACTATATTCATCTCAGAGATGTAGGTCAAAAGGCAGCAAATTCCACTGTACCATCTTGAAACCAGCGCCAGGATTGAAACTTCTTGCAAGTAAGGCCAATAGCTTGGTAAACCTAACCACAAAAATGTTGTTTTTCAGAAATAATTGGAATAAATTAATGGGGAAAAAATACAAAAGTGAGTTTTATATTAGTCCATGATATTGGCTGACAAAATGACTTGTCTGCAAATTTTTTACATTTCTCATTATATTTTGTACATGCTGCTTTTAGTCATTGCTGTAAATTCTAACATTATAGAACATGAAAAATGAACAGCAACAAGTGGTATTTCAGAAATGATGGTGTACATGCTTGAATGAAGCTTGGCTATCCCACAGTATATTCTGATAAAGACTAGAGTTCTTCCCGAATCCCTATGTAACCCCAACCAGCATACACAAAGCTCAGTATAGTAGAGAGTCAGCAGTGGCTAACCAGCTCTGAAACCTCATTAGATAAATAAGCACACAGCAGCTATTATGAAAGTCTACAATCGGGAAATAAGAATATGGAAAAACGAATGGGGTGTGAAGGTATGGTAGCAGCAACTGCATGGCCAAACCACAAATCACATCCAGCTACTCTGAGGGAATACAGTACCAGTAAATTGAGGCAATTTTGCAGCTACAGAGTTCTGAATATTACACAAGCTGGGCCAGTGGCGTATTTTAGTCATAATCATATCACAGTAAAGTCCAATTTGAATGTGAAACAATAAAATTAAGCTTTTTATTTGAACAACACTGTGTACTGTAGATGAGATAAAAGTTGATTGGCTTAAAGCTCGTATTTTTTCAAATTAGAAGATTTTTCCAATGTTTTATAATTTTTTAATGTGCTGATAAATTATCCTGTCAAGTGTCAAAAGTCTTAGCAAAAGTTCAAAAGTTAGCCTACTCAAAACTCTCTCTTAACAATAGCTGTACATATAAACATGGAAATACCAAAAACAACCAAAGAAAAAAATAATTAAACTCAGCCACACAAAGAAATTAACTCTTCTAAATACTCATACATGTAGTATATGACCAAAATACCCAAACATTAACAGCTCATAAGCTGTCAGCAGATCTTAGCAAATGGGCACACTTAGCTTGTTCAAGTTGAGTGAATCACAGCATCGTATAGCTGATGAAACTTTAGTAAGTGGCCAGCTATTTTCTAACTCCACATCCTTTTTAAGGTCAGTGGCTGAAACAGGCATCCATTAAAGAGACATGACAGATGGTAGAACTAGCTTACACCTAGCAACCACTTTTTTTATGTACACCTTGTTGGTACCTGGTAAGATTTCCTTCAGAGCTGCCTTGTTTCTTAGTGGCACAGGTTGAACAAGGTGCTGGAAACAGACAGCATTTGCTGCAGATCCATGATGCAAATCTTTGTGCCACCACATCACAACTGTGTTCTATCTGAATGAAATCTGTTGACTGCGGAGGGCATTTGTAAACTCAGTCAGTGAACTCTGTCATAGTAAAGAAATCAGCTTTGTGACATGACATGTTATACTGTTAGAAGCAACCATCACAAGATACAGTGGTACACTGTGGTCACAAAGGGTACTAATGGGGTAGAAGTATGCAGTGAATCACAACCAACACCATGAACTGCTGATAAAATGCAGGATGGATCCATGCTTTCATGTTGTTTATGGCTAATTTAACCCTAGCTTTAAAATATTGCAGTAGAAATCAGGATTCAGTTTCCTGCTCTCAGCTGCCAGGAGTTACACCCAGTGTGGTCCTCTGGTGGTGTAGCCCATCTGTTTCAAGGTTCATTGGTGCAAGAGATGTTCCTCTGAATACCTCAGTTGTAACGACTGGTTATTTGAGATACTGCTCTGTTCATATCAGCTTGAAACAGTCTGGCCATGCTCCTTTGACATCTGACATCAACAAGGCAAGAACAGCCACACTGGATACTTTCTCTTTTTAGGACCATTCTCTGTAAATCCTAGAGATGGTTATGTGGGTAAATTTCAGCAGATCAGCAGTTTCTGAGAAACTCAGACCAGCCTGTCTGGCACCAGCAACCATGCTATGTTTAAAGTCACTTAAACCATCTTTCTTCCCCATTTTGATGCTCAGTGTCATTGGCTCATTAGATGTTTGTGGTAAGAGCAGTTGAACAGATGTACCTAATAAAATAATGTATGTTACACAAACAATGCTCAGTGCAGCGGTGGGTTTAATAACTGAGAAAAATGCAAGGCTGTATATCAATAGTGTATGGTCATTATTATACAGATCATTAAAGAGAGTAAAATTCTGATTTTAAAGTTTAATTTCATACCTTGGCTGTTCTTAAATATAAAAATTGGGAGACTGTTGGATTACTGAACTATAATATGGTTTTATAGAAGCAGGGAGCATGAATCACTATGAAGGTTTTTGCTGGTCCATATTAAATGGTCCACATTAAATGAGACCATCAATAACTCATCCATTTTATCTTAATTGCTTAGGCATAATTTATAGTCCTATTAAAGTTATAGTACAATCAATGAACTTTTATTGATCCCAACCTCATTAACTGTTAGAGCAGCAAAAATACATATGAGACCAGACAGGGTAATACATATGAACACTACTTATAAGAAGCAACAAAAAAAATCAATGGATTTACAATCTAGTCTAAGTTTAAATTTCAATGTCTCACAAAATGTGGAGAAAAGCAATAATTATAATGTATATGTTTTGAATGCCTTTTCCTTCAATTTTGCCATAAACAAAACTGGAAAGGACAAATACTGTTGCTCATTTCATTTCTCAGTTTTATATCATGAATGGTTTCTGTGCTTCCTTCACTCACTTGCTACTTCCTGCTACGTCCCTGCTACTTAAAACATCGAGTGTAAGTAATTAAGACTTATTTAGAGCTTTTTCACAGTTATAAAGTCATAAAATGTTATACAATAAAACAAAGAAGACTAGAGAAGCAAAAATCATCATCTTTAATAACATCAAAAAGTTGTGAAAATGAAAGGAGCACAAACATAAAAGTGGAGTTATCCTACCATCATGATTTATATGTTTCAGCTATTTCTCTTTTATATGGCATGGATGGTAAAACTTCCAAAAAAGGGCACACCTGTTTAACTTTACTCATAGCTCCTCCTGATGCATTTCAGGAATTAAAATATCCTTCAAGATCAGCCGAGATCAATTTCTGGTTCACCGGCCGCAGGACAGAGTGAAGAGGAGATGATGAGAAATAAGAAAGGCCAGACAGATACCATTTTGGGATCGTGCTCATGCAGACTCAGCGCTAAGTGTTTTACTGATGATACAAACATCCTGATCATTCCTGTGGTATTTCATCGGATATGGTCTGGGAAGTATTCAGGCTTTTCCAGGAGGCTCCAGTCAAATTAAAACCAATGTAACAGAGCACATTATCCAATTGAAATCGTCTAGTTTATTCAACAGTAAAGTGTGCCAAGAAATACCATTTTCTTCACTGTGTTAACATCAAACAGACGGGGCAATTTTATTCCACTCAGTCATCAGGCAGTGATGAGTCAACACAAATCCACATCTTTCCCGTATAGTCATGTGCTGCTGTTACCCATCTGCTTCAAGTCTCAATAAGTAGAGCGATGTGCAATGCCCCAGCGCACACTAATGTGTACAGTTGTGTCAGATGCATATTTATAGCCCACCTAGTAACTTGAAAGGATGTCACTTTCACTTTTCACATCTGGCTGCATGTTATTTTTTAACAGGTCAGTAGCTGTAAATTTGTATGTCACTGACTCAAAATCAGATCCTCAAAATAATTCACATTTGTTTTCTGTTAACATGATCACAATCTGTTTGGATATGCACAACTACACTGTTAAACAGAACTGACATTAACACGAATCCATTATTGTTAAACACAATTACATTTTGCCATTTTCAGAAAAATCTGCTGAAACAACGACCTTTATTCACTCATTAAACGCACCATAAGCCAATCATTTATGTATTTTAATACATAAATTATAATTTTTAATTAATTAATTCATTATCAGTTAATAATTACTGTATTATTTTTTAATAACCAAAGCATTTGCGTCTAACATGCATCTGCAGTTGTGGAATGCAATTTAAAAAAAGAAAATATTTAAAAAAAAATAATATGTCTAGAATAATATTTTAACCATCATATAAAAAAGACGTTGAGCCATAAAAGAATAATATAATTATCTTGCAATTATCTTGCAACTTGAATTCAAAAGTGCCTTAACATTGTCACACCACATTAAAATTCAAATTGAATCACAAAGAGCAAACAGCATTTCAATAACCATTTTAATCTGCATATTGAGCAAATATCTCAAGCATCCCAATTATTTTCACTTTGTCTCACACATTAATTTTCCCTGATAAATGACTAAAGGGTCCATGAGACTTATTAGACAAGTAAGTTTTCACCTTTGAGAATAAAAGGTGTTTTCTTTCTTTCTTTCAACTCATTAGCACCGATGCTTCACGGCTAAAAGGCAGTGGGTTCAACTCTGCCTGGAGTTGGGCTTTCTCTATGTTTGTGTGTTTTCCCTTTACAAGGAAAAAACTCACACAGTCCAAGAACATGATGTTAGGTTATTTGATGATTCTTAACTGGCTGTAAGTGTAAATGTGAGAGTGTGCGGTTGCCTGTGTCTGTGCATTAGACCTGTGAAAGACTGATGACCCATCCAGGGTGTGCTCTCTTTGTCGCTTTAACCACCTGTAACTCTGAACTGGATCAAAGGTTAAGAAAATAAATGGGCATTTCTTTATTAGCTGGCCCCCAGCCTCCTGTCCTATGATCACAAGTTCATTAAAGATTTACACTTATTTTATTCAAGTCATGGCAGACTTGTAGTCAAGACCGCCTAAACCAAGACAAAGACAATACCAAGACCAGAGGGTATCGAGACCAAGACAAGACCAAGACCGAGACCTAGACAGGCCGAGTCAAGACCAAGATAAAGTCGAGACAAGACCAAGACCGAGACAAAAAGTCTTTAAACTCCAGCCAGATGCTGCTTCGTTTACGGGTGTCAGGCATATTTATGTGTTTTTGCGATGCACTCACACAGCCCTCCTCACCGCTGTCTACTGTCTCACTCACTTACCGAGAGGACAGACGCACGCTCCACTTGACTGTCGCGTCTCTCACCCTCTCTGTTTTTCACATAATGATATTATCCTATATCCTCGCATGTGATTGGCCACAATATGGAGGGATTGGAGCATAGCTGAGCCACTGTGTGAGAGCTGAGCAACGAAAGGAAATTAAGCGAGGAGCCGGCTCTCGCTCAATGGGAGTCGACTCTTCTAATTCACTACAAAGCACTCTCTAAGCACGGCTCTTAGAGCTGATGCTTTTGCGCATGACACATTATCGAACATTACGTTGTGTGTCATGGATACCGTTGACTCCAAATCTCCCGACCACTATGTCGATCTGAGACAGCAAGACCGAGGCAGCGAAACCAAGACAAGACCAAGACCAAAGTCCGTCGAGACCAAGACAAGACCGAGACCACGTAAAAGTGGTCTCGAGACCGGTCCTGAGACATCCAACTCTAAGTCATGGCATGATGTTGTATATGCTCAGTGTACCATTCACCATCTCAAAATCCCCTAGGCACCTTTAGAGCTCAGAGTAATTTAACACCTATTTGACACCTGTTTGCACTTGAACATAGGGCCGGCAATATGGCCAAAAATATTTATCGCGGTATATATTTAAAAATTTGCAATAACGATATAACTTGATGATTTTCTACTATGCCTTCCTGGAAAGCATTATGAGCTTCTCCATCACCTGCTGGTGCAGCCTTCAGAACAGGAACAGACGCAGCACACTACATCAGTGTGCTCTAAAATCATTGGACTGCCTGTCAGAACTCTGGCACAGGTTTTCAGCCAACAGGCCCTTACACAGGCAGCCAAAATCATCAACGGCCCCTCTCACATTCTTCACCCCGCATTTCAATGGCTCCCCTCTGGGCGACGCCTCCGCTGCATTTCCTGCAGGACTGAGAGGAGGAGAGCCACCTTTGTCCCCATAACCACCCTGCTTTTTAACTCCAGCCAATAAGAACATTTCACACACCCATAAACATAAACTACACTCTTCTTACACTACTGACACTTTATTCACTTTTAGTCACTTGCAGTTATTTATTCACCTTCAGTCACTTTAATTTTAAAACTGTGTAATTTTAAAACTGTATATACTGTATATTCTGTGGATTTATTATTTCACTCGTATTGCCAGTTCTTATTGACCTTATCTTCAACGTATGCTGCTCGGTTGTTTGTTAATTGCCCCTTGGGGATAAATAAAATCTTCAGATTCTGATTAACTGACGATATAATTGACGCGAGACAAAATACTTATCAACTCCTCAACTTTATTAGTGCAAAAAATAAATAAATCCATCAATGTATTTTCACTTAAACAAGCAGCTGTTTTTTTATGCAAATTCCTTGCTGACAGTTTAACCAAAAGGCATTTCCAGTGGAAATTGGCCGACATATCCTGAGTATAACCACGTATAATATCCACAAAACTTAAAAAGACGTTATACACAAACAATACGGTAATATTATGTTGAAGCACAGTACATATTACTCCGCGAGGCTCCTGCCTACGATAGCCGTAATGCTCCGACAATCCATCAAGCGGTGCGGCTTCGTAGCTTAGTGAAGTCGTACTAAAACATTTTTTGACAGATTTTTGAGCGCCGTGCACCACATAAAAGCGGTTCAAGGTCAGTAAGCACAACCAGAATTCATACATAAGGTGCACCCGATTTTTTGTCGATTTTTCAGAAAATCAAAGGATTTTCAGAGCGACTTATTTTCCGAAAAACACGGTAATAACCACGGCCCGCTTGCATGCTCTTACAAAAATTGTGCTTTGGTGTGTATCTGATGGACGAAAGCCAAACCAGTTCCACATCACTGAAGTTGCACCATTTTTACAAACCAATTCTGATTCATCTGTTTCATTCAACAATCCGCTTTCGCCCTTCTCATTCTCCGTCACCGCCATGCTTTTTCTGCCATGTGCATATGAAAACAAAGGCTCTGCGCATGCCCGTTTTACCCATATTCTATCGCGATATTTCATTTTCTTATCATTACCTAACATTATACCGGTATTACCGTGAACGGAACAAAGGACTGGTTGATTTCTAATTTTCGCTTTTACATGGATATACATTTATATACTACTCTTATATAGTATTGTTAAGTAGTTTGAAACTTAAAGTTTATCCAATTCAACACAAGAGTAGCCACTATTATTAAAATTCATAGCAGCAGTCTACTGCACATATAGACCTTTTAGAAACTGACCAATGTATCCTTTGGAAGCCAAAGTCCAAAATTATGTTTTCAGGGAATTACTGACGATGGAAGAAAAATTGTGAATTAAACAGACCTTTTGGATCTATCTGGATTTTTGTTAGATTGTTCAAAACCTAATTTTAGTTAACTTAATTTGCTGTTTTTAAAACGTCTTTTCTGAAGGAGAAAACCTCAAACTGCAGGAGATTTCATATATCAAAAGTTAATTTCCATGAATAGAAATGTTATTTACTGTTATCTATTGTTGGTATGACAATGAAGTCAATTGTTGTCTTCATTGGGAGGGTATTTATGTTTTCATGTTGTTTATGTCAAATTCTGACATTACCAAAACATAATTTTATAACTTTATTGTCTAGTTTTAGTGAGCCCAGCTTTTTTCTCCTCAGCTTTCTTCCAGTACTCGCACCTGGTGCGTGGCACCAAGTCTTCAATGTAGTCTGCAGAGTGCATGTAGCAGCATTTGAGACCATGACATAAAAATCACAAAAGCAGGCATCCTGTTTCTAAAAGAGCTCATGCTGCTGTTACAGGGTCACAAGTTGAACTGACAGGTGGAGACCCGCTCTTTTGAGATGCTGAACACTTCCTGTGCTGCTGCAGATTCTGCACAGGAGCACGCCACAGTAATTTTGATTAACAGCCCATTTACTTCTGTTTATATAAGCTGCTTACATTTCTGTCATTTTGCACACGTGCCATATCTTACTGTTTTTAACTTGCTCAGCCATGATTTAAAGGCGTAGCTTAAAATGAAAACACATTTATAATTAAGTTTCGGGACACATTGTTTTCTGGAATGAGCTCTTAAATATTTTCTCCTTGGCAGGTTTAACATTAGAACCCACGAGTACAGTAATATGGCAATAGGAACAAACGTTTCTGCGTCTGGTTAGTGTGATGGATGATCAAGCTCAAATGCCTTTCATCACTGCACAAAAATGAATTGTGACTGTCTGTAGCAAATCAAATCAATAATAAAATGCAGTGATAAAATAGAGCGAGACGAGACAGTAAAACTGATGTTCTGATTTAGCACAATGGCATAGAGTGTTGACACCTTTCTAAATATTCTGTTATGCACTCATATACTGTACAAAATACCACATTCCATAGTGATCTGGTTTTGACTTGCTCGTAAATATTCTTTCAAGTTTAAATGTTTAAGTATATCTGTCTGAAGGTACAAGACTGTTTAAGTCTAGAAAATCTGTCAAGGCTCATGTGTCCAAGAATTCAGACAAATGTTATTGTGTTAACGTTAAACTAACACGCCATTTCCACCCCCTAGAATAATGTACATGATGGAGGTCTGCTTCTTGATTTCAATATGTCCAGTATGTAACGATGTGGTGAGAGGGGAAAAACACATTAATGTTCTCTTCCCTTATTTGTCTTGCAAAGAATGTGTTTACAGTGGGTTTACGAGCTGGCTGAGACAATTTCTCCACTTGTCTCTCAACAGGATTGAAGAGGCAGAGAAGGGCAGAGGTGTGCTGGATGGCAGCCACAGCCAGGCCTCATGGCAGGAGGTGCCCGTAACACACAGAACTCTAATCACATCCTCTAGGAGCCACAGAGGTGATACAGTTCATGTGGATACACTGAAAAGGTATGAATATTAATATGTAAATGCATACAAGTCTCGAAACAGGTCAGTTTTTTTCATGTGTTTGTGTTGTTTTTGTAGATAATACATATGTAAAGCTAGCAACACTGTGCTTATTCAGCATGGCTGTGTTCACACTGCAGTCCTCAGTGTTGGTTTGGTTTTTTTTTGGTTTTTTCACGTTATCCATTCAGTGCTGCTAATATCAGATTCCAGTGTAAACAGGTCACTGTCCTGAACTGACCTGCATGTGCCGAAAAACAATAACAAAGGCGTCACTCACATTCGCTCTTGCACAGAAGTAAATATGGAGACCAGTAAAGCCAGTGTTTACATTTTCATTTAAACGTTGATGTGCAGTAAAAGCTGGAAAATATGTAACCAGATGTCAAAGAGAGATTATGGTTTTTAGATTATTTTAATTATGGTTTGTGTGGTAGCAACAGCTGCTACTTCTAGACCTGTAGGTTTATAGTGCTGTCAAAAGTTTTTGTCCCATTTCTGGGTTTTTTTGTTTCTTTTTTTGTGTGCATATGTGCCACACGTACATATTATAATATTAAACACATTTTAATATTCGACAAATAACCAGAGTAAGTATAAAAAATAGAAAAACATAAATAGAACATATGAATGGGGTTAAATACTAAATCATCTGGAGGTATTAGATTAGGCATTTTACAATATTGGTGCACCGGTGGTGGTTTCTTTGTTTGTTTCACTCAGCTCTGAAATTTCTTTTTTAAGCTTATCAGCACTTATTTTCCTCCGTTATTCCCCCACTTCCAAAAATCTGAAACATTACAAAAATTTCTGCTTTTCAAGCTTATCAGCACATTATTTTCAAATGTCAAATTAGCCCTGACATGTCTGTATAATTTTGTGTTTAAAAGAGAACATAGACACCGCATTGTTGCTGGTCTTTCACTTTTCTTTTTACTAAAAAATCTGAAGAACATTATCAAGTTTTTTGTTAATTTAGTACAATGGCTTGTTATTGATAAAGTGATCTTCCTCTGTCCCCTAAAGTAATCCAAATTGGCACTTAAAGGCAGAAAAAAAACCCAGAAAAAAACAGGTGTGGCATATCTTCGCTGCCTTTGTCTGTTTATTTCCAACAGTGATGCAGTAATGATTTTGTCATGTCAAAATGTTGCACCAGGTATCAATAACTTGAACTAGACAGACCTTAAAAGCCTATAATATTTTAGTTCCTCACATGTCTGTTTCACATAATTTTGTGTTTAAAGAAGTGCTCATAGACAAACACAGCGCATTAAGCCTGCCCAACAGGTCTTTCATAGCCATCACAGGTGTTGACTTGCCTGTGATTCCTGCTGTATTAAATGCAGTACACAGCCTGTCTACCTAAACAACCCATTAAGCACAGATGTTCTGTTCTGTGTTTTGTGGTGAGTCATGACACGATGAAAAGAAAATGATATCAAACACATGTCACAATAATGTCAATTATATTCCCCTACATAATGTCATGCCTATTCTGATGGGTAATTGTGTTTTTTGGGATATGTTATTCTTTAATTTTCCACCATTTAATTCAGCTCTGCTTCTGTCTAGTTTGCCTTTCTTTTTAAACTTACCTTTTAATAAACAGTACTGTGCACATTTTTTGGACAATTTAGATCAGCGGTGTCCAACTCCAGGCCTCAAGGGCCAGTGTCCTGCAGGTTTTAAATGTGTCCTTGATGCAACACAGCTGATTTAAATGACTAAATTACCACTTCAACATGTCTTAAAGTTCTCCAGAGGCCTGGTAATGAACTAATCATTTAATTCAGGTGTGTTGACCCAGGGTGATATGCAAAACCTGCAGGGACGGCGCTTGAGGCCTGGAGTTGGACACCACTGATTTAGATGTTTATATTTTTGGTATTTGGTGTCAGTCACATTACAGTATATGGTCTTTAAATGGGAGGAGACACAAATCCAGCCTCTGGGAGTCACAAGCTACTGCCAGTCCCAAGTCCACACAAATAGAAGTGTCAGGAAGAGCATCCGGCACAAAGTCTGTCCCCAATAAACATGTCTATCTGTCCACTGAGGTGATCTCTTGGGAATTAAAGAAGCAGACAGTACAAAATATATGACTTCTAATCTGTCCAACTAGTCTTTCAAGCCTAGTCAAATAACCCATATCGAATTAGTCTTACTGAAAGGGGCAAAAAAAGCAAGTATTTTTCACATCAGTTAAGTTTCATTTCAGCTCACAAACCTTGTAAGAGGAGTATAAGGTGTACAAAAATAAAAACAGGTTGTTGAGTGGTCATAATTTAGGACAGTGTTTCCCAACCTTTTGGAGCCATGGCACTTATTTCACATTAGAAAAATCACATGGTACACCACCAAACAAAAATGTCACAAAAAGCATATTGATAATTTTTCCCCATGGTGAGGTAGAGAGTAGTGGGTAATAGTCCAAAGGTGAGGTAGAGAGTAGTGGGTAACAGGCTGAAGGGGACTGCAGAAACTTTAACTGTCAGGTTAAGTATTATTTCCCATATGACGTCGCCTTGCACGAAGCTAAGAAGACCACGGAGTTCAACTTCGGCTTCTTCCTGTGTAGCAGAAGTGGCTCGGTTTGTCCCAGTATAGCTTTTTTTCTTTATTCTGACCACCACTCACGCTACGGCCTTCATCTGGGTTGGAATTTTCTCCAGGACCCAGGTCAGATTGACTACTTTTTTTTTTTCAAATATTTACCTTTTACTATTACATGCTGCATTATCTCACTTGCAGGGTGACTAAGTAATTTCTTCGTCTTCTTCGGTTATAATGGCAGTTGGTAACCCATTAAATTGGAGCAAGAAGTTATACTGTCCTCTGGTGGAAGAGAGTATAATTGTTCTGCCCATTTCTCACACCGGTCGCTTAGTGTACCAAACCAAATAATCTTCCACGGCACACCTGATCATTTCTCATGGCACACCTATGTCCTGCGGCACAATGGTTGGAAAACACTGCTTTAGGAGACACTGAATGAGGGTTTGACCGAGGAAATGAACTGCAGTAAACAAACAACAGCCTTCTATATTAGAATCTGGCATTTTATTGACCCATTCACCCATTCCTGCAACTCAACCTTAACCGTCATTCATTCAGCTCTGTGCACCACATCATCTGACTTTCTCACTTCATAACTGCCGCAGCCACTAAAGTGCACTGCTATCACTGGGAAAAAACAAAAAACAAGCAAACAAACAAACAAGGCTTATGGGTTGTAATTATAAACATTATAAAAAATGGATGTAGTCACCATGACATAGCCCAATGTTTTTAGACTCTACATTCTGAAGTTTCAATGTTATGCCGAGGTTTAAGCCACATTGTTTATATCACCTTATTTGAAAGAACATGTGCAGTGCTAAATTATCAACTATCACAATCAAAGTAGGTTACCAACTAGCATCAATAAGATGAATAGACACATATCTCCTAGATAGTGTTATGTAACAGAAACCATAAAATATTTTAACTGAAGCACAAACTTCTTAAGATATACTGTCTGTCGCACAGCAAGCCATAAAACTAGTCGGATACCTACATCTACAGTATATGGCACCAACAGTACAAACACTTCAGACAGGAGCAGCTCAGAGACTCAAATTATGATGAGTGGCTATGACTTCTAAATCAAAGAGGCCACACCCCTACTTCCAATATTCAGATTGATAAATTGTGAAAATCATCCACCATACAGTTTATAAAGGAGGAAATTCTCCATCCTAACTTTACAAGAAAATGCAAGTGTTGTAGTGATCTTAAATAGTTTAGAATTAAGAATAAAAAATTCTAAGACCTTTATGGATACTTGTGATTAAGACTAAGAAAAAAAGGAAATTCCTGTGCCATCCCTTACACACCATTGCTTAATGTCCACAATTCACATGCTATCAATTAAAAAAATCTATCATATCCTGTGTGAAATAAAAGAGAGGGAATACAACAGTGTGCGTGACTCATGGCTTTAGCCTGCTGCAGTGATCACTGGGATAATAAATGGTGTACACATGAAGTGGGTGCTCATCATTACTGCATAACCCCAGAGAATGTCTTCAGGCAGCCACAGACTGTTAAGAGAGTTCACTGTCATCTTTGTGGATGTAATTGTGTCAGTAATTTTTTATATTATTGCTAAATTAGATATCAAACATTGTACTGCTTTCTGTTTACATGTATAAATCAGCTCAGGGACTCTGCAGCCTCAGCAGCAGCTGCCTAATCAGGATTTGCAGACTCCACCCTTAGCAATGCCAAACACAGACTTTTAATAAATAGTGCTTGTAAAAACTGTTAACGGTAAGTCATCAAACTTAATGTCAGGAAAAATGTTTGGGGCTTTTTCTGCTTTAAACAACAGCTCCAGCATGCACGTACATAAAGGGAATCTCACAGTTCAACATGCTGAAGACTGAATAAGTGCATGTGGAGATTAATACTGCATTGTAAAAAATTTAAAATTCACTATTATTATCTAGGTAAGCAAAAGAACATTCACATAATTTTAAAACTGCAAAATTATACATGTTAATTACATAAAATACAAAATAATTAGTGATCAATTACATTCTACACCTCCCCACAGCTCTAAAGAACATTATAGCATTTTTCATTGTTTTCGTTTTCAAACCTCCACCTGTCATGGCTTCAGGAAGCCTATAAACAGTGATATAATTGTGAGCACAACAATAACCCTTTAACTGCTAAAGAACCACTTATTTCCCTCAGGAGTTACTAGATACCAGAAAGAAAACAAAAGAAAGGGAATATCACTTGGAAGCATCCTATACATACTAAAGTTGATGTTACTTCATGTCTGCTGAAGAAGCTGTATGTAAAAAATGTTTCATATCTGCTGTAACATGTTTTCCGTTCTTATTGACACCCTCAGGTCGTGTGCCCATGAGGTCGTCCATGCTGGTCCTGTTCCTCTTCTTAAGTGCCCAGGCTGTGGCCGCAACCAGAGGGGACTTGTACACCACCACCACAGCGGCACAGGAAAACACTCCAAGTGACAACCCCGACTCTGTCCCGGTTGTCGATCCCAAACTGTTCACCAAGCGCCACTACCTCTCACCCAGAGTGCTTTTCAGCTCTCAGCCCCCTGATGCAGAGCCATCGGGGTCACAGGGTGCTAGCAGAAGGACCCGAAGGCAGGCAGGGCAGCCTCAACACCGCGGGATGTACTCAGTATGTGAGAGTATTAGTGTCTGGGTGGTCAACAAGACCAAAGCCACGGACACCTTAGGCAGAGAGGTGACAGTCCTCCCAGACGTGAAAATCAACAATGTCAAGATGAAGCAGTACTTCTTCGAGACAACATGTCATAGCCCTCGATCAGGCAGCTCAGGCTGTTTAGGAATTGATGCGAGACACTGGAACTCCTACTGTACTAATTCACACACTTTTGTGCGAGCGCTGACTTCATTCCAGAACCTGGTGGCGTGGAGGCACATACGCATTAACGTGGCCTGTGTGTGCGTGCTCAGCCGCAAGTCCTGGCGGCAATGAAGACTTACGACACGTGCACACAGGTTCACAAACCCAAATGCAGTACATACATAGACAAGCTAACAGGCAGGCAGAAGTGACTTTTTTCACATAATTTATCACCAAAAACTTCTCAACCTCTGCACAAAGTAAATTATTAGTATATGTCAAAGTATCAAGACTGCATGTATACACACCAGACCTGGGTCAAAGAGTATCTGCAGCTGGTTTTGTGTTTTGTTTTTTGGTTGTTTGTTTTGTTTTTTTGTTTTTTTACCTGTTTGAAGTACCACGCTACAGGGGCTGTAGCTGTGCCGGTATCTATTTTAGCTGTGGTTTATATCAGACTCAGCTTATGGAAATTCAATACGCAGCTATGTGCTCAGTTTGACAAGTGTTTGTGCTCTGGATTTATCATAACTTTTAAGCATTACACTGAAAAATGTTCTAAAATACAGACAGGAAATATTTTTTATACATATACACATATCGCATACATTCATGGGTCATGTTTGCTATACTAAATGCACAAAATGCTATTGATGATCTGAAGCTAAACCTACCCAAGTAGTTTTGTTGGCAAACCATAGCAAAACCTAGCACAACTGTTTCCTCTGTGGCTCATTGCAACCATTTCCTCTCTGTTTTCAGCATTGCTGTATGTGATGTTTCAAGCACAAACATGTGCATCTTTTAAATGCCAAAGGCTTGGAATTAATTTGGTGGTGTAAAAATTCTCCAAATTATAAAATTATATTCTATTATACACTTATTGTATTTGGTGTATCCAACCAGTAATATAAAAGTGGCAACGCCATGCTCCAAATGAGTGAATTTAATGAATTTTTGTAGCATCATTTTCCAGCGTTGCATAGTCCCGAAAAAGTCACCTCATAAGTGCATAAATTTTCCAAAGGAGAAAATAGCGAGAGAGACAGGTCTGATGTGCATACTACCTGACTATACACCTAAATAGTCCACAAAAATAAACTAAACATGGAAACAAACTAATTAAAACATTAGGAAAAAGTAGTAGCTTAGTGTAATAAAACATGGCCTCAATAGCATTTCCCCCCCTCTTACTCTATGGAAACTTTTTAGCTCCATACATTTACAAAGGTAAATAGGAGGCGTAATAAATATTTATCATCCAGGAGCAACAATCAAATGCCAGGATGCCATAATGACAGGGAATGGAAACAAAGACCAAACCAAACTGCAGACGGAAGGTAAATTTGCTGATGCAGTGCAATTTAAATGGAGAACATTCTATAGTGTATAAAAAAGCATGTAAGATTAATTCTGTTCCATCGCATTAAGGCAGAGCATACAGGTACAAGTGGATGATCTTTTGCTTTTATACTTTACTTTCAAATTATCACTTATACCACATCTACAAATACAGACCCAAAATGCAGCAGAACCACAGCTAAATGGCACCTTTACATGATGAATGATGATTATGAGATCTGCTCCAAACATCCATATGTCATTCAGACTCTGAAAATGGTAATTAAGGAAACCAGTTTCAGCTGTCTGACTTTTCTTGATTACTAACTGCTCAACAAAGAATTTAGAAATACCTCTGAAACAATATGCAGTGTGTGTCTGATCATTTGTAGTCTAGTATCGCTTTTGATAAATACAAATATTGCTTATATAATTCTTTTATTTTGATGCAGATATAATTGCTATCTTAGTGCTTAAGGCCTGAACTGAACTTGTGTTGCTGCAGTAGTTTATATATAGCTGTTATGAATGGATCTCCCAACCCAAACTCCTCTAATGTAACTGCGCTATGACATTAGTTTGACACTTGAAGATATTAAAGACAGAAATATGTCCTTTACTTATATGCTGATTTTTTATTATGTTGGACAGCTATTCGGTACTTGCAGAAGGTTTCATTCACTGTTGTTTAGTTAATGCCTGCTGGACATGGTAAGGGGGTTTAGACTAAATCACAGGAACATTTTAAAGCTGCAGCTTTTACAGACACAGACCTTGGGTTTAATGTGATGTGACTTGGTTCCAGAAAGCACAGGCTTAAACCTGTCTTAACCTTAAACTGTAGCTCAGCTTATGACAGAGCAGCAGCCTCCAGGACTTTTGGCACAACAACACAGTCAAGCTTCTTTTCTGCCAGTCATTATACTGTCATGCAGCCCACTTACTGAAGAAGACTAAATCAATCCACAACTTTGCAAATACAATTTGACCCAGGCCTGATAAAACCAAAAGTGTTTTTTATAAATGTTGTTGTTGATATTGTTATTTATTAAACATTTACAAACATGCACGGTGTGCTTTCTGCAGTGTTTTAGTAAGTTTGCTGCTTCCTTCAGTGAAAAGGAAAGCCTTGACATAAGTGGGGGAAAAAAGAGAATTCCCATATGGCTTCGTTTTACCGCCATGCATTTTTTTTTCTTTTTGGCTTTGCTTTGTGTTTTTCTCCTCCTATCATTCTACAGTGCATATGAAACAAAATTAAAAAGCCAAACACAGGCCAAAAATGATTGATAATACAATACCTTTCCAGTGATATTTCAGTGTCCTCAGCCAACACAAAATTATTCTCCAGGCAGTATCGATTGGGATTTTTGTAGGCTCGCAGCCTAATTTTGTATCCCAATTGGTATCTAAGGTGTCTGATATGATTGAGCGAACATGGAACTAATGTAGAAATGCAAACAAAAATCTGATGAGGCTGTAATCCTGGAAACCTTGAGTTTTAAGATAAAACAACAGAGCCCAGCTGCTAAAAAGAATACAGCACTTCCCCCTAGAGGTCAAGACTGAAACATGGAATATTTCCTTAAAATAAAATAATACTTTCACAAATAAAAACTTGACTCCTAACATGGTGGATTTGACAGATATTAGACTCCACTCAGGCAAACTTTAGCTAGTTCCCCACACGTCATACACTACCTCCACAAACTAAAAGCAGCACTGATGCTCACTTAAATGAACAAAATAGGACAAATATTAATTTGCTTTTGTTATACATCGTGTTTCCATGGTTTCTAAGAAAAGGGGGTTTTGTTGTTGTTGTTTTTAAATCGTATTATAAAAAGCCATACGTTACCACATGCCAGACGTCAGTGTGTATGTCATGCGCATGCCTCGTGATTAGTTCAATGCCCACGCGAAGCCCTCGGAAAAAGTAGCGCTTCTTTGTTATGAATATGTTTACTTCATTATATTGAGCAACACGATATGGACGGAAGTCCCCAGTCTGCTGCCCTGTAGCAAGTGGAGAAGAGTCAATATGGCTGATATCAAATGGAAAAATACTGTGTATGTATAACTAAAATGTATGAATTTAAAAAACAAATGGCACCCACGTCCTTCAGAAAGTGTAATTTAATTAGATGATTTGATCTGTTGTTACTTAATACATTCATAACGTTATTTGTCTGAAAATTAGTCCCGAACACAAGAAAATAATGTTGTTATTATTAAGCATTTTATTTTTGTTGTTGTTTATTTCCGGATCTCCTTTTTAGGATGGATTATGTTATGAATGTACTAACTAACAAGTTACCTGAGCATACAGAAGTTCATAGATATCATTGTGTAGTATGACGCAGTAATCCTACCTTGCTAAGATTCTGAAATTTGTTTAAAAGTTCCAGCAAAAGTAAATTCTAAATAAAATTAAAATGTATAAATTGTTCATAAATCAACTAATAGATTTATAATTTAAGATCCATTCAAAGTGAACATTGTAGTAATGATAAAGATAAATGCATATAGACTGAAACAAAGTGGCCTCTGTCATAACTAGTGTCTGCAAACCACAGCTGAGAGACTGACTTGATACTAGCTCTGTCCACTGGATGGAGACAACGAAACGCATAGATGTTTTTCAGTCGCCTAAGAGTGCAGAGGTGTTTTCTTTTACTCTGGTGGTGCACATTAGAGATATGGAAATGTGCTTAACTATTTGGGTTACACTGTTTATACGCATTGCAAAGGAACTAAAGATAACTGTAATATATAATAGATTCAAAAGCTTGCATTTTGCTATCTTCGTCAGTTATTTGTTTTAACCAAAGTTGTCTTTTGAAACTTACAGTAACTGGCCATTTTTCTGATTAGAAGTTTAGCACGGCCTGTTCAAAGAAAAATATAAAGTGAGGTTTGACTGCACTTCACCTCTGGTGTCTGATGACTCATACTTGCATGGAGATCAGGTTACATTTTTGCACCTCATTTACATATCAAGCACAGTAGAAGAGGGTGAGGAGAATAAGGACAGTGTGTCGGTGGAGGGATGATGGGATTATGGCTCCATTATACCCTGAGGATATTGTTTCAGTTTGGATGCACTTCCACAGTGATAATTACAGTCCTGAATTCATGACAGGATTGGGTAACCGAACTGATATTGGGTTAACACCCATCCAGTCTGATGATCTTATTCTGGGTCACATGGAAACAATTAATCATTTGTAATTCAAGTGTGTACAATGCCATCTGTTTATCTCTCTATAAAAAAGGAGAACCACTGTCATTGTCATAATTTTTTTTCCTGTGTTTATTGAGTTGTGTTGGATTTCTTTTTCTTTCTTTTTTTGAGAGAGCGAGAGCTAGAGAAAGAAAATAGAGGTGGTAGGCAGTGATGTGATGTGTCTCATGATCCACCCATGCTGATTCTCACTGATACTCTGGCAGATATACAGGGAGGGTCGCTGTTTCCCTCCCACATCACTGCAGCAAACAAAGACACCACAAACAAGAGAAGCTTGCATGTCACAAAGCGTGTGACCCCGAGCTGACCTCCCTCCATCCTGCAAAGAAGAAACAGAAGAGCATTGGCGAATCGCCATACACGCTCTTCATTCACAGGAATCAGCCTGCATTATTATTAATTATATATTATATTATATTAATAAGTCTTCATGTTTTAAGCCCTGACCTATGAAAGATGTTCACTCTGACAAAACATAAACAAGCTGCTAATGAGTTAATGAGCTGCTTTTGTTTTTAGGCAGCATTCATTTATTCTCAGACTTATTATATTTAAGGGTGAAAAAGACAGCATCAACTAAGGTGTCTTAGTATGTGCCATAAGAAGAGTTTCATTGTGCTTTGGTGTTGATTCTCCAAGCCCCACATCTGGCTGGATTTTTCCAAACTACATTCTTTGATTTCTCATTTTGTGTGTAGGATGTACATCCATAAGCACCGCTACTGAGAGTAAACAAAATTAAGAGTCCGAGATTGAAGACAGGGACTAAGATTTTAGCTGATAAAATATTAAAAACCCTTTTCTTATTTAAAATTCTGTATATAGTTACACAAATAACAATGATGCAGAATTTAAAAAAAAAAAAAAAAAAAAAAGTTTAATTGTGGGGTTTTTTTGTTTCTTTGTTTTGTCAAAGCCACAGGGAGCCACTGGAGATTAGTAAAAGATATGTATGTCACTCTGAAGCTGAAGGTTTTAAATCACTGGTCCAGGCCAAGAGGGCAGTCCTAAAGTCTCACACAATGACCCTGACAGCATAACCAAATCCTCTGTGGGGGTTAATCATTTGAACCCATCTGTATTTTAATACATTAACTTTATCTCAGGCCAAAAGAAATGTGTCTGTCACATTAATTCTGAGATCATGTACAGTACTTTAGACACAAGGGCGTTCTTCCATATAACACATTTGATGTTTATTATCTTAGTTTAACATCAGGCTGAATGTCATTACTTTTGCATGTGTTTAGCCAAAGTACAGTAAAAACATGTCAGTGATGCTGCTGCTGATGATGATGATCATTTTAATTATAGGCATGTTGTTGTAAATTAACAAAAAAAACACTTATACACATAAGGAAAGTTTAAAAATTTCTTATTATTTAAGAGCACTGCAAAATGAAAAAAAATCATATTTGAATTTAACAAAGAGAGTAAGTAGGAAAAGAAGAAAGCCTAAAAACATTTCATACAAAAATATTGGTTATTAAGAGAAAAGCAAATGAATGGTTGGATGTAGGATCGGAATGGGTGACATGCACAAAGTGAAAGCATTACTAGGTTTACAGTAAATAAAGTCCAGACTTGCCTCATAGTTTGTGTTTTGTCTTGTCTCCCTGCATTTTCCATTTTCTCTCCTCACTCACAACCAGTCACAGCAGAGGGCTGTGTCTCCCTGAGCCATCTGAAAGCGGTTTTGTCCTGTTAAAATGGAGTTTCTCCTTCCCACCTTCACCTAGTGGTTGTTCCATCTTATACTATAGTTTTTTTCTGTAATAAAATGGAATGTATTACTATTCAGGGCACAAACATCCATATACTGAGATGTATAATGATTGTCAGTACCATTGTCAGTGGTAGTATTTGGGTGTGCAAGTCTAAAGAGGAATCATGAATGACACAGCCAAAGTTAGACATGTTGTTAAGAGCAAATTTATTCTCGAGAACAGTCTGCTACTTAGTCTTACACCTGATTAGTCATGTGGAGAAAGATTACATACTGGACATGGCTTTCAAAGCTTAATTTTTCTATTTATAGACCGTGCACCTGCTACATTTGGATCTAATTTAAAGTCAAAACTATTGCCCATTTTCAAACATGTCTTACTCTTGTCGTTAGAAGTTATGGAGACATGTTTTACCACTAAACTTTTTGTATGCTGCCCTAACAAGAACAACAGGTCTACATAAGAGACCAGATACATATCTCCAAAATCCTGGCTATATCTCTGTTGATCTTATTTTAACTCTCACTTTCTTGGGTCACTGTGTTGTAGGTGCACACAAAAAGCTATTTTGACACAAACAGTGATATCAGTGACTGGCAGAGGACAACGTTAAAAGTGCCTCCATGATAAATTCTTGTCCAGCGCCTAATGTAAAGGTCACACACATAAGTGGTGGAACCCAAAGTGTCATACTGTCACACGTAATGAAAGACTTGTCATGAACCGCTGTGTGGCAGGCAGGAGTTGGACCCAAGATGCAGGCACTCAGACTCAAAGGATGAACTCAAAAAACTCAGCTTTATTTGCTGACAGGGGGAAAGCATACAAAACTAAACCGGGAAAATATAAACTTACAGTTTGCAGAGAGGCACACGAGGAAACACACAGCTTGAGGGACGACACAACACTGACTCAAAGAAACACAGGGTTTAAATACACTGGGAAGTAACGAGGGGAATAAGACACAGAAGGAGGGCACAGCTGGGAGAAATCAGAACTAACAAGACAAGAAAGCAAAGCAGGACACATTCACATAAGACCCGGACCTTTAAAGTAAAACAGGAAGTAACACAGACTGAACTCGCAGACACAGACTCACAGACAGGCACTACAGAGGGAACAGAGACGTGGGGCCAGGGCAGACACAGACACTGACTGGACACGGGGATATAGCCGACAGGGGAGACAGCAACTAAGGATTACACAGAGACATAAACCAAAAGACAGAACTCTAACAAAGAAACCAAAGACTAGAAATTATAAATAATATAATAAACTCAAAACCTCTGGGTCAATGACCCAGGCATCCTAACAAGACTATGCCAAGATGTGCAGTAGCTCCTCAAGACTTTACTAACCTGAAGTTTAAATCTACCATATTCACTTAAAAGTAGAACTTAAAATAAAGACTGCAAACATATGGCAGTTTTTTCACCAGTTATACATGTATTGTTGTGTAATTCGGTGTTTAGTCATGATTACAAAATAATTCTTTTTACTTGGAAAAAAAATGATCGAATCATATTGTAAGAAATATTATCTTTATAACAATACTAGTTAACCCATAGCACTGGTTTTCCCCTCATTAATTTATTCATTTATTTATTTTAACCCCAAATCATTGGTGCCGCACACACAAATGAACCCGTCTTTATCACTGCTCTCTCAGGGATCCCAGATCGTCCCCGAACCCCACCTTGGGTACCTCGGCACTCGCGAACGCTTATGGGCGTGTGCAGACGGCGTGCAGCAGCACTTGTGCGCATGTTTCATGTCTGGATGGCGTAACGGCGCAGGTCTTCATTGCATGGGTTGATGTCCAGCTGGAAGAAGCTGCAAAATAAGAAGGAATCGCGCAATAGATCGGACACTCCGACAAATCAGGTGGCATCATGAGCAAAGTGCAGGGTGGGATGAAATGTGTGAAATATCTGCTTTTCGCTTTCAACATCATCTTCTGGGTAAGTCCGCTTCGGTAGCGGTTTGCCAAGAATTAACGTTGTTTCTGTCTGAAAAAGCCGGATCACCGTTTTTGATGTTTGATGGTTATTTATTTATGTTTTGTTGTTTTCTCTTTAGGAGGTGAAATTGATTCGGTTTATTTTTTAAGCGACATGGAGTTGCCATGTGAAAAACCTGTTTGTTCTCAGCCTTGTTTAAACGTTCAACGTCCCGAAGGCTAAAAGTCCGTCTATTGATATTATTTGGTATAGCTTTTAAATACAACCGCTTTTGTTATTCCGTACAGAGTTAGGAGTTAATGTTGTCTGGCAGACCGCCTCAATGCACCTGCTCTGTTCACACCGTCTCCCTCTGACTCCACACTGTTTCCCAAAATTCTCAAACCAAACCTCAGTTATATAACCCAGTCGTCTTTTCATCTCCGTTCATTAGCGGCTGCTGCTTTAGAGCTGGTCATGATTTATTGTTGCACCAAGTACATGCTGCAACAAATACATCAGAGCTACTTTTCCAACACAGATCCCAGTTCATGATTTGACGTTGAGGTGTGACTTTCCTGCTGCAGGAGTGTGAAGGGTGCTTTTTTTTTTACATGCAGGGTTAATCTATTTGGGGAACATCATGAAAGGTTTTTGTTTTGGTCTGCAGTCCTGCTCAGATAAGATTGCCTGTGACTCAAATTCACTTTCGATTTTCTGCCAGTGACTTCTCATATGACATAAGTTTTTTTTTTTCTTGGTATTTAGAAGGCTAAATGTGTCAGAGAAGTACTTTTAAGCTTCTAATATTTTGTCAGTTTGAATGTAGGCTGTAGTATGCAACCTTAAACATTGGATCAAGATTCATTCTTTTTGTATTCTTTTATTTTAATTATTCTGTGTGAATAAAAGAATATAAGCATTCCAATAAGGTTTAGGTTTCTCTTTTTTGTTTTCTGTTCTGTTCACCCCACAAATGTATCTCATAAACTTATCAAGGCATGAGCTTGGGAACCACTGTTTTAGAGTGCAACATCAAGGAAAACTCCTGCTCCTACTTGAGGCTGCAAGAAACCCCCCCTTGTTTAACTATTATCATTTTCAATCAGTGATGTGTTTAGATAAATAGATAAATTTATTAGGTCATTAACGAAGAGCCTGTTTGGGTTTACTCTTGTTTCGTTTTCATTATGGTCTCTTGCAAAAGATACTTAATATTTTACTGCTAAATGATACAGTGTGAGTTTAACTGGCTGCATTGACTCATTTGTGCTCTGTAAGACGATCACTTGTGTCATCCAAAGTGACAGCAGCCTCTTTGTTTGGCAGTTTTGGGACTGAAAGCAGAGCTGTTGTGGTTGTAGCCAAAAGGGGCGTACAGTACGCTGTCATTTTGGGGTGCAGAGCCAACAAGCAGCCAATGCCAGTGTGAGTTACATCACCCAGGCACTGTGAGGCTGGCACAGCCTGTGGCTGAAATGCACCATGGGAGATGGACCACTGATTCTGATGCTAATTCTTGTGTTCAAATGTGGTACTTTGATGGGCCATGAGGATGCATGGGCTGTGGTGCAGCGTGGCCTTATTTTCAATCATTTTATTGTCAGAGTACTTCACTAACAGAAGACACTTCCACTCTTTAGTTTGGGTGAATCTGAAGAGCAAGTCAGGAAAAGGATCTTAGATATCTTCACCAAACAGAGAGTGTTGCTTGTTCATAGAACTGTGGGATTCCATGCTTTTACAAAATTTTGAAGCTGAATTTTTTTTCATCTGCATATTACTTAAACATGTGATACTTGTCCTGAAAGAACATATAAGAAATATGGTTAGGATTAATAAATAACTATGACATATGCAACAGCTTTTACCCTTAATCCACATTTGTCCTTTATTCTTTCTGGCTTTGTTCTTGGATGTTTAAATTAAATAATGTTATGTAGGAGGTCAAAAGGATTAATTTTCTCAGAGTAAAACCTGATTTCAATCAAATGTGTTATGGTAAATCAAGCTGTCCTGGAGAGGAAAGATGCTACTCAGCATAGATACTTTTTTTGTCCCCCCAGTTGGTTTTGTTTGAAAAGTCCTCAGTCTCTTGAGAGGTGAAGCATCAACATTCTGAAAGTTTTTCAATAGGAGGGGAAAAAATGGCTGTGAGTATCATTAGCCACTTTAGCATCACCTGTAGAATCGTATCTACCTCATGATTAAAAAAAAGACATGAAAGTGCTCACTGTTTAACTGTGAAACTATTTCTGCACAAACAGAAGAACTGCCACTCACCAGTCATCGAATTCAGCAGTACTATAAAGTCACAAATAATTTTGATTTTATAATTTATCAATCCCCAGGTGTCTGGATTGTTGGTGCTGGCGGTCGGACTGTGGCTTAGGTTTGACCCAAACACAGTGGAGGTCCTGACAGGCGATGGCGCCCCCTACACCTTCTTCATAGGTATGTCAGAGATTCTATAGCCTCATGCATATGCCTGTCTCATCCTCTGCAGAATAAAAAATATATGTGGATGATTTAAATCTGATCTCATCACATAAAAAAGGCTAAAATTTAAAATGGATCCAATTATTCGTACTCATTTCTTCTCAGCAGTTCACCATCTTGATGGATCTTGATTACACCATCTTGATGACATGGACCCCCTTGAAAATGAGATGTTACATCCCTACATGTTTATCCACATAAACTTTCAATGTGTAATATTTTAAAGATGCTCTAAAAAAATCACACATACAGATAAGTAAATACACGTGTACACATGCGTACACATGCGGATGAGACTGAATAACTACTGTTGTCCCTTACGGGTATTTTGATGAAATGTAATGATAAAGTTACAAACCCTGGTGAATTTCCCAGGATATTCACCACTGCCACTGTGACTGAAGAACCCTTCAAGTACTGCTAGTGTTAACGACACTGAGACATTTAACAGCCACATTTTATCTTCAGCGCATCGAGATGTTTTACTTCTTTGCACAAACCACAAGGAAAGTTGTTTAATAAAACATGTCCGCAGTTACTAGACCTGTTTAAAGGAATTTGTCATTTGAAACCCTCAATTCTTCACTTTCACTTTGGAAGTGGCTAAAGTATGCACACAAAGGAAGTGAAATGTGATAAACTGATTGAAACTTTCCATTAGTGGCAATTCTCCTGTTCGTGGGATACGAAGAAATTCAAATCTTGACATAAATGCTTATTTGGTTTTGATTCGACTGAAATAACATAAAAATGACCAGTCAGAAAAATGTACAAACGATGCACATGCCTTTAGCTGATTAATGAACAGCTCTGTCTGTTTGCTGAAATATCGTATAAGAGTGTCTTTGCAAAGCTCACACAGTAGATTATTAAAACATACAGTAGACAAGACAAACAGCTAGTGTTCAGCACTCCATACAATAGGCCTTCTCTCTGACAGTGTGTGGGAGCTGATGATTAGAATGAAGCCTATTCTTGTTACTCCCGTTTAAGCCATGACCTAAAATGGTGACTTCACTTCATCAGCTCTCTGCTTTGCCTTCGTGGAACTGGCTGCCTCTCTCAGGACATGAGTAGCAGGTTGGGTGGGGCCAGTGACAAAAGACTATATCCTGCTGGCAAACCTAGTAAAAAATGAAATTAGAGCACAGAAGAGGGGAGGGGGAAGCAGCACAGGGCAACCAAAGGCAGTGTTTTCGATTATAATTATGATCATATTGCCAAGACTACAACATAAAACATTTCAAGATACAGTAGAAAATAAAAAGTACCATGTTACTTAAGTCATCTGTTGATGCAGTGTACTCCAGATGAGGTAACTTTTCTCCAGCTTGGTTTTATTTGATATGCAAATATCCTGGAATTTCTCTGTTACTGTGTTACATCATTATGAGTCATTTTAATCAAATTCTCTGTCCCACTGTTCTTTACCGTCCCCTCCTCACTTTCCCATTTGCAGTGATTATATTTCTCACTTTAGGTTTAGCAAATCAAATGTAATGTGAATTTGATTTTCTTGATTAAAGAACATTAGGAGTGCAGTTAAGACTGGAGCATATGTTGGTCTGATCAATATTTTGGAGGTAAAATAGCTGATTAAAAAACTGGCAGAAACCCTGGAAGGCTTCAGAAGGGAAGGAGAGAGCTAGACAGAGAGTTTGTTATTGCCACCTCTAAAACGAGATGCTATGACTAATTTGTAACTGTGTGGAAAAAAAATCTCAGAGGGTGGGTGTGATCTGGAAATCTTGTTTTTCTGGCTACTGTACGAGACAAACATGCTTCACAAACTGGGTAGAGGAGTATGCTGATGGCAGGTCTAGTTGTCAGCCAGTTATGAGCCAATTGCATGGCTGATATCAGTTGTTACTGTATCATCAGTAGGGATCCTCTAATACTAGTGGGCTCCCAAACCCAAAACTCGTGTCTCCATCATATATATCTTCTACTCCTCCTGCCTTCTAATGCAGATGTTTGTGGCTGTGTTAAGATGGCGCCAAGATAGTTTGTTGGTAGTCCACATAAACCAGCAATGTGGGCTACACTGTGTAGTGTTTTCCCTTAAGCTTAGTCTCTGTTCTAGAAAAAACTGAGGTTATAGCATACAAAGAATTTCTTTGTAGTGAAGTCAAGCAGAAAGCTGACCAAGCCACAGTCTGACTTACTTGTGTGTGGGTTTTTTGGGTTTTTTGTGTGTGTTTTTTTAAATTTTGCTATGTTTTCTTATTTGTGGTGAATTCCACAGTTGTTTCCTTCAGTGTCATCAAACTAACTGTTGTCTTTCGGGGAAATAAATGGAAGTGCACCTCCATAGCCTCTGCATGGGCTGATTTCCCACAATTCCTCCTTCTGTAAATGGACAACACAAGCCCATAAATCCGGCGTTTAACTGGAAACACTTGGGTTCTGCAGAGGATCACTTTGTGCCTTTGCAGCCAAACATTATAAGCTTCCTGGGCAAAACAACTGACTGTTGCTCCCACTTCTAGCAATGAGACTAAACAGAGTGATACCATAATAAGGCAAAGTGGCAGCATTCTCTCTGAGGGTTTCACTTTCCATTCTATCACCTTTGTTACTCTCTAGTGTGTAAACAGCCATTACATGTGTATATAAGATAGAGATGGAGCTAAACTGAGAGATGTTACAGATGTTTATACTCAATAATTTGTATTTCTAAAAGATACGTGAAGCAGGAAGTGCACTTGGCATGTGTCTGGTAGATGGTAGATATCTCTGGATTTAATAAGTAAAGAGCAAAGAGCAAATATTAAAGTCAGTGTATAAGTGTTGGGAAAAAATGAGCAGCTGAGATCACTTCTGTGTAGACCATTTGTATATAAATTGAAAGCTTTCATGGTCCATTATATTTTCCATTGCTTACCCAGACAACTTTCTTTGAAGCTCTGTATCCCTCTAGATCCCTTCAGCTCAGCAGTGTATTCGCCTCATCTTTACCTTCCCTTTTGTCGCACAGCAAGAAAACAACAGCTTGCATTTGCCCCATGTGGATTAATTAAATTGCTGCAGTGGTTGCTGCCTGTGTCACCGATTAGGCCCTTACCATGGACCTAAGGGACCTGCTTGGTGTATAGTTACAGTGTGAGGGGGCTCAGTAGCAAGGACTAGGAGCAGGGGAGTAGACTGTGAGGGTGACGTCACTCAGACTTGAGGAGCGCATAGATGGTGGCAGACGCAGTTGAAATCTGCAGCAATCAAGCCCTCTGAAAATTAGATTTTGGAGGACAGATGGCATCTGTTTACTGCTTCACCCTGCAGGAGCATGAATGGACAAAGTCTAAGTAACTGGAAACCTTACTAATGCATCAAAAGAGTAAATTGGAAGCATTGTTTCTCAGTGGGCTCTCTAGGCCTATTAGTTTTGTTTCAAATTTGATTATGATTTTGAACAGACTCTGCTATGCCTTAGACAGCTACTCTATATATGGACAGGACTTCAAGCTATTTCTGTAGCTGCCCAGAGCAGGAAAGAGTCCAGAACTGTGTTTTGTTCAACCCACTTTTTAAGTGATCAGAGATGCTATAATGTAACATTAAGAACATAATTCATTTGTGCCAGAGATTCTATGTTTCAGATCATGAAAGACTTCAAATTCTTTGTTTAAAGTAGCCTAATAAATAAACTGAATTGTGGGAGTCTATTCAGAGATGTTCTGCTACCAAAGATGCTTCCACCTACAAACACAACACAAACAATCCTTTTATAAATTCTACTCCAGCAAAGGCAACCGTTGCATCACGCTGCCACCCTCAGTGGAAACTATAAACTGCAGCCACGTGATACTGAGAACACCATGATCAGATTCTTCTCATATGTCTTTCACAATCTTCTTGTTTATAAAACATGGCTGTGAATTTTCCTTTTTTTTCCCCCCTTTTTTTCATTTTAAATGCACTGATCCATCGTCTGGTCTCTCTCCTCAGCCGTGTACATCCTTCTTGGTGCCGGTGCGTTGATGATGGTCGTGGGGTTCTTAGGTTGTTTTGGGGCCATTCGTGAGTCTCAGTGTCTTCTTGCATTGGTGGGTTCAAGTGCTCAAAAGCATCACCTCTCATTGCATTTGTATTTTTTTTATATTTGTTTCATTGAGGCTTAAATTGATAGTACCGTTAAATTGGTACTAACACTGAAATAGCTTGATGTGCATGCTTCTGATGAATGATCGCAAACATGTATAGAATTAGGCTGTCTAATAACAAATGAATAATAGACAAATATTAACTTTAGTTTAGTGTAATCTTTTTTATTTATTTTTTTTACAACAAGGCCCTTGTTTTCTCCATTTGTGTAAAAGAGCAGAATTATGCATTTCTTTCTAAGGAATTTCAGAGGAAATCACCAGGAACAACCCCCAAGATTGTTTGGCCAAAAGTTCTTCCCCAATAAATCAATCAATCACTGATTAGTTTTTGTGTTGGGCTTGTGTGGATGACTCCCACTAGAGGGCGATAATAGTCCCTGTTTCTGTTCTGCAGTTCTTTGCTTGCCTTGTGATAATCTTTGGAGCAGAAGTCACTGCTGGTGTGTTTGGATTCTTAAACAAGGAACAGGTGGAGTTATTTGATGATTAAATGCAAAAATAACAAAAATATTCTCAGTTTTTTAAAAATCCCATAACAAACAACCTTTCTTCTTCTTTTAATAACAGATTTCTGAAGAAGTCCAAAAGTTTTACAGCAGCTCCACCGTCGACACCAGTCCAAACGGAACTGCAATAGTAACGAGTTATTATAAAGCTGTGAGTAAAAATTCGCCCTCATGTTCATGGTTGCAATCAATACCATTAAAATCATGTTGTGTTTTTTTACTTTAATTATATTTGCAGCTGAACTGTTGTGGAGCTTCCACAGTGGAGCCAAAAGGTGAATTGTGTGCAGACTTTCCAGAAGATGTCAAGGTAAACCCCTCTGCCTGCAGTGACACTTCATAGTCACATGATGGCAGTATAACACCATTTTAAAATGAAGCACTATTTGCTTTGATGAACCTGCTTTGCTGTGTGCAGAATATGATCACTATGAATGTTTCTTGCTTTTTTTGCTTGATATTAGGACTGCCTGACTGCAATAACAGACTTCTTCGATGAAAAGCTGTATATCATTGGATACATAGGGATTGGTATTGCAGGAGTAATGGTGAGAAAAGTTTGAGTTTATGTTGTTAAAAAAATGTTTTTTTTAATTATTTGTGACCGATATTCCTCAGGTAACCACAATATGTGTCTCTGATTTCAGATTATAGGAATGATCTTCAGTATGGTCCTGTGTTGTGCCATCAGAAACAGCAGGGAGGTTATATAATTGGTGAGCTGACCCCCCCCCCAACCGTCACCTGATCATATGGTTATACAGCCCTTCATAATCAACCTGTCTGCATGGGAAGGGAAACACCAAAGTTACATTTCACAGTCACTTCTCTTAGTCCAAACAAGTGCGGTGGGGAGGGCCTCCGAGTATCACAAAGAGAGAACAGCAAATCTCAATGCTCCCACTTATCCACGGACCACATTCAACACGATACGCTGGATCGTTAACGTCACACCTTCTTCTTGAGTCCACCAGCACTGAAATTTATTTCCCTCTTCTTTTCCATAACACGTGCTTTGCTTTTAGCTCGACTCTGTGACATTCCTCACTTTTAACATGTCTTTGTTAGACTGCCGGTGCTCCGCAAAGGCCAAAGTGCTGCAGTTGTAGATGCAACACAGCACACAAAGCCTTCTTTGACACAGGAATGTTGTGACTGGGGAGTATTGCTGTAAATATGGATCCTTATTTTCACTTTGTGTGCTTTAGCATTTTGAGGACTAGCCTGCCTGTGCAGAGTAAAAATCCGTCATGTGCCTATTTATTTAGTTACGGTCAAGCCTCCTACTACTGGACTGTTTGCCTATATCTTGTGATTTGAATATGTACACTGCACCAGTGCTTGCTTCCTGTCACCACTTTCAAGTATTTCTACCGTAAAGCACAATAGCTGAAGTGTAGACATGATATGAAGCCAAAGGGTTAGGATGGTCTCATGATAAACTGCGGTGTTGTAAATCTCCAAATTCATCTGACAGCTAAATAATGCTTTGTGCTGACCTCTTCTTGAGCATGTTTGGGATGTAACAGTGAGCTAGTTTGCATTTTGTGTGAATTATTGTGGATGTAAATTTTGTTGGTGTGCCAATAAGATGTGAATTATAGAATAATATAGTTTGTCATACTGTTAACCGTAATAAAAACATTGGGTGCTTTTATTTACGTTTTCAACTTCTGTCCTCTGAGGTGAATAACACGTGTGCTTCTTATAAGTGGAACAAGGTGAGCGGAACTTCATTGTAATTTGTGGTTAGTAAAGTTCTTAAACACCTCAGCAATGTTCTGCTTAGGTCCACGGATGACAGATTTCAGTCACATACAGAGCAAGAGTTAAAGGATGTTGACCGATAATACTATTTACTGAAAATACTAGTGATGGTAGTATAGTCTATAAATCAAGTTTATAGAAAATATCAAGTGTCATGGGATTTGTGAAAAAAAAATATTGCATGGACTGGACAAAATGTCTCTACACAAGGCCTGCTTAGTACTTGCTCATACAGAGAAGTGGGGAATTCCACCACATCAAGGCATGTTTTACAATTTTCAAAAACAATAATGAACCGTCAAAGTGAAATATTACTCTGACTTCAACTTCCCCAACTGAAACAGTCTTCTGCAAGACAGTAGGTGTTAAATACTGTTATATTTAATACCTTTGAAAACCACTTTAAACCCAAACCTAATGTCCACAGCCCACCAGCTCGAAATTGACCCCACTGTGGACTTTACACTTGTAAAGGTTTTTAAATTTATACCTAAGCAGGCTAATATACCTCTTTAACCCTCTTTAACCAATAGGTTTTTTTGCTTAATCCACTTAATATCTTTAAAAACTTTCTTATATGAAAAATGTGACTCAATATTGTTTTGATTTCACTTGTTCTGCTGAGATCTGCCGTTAGTTAGACTAAATCATTCACCCCAGCGTGTGAACTCACTCAACCGTGACTTGATGCCCTCCTGGTGGTAAAGCTTCCTGAATGTGTGGATCAGATTCAGTCAGCCTTTTTAACAAAAATAGCACAGCCTTAACTGTAGCTGGATTGCATGATACAAATTTGTAAAGAAAATAGCGCTGTGTGCTTCAAGTTCTGGCTGTCATTTGACTAAAAACAATTTTCAGCATCTGGGACTCCAGATATTTGATTTATTTAATACAATGTTTATGGTGAGCCTTGGTACACCCCCCTCAGTTCATTCACTCTGAAACAAGGCAACTTTCTTCTGATTGGGTGTGTGCATGAGATGGCCTTACTAAGGATATCAGTATTCACCCATGTCAGCAGGAGTCCAGAGTTGAACAGACTCTTCGTAAAGTAACATTTAGAAAAATCGAATGTAGTATGTTTACATTACTGAATATGTCATAAAGCAATAGTTCTTAACTACTGCAGTTATTCAGAATACCTTCATAGCCCTCAGTATTTAGTCAATCAGTACAGACTGGGTACTTCAAATTTTTAATAATATACACAAGTACAAAAAGCCATTACAATCATTGGTATGTAACAGTCTTTTTTTCCTTTTTTAAAAATTAAGCTCACAGTAACTGTAATAATGCTTATATTCTGTCAATTTTGCCTTGCAGAATCAAAAATACATTTCAAACTGCTTTGTTAAGGCATGAATCACAAAGGACCTTCTGGGTAACATTTCAGGTGAAATATAACAAGTGTGTTGTGTACGTGGACAAACATAAAATGTGCATGATTGCATCTCAAGTTTATGACCGATGATAGTTCACATAGCACTAACCAAGTACAGCACTAATGTCAAGTGTAGGACACGGCTTATGGTTTGGTAAGCCGTATGGTCCCCATTTCATTAGGAAGGTTCATGATTATTTAAAGTAAACATGTACACAAAGCAGTTCACAAATAAAGCCTTTCCAGCAAGTTGTGTAAACTGGGCCCTGTGAATCACTTTTCAGACTTTTGTTTCTAGATTAAGGCTCAGCAACATGAGACAGCAAAGAAGGAAAAAACACATAAAGTACTACAAACTCTCATAACAAACTACTTTAAATAACCTCAAATACAAGTTTTAAAAAAAGAATAGAAAAGTCGTGATCAAGAAAAAAAAAAAAAAAGGTCTGTCTCTTTGGAGCAAGCTCCCTTCCCTCACAGAGGGAAACAAAACAACTGTTTAGGGTCAAGAAAGGCCCCAATGCAGTAAAGCTAACAGCTTCAAGCGCAAACACTGGCTTCAGCCTACTGAACAAGTAACAAAAGGGTTTAAGTGCAACACCATGTTCTGACCGTAAAGATAGTGAAATCATAGGTCTTTCTGTCTACTTGTTTTTCTTGCTGTAAACTGAATACACGTAGCAGCTAGGTCTTCTACCAGGTCCCATGCATAGCTAGTCAGCATGATGATAAGGTCTCATGGTCCTAAGAAGCGCAGGGGTGAGTTGTCAAGGATGTATTCACCAACTCCAACAAAGTACATAACCTGTACAATGCCAAACAGAGGTGCGATGACCAGAGCCCGGCAGCCGGCACCTTTCAGGAATGCTGAGGGCCCCTCCTTCTGCATTATTTTACTGTCAAAACAGAGGAACGTGTTTATTCATACGCACGAAGGAAGAAAAAGAAAGGAAAAAAAAACAACAACAAAAAAAACAGTGCAATTTACACAACTGTAAAAGTGATTCACTGTCATACCTTACACAATCCACCACTCCACTGTAAGTCTCCTCACTAGCCCCTTTGTTCAATGACTGCAGTCTGGTCTTCACCACTGAAAGGAGAGAGAGGGGTGGGTGGGATTGTTAAAATTCCAGTGTTGCTAAGAAAACTCAACAGGAGACAACTGGGTGAACCAGCTGGGGCAAAAAAAGAGGGGGGGAAAAGAAAAGGAAAAAAAAACAAACAAAACACCTCACCATCACAGGGGTTAACAGCCACCGCAGCAGTGGATCCTGCAGCACAGCCTGAGAAGAAGGCCCAATAGAAGGGTGACGACTCCTCAGGACTGGGTTTGCCCAGGCGATTCAGATTAGCAAACAATGGAAAGTAAACAATAGAAAAGGGGACATCTCTGGAAGAAAGTAAACAAAAAAATTTCAGACTAAAATCCTGGTACAAAGTTCAACTGCCCTGTCAGGTTCCCACATAGCTTCTCATCAGGACGGTAGAGGTGATTTACCTCATCAGTGTGGCCCCCAGACCTTTGTAGAGCCCCTGGATGCCATGCGTCTGGAGGAGTTCTTTTGCGATCTGTGTAGCCGACACAGCTCTTGGTGCAGAAATGACCATGCCAGAATTGAAGGAGCGACTGAGCACGGCATTAGTGGCCACAAGCTTTGTGGGAGTCATCATGACTGGTTTCTGTTGTTGGGCCGCTGTGTAAAAAACAAAACAAAACACATAAGATATATAATTATAAATGAGGAAGAAAGCTATAAATGTAAATTACTGACACTGATGCATTTAAAAAGGGCTTTGCATGCTCCTTACCCAGTCTGCCTGCATCCTGTAGTTGTATCTTGAGCATTTCCATGGGGGTAGTAACAATGACCTGGCACGTGCCTGCACCACAGCCTGCCAGCATCTCTTTGAACACTGTCAACCCCTTTCTGTTAAAAGATCAGACATGTTTTAAGTAAACCAACTTAAAATTAATTAATTAATTAATTAATTCAGTCCATTTCCAAGAAGATCCTCTCACATGATGAGTATGCTTACCCGTCTTTGGCAAGGTGGTGCCGGAAGAAGTCATTGGCAGCCAGCTTGATTGCCTTCTCAGGGGTAACCAAGGTCAGATTTACAGCAGCACCTGAGGAAAAAAAAACAAACAAAGTTAGCACTGAAGACACAATCCAGCACATGTACAAAAACATTCCCCGCCACTATCATTACAACATCAGAATGTAAAGACTTAACTGTACAGTTAATTTACACACAGACAAGACATATACACAGCTTAACTGAACTTAAGTAATAATTGTGGAGGGGGATTATGTCAATTAAAAACAAAACAAAACAAAAAAAAGAATGTAAACAAAATATCAGGAGGAAAATGAGAAACAAGCATAGCAAGACAACATAAGGAACAATAGGGCGATGAAGATCCAGAGGAAGATGCAAACACGAAATCTATGAAGTAAACAGAGTCAGGGTGTGACAACAAGGAACACTGTGTAGAGAAGACTTCAAGAAAGGAAATATATCTTAGTGACAGGTTGCATGTCAGTGAGTAGGTTAGTGATGACAGATAAAATAAATAAATGTTAGAGAAAAGACAGACTGAATCCTTGACTATGCGTGTGAAGACTTTGAGCAAACTTAAATGTTCTGTGGGACTGAAGATATATATCTCTCTTTAGTTCACCACAGATTTGTTTGCAAGCTCAACCAAAGTCTGCAAAGACATTTCATAGTCCGGAAAACAACAATAATCCAAAAGTGGACAGGACAGCAAGAAGACAGCAAAGTAGTTACTGACAAGTCAAATTACAGAACAAATAGATGGCAAAACAAAAACTTGAGCCTAGAGTTTTAAATAGAGCAATATTGTAAGAACCATTTAATGATTTGCCTCCAGCGTGGCTGCGCCTTATCGGCTAGCCTTCAATATCCCAGGGGGACCCAAGTCTGTAATATGAAAAACACAGATGCAAACAAACATTCCTCACACAGACTGAGACCCAAACTAAAAGGTCTCCAATTTCTTTGCAGACTTCATGTTTCCTTTTCTATAAGTGATACACTAATAATGAAAGAATGTGCTCTCTTTTAACAAGTACAATATTACATACTATACTACAGTGAATGTAATACTTTGCATGAGACCAAATTTGACAACTTCTCCTTTACAACTGGACTAAGATACACATATATATATATATATATATCTCTAAAGCATCCAAACACAGCTAAAATGCAGTCTCTCACTACTTGTTAAAACAACAAGTGTGCCCAGTGGTAACCGTATCAATGTTAACCTCACAACAGAGAGCTTACCCTCTCCTATATTTAATCCTCTTGCAGAACTTCTACCTCTGCTATCCTACTGCTTCTTAATATTCAGATATGTACAAGCCTTACCTCTGTACATTCCAAAGTATCCCTCTGATCGAACTGTCTTGACAAGGCAGTCCATCCTACAGAAGAAAGCAAGGTAAATATTACCGGTGTGACAAAACACGCCAATAGTTCATTGAGGCAACAGGGGCTGGACTAAGGAAATTTAAGTGTCACAAGAGGACGCAGTTCAGTAAATTTCCACTCTATAAAGCCATGTAAAGTGAGTAAAATGACCTCACTGGAGAGGAATTTCTTAAAACCTACACAGTCATTACAATTCAATGCACAGCTGTCATTGTGAGATCAGTATGAATAGCCCTGACTTACACTAGGGCGTGGTAGGTATAATACCTAGGGGTTGTGTGTTGCACAAATAAACATTAAGCAGAAATACTCACATGCTTTTGTAGACTTGCTGACCTCGTCTCTGATTCTGCAACCTGGTCTTTGCCAAGTCAATGGGGAAGACACAAGTAACCCCAACAATGCCAGCAATGCCGCCATTAATGAGTTTGGCTGGGAGGCTAAAAAGAGACAGCAAAATATAAATAAATAAATAAATAAAGTCACAACTTTAATGATGCTGTCTTTATTCTTAGAATTTTGAAAGACAGACTATGATTATAAACTGTTTAGAATGCTAAAAAGGTATACTCCAAAGATCATCAGTTTACAATTACATGAAACACAAAAGCAGAAAATCATGCTAAAACAAGTCACCAAGATTGTCTAACCATTATGAAATAATGAAAACATTTATACCACTATACCACATATACACAGAATAAAAGAATGCACAAAGCTTACCTGATCTGCTGCTGAGACATGATAAAGTGAAGGTTTGAAAAAGTGACAAAGGAAGATGTATAAAAAAGTAAAAGCAAAAATCAGGTGATGTAGGTTCAGGTGTTCTTCAGTGAGGTGAATGAGTAGAGTCCTAGACAGAGAAAGTAAAGGGAGTTACTAAGTAGGTTTCCAAGTAGTCACAGACCTTACAGAGAAGCTTATCCCACCCACGAGGGACTTTAGGTTATCTATGTGCCTCACAGTCACAGGACCATGATGCAGCGGATGTGCTATACTTGCACTATGAGTAGTGCAACCCGTGGGCGTGTTTAAGCTCACATACCAGCACTCCATATATGGGCGTAACCATCGTTCATAAAGTTAAGATTCAAATCTGGCGGCTACTGCTGAATTTCTAAGTAACTCTTTCTGCAGGCCGAAATACAGATACGTTGTATTAATGTGAGTTACCAGGGATAATATCTATACAAATCAACGAGATGGCGTTTCCATGCAAATATATCCCACTACAGAGTCATTGCATTAAAAATTATAATTTAAAAAACTGCACTGGCCAATGGAGTTTATACTATTTATAATACACGCTCTGGAAAAAAAGATCTTGACTACCGCATTGTTTTCAGTTCCACATAAAGAAAGTGGCTTTTGAAGGCTACTGTCATTGAGACGCCCATTCATTCACCAACGTTATGAGAAATAACGAATAAACTGGAGACAAAGAGCCAAGCAGTGAATTTAAAACAATTTCTAAACTAACTGAATATAAATTAATACGGCTCAACTTACCAAATAAATGATCTCGCAGTGGTGCTTGTTTGATTGTTTCGAGCGAATAGTCAGTACTTCTGTCTCTTCCGCTAGTTGAAGCGCTAATATATCTGAGGGCCTGAGTAACTGGAATTTTCCACTGGCTTTTTTTTAAGGGGGTGGCGCTTATCTGACTGCCGCTTGACTTAAAGCCAATCACAAGTTTCTATATTGTCACTTTATTTTGATTGGAAGGTAGGTCCATCAATCATTAGCTGTTTGACCAATCACAGCTTTACACAGCTTAAGCCCCAAAAGAAAGAGCCTATTGTTCGTCGAGTTTAAACATTCAGTTTTACAGAAACAAAGCCTTAATGTTAGATTAATTTAAAATAGTTTTTTGTTGTGAGAGATTAGCCCATTCTTAGTAAAGAAGTCCTTCCCCATTTCTCAGAATAATCTCAAGTTAAAATTGGATCAATCCCATTAAAATCGTCATGGCTTTGAGATCTGTGAAATGTGCTGCCCGACTGCTAATGGTGTTATTCTATTCGATTCGATTCGATTCTACTCTATTCTAGCGCTCAGGGGCAACTATGGTGCTTCCTTAAATGACTGAACTTGTTTTTATTTCATCACAATTAGCCACTGTTTTCTGCTGAGCAGATCAATATGTTGAATAGAAAACACATCATTAGTTCAAAAAATAAAATGAATTGTTTATAAAAGCTCATGGACTGAAATATTTATAAATTCTGCTTTCTATTTTCTACTATCACCACTCACAGTCAGGATTTTCTCATTACTTCCCTTCAACAAGATAGCCGTGGGTGGGAAAATGTACCCCTTTCTCTTATCAGTCCTAGAATAGGTTGAACCATGCTGTGATGAGCAGGTCTGACTGTGTCCAGCTGCATGAATCTGATACAGAGTTTCACTGAAAAGCTTTGTCAGTAAACCCTTTATTATATTCATAAAAGGTTTTCATGGTAAAATTAACGTGGCCTTATAGTTTAAATGAGGAACAAAAGGCAGCATATCAAATTACTCAAAGGAATGTTTCCTGGTTTTAGTCTGAGCATCTAGTACATTCTACAGCCAAGGCTTCAGGTTTTTACAATGTATGTTTTAACAACATCATTTGGAAAATTACGGAGTAAAAGATCTAGAGGCTTTAAAGGTGTGGACACATACAGTCATTGGGACACATCCCAAAAACCAGGAAGTCGTTTACCTCTGACACATACAGCCAAAAAAATTCATAATAGTGGGAGGTGCATATACCTCGCATGTCATGTCAGTTTTGGCAAGCGATTGTCTCTTTCATAACCACCATATAGTCATTTCCTCTCTGCTCACTGTTCACTGTAATAACTTGTAACAACATGCCCTAGTGATGATCATCTGGTCACTCAATGATGTTGAAAAAATGTAAAGTTGAATCATACATGTTAGTGTTACTGAAACATAGAAAACCACAATCTTTTATACAGGTAACATGGTGTGAAACTGGATTACAAGAATCATAATCATAAATCATAATACTTTCTTTCATCATGCTCAAAACAGTTAAATGAAGATAAAAAGACAAAAAAAGACAACTTCACATGAACCCATTTCTGTACAAATGTGTTTTAAGAATTGATCTAAACAAAGTGACTGATTCTACAAACTTTGAGAACTAATTTTATACTAAACTGAAGTGTTTGATAAGCAGACCAACCACCAATGACTTTTCCTGGACCCACTGATGATTACATTGCAACAAAAAGTTCTCACATTTTTATCCAGCTGAATAAACACAACACAAGCAAAACTTTGCGTAATCGGCATGTGCACAACATAGCTGGTTGCTTTGTAATGCTGACAGAGGCAAATTCCATGCTTTTATCCGTTAGGGTATTCAGGTTTTCAAAACTACACGACAAACTACACACCACTACAAAATTTCAGCCAAGCACGTCAGACCATTGTGCCATACCAGACTGATTATTCTGGAGTCATGTCTGCTCAAATTTTATACTAACAAAAATAACTCAATGTGATAAAAACATTTTACCTTCTCAACACATCAAAATTAGGGGGGAGGGGGGGCATATGTAGCACAATATTTCATATTTAGTGATAAAGTCAGGGCATTGAAATGCCTCATCTCAAAATGGATAACACTGCGCCATTTTGTCAGCTGACTTTTTGCAAGGTTAAACGGAGTATCAGGTTGTGAGAAGCTGTACAAGCTCAAAGCCGACTAGTGGCTCAGAACACCTGTGTCATTGTTGTGTAAACTTGTCCTGCTTCCTTGTTTTCCCTTCATAGAGATAAGAGGGTCATATCCTGTTCTTCCTCCAAAATCCTAAATGCTCCAAGGTTACTTCAAGGTTTGAAACACCATAATCATGTCAACCATTAGTGTAGTTAAACTTCTTATAAGGGGTTATGTTGATGAATAAAAGTGAGAAACAGCCTTTAAAGGTGTTTAAATCAGATGTTTTGTTGGCTTTTAGGTCACAGGACTTCTTTTGTAGTTCATGTTATACTCACTTCTCTTTAAAATGTTGTAAAGTGTTAAAATCAGTGAGGGCTGCAGAGCCAATAAAAAAACTTCCATCAGTGCAATGACATTTTAAACAGAGGCTGTCAGAAAAAAAGAGAAATCTTGTTATATATGTAAAGACTGAATATAAGATCACGAAAAAGAAATGTCAAATAGCACCACATGAAAGACTTATCATGCATTCTCACACTCTGAATTGCTGGACTATAAATAAGCTGCAGCTGTCCCCCCAAATTCCCACTGTGCACTGGAAACTACACATGACTACACATAAACACTGCATCAAACTGATAGTTACAGTGGACAAAGTCACACATTAAATTTGGTTTTGTTGAGTCTTCTAGTTATATTGTCTCCAAAAAATCTAGTAACATATTTTAACAACCTCAAGGACAAGACATTTAACCCTTGTCTCTATAAAATTTCAATAAAAACCGAATGCAAAAGTTGGCAAATCTTTTAAAGGTGACAATATTTTTGTTTAATAATTAAAATGGTTTTAGTCGGGGAATGGTCTGGACTGCAGGCTTAAAACTTTAGCACCCAGTCATTTCTTTCATTAAGCCTTTCTTTTGGAAATAATATGTAGACTCTGGTTTGGCTTTTTTCTTTTTTGTTTTGTTTCGGCTTACCCTGAAAAAGACTTCATGTTAGGATGGTGTTCCAATTCCTGTATGAGTGTTGAGTATTAATGGTTCCTAAACTGGATAAGCAGTTAAGAAAAAGAACGATGTATTGATGAATCACAGAGTGAGAACCCATCCCCACTTTTACTTCTGGAAGACTCTGAATATCTGGGATGCTCTTTTCATACCCAATTGTGTTACAAATTAACCTCAGCTGTTGTTAGACGTTTCCTAAAGTGATCACCATCAGTGTCCTCATTCCTTATGCTTTCCTTTGAATGTTTTCAGTTAAATATGGGCTTTAAATGATTTGTAAATCATTGCATTGTTTTTGTTGACATTTTACACAATGTCATAGCTTTTTTGGAAACAGAGTTTTAGTTGTGTCAACAGTCCGCGGCTTTCCAGAATGACTATCAAGGTAAATATAGTCGGTGATGTTGTGGAGTGTCATGGCCTTGTGCAGTAAACAGAAAGCTATAGTCTTGCACAGGATGTGATTAAGTCAAGCACTGCTTAGTCAGAGAGCTATTTAGAGACTTTAATTCAGTTGTAATCAGACTGTCCTTTTCCAAGCACAATAAGTCTGAGAGTCACGCTCACAAGAGAGTACAAATGGATATATAATGATGCTGAAAACAGAAAAAATTCACTAGGATTAACTCTTATTATAAAGTTAGAAGTAAACCTGCAGCACAGACATATTGGCTAACAAAGGCACAATTTAAAAAGCTGGTACAATTGGGAAAGGTACAGACAGTACAGATCTGACAGTAAATGATAACGCTTGTCTTTTCTCAGAACATTGATGTTCTGCACTTCCACAACTAAAACAGACATTATGGGAACAAGAACATGTCAGTCAAAAAGGGATGACGTAGTTGCTGTGGCCAGGATATGGGTAGATACGCCGAACAGGCTTGGTACACTTTGTTCCATCCATGCTGGCTCTGTGTGCGCACTCATCAGTGTCAGTCCTGCAAGCACTGCAGTGGCAGCTGAGTGCCACAGGGTAGGTGAAGACAGGGTTGGCTTCAATGGGACAGCCAGGCAGAATAGCAGTGTGGTATTCAACCTTATCATAGGTGCAGCCCCTCTGGACAAGGAAGCGTGGGCCCAGAATATCCCTCAAGTTGCTGTCCTGGTTATCACATATAAGCACAGAGATCAAACTAAACGAATGATGATTACATAGAATTATAGATAAAATTGGGGAAAAAGTGCTGGGAATATTTTTTTTTTATGTGACTATCTAGCTTAAAGTCTGATAACATTGGCTAAAAAGAAGTGTGTCTTCATATGCATTTATGTATGCCCAAATATTCAGCATGTTGGTAGTCGAATATTTGCAATAGATGAATTATGAAGTGCCTTTTTGTGATTTTGTTTTGCCAGCTTTTGTACAATTTTCTTAGTAATTTACAACATTAAAACCACAAAGGAAATTGTAAGCTTTCGTTTCAGTGTGAAGCCCATCCAACATCTGAATAATGTCTCCAAAGCATGTATAAACCTATGTAAAAATATGCTAAAATAAAACTAAATAAAACTATGTAAAAATATGCTAAAATGACATATTCTTACTACCTTTTAAATATCTCTTTCTAATATTTTGTTTCATATTTCTTGTCATATAATTTTGTTTAAAATTTTTGATATGGAAAAACGATTATTTACTAAGCACTTCCAGTTTTCAATAAACAAAAACAACCTGTTGACTTTTTTTCTTTTTCATTTTTTTTTTTACATTAGACATACATACATACCCTCGAGTAGCAAAATCCCATGCAGATGGTTGTGTTTATTGCCACACAGAACTCACATTCTGGCTTTTCCACATACAGGGTGAAATCAGTGGGTAAACACATGGGAACAGCAGGGCTAAACATTAGAAAAAAGAGCCAGCAGTTGAACACTGTAGCCTCCATGTTATGTGTCTCAGTCAATCTTAGTCTATTTTGGTCCTGTTTGGGAAGAAAAGGTAAAGAGACCAGTCGACAACATACCAGAGAGATCAGAGGTTTGGTTTCTTGAATATTATTTTCTTACCCTCTGTAAGCGTGAGTCACCTGCTTGATAGATGTGGACACTTGCAGGCCTAATGATGCTCTGAGTCCAAACATCTCTGCTAAGCAGTATTTATACAAACATATCTTAATCTACCTTTACATAAACTGCATGTTATCTATCTGTGACAAAAAACGATCTGTTGAATTTTCAGTCCATTATGTGGATTACATGAATAATGATTTCCTTGGTAAACAAAGTTTGTGCATTAGCCATGTGGCTCTGTGCAAAGTAGTCTAAGCTAGTGTACACTAGATGTCACTAAACACACAAAAGCTTATTTTCTGCTTTAAAGAACGCATTTTTTATTAGAGGGCCATTCAAATTTTAACCCGAGATGTACTTTCTTTACCAAACAAGCCAGTCTGTTACTCATTTATGTAAAAATTAACTTGAAAACTTCTTATAATGCAGAGTTGCACACCGGCAGTGTTAAAGTGACACCAAAGAACATACAACAATGTGAGCAGGTCAAAAATCACAACAGCTACAGTCCAGACATGACACTGGTATAACACAATCAAAAAAGGGTTATACAACCTGATTTTGTATTACTAAAGCAAAGGTTACTGTAAAGATAGAGAGAATGAATTCCTGACAATAACATCTTAAAAAAAAAGGAAGAGTGCAATTTTCCACCTTCACTTTGTGTCTCCTTATCTGTAATTTAGTTTAATGATTGTCGAACATAGTCAAAGTCTCAGACACATTAAATGATTTTGCAACTGTTTTGAATGCCATTGTTGTGTTTCTGTGTATCTGTAGCCCACTAAGATCAATACAAATATACAAATATTAGACAACAAAGACGTACAGAGCAGGAGCTGGATATACTGATTTCTTTTTTATTTTAGTCAAAGGGGTTTTTTTTAGAGTAAAAGTTTTTTATCTATTACAGTTATCATTAAAGTATATGTATATGGTTAACCTGCTATCATCATTTAGTTTATCAGTGACCGGGAATATTGCTCACAAAATGATTACGATACATTGACAAATTTAAACAGTATAATAAAATTTTAGCTTCCACCTTAAACTGATCATTCTTTCTCCCCAGCTATTGTTCAAATGCACATACATAAACAGTATAATGCACATACTTAATCAGTGCATTTTACATTAACTTTTTAAAAATTTAGAGTAACTGATTCTCTCATAAAAGATGTCTTGAATGAAACCATCCATGAAACCGCTAATATTTAATGAACTGGCATAAAGGTCCAGGGCAAATGATTACACTTACTTTTTCTCTCGAGTCTGCAGTATTTTTTGCTGTAGCTATACTTTTCACTGAAACTTAGATGTGTGACTTTTGTGCTTTTCTATGCATTACTGGAGAGATAATCAAATACTGAAATGCTAAGTAAGGCATTAGCAATCACATATGACATGTATGGCAAATAAAACACAATGTCACCCTAGGACTAGTGACAAAACCCTAAAAATTTAACCGCATCCCTCCTCCTGAAATTCCTAACATGAGCAATAAATACTGAACAACCATGAGTTGCGCACAGACTCCTCATAGGTGTGTCAACATGTCATTTCTTTTTAATAAGAAGTGACACCATAATAACATAAAAAAATAATTTTCCGTCCGAAAAGAATACACCACGTCATAACGTGTCATAAAAGAAGACACACCAGAGGCTCATCAGTTTTTACAATCAGGAAAATTATGGAAGGCTTTACTACTTAGTGGCCCTGATAGATTATTAACTAAAGTGAACTAATCTTTATAGTCACTAGGAACCACCAGAGTGGACCAGATTTCTGTCAACGACAAGGGAGACAGTTGAACTACCTCAATGTTCTCATCCGTCAAAGAAACTTTTCTGATAGTTAAAGTGGCTAAGCTGCAAATAACTGAAGACCAAGAAAACTCTCGTAAAATCTGTTGAGGTCAAGCGATAACTTTTCCACTACGCAGCGGATTTAAATTTCTGACAATTGATTCTGAAATGCACTGCATGTCAACTGGATTTAAGGGCAATTTCAGGATAATTTAAAGGGGAACGACTAGATTTGCAAGACTGAAAGTTATTGAATTCTGACAGAAGCTCAATATTGTGTGTCAAAGGAAGACCCTTTGCTTTTCCTGCTGAATCAACCATGGTGGGTACAGGAGGTCCAGTGGCAACTTTCTCTGTGTGGGATTATGTGGTGTTTGCTGGAATAATTCTGGCAGCAGCTGGCGTTGGCCTATTCCAGGCTATCCGAGGTCGCAAGGAGACTAGCAGCGAGGAGTTCTTACTGGGTGGACGGCAAATGACAGCTGTGCCAGTTGCCATGTCACTCACTGCCAGCTTTATGTCTGGCATCACAGTCATTGGTACACCTGCTGAGTCCTACCGGTTTGGATCTGCTTACTGGATCTTTGGCTTCGCCTATGCTATCATGTCTGCAATCAGTGCTGAGATCTTTGTTCCTCTTTTCTACCGACTGGGGGTCACCAGTGCCTATGAGGTAGGGAGATGGTAGAAACGCTGGTGAACATATGAATCAGGAAATAACTTAAAATGCCAAAGATCAATAAAGCAAACAGCAAAAATACTGTACACGGCTTGGTGCTGGTTAATGAAGGTTACTCATTACAGGTGACATGCCTTGTTAAAAGTGATTCCAACATAGTATGCAAAGAAATATCTAAAGTATTTCTTTTGGAAGTTTTATTTTAAAAAATACAGTACACAGTACAGCAATATAACAAATTTGTGGACCAAAAGATCCTTCTATTGATACCCAGGTTTCCTTTTCATTTCTAGTACCTGGAGTTGCGATTCAGCCGCCCCATTCGGATAATTGGGACATCAATGTACATCGTCCAGACGGTAAACAAAGAGTTTTAAATGATTAAATATATGATCAATTACTTTATGTATTGATCGGTGGTTAGCACTGTTGCCGCACAGCAAGAAGGTCCTGAGTTCAATTCCACCATCAGGCCGGGGTCTTTCTGTGTGGAGTTTGCATGTTCTCCCCGTGTTTGCGTGGGTTCCCTCCGGGTACTCCGGCTTCCTCCCACCGTCCAAAGACATGCAGTTTGAGGGGATAGGTTAATTGGATAATCCAAATTGTCGCTAGGTGTGAATGTGAGCGTGAATGGTTGTCTGTCCCTGTGTGTTGGCCCTGCGACAGACTGGCGACCTGTCCAGGGTGTACCCCGCCTCTCGCCCTATGACAGCTGGGATAGGCTCCAGCGCCCCCCGCGACCCTGGAAAGGATCAGCGGAAGCGAATGGATGGATGGATGGATGGATGGAAAACTGAAATTATTAAGGAATGAAAAGTTGAGCAAACACCAATGATTAAAATGTTAAAGGTAAAATGATAACAGCACCTGCTGTTTTTTTTCTTTTTGACTATATGTAAAACTGATTCTTCCACTTCCAAGAAAGCATTAATATAAAATATGTGCTTGTTGTTTTTCCATGTAATCAGCTAATGGTGACATTTCTCCTCAGGCTCTGTACACCGGTTTGGTTATCTATGCTCCAGCTCTTGCTCTAAATCAAAGTAAGCCGAAAAGCTCATAAAACACATCTTGATAAATGTAGGACTTTTAACTTTAAGCCTCACTAAACTGTCACCTGCTCATACAACTTCTACTTCTTCTTAGTGGAATGTTAGTCCTGAGTTAATATACTAATGATTCTTTCATGTTTATCCTATAAAAAGCTTAATCTAAAAAAACAAACAAACCCCAAAAACCAAAAAAAAAAAAAGGATGTAGACAGAACCATAATGAAGCTTATTTCTTACTACTCAGTCACTGGACTGGATCTGTGGGGAGTGTTGGTGGCTACGGGAGTGGTGTGCATCATCTACTGCACTTTGGTTGGTACCATCTAATGTAAAAAAGTATTATATTTATTTAATTAGCTGCTTTAGACAAGCATGAACTAAAAACGTTGTTACCCCAGAGCATGCTTTCATTTCTAATGATAAACTTTTTGGTTCATTGAGGTTTTAATAACCAGTTTTTCACTTACATATGAATGAAATTAAAGTTACTGGCTCATTGATAATTAATAATTGAACACATCTGAACATTATTATGAATCTTACCAAGGAATCAGTTCGACAAATTCAGCAAAAAGCCTTTACAATGTGACGCTTACTCTAACATGAATGTTTTCTCCAGGGTGGTCTGAAAGCAGTAATCTGGACAGATGTGCTGCAGATGGTAGTCATGCTGGCAGGTTTTGTGGCTGTTATAGCTAGAGGAGCTGTACTGCAGGGAGGCCTGACAAAGATTTGGGAAGATGCTGGTGAAGGAGGCCGTCTACAAGCTTTTGAGTAAGTACACAAGCAGACTAATGTCCAATAGTGAGTGAGTTTATTTTACAATAAAAAACGGGCAGGGTGTTTTGAATCACATAAACTGTGATTACTAATTCCAAGAAAATTTACTAAAAACATTTTGTATCCAAAAATAAATATCATGGATGGGAATCCTGCTAATTGGCTTCTATATGCCATGCCACATTAGAGGTTTCTGTCGTTGATGTCCTCAAAGTTAACCTTCAGTATATTTTCATATTATTGACATTTCTATCACAGTTTTGATCCAGATCCCCTGAAACGACATACTTTCTGGAGCATCGTAGTTGGCGGTAGCATAATGTGGGCGTCAATCTACTCAATCAACCAGTCCCAGGTGCAGCGTTATATCTCCTGCAAAACCCTGGGACATGCCAAAATGTGAGCGTTCCTGTAATTCAATACAAACAGTACATTGCTGAGTCTGAGCAAAATTTTCTGTGCTGACATGTCTTTTTTCATCTTTCAGGTCTCTGTATGTGAGTATGGTTGGCTTGTGGATAACTGTGACTCTGGCTGTGTTTTCTGGTCTCACCATGTACTCCATTTACAAGAATTGTGATCCACTATCAAACGGTGATGTTGCCACCCCTGACCAAGTAAGTAAACCTGCAGTTTTCTCTTTAGTCCTCACCACCTTTCCTTTTCTTGTGCAACAAAGCATTATGTGTAACAAAACATGGGTTATATTTATCAACCAGCTGTTCCCCTACCTTGTGATGGATATTCTGGCAGACTTCCCTGGAATTCCAGGCCTGTTTGTGGCTGCAGCATATAGTGGTACCCTGAGGTGAGAGCCTTAGACATGCAAAAACATGTTATTTTAGAGCTGTGCAGGGATCAGGAGCTGATAAATTAAGATTCTTAGAAAAGAATGGCCTTTGTTGCTGCCAGAGAAAAGGTCACTAAGTAGTGAACAGGAAGATATTTTTGCATTTGCATTACGAGACATAGATAATGCCATAAAGTACCATCTGGTGCCTGAAACTAGCCTTCTCTGTGTGTAATTAGCATTTTAAATGCATCAGCCTGACTGTTGTGTTCCAAGTCTAAAAGCTTACCTTTGTATATTTTTCAGCACAGTGTCTTCCAGCATTAATGCCCTAGTTGCTGTCACGGTAGAAGACTTTATTCTACCGGTGTACAAAGACCTCACACAGAAGCAAGTGAGCTGGATGAACATGGGCCTGAGTAAGTTGCACAAACAAAAACTACCAAAATAGCCCAAAAAAGCCTTGAGACAACTGTTGGTGCAATTTGGCACTATATAATTAAAGTGAATTGAATTGAAAACTGTGAATAAAAGCTTCATCGTGTCTGTAATAACACAGCTTAATAATAGGACTTTACAGCTCTTTACAGCTCTTTGTTTTTAAGTAGTCACCAACAACTGTTCAGACTCCTGTTATCTCAGGCCCTTTGAGATTACAAGAGAGTGACATCAAGATAACCATCTTATCTTGCTATTTTTAGCAAGTGATTCAAAGCATTTCCACTATATAAGTTATGACATTATTAGAAATATATCATAGATAGCCATTTGAGCCTGCGTAATACCTCTGAACAAAGGAAATCTTGTCAATTCAGCAAATAGACAAGTCATGAAGTCGTAAAATACAATTGTTAATAATTTATATTAACAGACCTAACAGGACAGTCGGTACTGTTACTGTTATTTTCAGAAGGTGTAATTATGGTGTGGGTCGTTCATTTTCTGTGAAAATACGTTTGCAGCACACAACTTATCTTTTTCTTCTTTATGTCATACAGACAGTTTTTAGTATGGATCAATATGCTGTTTTTGCACAAAGTCACAATGATCTTGTTCATTGCAGTCCATTTTTAAGTGCTATATTATTTATGGTAGTAAAAAGAAAAGAAAACATGATTTCTACTGGCCTCACATCACCTTTGTGGACTTATGTTTCCATACGTTTTCCATAAGTTATGACGACACATTGAATTATATGAAAAAACAAATAAACATATGCTTTAAACAACCTGTTATTAAATTACACTGAACCAAAAAAGCTAAACCTTTCAAGTAGAAACTCAGAAAAGAGTTAAGTGTGCATAACCATAATAACATTTGTTCTAGAAAATTGTGTAAAACATGTTGCCTATCTGAACAACTGAATTTGCGCTGTGAAAGTTGCAATCTGTATCTTTGATATATTTCTGCTCTCAGGTGTTTTCTTTGGAGGAGTGTGTATTGGAATGGCTGGAATAGCTTCCCTGATGGGAAGCGTTCTGCAGGTAATCGGAATCACCATGAACACAAATTACTGAAGTCATTTATTGCTCTACAGCTTCACCATGAGGTGAAGTTTGCAAACTACAGGGTAAACTACTTCTTTTCTTTTCTGTTTAGGCCGCTCTTTCCATATTTGGCATGATAAGCGGACCGCTCCTTGGTCTCTATCTATTAGGCATGTTGTTTCGCACATCAAACTCAATAGTGAGTATTTCCTTGCACTCAGACTTCCACTAGCACAACTGCACAATCTGACAACACATAAAAAATGTTGCCAAAGAAATACAAATGTAACATCCTCAAGAAAGTAGTTCACTGTGTTCATATTTACATATTTCAGGGAGGACTTGTGGGAATGATCATTGGTCTAGTGTTGACTCTGTGGGTGGGAATTGGAGGCCAGCTTTACCCACCGACAGCTGAAAAGACAAATCCTCTTCCACTCACCACTGCAGGCTGCAACAACACAATAGGCCAAAACTATACAACAACAACTCCCTGGACCAGTCCAGTGACTCTGACCCCAGAGCCCGAGTGAGTCATTTTACATAAAAGACTGACGCAAAACTCCTACTCAGCAACATAGTAAAAATCATAGTAAAATTTTATTTAACAACAACAAAAAAATTAAAAATTAAAAGCTGTCTCTAAAGACATAATTAAATTTCACAAATGAACTACAAAAAGTACAAACTTCTCTGAAAACAGTTGTCAAAGTAAGACAAATCACTAAGATCTGAGCCAACCTCTAAAACCTCTTACCTGTAATGTAGGATTTTTTGCAAGCATTTTGTTTATGCTTTAGACAACATTAATTTTCATATATAGTCTAAGTATATTAAGATTAGTGATTTTTTTTAAAATTTTATTTCAGTTATAGGCCTCCTTTAGCAGACACCTGGTACTCTCTGTCTTACGTCTACTTCGCTCTGTTGGGCGTTCTGACCACAATTGTGTCTGGCCTGCTTGTGAGCGTGATCACAGGTGAGATATTACTTTTTAGCCTTTATATTCACTGCAGAAATCTAATCCATTATATTGTGATATTCCAATTATATCAAAACAAGGATAAAACCAAGAGAGTATGTATTTTTTTATACATATACAGGTGGATGTAAGCAAGAAGAGATGAACTCAGAGCTGTTTGTGAGGAAGAATGACTTAATCTGCTTTAGCTGGTGCAATAAATCAAAGGTATGATGCTGACCCCTAACAAACAAAGGAAGAACATATCAGTAACCCTCTCCAAAATCAACAAAAAATTGGTGTTTTATAAATATAATATGTTTTTAACCCAATACAGGAATCAGACATCACAGAGAAGCCTTCAGCAAACATTTACATGGGAGATGACAACCCAGCATTCAAAGAAGACGACATGATGAGCAAAGATGTTGAAAAAAACACAAAACTGTAATACTAGTCTATCAATGACATGTTCTGTCTTGGGGTCATTTTAATTAAATTTAAGAAAATATACGCACATACAAAAAGCACAAGCAAAACCCCATTATTAGCATTTGATGATAATGGTATTTATATTGATACTAATCATGTGTGGAAAATCTAAAACTGAATCACTCAAGAAATCATTGTATTTATGTTACTGACGTGGGTATTTCAACAAGACAGAAACAGTGTATGTAATACAATGATGGAAAATCTGACTTGTTTATTCAAGTCAGATGCCCACACCTTCTGCTCTCCATGGGCTGAGATGTTCCAGTTTCATGTTCACTTAGACAACCTTGTAATTCCATTTATTGTCCTTTATATTCAGTTGCTGATACCAGATTACAGTTTAATAATCTATCTGAACATTGCACTTAATTTTATGGTGACACAGAGATACATATTGGAGTATTGTTCACTTTTACTGTACAGTGTGATTACTGTTTTGAAGTAAGTGTTTTGAAACACGAACAATGGCTGTTTGTCTATTACAGAGTTGCTTTTTTACGGAAACTCTTGCAGTCTTTATGAGCTGCCTGTTAAAGCTGGTAACAAATTTGTCAATAAAATATTTTGTAAAAAAAGTGTACTCAGTAAAAAAAGCTGAAATCACACATACACAAACGACTCTAAAAACTTTAGTGCATGAACTGTACACACCCCCTCTTTCTCTCTCTCTCTCTAAATATATATATAAAGATATTGTCTATTACTTTGGTAACTGTCTCTTTAAGGCTTATAAAATATGTTTGCCATAAAGAAACAGACGCTGATCTCTGGACTGGACTGACAACAATGCCTTTGTCTCCTTTAAACAAACAGTAGAGGAAGTTTAAGGGCAAAACTGCCCTGCCCACATTCACCTGCCATAGTATCAGCCCTTTTCTCTCCAGGAAGTGAACAGTCAGTTGAGGCATGGAGGCACACTTTCAACCAGAGAATTAAACTAAACTAGGCTGCTGTTTTCACTCTTATTAACTAAACAAGGTGAGCTGGTTTTTCTCTCATTTTTTTTTCTAGAATTAGTTTTTTAAACTGTTTGGATTTACTTAAAATTTCACAAGAGGGATATACATGTTTGTGTAATGTAACTAAAAAGATCACATCTAGTCTTGTTTAGTCTTGCTTTCAGCTAATGTTTTTCTTTCCAGTACCAGATTTAAAGGCCATGGATGTAAAGTTTACTGCCCTGGCTTACTGCCATCTGGCCCTTTTGTTCAGTGTGGCCCAAACAGAAAATGGGACTAACACTCCTCAACCAACCTTTAGCTTAACGACCCTTACGACACTAACTCAGTCTGACTCTACTTCACCAATCTCAAATTTGACTGAGGAGACAATGCTATATACCAGCACACAGTTGGATAACAAAACTGTCGCTAGTACCACTGCAGCTACAACCGAGAGGACAAGTCACCACCAGACTTCTCAGTCAGCAACCACCTTGACTCATCTAACAAACAGTAGAACTCTGAGGACTACAACCTCTAGCACTCAAATGTCAACATTTACTGCACAAACAACAGCAGGTATCCAGACCACAGTAGATAACTCAAGTACACCAAGTACTCCAGTAATTACAACTGAAAATGCAACTCATGCTACCATGAACAGAACCAGACAAGGTAAGCATAAGGCTCCATTCTTATCTGCAGTTTTATCAACAAGTAAACTGTTCATTTTTTATATAATTTGCTGATAATGGCAATTCTTGCTGTTTTACTTTGTCGCTAGATGTGGGCCTCAAAGTCTCTGAAAGGAATATGACTATTGTCTTCAGCACTGTACTTGGAGCATTTGCTGTGTTGTTGGTTTTTCTTATGTTTCACAAATGCAAACAGAAAATACAATACTTGCACCAACCTCTCAATAATGCAGAATACACAGGTAAGGAACTCTCCTTCATCAAACAATTAGTTCAAACCCTTTTATTTACTGGCAATTAAAAATCCCAATCTAATTTTACACAGATACATTTGTGGCAGATGATGACACACTCGTTATTTCTGGAGGACTTTATGATGGCCATCCAATCTACGATAATGTACCAACAGCTCCTGCAGACCAGTCTCAATTCCACCTCGAGTTTCTCCATTAAAGACACAGAGTTTCTATAGTCTGAAATCTGCAGTTTAGGAGTGGATAAAACCAATGTACTAAACCAACGTAACCAATATACTTTCAAGACGGAAATATAACTCCTATGATGGTCTTTATAAGAGAAAAGGGAAATGAGAATAGGTAGGGCATTCAAACAAGTAGAAAACTGATTTTTGAGAACATTGCTTTTACTTGTACAAAACCAGAATACATAAATATATTAACAGAGTAACTTGTAACAACTAGAAATTGTCAAAGATCAGCAATATAACCTTGTGATAAAACATATTAGATTTTATGTTAACATTAAAGATGGGTTATTCCAAACAGCACAACAACAAAGTAATAAATAACACAGTGACTCTGTAGTCAGTTAAAATACACCCCTAAACACCTATAAATAAACTTACTAAAAGTTGGCATCTTAACACCAAAACCTTCTCATTGACACTATGTTTTAGTTGAACTGCAGAAACATATTCCATGCATATTTTTGTGTTATTATTAGTCTATTTGTTATTCAGTCAATTGTCTATTATTTATTAATTCTCAATAGAACTGTATTTTAAGTCACCCACCTCTACCAATATTGTTATTACTGCTAATCTGACCTAACAGCCATACTTAGGCAAAAATCTTCTCATTGGTCTTCTTCTTTTTTTTGTCACAGCCAGTAACAGCAGTCCAACCAGCATCTCTCATTCTTTTCATTGCAGCCACCTTTAAGGAGTTTCCTGGTGATTTATGAACGAGTGGGCTCTGATTCTGTAAAAATAACACACACATAGAGATTTTTAAAAATCAAAGTAAGTGTATTATACGCCACTTTGTCTGATCATAATGGCACATTACCTTTTTGAGAATGTGGAGTTTACATTGTGAATCTGAACTTTTACGTTCAGGTACATTTGTAAAGGTCTATCAAGACAAGAAACAAAAGAATACACATTAATCTGCCCTGCAAATTTGCAGAAATGGTAAAATCACATTCACATAACGTGCAAGGCTTATGGCATTGGCAAAAAAAACTCCATTGCTTACCAAGAGATCATTTTGATCTGAGCTGTCAGACTTGGGGTCAAGTTCAATGGCGCTCTTTCCCCACTGTGCTGACTTTTCAGAAGGGGGAGTCCTTATTCTGTAGGACTATAGGGGAGTAAATGTCAGTGAATATATTCATATTTTTTTAATTTTGGAAAATGTCAGAATGGTATACTATATTACTTTGATCTTTGTTGTTCCGGCAGTATGGTTTGTAAGACTTCTTGGGGTTTTCATGTCTTCACTGTTGATGCACTACAATTCAAAGTCAGTGCAAGTCTCATAATAATTTATCATAAAACTTAAAGTAAATAAAAGCATATCGATACAAGAATTATTTTATAATTTATTCTGTCTATAGCCATTTTTATATATCTACTTTATGAATAGGTTAAATTGCAGTCTACCTTGGATTTTGGTGTTCCACATGATGCTCTGATAGATTCACTGGCAGATTCCTTAACAAGAATTCAAACAAAGTTGCTTTAGAAAAAGGCTGTAGTGATATGGTTATATTGTACTGCTTTACGTTCACACACAAAGTTTTGTAGGTGTTTCCTACAGGTATAGGCAATTATTAGCAGACTCTTCCATGTGAACTGACTAATAGTATCTGGGGCCAGTTTTCCCAGTCACTATAAAAGCTGCCAGCTTACTAATCTCTGAGAGATGCTCTCCATGAATTTGATTGTTTTCTCCATTGAGTAACACCCATGCTCATATTCACACTGCTGTTCTTGTTATTTAATGGTTTCTAAATAAATCTTTCAACTCTGGTGCATTTTTAGTTCCCATGGCACATTTGAGAATCTCATTAAAACATATGAATATATACCTTTGTTTACTCATACACAACAAATACATCCTTTTTCTTTTTCTAAATAAAATCCAGGTGAATAATAAACATTATGAATAGCTATATGGCTACAAACTGAAAGGGTAATACACCATGTCCACCATAGTTAACCCTTTTAAAACCAAAAAAATGTGAATTAAAATCTTCGCAAATATTATGGAAAAATATTAAATTTATCTATTTATCCAATTTGATTCACCAATTACTTAGACCAAATATCAGCTGATCCTGACTCAGCTGGATGTTGTTCTGTTTATTTTGTCTTTACCTATGGCCTGGTATCATGGATTATTTTACTAATAAATACCAGTTCAGCAAATTCAATTGTGGTTGTATTTATTTTTTATAACACCCAAAACCAAGGATGTACTATATCTGAAGTAGAAAAGGCTATTTTGAGAAATCTGTAGTTATAAAAACTTAATCATCTGATTTTCTAAGCTTACTTTAAACAAAAATGTCTGAAACAAAACGTGCTTAATCTGTTGAGAACATTTTGGTCGATAAAACTCACATCTATCATACGAGCGGCCAAACTCTGACCATCTTTGCTGTAGGAGGAAGTTTTCTTGGCCTTGAAGAAGTCAAATGTGTGACTCTTTGAAGAGTTCTCTTTTGGAAGCTCGGAACTGTTCCCTTGTTTATAGTTTATGGCAGCTGCCTGTAGTAGTACACATACATTTTTGGTCAACTAAAAGTAATGACAAAGAATGCCATCTAGTGGCAGCCTATAAGCTGCATGCACTGTACCTGTTTGTCGCTCCCTTGTGACAGCAGAGTGCTTTTCACAACAGACATTTCCTGCTTCAGATCACTTATTTTGTTCCTGAGGTTTTCCTAAATTCAAAGTGTTTGTTACATTGTGAGCTGTCTCTCTCAGAAGTATGACAGCTGTACAAAAAAAATCCAACATAAACTGATTTAAACTAGGATATACCTTCTCTTTTGTTTCTGCCTTCAGTTCTTTCTTCAGCCTCTCATTTTCAGTCTTATGCTTTGAGAGGTCCAATTCCTGATTTAGAGAATTTTGTGGTGCAAATATTAGGATATGGCACATTTTCTGGTTAATTATTATTAGTGCTACTTAGCATGTTTCTTAGTGTTATACCAGTGATTTTGCACGGGCAGTCGCCTCCATCTCATTCTTCTTCTTCTCTTCAAGCTCTGCATCCTTTTCTTGGACCATCCGGTCATACTGGCTCTGGTAGTGACAAGTTGGGTTCATTCCAACATAATATACATGAGACGTATTTATCAGACAGCAAGAAGGCCATTATAATAACTTTACCTTATGTTTTTCCATCAGAGTGACCATATCTCCAATCTTATGCTGGCATTTAAGTTCTGTGGCCTCCTTGTTCTTAATGGCTTCTGCTGCTGTAATTCTAAGTTTCTGGACCTACAACACAAATTGGTTCTATTTTTGTAAATTCAACTTGTAGGAGGTAAATGTTAATTAAATTGAAATTACAAACTGAAAAGTAAAAGAGTAACCTCTTTCTCAAGTTCTGCTGCAAAAGTCGATTTTGACTCAAGATCCTTGAGCAGTTTCTCATGTTCTTCTCCTTTGAGTTGTTTAAGGTACTGGGACTCATTTTGAAGGCTGTTGATCTAAAGATTAAAGCAGCATCTTAATTTCCTAGTCTAATACTGATTAGCTTAAATAGTTCACATACATATTAACAACTGGAAAATAAAAACACAAACAACCAAGCAAACCATCTCCATACCGTTGTTTCAAGGTCATTGGATTTTGCAATCTCCTGTGCCATTTGTTTCTTAAGCATTTTATTCTGAAAATATACAAGTGAGGACAATAAATACCATTCCACTCCTTTTATAGCTACAGTTTCATGGTCATTACAAACCTCTTTCTTGTATTCCTCCTGGGCTTTAAATTTAATTTCATATTTTTTTGTGAGTTTGCACAGCTGAAAAGCAAAGATTTTTTGTTTAGTTCCAGAAAATGATCAATAACAACAGTATTTGCAATTTCACTGCTTTCACTCACCTTTGTTTCCACAGCTTTGATCTGTTTTTCTTTTTCTGTGATTTTTACCTGAAGTTGCTCATACTGTTCACACAGATCATAAAAAAGCCATAATGAACATGTTTAGAATAGGCATCTTTATAAAGCCCTGTTTCTACTAATAATTTAGTTAAGATGCTTACCTTTTCTTTGATTTGCTTCTGCAGAGTTTCTGTTTGTACACATTTCCCCAGGATTTGGGTTTTGACTGTAGTTAATTCATCTCTATTGTATAGAAAGTAAATATTTAAATTTAAAAAACTGCGCATTCCAATCAGAAAAAGCATCTTTAAGCCTCTGAAGTGCAGATTCACCGTAAAGTCTTGTTTTTTTCCTCCAGTGTTTGAATTTCTCCTTTGAGTTTTAATGCCTTCTCCTCACTCACCTGAGTCAAAACAGTTTTTAGAATTTGTGATTAATGTAATAAATATTTTAATAGTAATACAAATAATAATAATAATAATAATGATAATAATAATAATACAAAAAATCAACCCCATAATTCAGACCTTCATGTTTGCCTCAATAGCTTTCACATTAGAGAATCCATTTTCAAACTGCTCTTGAATGGCTGTCTTCTCAGACTGCAGCTCATTAAAGTTTGATAATAGCTCTTCATACTTTACTCTTAAAAATGACATAAATAAAAAATGAAACATATTACAACAGCGTAATAAAATGTTATATATACTAATATGATGAAATGGCTATCTATTAACAACTCACTCATTTTGCAAAATGTCTTTCCTCATCTGCTCCATCTGAAAGTTGCATTCCTTATTTTTCTTCATTTCAGTACACAGCTGTTCCTCCAGCTCCTGCACTTTGATCTGGAGGTATATTGCAGAGAAGCAATGCATTGCATATTTCAACCCATGTCACTGAATATATTTTACTACCAAACACATAAAAAGCTTTCTCTAGTGGGGCTGAGAAACAAAATTAAAAACATGTAAAAACCTGAGTCAAAGTGGACTTCTCCTTTAAATGTTCTTTTTCCTTTTCAGCAGCTTCACAAGCCTTTTTCAGTGAGTCATTTTCAGCAAAAGCATTATCTGCTTCTTTCTGTATCAGGGAAAAGGGACAAACAATTTTAAGTATCCTTATTAGGCTATTTGATACAGATCGTCTTTTCCTTTTGCATTAAGTATCTATTTATCTACTTATATCACCTTAATCAAGTGGATTTCTTCAGTTTTCTTTGAAAGCTCAGCCATGAGTTCCTCCATTTTAGCTTGAGTGAACTGAATTTTAGCCTTCACTGACTCAATAGATTTAGATTTTGTGTCCTAATAACAAGAACACATATTGTTTTGAAGGTATGTAACAGACTGGGGCATGCAAGGACTGGTTTTAGAGAGAAATCATACACTTTTCATTCAAATAAACTGTACCAGTTCATCTTTGAGAATTTGGATTAGGCCATCTTTTTTTGTAGCCTGGTCGATGGTTTCTCCTGTTGAGTAAAATATTTCTTTCAGCTTGAAGCCACAACACCTAAAAATATCGATACATGTTATCCGGTGGGACTTACCTAAAACTGTGTTTCTCCTTTCAAGTTCAGTGTTGTTTTTTATAAGTTTATCCTCAAGCTCTTTGGCCCTTCAGAAAAGTAAAAACAAGAATATAATGACAAAAGGAAACACTGTACTTTATCTAGAAAACACTATGAATGAAGGAGTTTCATATACCTCTGTATCTCTAGTGCTAGTGAAGTCTTTAGCTCTTGAATGGTTGACTGAATGCACTCTAGCTCCTCTGCTTGCTGGTTTTTGACTTTGTTGAGCTCCTGTAAACTGAGATCTTTGTTTTGGATGATCTCCGCATACTCCTTTTTACTTTGTTCCAAGGCTGCAGCAGTAGTTTCCTGATTTTTCTTTGTTGGGGTGTTAATATTTCAGTTAAAGCACAGTGCATGCAACACAAGAGCCCAGTTTCAGTACAAAGAAAAGAATCTCAAGATACTCACCTCAGTCTCCCTGCAGCGCTGCTCAGCAATATCCAGTTGTTGAAGAAGAGACTCCTGTTCAGCTTTTGCACTTTTGAGAAGTTCAAATTGATGATCTGTAAAAGCACATATACAATATTGGTATCCCCAAAACAAAGTGTACTAACCTGACCTGAAGTCTGGAAAAGAAATAAAACATTTTCACCTAAAACTAAGCACCTTTTCTCATTTTAATGAGCAACTATCCAAATATAATGTCATGACTCTACGCACAAGAAATACTTCTGCATAGAGTAATATTCAATATTGAGTAATATTTAAAAAAAATGTTGTTATGAAAACAATGTATTTTTTATTACCAGTGTAGCAAAGTTTAAAAAATCAACATGCACAGCTTATCTTCAGATCTAATTATGATGTTACTTGTTGACTGTTGAAGTTCATTGCAGTGCTTCTGAGTTTCATCGAAGTCCAGCAGGAGTTTCTGCAGTTCGGTTTCCTTATCCTTAAGTTTTATTTGAAACATGGTTATCTGTGAAGAACATGTCAGTCATTAACCTCTCAAAATTTGTAAAATTTGTGGAAATAAATTACATGTCAAAAGCTCCACAAATAAACTGATAGAAGGGCTTTTTGCCCCCACTAACCTCTTCCTGTTTTATCTGAAATTCCTGCTGGTATTTCTTTTGTAGATGGTCAAATTGCAGTAAGTCTTCTTTGACTGAAAAACAATAAAACATGCTGTGTTGATGGTCAAAGTGTCGCTAATACATTTAAGGCATTTTATTGAGAAAAATACATAACATTTTGGCATAATAGCAGCAAGAAGAAATGTATATATATACCTTTCTCCATCTCTTGCTGATCAGTTTCTACTCGGACACGTAGGCTTTCAAATGCAGCAATCAGTTTCTAAATGAAAAAGTAATAAACTGGCAATCAAACCTCAGCATTTTACGATGTTTTGATCAACAAAATATAATAAATTAAAAGCTAAATTACTGGCAAACATTTTGTGGTGTTTTACCTTAACACTTTCGTTGTTTTCAGTAAGGAGGTCGTGGGTTTCCTCTCTTTCAGCTTCAACTGCAAAACATTCAAAGCAAAGTACCTTTTTTTCTGCACTTACTAAAGCTGATAAAGAAAAGTATTCTCCAGATCGGCAGAATTTATTTAAGACACTTTTTACTTACATAAATGTATTTTCTCAACTGATGAGTCAAAGGTTTCCTTGAGTATATTGCACAAGTTCCATGTTGAATTGTTTCTGCATTTTAAAAATTGAGTTTTTAGCATTTCACAATTACGGGAACAAAACAAAGCTAAATGTAATCAGACCGTCATATTTATCTTCGTTTCACAAATCACACATACTTGTTCCTCAGTTCCTCATTTTCACTAATCTGTTCCTCCAGCTTTATGCTGAGACTTTCATTTCCAAACTGCAGACAGAAAATACATTAAAGAATTCAAAGTTATCTCCTCCTATTGTAAGTGTTTTACATAAGTAGATAGACAGAGATAAACATAAGGTCAAATATGATCAGTCTGTGAGGTACACACCTGCAGCTCCTGAATTGCCTTGCGCTGTGTTTCAATTGTTCTTTTGTTATCTTGTAGCCTTCTTTCCTTTTCCACAGTGTCAGAATAAACTTTAACCTTCCAACACTTAATTTTCTCAACTTCATCAAACAGCTTTGAATAAAGCTGACCAGGATTGCTATTATTCTGGAAAACATCCACAGTTTAGGAAGTAAAATGACACACACACATATTCATGCTGCATATTTCTGTGCAATAGAAATATTTACCTCGTCTTTCTCCATTGGTTGCATGAGTTTCATCTTCAGAAAGTCTTTAGTGGGAAACAATAATTAGGTTAATATTTATAGTGCAGTTCTTCTGTTGGAAGTGATAGAGCTGGTGTTGTTAAATAACACTGACAAAGACACACAAATACCTTGTTTGGGTGGTTTAGTTGGTGCAACCACGTTTGTATTGGGGAACAGGATGTTTTTCTCTTTGTCAAAGCATTCACTGTAACTCTAGTGGAAAAGAGCAGTAATATTTAATGTCATGTGTGTTAATAATTACTGCCTCATAGACTGCTGCTGACAACACACATACAATGGTCATTGCGCTTATAAGGTTAAATAGTTACTGCTGAGCTAGCATAGTGGTGCTTTGAGTTTTTTCATCAATGTTTAGCTTCTAATAATTAACTAATTATAACCAACTGTTTATTGACTTACAGGTTGCAATGCTTTCATGAAATCGCCTCTGTCTTCAACTATTTCTCGAGGTTGAACCGCAGATATTGGTCCGTTATTCACCCTGGGAGGCACCAACAGCTTGAAGCTAAAACGTTGATCTCTCTCCATTCTGGAATAGCCATACAGCAATACCTAGTTATTTAATAAGCGGTGTTTTAAACCAAGACATCTTTAATAAACACTACAGAAATTCCAGAAGACTACAAATAACTATTATTTCCCCCTTTTACCTAATATTCATAAGTCAAATAACCCTAAACATTAGCTAGTTAGCTAACGGTAATTAGCTTTGCGTCACCTTAGCTTGCAGACAACAGCTAACAGTTACCTCCGGTATATTAGGTCAGCGTTAATTCCCACATAATATAAGATTAAAAAAACAATAATAATAGTCAGTAGTTTAGAATGTTACTTAATAATCATCAATGTGGTAATTTACTAGGTACTACGTGTAAACTATGACATTTTTTTTAACTTTACCTTGTTAAACTTGGTTAACGGTTATAACACGACCACCCTGCACGAGGAAGGACTCTTGGCCAACTGTTTAAGTGAAGACTATTCTGTGTCGTTCAGGTTTATTTAAATATCATACTTTATTTTCTTTTTTTTTCTTCTTCGTATAATAATAATACTAATAATAATAATAATGTGTCCCTTTAATTAATACTTAATGTGTAAAATTGGCAAAATAAAGCAACATTTTATATTATAAAATGAAAAATGAAGGTGACACGTTATAGTCAAGGGATGTATCATTTATACACAGATAATTTTTCAGTCTAATTTAGCACAGATATGCAGTTGGAGGTGATATATGTCATATAAGAACAGCACTTTGTATCTTTGAAACCATCAATTAGTTTGGTACATTGTGGAGAATATTAATTATTCTCTGAACTATTGTATCAAAACTGATATGCAACAAATATTACAAACAAAATAATACTATATAATTATTCTTTTTTTTCCTGAAGACTATAGCTGACATTAAGATTTAATTTTTAAATAAATTATGTCAGCACAAAACAAAAACATTATCATATTTCAATGATTATTTCTATTTCTATCTATTTCTATGATCTATTCTTAGATTCAAGAAAAAAGAAGACACAGGACACAGTGGAGTATTACATCCTTGTTAAACAGCCTTTTATTTGACTTTTTCACAAAATTCCTTTTTTTTGCAGTCAGTGGCATGTTTACCATCATAAGGCAAACAGCTAAATGTCAGAATTATTTTATAATTGGCATAATGCATTATCAACAATGAACCAGAAAAAATAACATTTAAAAGAATTTAGAATGAGAATGAATGTGCTCATAGAATAAACAAAGTGGCATGGGTGATACTTCTAAAAGTTAAAAAAATTGCACTTTGCTGTGATGTGCTTGGAAATCTTATACTGTCTTTATAAATGTTGTGAGAGAGAAGTGAGAAAAGAGAAAGTGTCTCTTAAAAACAAAGTTTTCTACTGGTAACAACAAACAAACAAGAGCAAAACACTTTCATTATGTGATTGTACATTTCAGAAGGTTAACATGCTAAAGGAAATAAAGTTATAAAAAATGTTATAATGATATTACCAATAAGACAGAAGTAATTTAAATTGCTTATTTATATATATTTATGAGGTTTAAGTACAAATATAAGAGGTATATATTTAATGAGGATTGTGTATTTGTGTTTAAAGGACTTTAATAATTGTGGCTATGAGTTCTATGGTGGGCTTCAAAAACAATGCATAATCAAACTGATGAGGAATTAATGCTATTGTTGCCTGTTGAAAAAGCATGTTTCTTTTGATGAAAAATTAGCTCACTAAGAACAATAAATTGACCCATGTTGTAAATTGACTTGATGCAGGACTTTATACAGTGTCCTCTGTATTCCTAGCTTCTGCCACCTCTTTGGCAGCATTGTCCCTGTTGGACTTTTGTTCTCCAACTCCCACCCCTCCCCTCCTCTCCTCCTTTTTTTTCTCTTTGTCCAGCAGCCGATAGTTCAGCCCCATTCCTGCAAACAGGAAGACACTAGCAACTATGAGGATGATCCCACAGCCCTGGTAGGTGTACTTGTAATCATGGTAGACGTCTTTGAACTTCCCTGTGAAGACAAAAAGACATCATACAGGATCATTTGTTTCTGTGCATAAACTGTATATAAAAAATGGAAGTCTTCACCATGACATTAATGAATCCTTCAGATGGATATTTTAGCTGTTACCCTCTGTGTGTTTTGATAGTAGAGCGAGCGCTGGTACTGACTGAAAAACTACAGACCCTACATGCTCATGGCTTTTCAATCACAAGGTACTACACTCAATGACATAATGTGCGATAGTCTGTTCTAGTGGAACAGTGTAAGGGTCTATGTGTTGCCCCTGTGATGGGCTGGTAACCTGTTCGGGGAGAACACGCCTCGCGCCCAGTGACAGCTGGAATGGATGGATGGATAATCTAGCAGTCTAAATCAAAATGACTAAATGAAGACAATATTGTGTTGTGTAACAGCTGAAACTAGAGATTGAGACCATAAACCTATAAGCGAAGTCTTCATTGAAGTAAAAGATCGAGTGACCAACAAGGCCATTTTCTTATACAGTTGCACTTCTTATTGTGACTTAAGGAGTGCCCTCTGTTGGCCAGTTAAAAAATAAAATTAAGCACTTATGTAGTGGCTTAACTTTCAATCTTTTATATATATAAGTGTATTAGTAAACTTATAGTAAGTAGTTATAGTAAGTATATATGTATATAGTAAGTAGTTATTATCATTAGTGGGGTACTCACCAAGTAACGGGGGACCTAATAATACAGGACCGCACTCAACAATAGTGACAAGCCCAACAGCACTGGAGAAACGCTGAGCTCCGACTAGGTCCATTAACGTCTCGAACAGGACTGCACTCAGCCAGCCGAAAGCAAACCCAAAGAAGATGGCATAAATGGTAAAGCCTGTATAATCTTCTGATATTGGGGCTAGGACATGACACACGCCGTTATACAGTACTGAAGCAGCAAAGAAGTACTGTATCCTGGGACGGACCCACTTGGTATTGGCTACCATGCCCATTGAGGGTCGGGCAAACATGTCAACAAAAGCGAGGATAGACAGTAAAAAAGCTGCCTTCTCTCTGGCAATGTCTTTACTCTTGGCATAATTAGAGAGGAACACCAGTGGTGCAAAGAGGCCAAAAAACATGACAACATTGCCCACTATGTAGAGCAAAAAGCCACGGTGCTTGAACAAAGTGAGGTCGATAAAGCTGTTAATGGTCTGCAACACAGTCTTCCTCTCTGTGGTCTTCTCTGCAGGTTTGGGTTTTGGTCCTATAGGCCGCATGAGGGAACCTGCAACACAGCAGTTGAAAAGCAGGCCACCCAGGATCAGAAAACTTCCTCTCCAGCCAAACTGATCAAAGAGCCAAGTATTAATAGGAGCCAGGGTAGAAAGGAAGACAGGACTGCCAGCCATGGCAATCCCATTAGCAATAGGTCGCTTCTTGTAGAAGTACTTTCCAATCATTGTGAGGGCAGGGTTAAGGTTCAAGGACAATCCCAGACCTGAAAGATTCAGTAAAAATATGTATAAAAATGAGTATGAAACAGTGTTTGAAAAAACAACAGTGCACGAAAAAAAATAAGTTAGTAACAAACAAACTTGAAAATATTAAAAACTGGGTACCTCCCAGAACACCAATGCAAAAGTAGAGTGCTTGAACAGATTCACAGAAAGATGCAGCAATGAGGCCCAATCCTGACAGGCATCCTCCAGCCATCATAACAGGACGACTCCCATATTTGTTAACCAGGATGCTGCTGATTGGACCTGAACCAAAAGAAACAAAGAACAAATATAGTAAATATATAAATATAGCCTATATATCATATTTCTGCATGTTTTTCATCTATTCAAAGGCACAATTCTAATTTTAACCACCAGAGGGCACTAGTGCCACAGCTGTGTCCCAGCAAATTCAAACAACTTCAGCAATCAGTTTTGTCAGTGCTGCACTGCAGTAGATGTGCTCCCAAGCCATTAATAATGCGATCTGTCAGAAAAACCACAAAAGCTGCAATGAAATAATCATTTATTTGATCCTGATATTCATAAAAATTGACAGAAGAATAATTTGTTTTGGAGTTCTTTTTAATGTACTCCAAACACAATTGAAATGATCATTAGAAATATCTCAGCTCAGACAAGTGGGTGGGGGTATTTGTGTGAGTGTACTGGGGGTGATCTTCTCATTGGTGTGTACATTGGGGTTAAAATAACACTGAATCTTCTGTTATATATTTTGATATATATATATATATATAACATATATAAATATTAGATTTTGATACTGGCTATAGAGAAAGAAAGACTGACTGTGCAAACAGTAACCAGCTTATTAAGATTCATGCATACTGGATTCAAAATCAGCTCAAGAAAATTGCTATGACTAGTAGACAAATGACTAAAATGCACTGAGGGCTCGGGTCGCAAAACACCATCTCCATCTAAGACATGTAACAACCAGCCTAAATGAGTATGAGGATCCACATGGAAGACACTTCTGCCTTCCTGCCAAATCTCTGCACTAGCCAATGAACCCAAATGGAAACTGACAGTTTTTGTTTAGAGGTTGTCCAGACTCATTTGCCAGCACGGTGCAAGACAAAGGGTTTTTAAATTGTAATGCAGGCAGTCTCCTCACAAACAATGAGTTCTTTCCTTCTGCGTTGCAGGGTGGGTTGCTTATGATAAAAAGGTTGGAGACAAACCAATGTAGAATATTATGAATATAATGAATCAAAAATTGAAGGAGTACAGAGGTACGCAACAGTGGGCCGTTAATGAACTTCTCCTGCTGATGTGTTCTGAATGTTTAACATAGAGATGGCAAGAGGCTCAGCTGTCATCTGCTCACGGCACTGACAAACATTGCCTTGCTTATTCTCTGTTCTCAATTACTATGCATAGCTTGCCTTCATCTGTGTATATTTACATCAAACATTTGCATTAATTGAAGGAGTTACACATATCCATGTATACTAAGACACTGCAGCTCATAACTTGTTAGGGCATGTGAGGCTCTAAGAGCCAAGTAAAACAAAAAGAAGTGATTAACAGACATCCACTTTGGTCCATTATGTGTTACAAATCAAAAGCAACACCATGGTAAAGACAGAGGCAAGCTGAGAACAATCAGATACTGTTACAGTGTAACTCAATAACCTTTAACCATTGTTCCTGCATGCCTGAATGTCACTCTCCAGAAGCAGCTGCTTGTTAAGTGTTGCTGAACAATAAGCAGCATTGATTTTTTCCATGGGGAACATGATACTTCTGTTGTACAGTAATGAGGACTTAACTTGAATGTGAAGTTTTGTTCGCCTTAGGAACTTAATACTCAGAGTAAATAACAGACATGTGGCACCTTGATTTCACTCGAGCAGAAATATATACGCTGGGATGTTTTGATGCAATATGTTCACCAATATGCACACAGTGTAATGCTAGCTGAGTGAGGCCATATTTCCAATTTTATTTTACTACTAGCAGATCTTACAAACAACTTTACACATAGCCCCATGTATAAAATTTGACTGACAGTGTATTTTATATGGAGCTACACTTCCCACTTCACACATTAGTTTGGAACACTAAAGCAGCTTTCCCAAAGCTTCCTTGAGACTAGATGCCTAAGTCATCATTTTTCCAGTTCATCACACACTAGAGCAAAGAGAACAGCAGTGTTTTGATTTCAGAGGAGATGGCCTTGTGGGACAAGAAGGACTTCTTTGAACTCTGATCTCTCTCTGTTTATTTATCGTGAGCTTGAAAAGGCCTTTATCATCATCTGATTGACCAGCCCGGAGTGACATCATGAAGTGTCTCATTCATCTCATCAGTGCAAGAACACAAACAAAACCCCTGGTGGTCTTCCAGTCTCAAAGCACAAGAGAAAAGAATGGGTAGGTGTGCAAGGCTTAAACTCATTCATATGCTCCAGAGACAAATAATGTTGCAACAGCATTTCAATGGAACACTTGAACTTTTGTTTTGTCAGGACGTAATGTTTAAATTTTTCAGCACAGTAATTATGATGATGTGTGATCTCTCTGTGACTGAAAAGCTACACAGTAAGCCTGTATTTCACCAAAAATAAATGATTGTTTTTATTTGGAACAGAACACTACAGGAATAAATGGAGTATAGTCATGCTAAGAGCTGGGTATTGATTTCAGCAGCTTGTCTTGGATGGTACTGTAGCTCACCTCCGCCGTATGTGACGGCTAACATGATGGAGGAGATCCAGGACACCTGGCTACTTGTCACATTGAAGATCACCTCAATCTCTTTGAAGAAGACAGTGATGGACTTGGGAAATGCATAGGAGAAACCAATAGAGATGAAGGCTCCAATCACCACCATCCATCCCCAGCCACCCTCAGGTGGTGTGTAACCTTGAGGACCACCGACGGCTGGTGGCATTGTTCTTTGCAAATCTCCTCTTTAAACTCAAGAGGTTTTACAGATACGATGACTGTTTAGGAGAGAAAAAAGTGACAGAGAAAGTCCTTTGATTAGTTGCTTGTAATTCTTAAAACACTTAAAAAATATATATTTGTGTTTATGAATTAGAATACAGAAGACCTTCGGCAAACAAGCTGAAAAAAACTTTATTTAGTTAAGTGCTTAATAAATATTCAACCCATCAATAAACATATAAAATTACAAAACATTTTCCCATTTCATACAGCTGCACAGTCATTTGTGATACTTTGTTCAATTTAGTGTCCTCTTTGAACTTGATGTTTTGTCCTCAGCTTTGAAACATTTGACATCAATAAAACATTCTTATATCAGTTTTGTCAGCAATAGATCAACTTTGTATTCAAGTTGATCTTAACAAGTATGACCTTGCAAACAGAACTCAGATTTGATGTTTTCAGTATTTCCAAACACCAGCAGTGGTTTTGTTTCCGGCTCACCTCTCTTGTTTAGTAATATTGTCAGTACATTTTACTTTGGCATTGCCTATCATGGCAGTTTTTGAAGAAGGAAAATCAAACTAACAAATTTCTTACCAGAGGTGTAATTTTCACATTTTCACACTGTGTTTATCAAATAAACATTTGCTTTTATTTTTTTTTAACCTTCACCAAGTGGAAGTTACTTTTTTTTTTATAAGTTTTTAGAAAGCTAGAAAAAAAAACACATCAGGTACTGTCTCACAATCTTGATTTGATTTTCCTTTTTCCAAAATGTTTTCATGCATTTCATGCTCCTTGGTCTCAGCGTTAACTAGGCTTTTCTATTCTTTGGAAGCCCTTTTGGCCATTTCAGCCCTTTTGGCCACTTCACCATATAGCTTTGTCATGCATCATACAGTACGAACCTTCTATACTGACCTATAACTTCTGAGTAACCCTGCTTTGACGATACCACATATGTATATGAAAAGATTCATTATGTTGCAAAAATATTTCCCCAACTTTAATAACTGTGTTCAAGATTAAACATGGCATTTCTGGCCTTGCTTTGCTTTGAATTGCTCTCTGCATGCATTTACTAAGCTCCCACCCGCTGATCTCACACAGTTTCACTTTAGAAATGATGAATACGAGTCCATCGGCAGAGTCAAACAACTTACTGTATTGTTTACACAGGGGAGACTATCCAGAGAGAACATCGATCAGACCACGAACACAGGTTGAATTCACACTGCTCAATAGCTCAGGGCTATGCTCTGGAATGGCTGATGATGTAGCGTTTTTCAGCCAAGGAGGACTTGATTTGGTTGATGAATTGGTTTAGGACTCTGAAAACTTATTGGATAAACCAGTTGTGTGCAGCACGTAGTGAATATTTAATGTTTTAAAGAACTTTTGTTATTGAGCTGGGATTTTAGCGTCTGCTGTGCAGCTGTAAATGTGCCTCCTTCTTTATCCTGTAGCAGCAATACACTGAGAGAAATAAGAACTTACACTGCCACTAAATCTAATCAGTTTTGCATATCAAAGAAATAAGTTGTGTGTGTTACATTACTGGAAAAGTTATCACTAACAAAGAGTATTTGTTTTTTTATGTAAACAAAAATGCTAAATGACTGTTGTTTTTGAGGAACATTAAATTGGTCCATCAACCAACTGCACTGTGGATAAACTGTCTGTACTTTTTATATTTCAATGTTCTGGCCGACTTGTCAACCAATGAGCATTCATTTATGTTTAGAAACATGCAACTGGGATTTTGGGAAGGCTGCATGAGAGAAAAGCCTCTCCATGGACTCTCCACTGACAAGTACATACACAAACTGACACAAACATGGAAACAAAAAGGTGTCCTAACTGCAGCTCTGTACTCTGATAATGTTCTCTCCAACCTGCATTAGAAAACGTAGTTACGTAGCTTTATACTCCAAATAGATATATATTTTGTCATATTTTATCTTCTTTTTTAATGTGTTGCTTCCAGTTTAATCTTGTGTTTTCATATCCATAGAAAGTTCAGTGTTGTTTGATGTTACCTGTCCATTGGTTAGCTTCATATCAAAGTTAATCATGTTTTACCAATAACATCATGGCAGCCCACAGATTTTTCCATGAAGTGACCACAATACAGCAATATTATTTTACAAAGCCTAAATGTCTAAGTTTGCACCACATATTTTATTGGCCTTTCTTAATAAATGCTACTTTTAAAATCAATGTTGTTTAATACACTGTAGGTAACAATAAAATTTGAGTTTGTTTAGGTTAAGTTTAACAGTTTTTAAAAATTTTTAACCTTTAATCGATCAAGGAGCCTTCCCCCTTTGGAAACTATGAAATTACGAGAAAAGGGAATGAAAAGATTGAATGAAGTCTAGACTCTTAAACAGGATAATATGCTGGGAAATGTTCTTACAACAGAGACAGTGCTATTGTACTTTTAAAGAATAAAAATTCAGCAGTTGACATTAAATGATGAATGGAGGAACAAGTTAAGACAGACAGGACCCCCGGATAGAATAGTAAATCTGCAGAAATAATGAATAAAACAGATAAGTTCTCACTAAGGATTGACTGCCTGGCTCTAAAATAAAGAGCAAAATATCAAACAATTCATTAAAAACTGCAGAGTCAATTCATTTAAGCCAGGAAGAAGTAGACAAACGGTCAGAGGCATAAAAACAAACTCCCCTCACGCTGTAAAGGTCTAAATAAAGTAGCCAAAGTGGGCGGCCTGAAAGTGCCACTTGACAACACACATACCAGCACAAAGCAGGGTGGGCTCAGCAGAGGACATCAGCAGATATACAAAAGGATTTGGTGTCTGTGCTTAAAGATGTGAGGCTCAACTGATTTAATTTGAATTCATAAGATTAAGTTTGGTAAATGTATCTCCTTTTCTTAGAAATTAATTTTAGTCTCAACTCTGTGTACCCATATGTTGCCTGAATTAAACTGTCAAACTAAGAATAATGAAAATAAAAATGAAAGTACCTTTAATACGGTTGAGAAACCACACAATTTTAAATTTGTGCCAAATTGGGCTCTTTTGCGGAAGACTTTTCATTCATTCTGCCTGCTTCAGGCCTTTTCTGACCCCAGCTTTCTAGTACCAATTTTAGACAGAAATGAATTTGTCTGTTTAATTATAGATGAGAATAATGTGTTAAATATTTGCTCAGGGAAATTGCATTCTCACATAATAAGTATTGTTATAACACTGACAAAGCAATCCATGTTTTATGAATATCCAACTGGAAATAGACTACTTCTTGAAGTAACTATTTTAAAAATGATGTCTGGCAAATATTATATGTATATCAAGGATCTTACCTTAGCAGGAGCTCTTGAACAGGGACAGATGAGCTCTGCAGATAAAGTCTCTGAGGGACGTTAACACAGTGCAAACATCACAAAATCGGACTGAGTGGCTTTGAATATATATATATTTTTAAAAAAACTCCAAAAAACCCAAAGAAGAAATACTACATTTGTTTCATAGACAGTCCACAAAAAATCAGTGGGTCTGTGGCAGCCTACAAGTTTCAACAGTGTCACCGTTTCCTCTGAATAAAGTAGAGTTCATTCAGTGCCCAGATCAAACAGCTGGACAATCTGGACACAACGGTGCTAAATGGTGAGGCCAGTCAAGATCTTATTGGCTATGCAACACGTAGTGCCATGCCCCTACGGTGCTTTCTCCACCCCTCTGTCATGTGCTGAGCTGACACACAAGGTCAGACTAAGGCCCTGCATACTGCACAACTCTATAGTATCCATGACTGTATGTGGTCCAAGAGGATATAATAATGTCTGCACACCAGAAGATTAGATGCTCTTATCGGTGCCATTCACTTGAATTTTATAGGAAATCAATTTTACAAATATGACAGACATTGTTTATTCAGCCACCTGAAAGAAAGACTTTTGTGTCATTCCTTGTTGAACCTTTCTCCCAGATTCCCTGAGGAACTATTTATAAGTCTGTATCAGGGCTTGGGACAGGAAAGGCCTGAGTACACTGGGTAACTGAAACAGCATGTGCTTCCAAAGTGCCTTCAAATTCTTGACACCCTTGAAACATTATTTCTTATTGTTAACTTGTTTTGTGTAGTTCACCTCATTTTTCATCCTCCAATGCTTTTTATTGCTTTTCAAACAGAGGATGCAATAGAGCAACACCTACAATTCAGTGTTTTCTCCTGGGCTGGTTTTTATTCACAGGAGCAGAGAGTGAGGAATAGAATTGGATTTTGGGACAAAGACATTCAAATTTGTATCTGCTAGTTTCCTACAGAGGCAGAATACACAGTTCTTAACAGAGGATCTTTTTCTTTAACATTTAAGTGCATCCTTTGACTTTGAGCCATGTACATGAGGCATTACTTGAACAATGTACAATTAAGTTTTTGTTCCCACAAGAAGTTTAATAGAGGAGTTTTTACTTTTTCAGAGAAACATCTCACAATAAACTGGCACATAGCATATCATCACTGCCATAATATGAAGAATAAAAATAAAAAGTCAAACAAACTTTTAGTTTCTCTACAAGACTGATATGTTGTTTTTTCTTGCTTTTAAAAAAATATACCTCAACAGCTTCTTAATGAAAGATGAATGATTTTGTTATACTTTCATGGTCATCATGGAATTACATAATAAGGACTGAATAACACTGGCATCAATTCAAAATGTGTTATGATCACATCTCTACAAAACTCATGACATTTCAAGCTTTAATTGTTCTTTTTGAACAATGTCATTTAGCACCACATAGTAGGATAAAGGAGGAAATGTTGAAAATCACCATATATGACTTGAATTAGCCCCCTCAGGGGTGTTAGCATGCCTATTTTACTTGCTTTTTCTGCTTTCAGTCCAAAAAGGACTCAAGTGATTCTGTCAGATTAAACCACAGCATGCTCTTCTCTTGCTGCTATGACTGTATCTTTTATGTGACCTGCAATAGCCTGTACAATCTCTATGTCTCCTTATGGAGTCCCTCCAAAGAAATAATAGGATTCTCTGTCAAGTACAGAACCTGCCGCCTTTATCAGCATAATCACTCTCGGAGAGCCAACTCTCAACTCAAAGGCTCAGGAACAATGACGTCACACTGTCTTCTATTTCATCCTAGAATATCTGGTTATCGGTGTCTACGTGTCAGACCTGCCGTTGCCTTGGGAGTTAATTGTTCTAATCCTATTGTATAAACAGTCAGAAGCAGAGAAGTTTCTGAGCATGACGAGGGGTTTATGTTTACTAAGCAGGCTGCAGGTTATACAGAATGGAAAGAGCAGTCGTGTAAAACAAACAAGATTTTCAGTTTCAGCAGCAAAGTACAGTGTGTTTGCACTCTTAGGTAATAATAATAGCATGTTCTGCTATCAGCCACGTACAGTAAAACTGACTAGCATGCTGATATTGTTCAGTGTGGTAAATAATGAATTTAAACTCTGCTTTATTTATAGAATTTTTTTTCACATGCTTGGGTAACTGATGCATGAAGTGAAGCATGATCCGCTGAGTTAAAAAAATCATTTACCTTGTGTTAACGGAATGATTGATAGATTTAAAAAATAATCTATAATGTATCATTCTTTTATGAGCTGTTTTGTTGTAAGTCATAATTCTTCCACACTGTTTAGCAGAAAAAAATGTCTGAGGTCACGCTTGGGTTTAGAGAGCACTACAGTAAAATACCTTATTCATTGTCAAAGGGATTAGAATTGATTAGCTCAGCTATGTGAGACACAGCCTATATAGAGTTTTTATAAGCTGTAGTAAGAGCACTATATGTTCTCATTTGAACAAGGGCACTCTCAGACAACATACACTGGCATTGTGCTTTGTTCATTACTGTGACTGATTCCCAAGAACCTGCCTGGTCTACAGTGTTTTCTGTAACCCTTACCTTAAGAAGTGTAACTGTAACTCAAATGGTAAAAAATAAATCTTTTTCTACATAATAAAAGAACAACTTGTACTATACAGTTGGTTATTTTGGGAAAAAAATACAAAAGATACAAAACATCTGTAGGTAAAACAAACTTTTTTATTGATTTGCCTCCATCAGTTTCTAGTACAAATATTAGTGTACTCCATTTCTGATTCAGTAAACTGGCTTGTGCTGCTCAGACCAGTATATAGTGGAATGTTACCATGGCCCACAACAGCTACATAACTAGGATGGAAAAAAAACTGCTAGTACTTGCAACAATATTATGACATTTCCTCTCAATTTGTATATACTTCTTTTCAAAGTTTAAAGACAAAAATTAAAAAGCTTGTCATCCCAAATAATTTTACCATTAATGCAGTCCCTTATTTCACTAGTCAACTACATTTTGCATGTCTACAGTGCATTTCTTGGTTCATATCCTGGATAATGATTACAGTAGCTACCACAGTTGCAGTCACACACAGTTGTTTTCTAGATACACCTGACTGCATTAATGTCATAACATTATTTAATCTTTTTCATTTGTACTAAATTGTGCGGTTAAGCACAAGCCTGACTGTGCATCCTAATGTGAACAAATAGACCAATAACCATGTCTGTGCCAGAGCTCCTGCATCCTGCAGATATTATATTAAATTACAAAAAAGGTCTTTGGTTTGTATTTGAATACTTTGTTACACGCTTCTGAGATGCACAGTGTACATAGCAAAACACACCAAAGACTGGTAAAATGATTAGAAGCTACAAGTCTGAAGTAGATTCTGATAGACTAGAAAAACAAAAAGTCACATGAGCTTTGTTTTGATCTTTGGTTGGTTTACAAGATTCCTTTCCTCCCATCAAACACAAACACTTACACACACTCACACTCATACAGTATATTGTCTCCTATGGCGTACTTCAAGTACTCCTTTGTGCAGACAGATATCCGGCTATACAGTACTTCCTGACATTAAGACTTTAATTTTGGCTCAGACTTTTAAATTACACTGAAGTGATCACATGAAGAGTCTGAGCCTGTACTGAAGACATGGACCATTCTGTACATGTGCCACATGTCTGCTAGCTACATTCTCACTTTCATTTTAAATTAAGATCTGACAAGCACTTTTTTCCATATTCTAGATGCACATTTCACTTCAAATTAAAGTATACCTTTGGGACAAAGTGCTAAATTTCGAGGTCTATCAATTGTGTTACATGGATTTTCTCCCTCTGTAATTAAAATCATTAAAAAAAGCCCATTGTTCACACCCATACTTGCTTGTTCACTATCATGCTTTTGACAGGCTTTTTAAAATATCACTGACAACAGCTGTTAATCAGTGGAATACTGTGAAATCACATGTAAGAATGTGCAGTCCCATATAATTTGAAGAAAAACCCAGTTATGTAAACATTTCTCTATAGTGCTATTAGAAGTTTTTTGTGAGCTTCAGAGTATAGTCTCAGTCTATTGATCATATGTATATAAAAAATTGACTCCATATTTTCACCTGTATATGCAAAAGTCTGATGGGATTTATATGGTGTATTGCTAGCACCGAGATTGATAATGATCAATGAATAATAAGAGTGTTTGATACAGTTTAGGATAATGTGAGAACACATCCATACAGCTATGCATATTTGGTGTATATGTATATACAAAATTTATTCCCAAAGAAATCACAGCCTAGTAGACATGTGGGTGAATGTCTTCTTGGCTTGATAGAGTGCACAGATAGTTATGCAAATTAACAAGAAAAATCTAAGAAATTAAAGACTAAAAAATGTGTATTTCTAATCTAAATCCAATTAGAGTTATTAAAAATGGTTGCTCCATATCACTGTTTTATCTTAAAGTTTCCTCTTGTACTTTCTCTAATGTTCTCTGTTCTTGATGCATAACTGATTTCCTTCAGCCACAATAACCTAATTTTCTTGTGGGTAAAATGGTTTATTAGAGCACAAAGAAAAAAAACAACAAGTTACTATGAGTTATATCAGGTTTCTTTGGAATGTCTTTCTTCTTATGGTGGTGATTTCACACAGATCAAACATTCAGTACTGTAGGTTTCTGTGTAAACAGATAAAGTACCTATGGTGTGGCATGTTCCTTCATTGCAGGGGTCCCATTGTTTGATGAAGCAGTACTTTAGGAAGTGATGTGAGAACCCCTGGGATAGACAAGGAGGGACAGCAACAAAGTCCCTTTTGATTCTTGTTTCCTGGTCCTTGTTTTGCTTACAGCTAAATTATTGGGATTTGTCTTTGAACAATAACATGTCCTAGGTCTGTCTTCGTATATCAATTTAAAGGAAAAACTTGAGAAAAAAGCCATGTTTCCCTTTTACAAGCAACAAGCTGTGCTGAGAAGTAAATGCTCCTTTGTTGCATTTGAATTGACAGATTTATCATTATGTTCTAACTGTCACTTATGGTCGCAGAATAGCATGATACATCATTTTGCTTTAATGTATGAACAAATGCTACATTAGATATTTTCTGAGAAAAACACTGCTTCTCTCGCAAACACTTATAATGGACCATGCACAACTGAAGCTTTAAAATGATATCACTATTATGTCTGTAGAATATTAAAAACAAAAACAAAACAACTCTGTAGTACTTGTCATTTTGATTGGAAAATGGAAAATAGGTGCAGGGATTTATTGAAACATGTACAAACATGCATGGCAATACAGTATATAAGGCAACAGCAGTTTCTGCAATTGAGCTTGAAAGTTGATATTGTGTATGACCTTTTTCTTTAAATTGTCTTCAAGAATAGTTCTTGTAGGACATTCAAAGCTCCTCTTTGGATGTTCGGTGCATTTTATTCCTTTCTCTGCTGAGATGATCCCGCGCTGCTACAATAATGTTGAGGTCTGAGCTCTGGGGAGAACAGTCCATAACTAATAGCATTCCAGGTATTCTTTTCTTGTACTGGCAAAAATGCATACCTGGGTCATTGTCATGTCATGTCGAGATAGTATTGCATCGTGGATCAAATTCTGATAGTGCTTTTCTAAGTTCATAATTCCAACAATTTTGCCAATGCAGCCCCAACCCATGACAGACGCTTCATTTGATTTATAGATGGTTGTAGACAATCACTGCTATACCTCTCCCATGAACTCCTCCGTACATATGGACAATGATTTGAACAGAAATCATTATCACCCCATCATCACCCCACAAACCCTGTTGCTGCAGATTTTCAGTACAGTTCTTGTGTAATTTTATATATCTCAAACTTTTCTCCTCTTTTTCCTTAAAATGGGCTCTTGACAGCTACCCTTCCACTGAGACAATTCCTTTTGTTTCCTATTTTTTTTAAAAGACATAACTGTCAGATAAAGTTCACCAGCGGTTACATTTTAGGTCTGCCAATTCTTCTTTTGTTCTCCACTTGTCCAGGTTCCCCCAATTTTTTAAGGACACCATGGCAAGAAATGTCAAGCTTTCAGCTTTGGGAATCACCTTGTTTGCGTAAAATACTTTTTTGTGATCGTCAAATGTGTTATATTTAGTGTTTTTTGTACATTCAAACAAAGAAATGGGGGAAAAAAATGATGTTTTTTTGTTACAGGCTGCTACTATCAAAGTGGCTAAAGATAAAATTTAAAATCACTTCTTTGCTTGTGTTACATTTCACATGTTACCAAAATAAAAAAATAAAAAAATCAGCCAGTGCCCAAAGTAAAAACTTTAAAAGACCTTCAGGAGGGCTAGAGAATTGCTCAAGACTACTTCAAAACATTTTTTCAAGAAGATCTGACTTCTTGGAAGCAGAAATATAAAGAAAGGTGGCTCAATACTTTTACTTTATATCAAAGTGCTCTACGTCAAATAAAAGATCAAAAAGTCAATAATTAACATGGTGTATAAAATTTTAATAATCTAAAGCAAATTGTAAACAACAAGCTGTTATTTAATGAGGGAATACGTGTTGAACTCTTCATTTGTTCTGAGTAATTCCAGTAAAAAAAAAAAAAAAAGATATAGTATGCTACACAGATACGATCTAACTTGTTAAATATCTCAGCATTAGAATTGCTATTAGATGGTTATTGCCAAAAAATAAAGAGCCTTCTTCTCCAAAAGAACACATTTTTACAGTAGTGGCTATCATAAGGGAGCATTTTTATATCACTTAAAAGCAGTTTGCTGTTTTAAACTGTCTTATATTTTATTTTTGTAGTTACACTCAGTGAGTTTCTGCCAATTATCCTCAAGCAGGGCATAATACTTGGTTACATAAGCACAGAGATGTCACCAGTACTGTTAATATTTACTTCTTTTTTTGTAGTCTTGTCAGTTTTTAAAATTTTTTTCTTTCTCATGTTTCTTTCGTCATCATTGACTCTTTGATCTTTCGATCAGGACAGAAGTCTCTATAAGGCTGGGTTTGGTATAAATTTACTGATAGATTTTCTTTGATGGTTTTCAAGGTTTGCAGGAGAATAGTTCAAAGGAAAAAAGTGACAGAGAAACCTCTAATTGTTATAACAAAAACATCTCAGTGTCAACTCTGCCCTCAAAATGACATAACCAAAGGAATGACACTTCATGACAGGAGCGAAAACATTCACGAGGGATGTCTCATGCTCATCATGGTGTCACGTCAGTCTTATGTCCACCATTTGAAATGCTACCTGGATTTTTTTCATGGCGTAAGATACACTTTTGGCCTCATAAAGACAGCAGTCAAACAGCTTGTTGTTTCAAAAGTGTAAACTATTGTGAATGGATGAAAGGACAAAGTGTCAGTCAGCAACTTTTTTGCCTTTTCCTTCAAGGCTTCAAATTCATTTCACTTGAATGTCTTTAGGGTTTAATAGTATTTCTAAACCTTGTATTTCCTTGATTTGGTGCCATTTTATGTTGTCAACATGTTCTTTCCCCTCTAACCCCTGTGGTGCTGCAGTAAGGTGGTTGTAGTCATTAGTGTATCTGAAATGTGATTGGAGCGCAGGGGCAGAGGGGTGGAGGATGGAGATCTGGGGAGCTGGATGTGAAGCAGGCGAGCAGTAACAGGAGCGCTGTTCTCCTACTTTGTCCAACATCACGCAGAGCTGACCTTGAGGGGAATGGGGAAAATTGACAGGGGGGAGAGCGGTAACAAGGGCTAGCAATATATCAGGGAAGCAATTTGGAGCAGTTTATCCGATGAGGGTCAATTCCTGCTGCAGCACCATAGATCAGAGTTTTCAGGCCTGAGCGTGCCTTCATGTGGATGGGGTTAGGATAGATTCATTTTTGAATGACTGAGCTGCTGATCAAGCCCTGGCAAATCTTTCGCACAAAACATACAAGAGATGCAGAAAAATGTGCATCAGCAGATTTATCTCCTGCTATTTGTGGCCTTGCTCTGGCTCTAGTCCAAATCAAATCTTTTTTAAGAGGCATTTTCTTAATGCTCCCTTATATTTGCTACCCTCATTTGTGACTGAGCATATTCCTCCTCAGTATAGAAAAGACATTAAAGACCTGAACTAAATCTGTCATTGCAAAACGGTACAATGCCAGGAGTAATTTTACAGATGCCTTTACTCAGCATCTGACCTTTTCTAATACTGCTTCTATTTTGGATCACTGTCTCTCTGAACCTCTGAGACTGGACAGATGGCAGGTCTATTGAGCGCTAAAATTTGAGAGACAAGAGCACCATTACACTATGAGACACTTTGGCTCAGGCCCCAGCTTCAATGGAGGCTGGAAAAATCACATAGCTTCAGCAGAACATTTGAATTCCCTTCATTATTTTCACCTCCTGCGCGGTCAGTAGACTGAGCCTAGTTCAGATGTTCTGCTGTTTTCACAGAGCGGCAAGTCAGTACAATGGAGATTGTGATTTATATGGCATGTCCACCCACAAACTGTTTCAAATGTTGTGTAGGGATCAAGATATTCCAAGGATTATTTTTTTTCCATTTACTTGACTATTACCAAGACAGGTAAACCATCTATTTCCAGAACATCAAATGCTGCTGTTTTGTTAAAACTATTCGTATCTCACAGTTACACATAGTACAGGTTGTCCTTTGGCATCAGTACTGTGATATGACGGGTTTATGATAATAAACGGCTCTGTTATTAGAAACTCATCACATGTGGAGGAATGTAAAGAGTCTGACATCACATCAAATTTAAAACCCCTGGATAAATATTGTTTTTTCAATATGCAGGGCTAATTTTGTGATGGGATATACAGTGCTTGCAATATTTATTAGACCACCACCCAATGTAATTATACCACAGCTGTCCAAAATTAACAGTACTGGTAATAGCAAAATCTTTTAGGTTTCTGTAATGGTTGATCCACTATTATGAGCAAGCTCTTTGACCAAAGTGATCATTTTAATGCTAAAATAGAATCATTGCGGTTATCTATGAATTTTCAAATGTACTAGTTTACAAAAAAAGCTGAAAAAACTGTAAAGCACATAATTATTGTCATGTGATGAAGGGGTGAGTGATCACCCAAACGCAAAGGCAGGCGGAGTTAAACACAAAACAAGCTGTTTAATTAGGCCTGCTATGGAAACCTAAACTGGAGGTAAACACTAGGTAGCAGGAGCACAGGAGCTAGGAACCACGAGGGGAGGGTGAACGGACGTTCTGACAAAGGACTAAGGGAGACTGATAAAAACTGACAATAAATCCAACGGCAAGTGATTAAGGGAAGTGGAAACACATGGGAACACAGGTGAACTGAACAACAACTAATGAGGCGAGGGAGCAAAACTTAAACACACAAGGGACAAGAGCTCACCAAAATAAAACAGGAAGCAGCAGAAGACAAAGACCAAGATGAAAACATACAAACTTGATGGAGGAGACACAACAGGATGACACACATGGAAGAGACAGATGGGAAGGAAAATGTCTAAATGGAAGGATAATATACACACAAATAGACCAAATAAAAAGGAGTCGACACAGGAGGATGGGGGCACAGAGACTGACAGAACTTAACTGACAGCAAGGCACACAAGATGGGGGACTGGCAACCTAAGACAGGGAGTACAGAACACAGTAACTAGACACAGACAGGAAGGTTGACAGAGACAGAACTGACTACATACACTGGGACAAATGAGCCAAATGACAATTATTTTTTTAATTAAGATGCCAAATTACAGGTATTTGCTTTTCTGAATCGGAACATTTGTTTTAGGGGTTAAGCTTGATTCATTTCTGACTTCTCAGAGATGTGCTGACTAAAATCTTGGGTATAAAATGTGAATTCAGTGTGTTACTTGCCTAACAAATAACCTAATATTTCAGGTGATAGAAAAAAACACTAAACACATGGTCATGATTTTATTTAACAGTGCAAACAAAATGAAAGTCAACTTTTGTTTGTTTTTTTTCTTTTCCAAGGAGCTACTGTCATTGGGCAACAGTATCAATACAGTATTATATACATATTATAATGTTCGTGAGGATACAATATTTCATTTTAACACAATATGAAGGTGTCTTGTCATAATATTAATGATGTAGCTACACATGCACTATTATGATGGCTCACAAAGAGTTACAAGGTGAACTTGCTTTAGTTATATTACTGTACTTTAGGTATAAAGCAGATATATTGTAGGTTACTGTTACTTAAATTTTCTAGGGAAAGTACTATACCCTACTTTGAGTTATCCCATCTCTATTTTAAGAGAGGCATTTTGAACCTTGAACCTTGTCCTACTGGACAAGCAGGCTAATAATATGTCAATGCTAGCATTTAGCTTCACAGGGTATTCAAACCATGCCTCAGCAGGGGCATACCACTTAATGCACTGCACCATTAAACATTCTATATGAACTTTTTCACAATTTCCCTCCTGGAACTAGAAACTATCAGGGGGTTTGTGTCTACTAAATTTCAAACTCAGTTATTTTTCTAGAGTTCTAGAACTTCTAGAAAAGAAAAAACGCAAACAAAAAATGTAAACAAAAGGAAACAAAGAACCATGTTTTCCACCTCAGCTTTAATACAAATCTGTTTGACATTATTACTTCTGTTATTTGTTTAGTTGTGCTGTAGTTCACTTTTCTTGAAATTCGTTACACTAAATTTTTATGCAACAGTGTTAACAGTGGAAGTGATTATGTCTTAGATGGAATAATTGGTGTAATCTCTACTGTAGCAAACAAAAAGGAGGTATTCCTCTGACCTACTTTGTTGTATAACGCACAAAAAAAGACTTCCAAGCTACAGCAATAAATCCCTGTGAGGCTATAATTAGGCCCAGCAAAGCTCTGAGCTAAATGCTAAAATGCTCACTATGACAGTACTCACACGCTGATCTCTGGGTGATAACCACGTTCACCAACTTAGTTAAATGCATTTCGCTAAATAAAACTGAGGTTGCTTGGCATTGACCCTGGAGGAATTTGGTCTTGAACCAAGTCTTAAAAATATTGATGATGGCACAAAATATATAAAAAATAGTTAAGTGAAAAGTTTTCGTTATACACTATTAAGTCTGAGTAAATATTTGTACTTAATCACATCTGATAACTATAGGCAAATAAAAGGTCAGGGAATCTTCAAACTCACTGGGACTTGTCAAAGCATGACGGTGACTGTTAGTTTGTGGTAATCCACAAACTAACTGTAAAATCATATCACTCTCAAATTTTTTTTATTCAATATGGCAGAAAATACATGATTTTATACAATGTCTCTGCCTAAGAGTTGTTTTGATTTTGTGTAATTACTTTTTTAAAATTTATTGTTGTTTTCTTATGTCTGTTTAGTTTTAATTTGAATCTATAAATTCCCCACATGCCCTGTGGATGGTCTTTATCCTTCAAGCTTGTGTCCCCTACCATAGGCCTGTTAGCTCTTCTTGACAGAGATCTCTGATGTCTTTCCTGGGATCTGCTGGAGCCACTTGCCCAGTTTGGGGGTCACCACCGGAGTGCTCCAGTTTCCCATTGACCTCTTCCCATTTGCCTGTGGGATTCCAAGGTAATTTTAACTATCCAGCATTGCCTTATGGTAATGCATTCCCATAGTTCTGACTACCATCCCTCTCTTTGTTACAATCCAACTACACTTCTTCATCCCGTATCGGTGGCAGTTTAACTTTCAGTGTGTATTAGCAGAAGAAGAAAAATCTGATCGTGGAGGGGTTTTACTGGCTGTCCATATCCCCAGAAAAGTTATTGTTATTATTATTTTTTTTTCGCACAGAGGATCCATCTTCATCATCTGCTTAAAGATGGATCCTCTAGCTTAAAGCATTTACAGAATGTAAACTTCCCTGTTTATGTTTTTCTAACCACCTGTGACCTTACATTATAGCTTGGAATTACTGAGATATAACATATGGGTTTTTCCTTGTTAATTTCTGTGAACCTCTGTGATGTGTTTGAATCTGTATTTCAAACACAATACCACCCACTCACACATGAAGTAAAGGAGTGAAAAGACCAACCCAAACACATACAGTTTGAAAAGTACAATTTTGTATATTGGCAATTTCTGAATAGCTCAAATGACAACAACTTTTATTTCATAATACTTTCTGTGTTTCATAATGACTAATGAAGTCTGGCCTTGAAAATCAGTGCATTGTAATACTGGGTAGTTCTCACACACTGGTAGTTTTAGGTATACAGTGACCCCTGGTGGTTCAAGTGTTAAAATCAGAGAATATCGTTTTTTATTAATTTTTTTAATTACTGGTCCTGGCAGCAATCCAGGTGTTGTCAAGTTCTAAACCTTTCCTATCTCATTATAATTCAAATGTCATCACTGGTTGACTAATTGGGTTAATGACTAATTTGTTTTAGTCATCTGCTGGTATTTAGTGCACTCAAGACTCTCTTTACAATGCTATGACAGCATCACAAAAATTTATCCTGGCTTTACTAAATCCATTTGTCCATGAATGTCTAACAGTGTAGCTCCATGAGGGCTATACATAGTGGGTTAATAGCCAATAAAAGGACAACAAAACTGAATCAAATCCAGAAATGGTCTGATGAACCAGGTACATTGCCAAGGACATTGTGGACGAATATTTATGCTATGTGACTCAAACTACAGTGAGTCCCCTGTTCATAGCCTACAGGATTTTCACTATGTGCCATCATAAAGCAGATATACTACACAGTTGGAAATGCATTTTTGCATCTTATCTGTTCTCGGCTCATTTTCCGCTTGAGGAAGTTGGGAAAATTGACTTAGAATTGCTCCATGCAAAGTAGCTGCACTTTCCACTCACATGGTTAGACACAGGGCATTAGAGTGTGGCACAGGTACGTTTGCCTTTCCACAATGGACCTCAAGTGTCCATGCTGAAAATAAAAATAACATCAGCATCCAAGCTTTCATTAATGTTCTGAAGAGTGTAACAAAAGTAGAATGGAGTTTAGAGCAAAAATAAAAAACGCTGTATATGCCTAGGGTAAGAATTGTTGCCATGGAAACGTTTCTTCGACATGTTGTTGTAGTTAATTAAACCTTGATGCAGATTTATAAACAGATTTCTACATTGCATTTTATTTCAGCAGCCCACTTTTACTGTAGTGTCAGCATAGTTATTAAATTAAAACCCTGAATGCATCACTGCACATAAATATGTACTGGTTTTGTGTGAAATGTGTATGTGCTGGTCCTTTTCACATTAAGAGTGGTAGTGTGCAACACAGCTACATCTATCATAATAATTTCACATTTTTCAGAAAATAAAAATGTTAATTTGAAGCCAAACACGAAGTAAACAACATTTTGAGGAACTGAAGAACCCTGTAATACAATTCCATTTGCATTTCATGCATCTGTTTCCATGACAGGTACATACAATCTTTTATTTTTGCCTCCGAGAACTTCCTCTGAATGCTAATTCTGCCTTACCGTCAAAAGCTTTGTCAGTAAAGGTATGAAGCTGGACAGTCTGAAAAAAAACCCTCCTAATAAATAATTAATTGGTGCCCCTGCACTTAGGGTGTAATTTACCTCACCATTTCACAGTTATTTTATTAAGGCCTGGTGCTCGCTGGCCAGTGAAGTTAGAATTCATGAAATATTCATCAGTGAAAAGAGGCATGAGACAACAGCTCATAGCCTGAGGATTTATTTGGAAAAAAACAACAATGACATCAACAAATCTCTTGTAAAATCCTGGCTTGCTTCACAGCTTCTCCCGCCTGTGCATGGCGGATTTGTGGCAACCTTTCTGCAAGAGGCCAAATGGCTCCAGAAGAGCTGTGCTCATACCTCATAATGCCAAGGTGGCCTCCAGGGAATGAGGCAGCTGAATGGTGGTGCAGAGGAGGAAACCAATGAACGGACACCATGCTCATATGTATCTGTAGTACTTTATGAACCAAGAAGGACAGGGCATTTTTACACATTCAGAAATAGATTACCGGTACTAATAGCAAGGAGTACACAAGCAAGGGATCATTTTGGGTTGAGACTTATATACGTCACCTTTTTATGAGCTAATGAACCACATCTCTTGCCCAATTTGACCCAATCCCAGGTTATCTGGCTCATAAAATATTTCACAGAACTAAAGTTTGAGTGATTTATAAATTTTATCATATTGTAAAAGTAAAAAGCTTTTCCACATTCAGCTGCTTTGATCAAATCAAAAGCTGGTCTCTCAGTTTGTTCAGTAACTTGAAAATAAGATTTTACTTTGTGCAGCCAACTGTGGCTTTATCACTGACTTGCACACATGAACATACCAAACCCTCTATACCAGAAACACCGCGGGCCACGACAATGTTTTAATGCAGTGAACATCTGTATGCATGCAGGAAAGATTTGGTAGGCAGGAGGGATGAAATATTCATCAGCTGCTGTCTTTTGACAATGACATTACATGACAATGGTCTCACTTTCAAATGTCTAAGGTGCACAAATCCGAAAGGGAACTTACCTTACATAATTTGTGCTTGTTTCATTCAGTGCTGAAGTGCCAAAGCCAAGTAGACACTTGAAATTCAACAGCACATTTAAATTGAGAGGTTAGTGAATTGGCATGATAAAAAAAAACTGCCCTTGAAAAAGAGTAACCTACAGAGATTAAACACATTGTATGTAAATATGGGGAAAGAAGCCCATAAATATTTAATTTTCTGGCAATGTAGCACAGGAGATAAAAATAATGCTTCCTTCAAGTGAGAATCTTGTTATGAAATCGAGGAAAAAGCCATTCGGTGTTATCAGATTTTCTATGAAGTCCAGCATTTCTTTTGAGAAGCACCATCTTTTATTTAAATGTCAGGATCTGGCTTTCTGGTGTGGGTGTTAGATGATGACTCCAGCTTTCCTCAGCTTGCTGAGATCAGGGGGATGAGGTGGACCTGAGAATTGGATTTGACTGAAAAGGTCACTGTAAAAAATAGAAGAAAAAAAAAGATGCTACGTATTTGTTATAATAAGGATTTTTTCCCCCCGGTGTAACATACTCCGTGTCAAGGATTGTTTCTTTGCAGCAATAATAATTATACAGTAACTTTAAATTCATTATGTATCTGATGCCATCAAACAATAAGATGAATCTCACTCAATCTCTTATCAATTTTCTTACAGTCAAAACTTCACCTTAATTTATAATGAACCATTCAGATTTAATGAGCCTTTGTTAGCCCAATAATTTACCACAGAGGTTTCTGAAGGCTGGTGTAATGTGTGTTGGTGCTACAGAGGAAATACATTTATGATGAGTAAAAATCACTAAAAAAGATTCTCAAATGCAGAAAAACACCTGGGAAAAAATTATCTCTGAAACAACCAAGTATTACCAGTGGCACTGCCTGTGAGCTGCTGAAATAGAGAATCTAAAAAACCCCCACTAACTGCTAGAAAAAACAAATTTCTCCTCTTCCAAGAGCCTGACTAGGCTTTTATAATAAACAGACTAAAATGAGCTGTACAGTATGTAAGATATGCCCATTAAACATTAGCCTGTAAATTGTATGGAGACTGACAAAAACCTAAATACTCCTTAATATTTGCAGCTATAAATTTGAAATGTTTAATCCCTGTAAAAAATATGGACTGAAGACAAGAACAGCTATGTCTAACAAAATCAACATAGTCCAGTCAAGTCAATTTTATTTATGTAATGCTTAAAGCAACAGGAAACCTGAAGTACTTTCCCGGCACACCAAATTTGCTACCCAGGTCTCCAAGATCCCAATTACAAAACATGGAACTCCCATAAATAGTCGACATTATAAAATAATGACTGAAAAAGAAGTGAGAAAATAAGAAAAAAAACCCCGCACACAACTGAGTCCTAACAATGTAAAAACAGTCATTTAAAAGAGAAATAGACAATATTTACAGTGAGCTTAACCAAACCATGAGCAAACTCAGATGTGACTAAAAGTATTTGACAATAGGTAATTGTTTAGAGCTGATTTAAAATTGTCAGTTGCTAAACCGATTCTTATATAGGAAGGCAGAATATTCCAGAGTTTAGGGACAATAGCATAACCTGGTTGCATTCATTTTTAGGTGAGAAGGGGGCACAGAGAGAAATTGTTGGAATGAGGACCTCAGAGGCAAAATACAGAGTTAAAATATCTGTAAAATACTATAGAGCTAAACCACGAAGGGCTAAAAAACACAAATAATTAAAGTTTAAAATCTATTAAAAACTTCATAAGTAGCCAGTACAGCTGAGCTAAGACAGGAGCCATGTGCTGGTTGTTTTTTTTTTTGAACAATTCCAGTCCAGCAACTGCATTTTGAGTCATCTGCAATTGAGAGAGTGGACCATCCTATGAAAAGGGAGTAATACAAGCATGGATAACTTCTAAATCCTTTAGTGACAAATCTGGCTTTAATAGCAATGGCTTTGCAACATTCTTGATTTGATTGTTAAGAGTTAACCTCTAATGTCTCATGTATTATATTTGATGTGAGTTTTTTTTTAATCTTCAGTGTGTTGCACAAAACAGTTTTAAGCAATAAATTGCAAAAAATGCTGTCTTTGAAAAATATGATAGAAAATAAAACTCATATGTAAAATCTTATTTTATTTATGTATTTTGTTCAAAGGCTCTATAACCACTCCATTTGCAAAAAATTAATAAAAAAAAAAATTTCTGCTAATTATTTCATTCATTCAGTTCAGGCTTTAATGGGTTATAAGGAACTATACATAAAGACCCCAAGAGTTTTAACTGCAGTTTGGGAGTATCCTAATAAAGGAAGCGCCCCAGTGAGGATGTTTGTAGAGGCTGGGGGCGCAAATAAAATAAGTTCAGTTTTGCTTTAGTCATTGGTTCAGTCATTTAGTTGCGATTTTTTTTTTTTTGTCATGTAGAATTTCAGCTCATTCAAACAGTCAAAGAGGATCCCTGTTAAGCTTTCGAATCAGTAATAGACTTAAGGCGACCTGATTATGGCCTGTTTTCTTACATGTCAAAACGAGTCTAACCCATTAGTTTTTTTAAAAGGCAAAGCAATCAAGAGGAGTTTTATAGAAAAATGTTTCTGCAGTGACTGCAGATCCTTGCCCGATATGTTGTCTGTTATCTGAGCAAACTGAAGATCACTGAAGAATATTTAAACATTTTCTAACAACTTGAAACTTGTTCTCAGTGCAAAGAAAAAAAAAACTGCATGTAGGCAATCTCTTGTTCCATGACTTAGTTTTAGCACCACAGGCACTTCAATTAAAAGGTCATGCCCTGCTGGGTGGAGATGTCAGTGCTGATGCAAAGCTTGCATTCTGTCTTGCAATTGCAGTTCCAGTGAGCCCAGTGCCATCAGTACAAGTGGTTAGTTGCCTTGTCATTGCTATAAGGAAAGTGTTTCTCTGCAAACACTGACACTCTTATAACAGCTATGGTTTTTATTTAAAGGATAACTGAAAGAGCGTCATAATGGTAATGTTCTGCAGTAGCACACATAAATATGTGTTTTAGTGTAGAGCGAGCAGCACAGTATGTGTAATAATTTTTTTTTATAGCATTAACAGTTACAGTCTTCGTGACTACATTGCAGCATTAAATGGATGGGATAGTTGTGGTAATACAGCATTATAGTATAGGGTAATATTTGTTTAACTACGTCAAACTGTGATGCTAACCTGAATAAGAACAACTTTCTCCTTACCGTAAGTGAATGTACGTATACGGCTAACATGTAACGGTCTGTCTCCCTCCTGTGGTCACTGATGCCTCTTCTGTGCTGCATTGCACCAGGTCAAAATACTTGGTCATACAAGGATTTGTCACCTGTCCATACCTGCTTCATGCCCTGGAGGACGGGGCGGTGGCCCCCCACACCCTCTAGCAGATCATTACATGAAGGAACCTTTTTAAAAACAAAGCGCTCATGCTCACAGGTGTACACACAGGTGATCACACACAAACACACCCTTTTTGGCTCTTACCTCAAAGCACACTGTGCGCTGTCGATCTTCGTGCTGCACAATAATGTTTAATATTTAGTATTTACTGTCATATTCCATAGATCATTGTGATGTTGTTTATTACTCTCGTTTTCTTCTGCTTGCTTTCTCTTTTTCTCAACAGGTGATCCAGGTGATCGATATATGTATTTTTTTGTCTGCTTATTCTGTTGGTTTTGTTTTTTGCCCTTTTTCCCCGTCCCTCTTCCCCACTGTTTTCTTTTCCTCTTTCTTTCTCCCTTTCTTTCCCCAGTTAAGTCTGTCCCGTATTCAGCAAGTGAAAATAAAATAAACAATAAAGGTGAATCAAATGGACCATTACGGCAAGGCTGGGATGGTCAATTTGGTAAAGTAAATCCGTTGGGCACCTTTCTTCGCCTTTAGACAATAATTCTGATGGCAAAAGAACCAAACGGGACAGGTTAAAAAAAAAAAAAAAAAAAAAAAAAAAAAAAAAAGGATTTGTCACCTGTCCCGTTGCTGTGTCTGTTGCTGGAAAATTGACTTACGAAACTAATATTTACATCCCCATGCTGCTGACCTTTGACTTTTCTTTTCATATTTTTCAAACCATGGGCTCAGGAACAAATTAACCTTTGAGTGTGGTGTTTTAAGAAACCTTTTCTGCAGTCATCTGAGAACCAACTACATTAAATGACATGTAAAACAGTTAGAAGAAAAACTGACTCATACAAGTAGACACTGTCACATTAGTATTGTCTGCAGGCAGAAAGCCAAGCTCATAACAACCCTACATGTGTTGGCTCCCTGCAAGACAGCAAGATGTCAAAGTAAAGAACAGTTACTGGAAGTTATTAAGCTCACTGAACTCCCTCTGTACTGAAAAAGTAATATGCAGCATTCAAAGTGTTGGATAAGCTTAAGAAAATGAATCAATCAATGGATGGATGAGTATTTTAGTTTTTTTAAAGAAAACTTTTTATCCTTGCACTCTCTTCTGTGGTCTTATTTAAACATTCTTGGCTTGCTTGTTAATGTCAACCAGTTCTCACCTGATTTCATTTAAAATTTAACGACTGTAAACTCTGCTCTTGAGAATTTGACTTCTGTGATGAAGTTGTGTTGTGTGTAGTTGAAGAGGATAGGCTAGCTGCTGCTGGAAGGCTGTGCTGTTGGCAAAACGAGTCCAATGGCCAATCAAAAAAGCATGATATGCAAATATGCAGATTCATATTGGTAGAAAGTTCGAGCATGTGCTTATCTGAAGTAAGTTGGTGTAATTTTTGAGGCACATGATGGATGTGTATTACATCATCTCAGCTGCTGAGTAATTTAAGAAAGTCTTTTAAGCTATGGGTGCTTATTGCAACTTTAAATTTTTATAGTACATACAGTTGTTAGCATGGCTATCAGCAATCTGACATTTACAAAAAAAATAATTCTAACTAAACAATCAGCTGTAATAAATGTACCTACACAACAGGAAGCTGGTTGATATTTTATGTATCACCTGTGCCAGTCATAAAAATACCAAAAGTATTCGACCCTTTCTTCTGCATATAGCATGTAATGGATTTGCAGGCAGCTGTGAGCAAAAAAAAAAAAAAAAGAACACAAGAGGTTTAGTGCTAATAACACAGGGAATAATTATTAACTTACCATTAACCTACCTCAGCTTATTAGTAGGTTGTTCAGCCCCTTACCCAGTAACTCAATGTTACTGGGTAAGGGGCTGAACATCAAGTTGCTCTTCCTGGCAGACAGGTGCCCTAAATGACAGCTTGTGTGTCAATATGTAAATGCTAAAGATATTCTGCAAAGCTGCTCATATTAAAACAGAGCTTTTACCATTTATATTTCTATAGCTCAGATAGTCAATTAGTATCATTTCATAGAGCCATTATCATTTAACCACATACAGTGTGACATTTTCACTTTGTTCTATAATTTAAAAAATGTGTTCAAAAGTGCTCAAATAATTCTTCATCATAGCCCTAAATTGGCTCTCATCTGCGGTGCAATTTGTTACAGTTTGACAAGTCATTTAATTTTGACCAAAATTAGTTCCTATGGATGAATATACAGAATATTGAGTTGCTTGTTTTCCCTTTATGAATCCATCTGTATCATCCCTGCCTAAAGCAAAACCTGCCCTTAGTCACAGCATGTCTTCATCTAATTTCTGACGGTTTTATATATTAATACTTGAAAGAAAAGCACAATTTTGATCATGGATGCATGCGATGAAGCATTATTGCTGCATCTGACTAATGCAGACACTGTGAAGATGGTGAACGGATGGTGAAAGTGGCGATGTTGGCACGAGTGGGCGTTGTCATAGAGACATCTCATTAGGCCAGACAGACGCAGATAAAGCCAGTGGAGGTGCGACAGATTTTTTAGGACAAGTGATTCAGTCTGTAAGGTGGTTATTGCAAAAGCAAGTGTAGTCTGAATTGGATATTGATCCTCTCGGGGTAACAATGTGGAGCAGGTAGTAACTGCTGAACTGAGCCTCATTTCACCGAAAGCGAGCATGTGGACAGCCTTGGTAAAATTCTCACAGTCGCTTGAGTGCTCAGACTCTGGCAAATCGCAGCAAGCTGGCAGATGTTGAACAGATGCATACTGAGTGAAACTTAAAGAAAGTCTGCACGCTAATACTTGAAAAATCAATACTAAATGATCTATTGAAAGAACAGAAATACCCAAAGGTGCAGTTTGTCAAACAAGAGATGCTACTCTGTGAAAAATACTCATAGAGAAATTAGTAATCTAAAAAAAGTAATGTCCATATGACAAGTCCAAGCATATTTATGTTTCTGGTTTGTAAATGAAAAAAATAAGGTAATTATAAAGTTATATCTCATAAATATTCAATAACTCGTTAAACTACCAAAATACTGCAGTTCTCCAAATAAACTGATCCATTGTACAGTGTATAGTAAATCTTAAAGTATTCCTATAATTAGTGTATAAAAACTACTTTTTGAGGCAACTGTGATTTTTTTTCCTTTGACAATAAAGTTCTATACAGTCCATTCTTGAGTCCGTGAATTGAGGAATTGCGGATATACAAACTGAGCATTGAGATGAGATGAGAGAGTATTAAAATAATTATTTTACATAGCAAAAAATGCAGTGTCTCCAGCCACGGCTGTTGGCCTTCTCAGCCTCCTATGACTTGAGGTTTCAAATTTACAAAAACTGCCTTTTATTTCAAGACCAAAATAAAAGTGACACAAAATGCTCAAAAACTGGAATTAATGATTTGTTGGGATTTTTCCTTGTCAAATGACATGATTATGATGAATGCTCTTAATTAAAATTTGTCTACTTAGTGAATGATTGATGAATTCATTATATCAGGTATTGATTTTATTAACAATCTAGAATCAAACCTTTGTGAACACCTGACTTGTGAGAAGCAAAAATGAAAATGTATTGACCGAAACCACAGAGAAAGAAAGACCTCTCAGTGATTTATGTATGAACGCTGGGCCCATGGTGTCAGCTCATTTTTTGTCAAGCAAAATGGAGCAATCAGCTGTATCAAAGGATGTGCTAAGATCAAGAGGGATTAAAATAGAACAATCCTCAACACTGGCAGCCAGTAGATCATTAGTGAGCTTATGGGTAGCTGTTTTTGTGCTGTGAAGGGCTTTTAAGTCAGATTGATTAAAAGGAATGCTGCTGTTATTCTTTAAAGCAGAGAACTTAATGGAAAAATACTTTTTTCCATAAGTGACGATACAAGATGAAGGATTTGAATTGTTATGACGTAGACACGAAGTTAAATGATAATGTAGGCTATTCAAAATAACATCTCTTTGCATATGACAGAAAAAAGTCAGATGTTTAGATGCAAAATTATCACCTAACCTCTAACAGAACACATTTTATGTGTTGCACAAATGCAAAAGATTAAAGTGACAGGCTTTTGTATATATTGGCATTATTTTTATAACATTTAAATGGGCGTTCACCACTTCTTTTTTCATTTAAATTTGACAAATGCGAGACAAAGGATATGAACAAGCTAGATTATATCGGAAATAAATCAGAGAAGAGAGAAGAAATAAACACATTATGTAAAATGTTGATGTGACGTGATTGATATGAATGAATGAAATAGCTGCTGCATATGGATGGATGATAAGAAACACATTTCTTATAACAAATATTCTGGCTGAATATCGCAAAACCTAAATAAACATGCACACCTATACAGTATATACTTCTTTTCTCAAGCACTGTAAGTAATTTATTATGAATGAGTGTAGGAAGAAAGAAGTAACAGTGTAAGATATTTATGAACCCAAGCTATCACAAACGTTAGGAGCAGTCAACCTGAGTGAAATGAAATGATGGACAGTACAAAAAAAATAGAGATAAGACGTCTATATTCTAACATTCAAATGGATATCAACACATAAAAAAGACTAATAGGATTGTTGACTTTTGCCCATAATAAGGTTTGAAAAGCTTTTTGCTTGTGATCTATGCTTCGACAGTGCTTCAGGTTAAACAGCATTATTAACTTATCCAACCAGAGCACTTGAAACAAAGGCCATGCTCATTTATGCAGTACAGTACAGCTAACAACATCTGCACTATTATATCAAGAAGATTCGGCCACGTAGTTCATCATGACCTTCATCATTCATGTCATATCAATTTATCATTTGTGTATTTGCATATGAATCAGTGCAACAACATGACTGGCTTACATATTTCATACTCTGACTGCTGATTGGTTTTTTGGGGGGAAACAACCATCATCTTTGTAATTCTGGAATTCTATGGACTTCTTTGAGGAGTGATTGATTGCGATGTCTCCATATGACTACTCACTTAATGCCTGTTAAAGCATGGTAGGCTGGTGAATGCTGTAAGAATGAATACTATATTAAGTGGAATGTGAACTGAAAATGATAACAAGAATTTTATTGCATTATGATCATTTATGTTGTTTATGTTTTAGATAAGCAATCAGGATATAAGAAATCATGCCTACTGACCAATCAGCTCTTTGGAAGATCGTGTCATCAATCCAGATAGATTCCTCAGATCTTTGTCCAGAAATACAAAGAGCCTTATTCCACAGGTAGCACCACACAGGTGAGTCACAGGTGGCCATCAAATCATAATGAAGGAAAAACTAACAAGACGGGAAGCAAAACAGACAACAGTGTAAGCAGGCCAAGAATTCCAAAATAAAACGAACAGGAAATTACAAGGTAAACCAAAGTACGGACACCCACCATTGTCTTTTAAGACAAGCTGTGGCTTTGGAGAATTGCTTTCAGATTTTAGACCCTTGTGCAGTTCTGCTTTTCATGTAATGTAAAATTATCTGTATTAAGGCACAGCATGCTGCACAAGTGCTGGAAAACTCTGTCAACTGTTTTCTGAGCTAACGGTCAGTTATCGTGTACCCCAATGCCATCACAGTTTAAAAATACTGAAACTGCCAGTGTGAAAGACTGACTACAACCCCAAAAGTTGTGTTCCAGATTGCCTGAAATAAAGGTAACAGTCAGCCTATTACTTATTGAAACAAATTCAAATATGAGTATAATAAAAAACGAATACAACGTCCCCCACCTAACTAACAATTATCACAATTTCACAGCATTTAGTTGTTTCTTTGTTGTTCTTTTTAATTCTAAATTGAAAATCCTAGAAGCACAGAAGGTCTGTCAATGAGAGCTTTCATGGCCCGTCACACAAGACTTTCTGAGGAGACCTGTGTGACTGAGATACAACACAATCCAGCCAACTACAGCTCCTTGGCTCTAGTAAGTTTATAAGACATGTTGCCAACAGATAGTGATTGATGATAGCATCTGATGCAATTTACTCCTTGTCCAGGGTTGTTGGTTCACATTCTGTGGTTGATGGTGAAAGCACAGGTTCCAAAGAAAATCTCCTGTGAATCTGTCAGCTAGAATATAACTCTGGGATTTAAAAGCAAAGACTGTGGATGGGATTTTTGTTTATCTGCAAATACAGATGGAAATAAGTTTTAGGATGTGCGCTGTGTAAATGACAAATGGAAACTTCAAATAATTATACTGTCTGATTGGAAAAGAAGACTAAGCACAATATTTGGATCTAAAAAATGTAAGAAAAATATGGCTTTAGAGATTAGAAAGTCTATTAATGAACTGTTTTCCAGATAGAAGGCACTCACAGAGGGGGAAGAATTTGGATTTCAATGCAATCACTGTTGCTGGTTCTCCATTGAGAAGGAGGAGTGCCCAAAGACTGGGTGTTGTTAAGGAAATTGATGAAATCTGAAAAATTACCATGTTGACTAGATTAGGCAGGGCAACTTATCAAGCGATCTCTTGATAGTACGGTTTGATGGATTGTGCGCCTTCTTTATTTTCTCAGAATTTATTCTTAATTGGTCCTTGCAATTAGACGTTGCTACAGAAAAGACATAGTAAACGTTTCCCAAATTGCATTTTTAGATTGGTTTTAGGTTGTTTTCCAGTTCTTGACAGTGTGTGTGCCCCTCTTTATTCATCTCAAATGAACCATGATGACTTTATTTTTAAATCTAGTAACCACATAGACACTCTCATTACCATGATTGTCATTCTGCAGTTACCAGGCAAACAGCAGATGTGCAAATGAAATACTTCACCTCAGTGATCCCACATCTGGTCTATTTTGGATTTTTCTCTGCAGATCTCCGGCTCTGACAATTGCATCTGACCAGCACTTACTTAAAATGCCAAACTGTTGTACTCCTTTTTGATGTTCTTGTATAAGAAATGCCAAAACTAAGCAACAGAGCTACCTTTGTAGCAAATGTGTTTAATTTTATGGGTCACATTTAATACTCCATATTTTAAGCTGATCAAAATGTGATTAACAAACAAAATATAATTAATATAAATAAAGAACATTTTATTCAGGCAAAGGATCAGGAAGATGTCAATTATATTTGTCAACTGTAACATCCAGTTGTCAATTTAAAGTTAAATCATGTTAATCTTTGTACTTGGATTATAGCAACAGAAGCATGGAAATTTAGAAGCTGGATATAGATAATGACACTGAGAAGAAATGACTTATCAGTCATCCATGACTGCTGTATAAAGTATGATTTTGACTCAGACAACTTGTTTAAATGATGTGAGGAAGCATCCGGACAGAAACCATGCAGGCACAGGGAGAACATGTAAACTTACCATAGACAGGCTGAAGCTTGTTTTTGTGGCAGTGAGGCGAGAGTGCTAACCACATCCATGCTGCCTTGTATTATATATTGCAGAACTGTGATGGTTATTATTGACATAAGTATTTAAGTATAAAAACAATTTTTTAAATTTTATTCTGTATCATTCAGCTTCAAAGTCATCCATGCATTGGAAGACATGCTCCCCCATCCATATAAGGTGGTTCTATTGACACATATTTCAGTCAACAACAACAAGCATGCAGTATTTAATTATAGGGTGGCTTCATATTTAGAATGAGGGCGGTGCCAATTTTATCATCTAACTTTTGGTAATAAAGCAAATAAGTAATTAAATAACTAATTCCTCTAAAAACAGAGGTGGGCAATTAATTTTCCCAAGGGGCCAAATGAGAAACTAGGACTGTTATAGATGGGGGAAATTAATTGGCCACCTCTGCTCTAAAACATACAAATTGCTTCTGATGAAAAATCAATTAATAATCAGAACACATATATTGTTGATCCTATATGGGCAACACTTTGGATGAGGTGTTAGCAATCTTATTTAAGATAACTCACAACATTTAATTTGCCCCTTATTGAAGATTGCAGTTGATATAAATGCAAGATGTTGTAATTGGCTGAAAAAGAAAGAAGTGGTAAATCAAGTAAATGCTTCTTATTATACTGTTCACATGGTGATATAAATATAGCTAAAAGTAGAAGTTTTTTTAAACAATAGAACCTGGGAGAGTCCAAAAATGTGTGAGTAATTCTTGAATTAAATACTAAAATGGCACAGAGGTAACTGTGTGTGCGTGGAATTCTCTTCTTCTTAAATGCCACTTACTTTGGGTGCATTAATTTAATGTCGGTCCTAGTTTCTGAAAATGAGAATGAATTACACTGACCTCCTCCTAAGTGAATTAACATGGGTGATTGTGGATGTAATTGCTAATTAGCATGACTCACTGATTTTACAGTCTCGCAGGTGGATCATTTTCAGTCTCAGAGGGTTTTAAAAGTGAGGAAACCTCATGAACAAAGACATTAGATTAATACCAAATTTTCCTAAATGTGAGCAGCCAGCGCTCCTCTCTTTTGGGAGCTGAAATGAAAAGTGCCTCATGATGTAGCACTGTGCGCATACCTATAAGTATTCCTACACCAGACAGACACAAAAAATCCATCCTTATCACAAAAGGTTAACGGAATAATTTTTCTTTCAAAATTACAGCCTGCAGACATATTTCTCATAATATGTAGTAGCACACATCACCTGGATGACAGTCAAATACTTCATGGACAGTATCATGGGAGACACAAACAACTGCCTTGCCCCTTGACCTTGTGATCTCATAAAAAAGCCAAAAGCCAAAAGCTCCACTGCTCTCACTGTCACTACACATGGGGCTTGAAATAGGTGAGCACTTCTGTTTACTTAAATCAAAATCCAATACAATGCCCTGGCAGTTTCCCTCCTGTTTTTTTTTCTTCCCCAGCACTCAGCCATGGCATGTCTCAAACAGATGCCCTTGACTTTCATTAGGTTATTAGCCTTTCAGGAGGTGAGCTATGCTTCAGAACTGGGTATGGAGTCCCTGGAGGCTGCACCGCAACACTGCCAGATGACTCGAAAAAGAGAACACAGGATATGTAACGAGAAAAAGAAGGAAGAGTGGATGAGAGGAGAGCAGGTAGGGCAGGTGTTTCTGACAAATGGAAAACAACAGATGTTTAAAAAGTCTCAGTATCACTGCCTGAATGCATAAAGCCAACAGCAACTGTTCACAGAGGAATGAAAAAAGTGTTATTTTGTCTGGATAGATATTAATATTACACATCAACAGTTGGAAATCATTCTTCTACCTGAGCTGCAGTCTGGCTTCTAATGCAGCAAAGAGCTTGTTGATTTAACCAGGAGGTTTAGCTCGCCTTTGCCAAGTCTACATCTCAGCTTATCCCTCTGTGATAGGCACACAACTCTCACAAAGGTCAGATGCCATTACAATAAGCTGTGCTCTCCAACAGATACAAAAACAATCAAAAGATGTCTTATAATAATCCACCCAATTTATTAAATACAGAGTTGTGCTGTAACTGGAACCTAACATTAGCCATCAGAAGGCAAGATGTGGGGTACTTCCTTGAAATGTCTGTTGTAGAGCTAACACACAGAGGAAAAACCATTGAGTCATTCACACCAATTTAATTTTATCAGCAAACCTAATGAACTTGTCTTTGGACAGCAAGAGGAAACCTTCGGAAGGTCCATGCAAGTATGGGATGTTCTTTGTTAACAGGAGTGGTACCCAGTGTGGTCTTCTGGGGTTGTGCTTTCTCCCTATCAGTCGAACCACTGTCCTCTGACCTTCATCATCAGCACAGAACCGACAATCATGCTATAATTTAAAATTTACTGAAATTGTTTTTCTTCCCATTCTGAAAAAGCTAGATTAACAGGTATTACACATAGTGTTACAAAAAAGTGCCAACAAATGCCACAATGCTACATGCACATGAAAAACAACTTTGCCAGTTCTCATAAAATATAGATGGGATATGAGAGGGGCACGATGATGCAAGAGGATGATAACAAATCATTTGTCCAGACATTTCAGCTCAGCATACTGTAGTTGACATGTATAGCACCTGTAAATTGATGCAAACATATTATTTGGGGTTTGTACCCTGGAACTATTGTAAATGATAGTAATACTGAAAAGACTTGCTTCTTTCTAAAAGAGGTTTTTGTTGCTTTGGAGTTTTTTTGTTTTGTTTTGTAAAATATCCTAAAATGTCAGCGGTGCATTGGTCAAGAGTTAGGTTCAGCATTTTTGCATTATTGTGAAAAGTATTAGAATATGTGAAAGTGTGAGAAAACAACAGATTAGCAACATTAATTATTTCATAGGTTTATGAAAGTTTAGAATTTTCTTTAATTGGTTTGTTAAACAAACATTTCTTTGGTTCATAAACAAAAATTTCAACTACATTTTTGTTCATGCCTAAAGAGGAATAAAATCACTCAGGAAAAAAACATCTTGACTGAGGTTCTCATAATTCATGCATGAAAGGGTTAAAAGCCTTTATTTGTATGTGTTCAGATATATTTGGCAACAAAACAAAGCCTGACCCTGAGCAGAGAAGAATGCCAGAGTTTGCTGTCAAAACAACAATTTTCCATGGACTGGACAAGTACCTGGCAACAGAGGTGGCAAACATACAGATATTCTTCAGTTGTGTTTAAAAAATATTCTGGTAAACCTGTATGGGGTAACAGCCTGTGGGTCTGTATTCTTTAAAAAGAACGTCTTATTGCTTTTACCTACAATGTAAATGTTTGACTTATTTCTAAGTGAGTCTGAGGAGAATCACTTCGAAATAAGTTAGAATACTTTGCATTGTGAGCCGCAGCAGATTTTTCTTTGTATACAGGCTGTGATCAGCTGAGCTGTGCTGCTACTTCTCTGAGTTTCTCTGCTCTTTGTGGATTTACACAACCGAATTCAACAAGCTATAAACAGATGATACAGGCACTATCATAGTTGATTTTCGATCCATAGTCCCCTGCCTACCTCAAATTCTGTAAGTGACTCTAAATTAAAGATGATGATGGTGTTTAAATTGATTGCAACGTAATCTAACACAGGCCATGACTTGACTGCCAGGCCAGACTTCACCACAGTGCTGCAGACTAACCAATAAGCTGCCTAGTATTTTCATGCAACATTTGAATAACACAAAGTTTGTATACTTCAGTTTGTTTTGTAAGACATAACTTCATAACACATCTTGTAGGCTGTAGATAGTATCTTTAAAAAAAACCCTCTATAATGAATGAGGAAATTAAGTAAGTGTCTTTTTTTACATCTTTTTTTACGTCTGAGTGAGTTATCTCAGTCTTTTTTCTCTCTGGAAATACAACGAACGCACCTTTAGCTCCCAGAGACATTGTGTGACAAACTACACAGTTTGCTGTTATTTGTTGAGCCGTTAGAAAGGTTGGACTTAAAATTACCTGCTACTTAAAACAAACTTCATGATTGTTCCTCTTTTGTGGTACAACTATTGAAGTACTGGAACCACAACATAATGACATCCACACCAAAAATACCATTCTTGATCGTTACAGCCCGTTTTAACCCTGGAGTATAGTGCTATAAATAATGCATACAGGGAGTGCAGAATTATTAGGCAAGTTGTATTTTTGAGGAATAATTTTATTATTGAACAACAACCATGTTCTCAATGAACCCCAAAAAAACTCATTAATATCAAAGCTGAATGTTTTTGGAAGTAGTTTTTAGTTTTAGCTATTTTAGGGGGATATCTGTGTGTGCAGGTGACTATTACTGTGCATAATTATTAGGCAACTTAACAAAAAACAAATATATACCCATTTCAATTATTTATTTTTACCAGTGAAACCAATATAACATCTCCACATTCACAAATATACATTTCTGACATTCAAAAACAAAACAAAAACAAATCAGCGACCAATATAGCCACCTTTCTTTGCAAGGACACTCAAAAGCCTGCCATCCATGGATTCTGTCAGTGTTTTGATCTGTTCACCATCAACATTGCGTGCAGCAGCAACCACAGCCTCCCAGACACTGTTCAGAGAGGTGTACTGTTTTCCCTCCTTGTAAATCTCACATTTGATGATGGACCACAGGTTCTCAATGGGGTTCAGATCAGGTGAACAAGGAGGCCATGTCATTAGTTTTTCTTCTTTTATACCCTTTCTTGCCAGCCACGCTGTGGAGTACTTGGACGCGTGTGATGGAGCATTGTCCTGCATGAAAATCATGTTTTTCTTGAAGGATGCAGACTTCTTCCTGTACCACTGCTTGAAGAAGGTGTCTTCCAGAAACTGGCAGTAGGACTGGGAGTTGAGCTTGACTCCATCCTCAACCCGAAAAGGCCCCACAAGCTCATCTTTGATGATACCAGCCCAAACCAGTACTCCACCTCCACCTTGCTGGCGTCTGAGTGGGACTGGAGCTCTCTGCCCTTTACCAATCCAGCCACGGGCCCATCCATCTGGCCCATCAAGACTCACTCTCATTTCATCAGTCCATAAAACCTTAGAAAAATCAGTCTTGAGATATTTCTTGGCCCAGTCTTGACGTTTCAGCTTGTGTGTCTTGTTCAGTGGTGGTCGTCTTTCAGCCTTTCTTACCTTGGCCATGTCTCTGAGTATTGCACACCTTGTGCTTTTGGGCACTCCAGTGATGTTGCAGCTCTGAAATATGGCCAAACTGGTGGCAAGTGGCATCTTGGCAGCTGCACGCTTGACTTTTCTCAGTTCATGGGCAGTTATTTTGCGCCTTGGTTTTCCACACGCTTCTTGCGACCCTGTTGACTATTTTGAATGAAACGCTTGATTGTTCGATGATCACGCTTCAGAAGCTTTGCAATTTTAAGACTGCTGCATCCCTCTGCAAGATATCTCACTATTTTTGACTTTTCTGAGCCTGTCAAGTTCTTCTTTTGACCCATTTTGCCAAAGGAAAGGAAGTTGCCTAATTATTATGCACACCTGATATAGGGTGTTGATGTCATTAGACCACACCCCTTCTCATTACAGAGATGCACATCACCTAATATGCTTAATTGGTAGTAGGCTTTCGAGCCTATACAGCTTGGAGTAAGACAACATGTATGAAGAGGATGATGTGGACAAAATACTCATTTGTCTAATAATTCTGCACTCCCTGTACATTTTTTTATGTCATGTGTCACAAACACCAGTGACTGAGGTTATTAGACCAACAAACTGTTCTTTTATGTGTTATTGTTCCCATTTGGATCTGATTGATCTGACTTAGTGAAAATGTAAATTGATGTGAAATAATCAATACTTTCCCTCAATTGTCTTAAACCTAAATGAGCCTGTTTTGAAAATGTAAGGAGTAAAAGTAAAAAGTTGTCAGAAAAATAAATGGACAAGTAACAGATACCTGAAAATTTAAAATAGTACAAAGTATAAAAACAAAGTATTTTTATTTCATTACTCACCTCTACCCAGCAGACAGACTAAACACATGTAACCTCAAGTGGCTACACTTACTGAATTGTAGGCTAAACCAGCAGTAAGTTAACAGAAAGCAAGTTTTCCTGTTTGCCTGAATGTACAAAAATATGTTGTGAAAATGTACGCTACATTTTCTTTCTGTGTGTATTCCACTGTATAACTCAATCATACCCTGAGGTATCATTTGTATATCCTTTAGAAAACAATATCCAAACTCTTTCCAAAACTTGCTTTACTACAAACTACACTAAAAGCAGCAGTAATGCAAAAATCCTCAAAAAAAGACTAGTCATAAGCATTTAACCTTCATGCCTAATTTCATGCATATATAAATAGGAACTTGATTCTCTCTCTTTTTTTTTTTTCTCTACACCTGTATTTCTCGCACACCAGCACCCGTGGAACTTGAGGGAGCAACAAAGGAGAGTTCCACATTAAATAAAAAATGAGCAAAGCGAGGGAAGTTTCATTATTCATATCACACTGGAATGCCCAACTCCCCAGCTTCCCGAAGGGAACACTATGAAATTTCAATTGGCATCATTCTATGTGTTGAGTTTTAATGTCAATATCGCAGACAGTCTTCAACAGCCTCGCAGCCTCCCTTCTGACTCCAACAAGAAACTTCAAAGGAGCACTTCGCTGAATCCCTCAGTCTTGCATTAAAAATGTTAACCTTGGAGACATGCTAACTACCCGGCCGTGTACGTTGCCGAATTCCAATGAAGAGCCTGATCCTTCAAGACAAGCAAGAAAAAAGGAGTTAACCATGCCCTCTGCGCGTTGATGTGTCCATCTTTTCATGTGACCACTGGTCTGCCTCTCCACTTGAATCTACAACTTACATGCCTTTGTGTTCATTCTTAGAAAGCCTGCTGAATCAGTGCTATCTTTTGAAAATTTTAAGATGAACACTGCTGACATTTATTGTAAGAAATCGCCAAAGACACATACTGAGCCTTTTGTTCTGTAAGACTAACACATGGTGGCACACATAAGTAAATGGCAGGGAATAAGAAAGAACCTCTAATTAGACGTGGTCTGAATGCAGAAACAGCAAAAAGTCACCAAAAGGAAAAGCTGAACTGGTTCTTTTGGGGCTTGTGTGACTGCTGCTCACTTAGCCTCAGGTGTGGAGCTCTAATGGTTGGCAGCAAAAACTCCACCTGAGTGCCAATGTGCCCATAATGTTGCCAGAGCTTTGGAGGTAGTATCAGATGCACACTGGCAGGATTATCTGTGCAGGTGCTGTACTTACACTTTGGTATACTACACTGTGAGTGACATATTATCCTCCAGCAACATATGACATGAAATCCCACAAGAAGAAATTACAAATTCCTAAAGTTCAATATTTGCAGCAATTGTCTTTCTTTTCAATGTTTAATGTATAATTCCTATGGACACAGTGTGCCTGCCATTAATAACTGACTTATCATTGCCAGAGAGTAGTGTCAATACTGAAGCTATGAACACAGCAGATGTACAGACGAAACACTTCATTAGGTACACCCGTCCAACTTCTCATTATTTAATCAGCCAATCACATGGTAGCAACTCAATCAATGTAGTCATGTAGACATGGTCACAATGACCTGCTGAAGTTCAAACAGTAGGAAAGAAAGGTGATTTCACTGACTTTGAATGCAGTGCCTGATAAGCTGGTATAAGTATTTTAAAAACTGTGGATTTCCTGAATATTTCCCACACAACCATCTCTAGGGTAAAGAAAATATTTTGAAAAGGAGAGAATATCCAGTGGGAGAAAATGCTGATCACCAGATCCCAAATCCAATAGAGCACCTTTGGGATGTGACAGAATGGGAGAGCAGCAATTTTGCGACGCTGTCATGTCAATACAGATCAGGATCTCCTGGGAATGATTCCAGCACCGTAGGATCTATTCCCTGAAGAAATATGTTACAATACAAGGTTAGCAAGAAGTACTGAATAAAGTGTCAGATTAATGTATTTAATCAAGAAAGTGATACATTATATCTCTGCTGTACAAAATATCAGACTGACCTCTGTGAAAACAGCTTTCCAATATTCTAATTATTATTATGATGCCCTCAGGGTTTTGAAATTATTTATTGCTAAAAAGTGATTTGTTTCACTTAAAGGGGAAAAACTTCTTTTTAACCTTATATAAAAGTTATGGTACCACTCATAAATATTATTAATAACTTAAATTAATAAAAGTAAATTATATAATATTTAAAATGTCTGTTTTAATTTTAAAAAAATGAAAAAGAAGAAAGGAAGGAAACAGTTCTGTCTACAGAGGCCTGTGTGAAAGTGGCAGGCTTTGCCCCATCTGTTACAGCCGATGACAGGCCCAATAGTTTTAAATAAAAATCTGGTTGGATGTCAGTCTGCCCTCATTTCATTTGAATTAAACTCCATGCAAAGACAGAAAAAAATCCGCTTTCCCTCTTGCCCTCACTTAATATATGGAGAGGTTTGAATAATCCTTATAAAGTTCATCTCATGCAGCTGGGAATCTCAAGCAAAGCATTTATACATAATGCGAGCTGTCCATCTGATAGACCTGTAAGGAATAGATTATCATCATCATCCCTGCACATTTGGAACACCCACACAGTCTCTCAATCGTCACATTTAGAGAGGGCATGAATGGGAAGGAAAATGTCATTAGTGAGATAGGTAATCTGTTTCTGGAAAGGAATCAAAGATCATAATTGGATTTTCTTCAAGGCTGCTCAAAGATTTTCGGAGTCTCAGCCCACTACCATATTAATGATTGTAAGCTGACTGAGCTTGCGAGTGAGCTAGGTGAAAAATTGTTTCTGCTACAGGTGCCCACCTTTAACTTAAGTCCAACTGCAATGACTGCACCATCACAAAAAATCCTCCTAAGACGTTTAGCCATTTAAATGGATTCACAGTACGTACACTGAGTAGTATATGAAAGATTAGAAAGAAGAAGGGAGGAGCAGGAATAAAAAACTATATATTTTCCCACAACCTAGGCTTATTCTTGAGTACAGTAAAAGACTAAGCTGACAGATACCTAATCCCTCCACCAAACAGTGATGGCAGAGTTTTAACGTCAAAAACATAATGGCAGTATTGAACTTCTCCTTATGCTGACACATTATGCATGAACTGAACTGTCGTGGTTCAGGGGGCGTAGACCCAAGGTTTTGAGTTTTTTATATCAACGAAAGTAACAATTTTTTCTTCTTTTATGGCTGCTTCACATCTCCTGATTTTGCATCCTTACAAAACATTGTATTTGTTTTTCTAGGCTGATGTGGTCTTATGATGTAACAGCCTGTGTCAATGGGACCATCTTGAAACTGGATTAACATGCTGACTGTCCAATCAGCTCATTACTATATTCTGGAACTTGGCATTCATTTTAATATCTAGACTTCTGTATAGTTTTGCATGTGCATCTCAAATGACTTGTGCTATTTTTGTGGGAAAAAAGTTTGTCCACACACCGACATAAACTCCTGGTAAAATGTTGAAAGCCACATGAGCAGAACTCATCCCCCCATAATTTTTAAAAACTTCTGGTCAAACTGAGGAAATCTGTTTATTATGAGTAAAATCAGTTTTTTTCTCTGTCAGTTTAACAGTTTCTGTTGTGCCTGTCACTGTTCCCTGTCTGTTTTCTTACCTGGTTCTTCCTGACCTTGTACTTTCTCCTCACATTCCCCTCTTTCCTCTCTCCCTCTTTGGACTGACAATCATACACAAATAGATTGTATTCAATTAGATGAAAAATTACATTAATATGAAAAAATACTATTAAGATCACTAACAAAAAGTCCTCTCTCAGTGTACTTTCAACCAAAAGGCAAATAACCAAACCACATGAACATCTAATAAAAGATATAAATATTGAAACACTGATCCAACATTATTTTTGATTGACGGCTCATTTGATTTTACACTTTTACCTGAATGTGGCTCCTTTTTTTGAAAAAACTTCCTTATATCCCTTATGAACCTGACTGTCTCTCTGTACACAAACACACACACACACACACACACACACACACACAAACACACACAACAGGAGTTATAAGGTTAATGGGCATTCAGTCAGTTAGCTAGTTAGTATCCATTTCAAACAGGACAGTGGTAACAACAGTAGGCTACGGACAATTTTAAGTTTTAGATTTTAAATTAGCTATATACATTTCAATGGGAGCAACAGGACATAAAATGTGCTGATTTTACTACAGAGCAGGAGGGATTGTAGGGTAGCGAACATCGTCGGAAAACACGTTTTCAACACTGCAGGTTACCTGGGTGTAATGTTTTTCAGCTAAAAAGAAACATGGCCTGACTCCTACCTAACGATATAAGAGTAACTGAAGGTTTAATGCAGCTAATATGTTTTAAGCCAGGCACTCACACCTCCACTCTGCTGCGTCTCAGCCACCATCGCTCTGGCAGCAACGGAGCTAGAGCCAGAGTAGGGGAGAGCCGAGCTGGAACAAACCATTTTGGGAAGAGGGGGGGGTTAGCTGTACTTTTGTTGTTAAAATGTTATGTCTCAACCAAGTACTGTATGGTTTTTATATTTTTAGCAGTGTGTCACACAGATAGCAAATATTGTCCCAAAAAAGTAAGAAATCTTTGGGGGTGCTTTGATTCATTTTGGGGGGTGCTTCTAAAATCGCCCCTGGTTGCAATCAAGTTTATTCAAAACTGCTTTTACAAAATTCTTAATTTATAATAAGCCAGAATAATAATCAAGTAGCTCAGCCTTTTAAGACAGATAGAAATGTGAAGCTTACTTTTGTCTACCCCAACAAGAAATCAACAACACGCTGCTTAATGGACAGGGCACAGAAAAACTTTGTAAATGTGGCAATTATTGATCGTCTATGGTTTTTGTAGTGTGCTCATACAGGTTTTGCAAAACAGAATTTACTTAAGAAAGCTGCAACGGATTACAAGAAAAAAAAGAAAAAAAGAACTGACAATACAGCTTTAACAGGGCAGAGGAGCATTGCAGGTTATATAAGACATGAATACCCTGAGAAGTTAACACCTATGGTATAGAAAGCTTTCTGACATGTCAAATCCCTCTTCTTCAGACCACAGCTTGCTAATAAGCTCTACCAGACTTCTAATGTGTTGAAGGTTCACAGATGGAGGATTTTATAGAATACAGTTTTATTATAAAGATTTTTTTTAACCTTGATGCTGACACCGGCAGATGTTTTAACCAGGCTGCTAGATAAGACGACAATGTATCAATCAGAAAAGAAAGTTAACTTTAGAATAAATGTCTTCCTTTACAGTGTAAACATCTCAGACCTGCGCCTCATTTTCCCATGCAAGTTTTCTTTTTATTTAAAGTTTGCTGTAAAATATTTATTAATTGAAACCCAATTATAATGATCTTGTGGCTGTGGCTCTGGATGTAGAGCAGGTCATCTAGTAAATCGGAAGGTTGGTAGTTTGCTCTTTGTCTGCTCCAGTCTGCATGCCAAATATCCTTGGGCAAGATACCAATCCCAAGTTGCTCTCCATTGAATCCACTGGAGTATAATTTTGTGGAATGGTGGATAAAAACACACCTGAATGAGGCAAGTTGTATAAAAACACTGAGAGCTCAGTTGGAGTAGAAAAGCGCTGTGTAAGAACAAGTCCATTTAACATTTACTGTCTACTTTGAGAAATTGCACTGGAGTTTGTTACTGTAACAAAGGTGTAACTGCACTGGAAGTCACATAAAGCACACAGGGTATTTTTGTGACTTTTCAAAGTAAAGTTAAATCAAGCATTAGTTTGATTATTAAAGGGATAAAAAAGTCAAGGTGGAATTAATGGAATAGCTTTTGCTTAATTTAATTTTAATTGTTAAATGTTGAAATTTCTCAGCATGTAACATTTAAGTGAATCTCATTACTTATTTTTAAGGTTTTATTGATGTAATCGGTTGTGTGGGAAGCTGCAGCATATCTCTGCTAGGTGGTTGCCAGTGTCTAAGCAGATGGCAGCTTGGCAGTTATGGAAGAAGGTAGCTATAATCTGAAGTAGTGCCATTTTGAAGGGCTTTGAAAATTGCTGTAATGGTGCAACACATGAAGCACTATTACAGCAGTGTTATTTCTCTCACAGTTGTGGTCTCTCAAACTTGTGTTTTATTACAATTATACACTAGGCTAAATCAAGCTCTGGGAGAGCAGCAGAGGTATGAATTTAGGCGATAGCAGGCAAAATACATATAAAACTTCTACAGTTTTACCACCAGTAAACTCTTGTTTTCCTTTGTTTTTTTTAATCTTTCTGAATTAAGATGTAAAATTAAGAGCGGAGCAGCTGAATCTGGCAATCTATATTGATGTTGCATTTCTGAGTGAATTTCTGAGTGTTTAAAAATTACTTCTTATGGTTCATTGTCTTTTCCTCCCACTAAAGCTGCACCGCCCTTGGTTGTTGGCTGGACGGATTTCTGATGTCACTCTTGCCAAATCCTGGAAAGCTTAATCTTTTGCAAGCCTGCATTACAGGACTAGTCCTGAGGAAATCATTCAGAAAGTGCATAAAAAGAGACATTTAAGACAATCCAGCCAGAAATAGTAAAAACAAGAGTGATTCAAGACTTTTTTTTGGTGACAGACTTGTGGATGGATTATACCTTGTTACCTTGTTTGTCAACAATAAAACAAAACACATGAAAACAGCATAAAAATGTAATTACTTCTTGAACAACAGGTTAACCATGTACTCACCAGTTGTATGGTTTCCTAGACACTTACTTACAAACACTTTTGTTTTCAAGCAAACAGTTGAATTTATGCAATTACACAATATACTGTATTTTGTTTCCAGCTGTGGATAATATAGTGGATACAACTGCATATAATTTGGTAACTGCAGTGATATAGAGGAAGTTGGCGTCTTCTCTAGCTTTCATGATATTTAGTTTAGTTTACTCTCCAATAGATTGTTAAGTTATAAGTTAGGTGACTAAAAAAGAAAATAACTAAAAATAACAAATAAACATATAAATGAACTAAAGGAAGAATCATAGTTTGAATATCAATATGCTCAATATGCATTGTGCAGTGACAGTGACATATTATGATACATGGTAATAATGACTACAGACTGAATGTCTATAATGTGTGTATATAATTGACACAATGTATAGGATAATCAATAAGATTATGAACAAATTACTCTGGAAAAAAGGATGACATGATAAATCAAAGTACTAGTACTTTTAGAGACGGCCTCTCCTTATTTGGTCAGGTTCCTCGAGGTCATGCACATTACATCACCGTGCCGATGACCCTAGGACCTTTGCTCTAGCTTGTCCTATCAGGCTGCTATTTATGTCTGTAAATGCTAAAAGGTCAGTCAGACTGGCTTGAGGTATAAAAGTAGAAAGGACCTTAATAGTAAGAAGGGGTAAACACATACAAACTTTTGAATAAAATACACATGAGTGAAGACCTGAAGAATGAACTACAAAGCAAAATGGGTTTCAGAGGGATAATGAGAATAAAGCTAAAGTTTTGCTGGCTTGATTATCATGGCAACGTGTGCTGAACACATACCCGGAAGCATAAAGCCTGGGTAATTAAGAACGTTCAAAACAAGAATTGTAATAGTCATTATCCCTGAATTTTAGGTTTTATTAAGCAAGTTAGTGGAAAGAAAGCCTGACTTTGTTAAACTCACTTTGCGCTACGTTTCTCAGGTCTTGCAATATTCTCCTAAAAATAACTGTAACCATAGCAGGCAGAGATTATTCCTTTTACTATTCTTTGTCATAGCAGAGCTGAATGAGACTCTTCCTGATAGGGGAGCTTGGAAAGGGTGCAAAACATTCTCCATAAAGAAGTGGGTTATGTGATTTGATAAAATCATATTTTTTCATCTAAGAGGCATTAGCACAATATTTTTTCATTTTTTTGAAAAATATCCCCATTCATATATTCATCTATAGCTACCATTAGACTAAAAGATGACAAAATCTACTAAAGCTTAAATAAAAGCTTATAACACATCTATATAATCTGTACAGAATCAAGTGTGAATTAAACAAACAGAGTGCAAGTACTTTAAAAGTGCATGACTGGAAGAAAGTTTAAATGTTTTTCATTTCAACCAATACTTTATTGTGAATGTATGAACCAATTAACTGTTAACAATGCCGAAACAAATGGTCATGTCTGTCTATGTGCCCGAAGCTCAATAGGCTGCCGCAGCTGGTGTGAAGTGGCCACTGGGAGCACAAGGCAGACTTTAATATCTCCCAGGGATTTTTCTGTCTGGTTACATTTTTGTTGCATCATGTCTCCATGCTTCTCTGGTTAGAGGCTACTTGTGCCGACCCATCCTCTCTCCATAGAATTACCTCGCCATAAAAAACCCCCCTCATTAACCATTTTAAAACCAATAAAGACTGAAGAGATGTTTAAAACCTATCCTTGTTAAGCTTCACCTCAAGTTATGTGATCTCAGTCATTTAAACCACATACTCCAGTTGTACCATGAAAGATTTATAGTATTTTTAAAAAAGTAAAACAAAACGGGACAGGAATGCATCATTGGATGGGTCACCACTCAACTGACTTACTGATCTTTTTACTTAGTCAGCATTCTTCTGCCTTCATTTTGATTTAATTTTGATGTACAATTTTACAAAGACATCTTGTTTAACTGTCATGTTAATAACATCTATTCATGTCCCAAAAGCAAGACAAGAAAACAATGCCAGCCACCATCCCAGGTTTGGTATAAATAATAATCATCCTAAAATAATAACAACTTTAATAATAAATTTGCATCATATATTAAGTTGTAGTGTTTTCTGGTGCTCTGGTTCAAAATGATAATATATCACTAGGCCATATGTGCATACACTGAGATACCAGGGGAATCGTCCCTTACATAGCACCATTCTCTGCCCTGTGCTGTGAAATGCTAATTTCTATTCTAAAATTTCAAACAGAGCAGTGTTTGAGTCTTTAATCACCCCCAGGTAGGCAGAATCACCTGTAGTGGTGGATTTCCAAAGGCCATTTATATTCAAGGTTGATTACTTGTAGGGTGTCATTTGCATTATCAGAGACTCAGCACTAATGAGACTCATGGTTTTAGGCCTTAATTGGATTGCTTCACCAGTCCCTTATTGATATTTGCATGCCACAGTTCATCATGATAAGTAATGAGAAGATTATTCACCAGAGGTAGCCAATTGCAAACTCCATCTGTGAAGTAAAAAGAGCACTGTCCATGCTATGGTTCCCATGGGGGCTGAGAGAGGACAGTCGCATGCAATGACAAACATACATGGCAACACATACATTACAGAAAAATGGCATATTCCAGCCAGAGCCTGACAACTGATCAGCCTTTAGAGCCTATATCAAGCCCTGTTTATATTTCAAGAGGCAGTTGTTGTTTACCAGCTCAGTGCTATTATGGCTTCCACAATAAATAAATTACTACTGTTCAAGCCAACCAAAGCAAACATCTGCCAGGGAGCAAGGCAAGGGGATTAAAAAGAATGTAGCTTAGCGAAACATAATCTGAAAAGAAGCATTTGCAAAATAAAAGACCTGGGATAGAAGAGGCTTGGGAACCTATATGGCTAATTTACCTGATAAGAAAAGAACACCACTTCATAAATAGACTACGTAAAGCACTCACAAAGCCATCAATCAGACTCACAGAAGGCGTCAGAGTTATTATAATTTATGTTTCACTACAAAACAAAGCGAACAGCTTGTTAGAAACATGTCAACAAAGCTATGGGACCAAACCTTTGACTCATTAAGGCAGATAATAAAAACCTGCTCATCAGGAAAGCATTCTTCTAAAATGAAAATGACAAAACATTCATGAAATGTGGTACAGATGGTGCTTTTGCTGCAGGCATCAGAGTGTGGAGGCACTTTGGCTGGAATTCAAAGAAAAAAACATTCTGTCATTACAACTTGTCAATTAGAAATTGCAGGGAATAAAACCATTTATTTTTCAAAATTGCCATGGTAATGTACACGACAGATTCTGTACATGTTTCTATCTGTGCAGGTTACCTAGATTTATGAATCATCTGAGTTAAAATGCAAAAAACCCCCCCCAAAAAACGCTATTACATCAAAGGTAGCGCTTGTTTATGTTTTGTTTTCTTCAAGGGAAATCGTGTCTATTTTTATGTGCAGGAGATGAGATGCAGACTTTGCAGACATCTGAATTCGCACATGGTGGCTTTAGATCCACCCAGCAAAATTTGTCATTTGGTTACCTTCAAAGATTGGAACTGCAACTACCAAATCAAGAAGAGAGGAATGCTGGCATGTGTGGCCTCATTCCTGCTATCATCACTCCCCTGAGCGTCCACTGTGGACAAACTCTGAGGTTCGTGACTGCTGATTTGGTGTAGTGTGAATCCCATTAAAAAACATTCCTCTCAGCTTGATAGTCAGCTTTCCGAAAAGTAAACAGGACTTGCAACCAAAACACACATTGCTGTTGCTGTTTCCCTGATTTTCACTTTTTCCCCCAAATCCATTTCAGCACCTGAGGGGTTGATTTAATGGATGGATAGATAACATGGATTTAATGGATTCAGGGGCACATAAAAGTCTGTCTTTAAAATGAGAAGCCATTTTCATTTATGTTGCATTGGGGTCTTTAAAGGACATCCTATTTGCGTGGAGAAAGTGTTTTGCTGCAATGTTTTAAAACCTGACTGTCATGTCAGACATGACTTGGCTACATCTGCAACTGTCAAAGCCTTGGTGCCTTCTGACCTGAACTCGGAGATGGAAAATGCCCAGAGCAGCATTTGACACTTCAGTGAATCTCATTACCATAAAGCATGGTAGAGAAAAAGGCACATTTACGCAGCATGAAATATATAACAGTGCCCCCCCTGCCAGCTGTGCTGTCATCGCTCACGGTGGACACATGACATGTTCCGCAAAATGAGCATAAATGTTTTGGAAAATTAATCGATAGTGAAAATGTTTGCACGACTCAATGTGGTTACTTGTGGTATTTACTTTCTTTGGAGGTGTTGTAAATGAATAAAAGCAATGACAGCCTCCTGCGGTGCTCACCGATGTGGTGTTGGTCTCAGAGTGGTCAGTGCAGCATAAGCTTGGCTGAGGCTCCTACTGCTTGGCCTCTCCTGCTCTATCTAATCACTCAGACATGGCCAGGCCTCAGGCATGCTGCCCTAACTCTACACTAGCTTCGGGCAAGGTTGAAGCAGAGGGTACATTGGCTAAAAGCGCAGCCACAGTCATATCCCCAAGATTATCTACAGTAACACTTAGACATCCTCTGCACTTCTCAGCTTTTTTTCACTCTTCTCGTTTATCTCATTCTCAGGTTGGTTTTATATTCAAGTAAAATGGACAGTTACTTTGCAGAATAAATTCTCAGCAAATGAAACATGAGTTATCTGAGCATAATATCGGAATATACACTCAGGAATATACACTCAGGGCGGAAGCTAGATTACATCTCGGATCAGTTGGCTGCGGTCGTGAGGTCTCAGAATCTGCTCTGTGAGCAATAGAGTGACAAGATCACGGGATCGACGGTTAATAACATCATGGAGAAACTCGCAGCTATTCAAAGGGAGATTGAGAGACCAGTGTCGGAGAGAAATTCTCATGAGTTGTTTGCAAAAGAAAAAAGAAAAATCACCATCATAATGCGGCTACCCCTTCGGCGCCAGCTGTGGGCTCAAGGCTGGAGCTGAACAAAAACTCCCTGATAACGACTGTGTTTAGACTGTTCCTTCCCATTCCATACAAGGCCACCTGGGTTGGCTGGAAGACTGTTTACTTAGCCTGGCAGGGCGAAGGACACTGTCTCAGCTGAACTATGGACACGCACACACATACATATACTGATACTGATAAGCACTCACTGACGCATCACCCTCCCTACCCAACGCCACCTCCAACGCTTACCTCCCCCATGATGTGGACATCGGGTCAGCTGGAGGCGCAGTCGAAGATTGCAGCGGTCCCAGATCAGATGTACGCACTGGAACACTTTCCCGTGTTGCTTGTCTGTGTTTATTGTGTTATGTCTGTTGATATCTGTGCATTCCTGTATTATCCTTTTGTGTTACACATTTCAATGTTTTTTCCTCGCTACCTGGCCTGACCTGTCTCCCCAATGTGATGTTTGTATTGTATGTACGGTCGGCAAGGTCTGTCATCTCGGTTGTGGGCAAAAGACCTGCAACTGACAAATAAAGGCTATCTCATCTCTCATATAGATTGTCAATCAATTCAGTGTAGCACAGACCTTATAATTCTCTTCATGAATAAATCTCAGTAATTCTGTTCATAACCTTGTTCATACAAGACAAATAAAAATACAAATTAGAATTAACAAATTTTGACACATCAACTTCAAATTGCAAATTCCTTCCAAATTGTAAGGAAATTTTCTCAATGACATCACAGAACCAATTTTATGCAAACAAACTTTTTTTTGTCTTTGTAATGACCAAGAGTTTTTGTAATACAGTTTGGAAGAGATCAAATTAAACAAATTAAAAGAAAAGCAAAATCTCACCACCTCGACAAGCATGAAGAATAATTATATGATACAACCACATAATTGAAGTTATATGTGAAAATTCTTCTCAGTCCAAATGTCTGACTTATCTCTGGAGTCTTGAAGTGCCTCATCCAGCTATAAACTCAGATATATTGCATCAGTAATCTCTCCACCTCTCTGTGTGTCTTATTGGCCGCAGGTCTATTGAGGCATCAAAGCAGCAAGGGATCTCAGAAAAGAGAGGCCTCCTCTGTGCCTCCTCTGATGGTCTAGCAGATGCATCATTATCAAAGCAGAAATGAGTGGGCATGGGCGAGCGACTGTTGAAAGCTTCCAATTCTTTTTTTAATTTAAAAATTTAATTAAATGTTTGACCCTCAGGAAACTGAGTATTTCTGTTGGGTTTTTTTGAAAAAATGAATATTACTTTTACATTGTATATATAGGGATGTAGAAATTGAGAGCTTCGCCTTTACGCTCAGCTCTCTTCACAACGGACAAGTACAACATCCACATCACTGCAGCCACAGCACCGATCCGTCTATCGATCTCCTTCTCCCCTCACTCTTGAACAAGACCCGGACATACCTAAACTCCTCCACTTGGGGCAATAACTCCTCACTGACCCAGAGTGGGCACTCCACCCTTTTCTGGCTGAGGACCATGGCCCTCAGGAGGTGCTGATTCTCTTTCCTGCCACTTCACACTCAGCTGCGAACCACTCCAGTGCAAGCTGGAGACTACCACCTGATGAAGGTGGTGGTCTGATGAGTAGAACCACATCATGAGACCACCACCTGATGAAGATGGTGGTCTGATGAGTAGAACCACATCATCTGCAAAAAGTAGAGACAAGATTCTGAGATGGCCCATGAAAGCTTTCTGCCACTTGGCTACGCCTAAAAATTCTGTCCATAAAAATAATGAACAGAATTGGTGTTAAAGGGCAGCCCTGGCGGAGTCCAACGCCCACTGGGAATGACTCCGAGTTATTTCTGGCTCTGCGGACCAAGCTCTTGCATTGGTTGTATAAATATTGAATGGCTTGACACCCAATACTCCTGAAGCACTCCCACAGAAGACTCCAAGGGACACGGTTGAACGCCTTCTCTAAGTACACAAAACACATGTAGACTGGTTGGCCAAACTCCACGCTCCAACCAAGACAGCCCTACACCATCGAGAGCATTCAGGAACTCAGGGCGAACCTCTTCCACCCCAGGGGCCCTGCCACTAAGGAGCTGTTTAATTGCCTGAGTGACCTCGCCCCTGGTGATGCAGGAGTCATCCCCCTCGTCCCTACACTCTGCTTCCCCTACGGAAGACATGTCAGTGTCATTAAGGAGGTCCTCGAAGTATTCCTTCTACTGCCCGACAATAGTCCTCAGTCAAAGGGAGCAGCCTCAGCAATTCTCACCAAGGGCAACTCCAGACTGAGGCACAGTCCAGCCCCTCTCCAGGAGATTGGTTCTGGAGTCCAAACAGTGTGTTTAGATGAGCCCGACTATATCTAGCCAGAACCTCTCAACCTCATGCACTAGCTCAGGCTCCTTCCCCACCGGAGAGGTAACGTTCTGTGTCCCAAACTCTAGTCAGTAGCCATGGATTGGCCAGCCACTAGCACACACTGCACCTGATCCGTACAGAGCCTCTTCTGGGTGGTGGGCCTACAGGAGGGTGGGCTCCAGGGCTGGGACCCGGTAACCCTATCCAAGGCAGGGTGACCTTTCCCTTAGATCTAGTTCGCTCTTTGTCTGGTCCCTTTAACCAGGACCAATTTGCCATAGGAGACCCAACCATTGGGTGAAAGCCCCCCGATAACATAGCCCCTGGGATCCCTGGGACACACAAATGGAGGGGAGGGGAGTTTTCTTACCCTTCTAAATTCAAATACATATTCTTCTACATGTTAAACTGTTGTGAGTGGTCGCTGTCAGTCTGCTTTTTACATCAGCTGCCAGTATGTGTCCATGTCTATTTACTGTGTAGGAGGCTGTAAAACTTTGCGAATGGAGTCTGTCAAGCTCACTTCTGTCCAATGATACTAAGGTTAGATGATGATGATATCCTGTTGGTAAGTGCTATGTTAGCCTATAACCACTTGTTGTTGTTTGGCATGTTGTCAGCTGTTTAGAGATGGGAAGGTCACATGTGTAATCTACTGACAATAAGTTTTAATTGTCTGTAGATTAAGATTAATCAGATATATAAGCGTGTTTATGCACATATTTGTGTGCTAGAGCTCTGACTTCAGTTCAAGAGATTAAAGTTCTTTTCCAGATGCCGACCATGTTGTCTCATTCCTTTGTACTTTTGCACTGTTTGGGAGGGAGACCCTTTCCCAGATGATAAAACACAGATATGATCCTTCAAATCTTATGTGTGAAGCTGTAGACATGAAATAAAATTAAATGAATGCCTACAAATTTGTCCTCTATTTGTTCCATATTCTCACATCTTTTAAGGACACAGTGCAAAACATATGCCTGAGTTTATGTCTAGTAGCACTTTAGGAATAACCTTGCAAGCATAAAACAGTATTTTTTCCTCCCTTGTAGGTAGTAAAAAATACTTTTTCATGCCTGTAAATATTGTGTATGTTTTCATAGATTAAACTACAGAAATAGGTAAAAAATTGTATGTTTTTGCAACAGGCTGCCAGTAAAAACACAACACTAGCTTATCCCTTAAATTAGGTGCCTCTTTTATTTTTAACATTGAGGTCAGTGTTAAGTGGTTTAATGAACAAAAATAATTCCTCTGAAAATTGTGAAATGGAAGGACTAATGAGTGAAAAAAAAAACAAAAAAAAAAAAACAGCCAATGTCCAAAGTTTTAAAGTTTCAAAGGCCAAAATACCAGAGAGCTATTGCTCAAGAGAACTTTAAATAAAATGTACAAAACAGTCTGCCTCCTCAGAAGCAAAATATAAAGAAGTGAAGGGTGGTTCAAGAGTTTGGCAAAGTACTGTATTTCATTATTTGTAAGCAATACAATATCAATGGCTGCTTGCACAAAAAAAAAGATTTAAGATATTCAGTTTTAATATGCATCAAAAGGTTTCATAAACCCTGAGCTGCAAGCTCCTACACCATTCCAGTACCCAAAGCAGAGGTTGTAATTAAACCCACACTGAAATATTTCTATCATTTTTGGTCTCTGCAGACAGGAAGGATTCTTGTGGCAAATTGTGTGCTGCCAGCAACAGTATGTGGGGTCAGTCTCTGAGGCGTGTTTAGCTGGGCTGCCTTATCCCCTGTTCAATCTTGCCTTTTGTTTTCCTTCATGAAAATAAATGAAACAGTGCAGTCATCTGCAGAGGCGAGCAGAGCCCTCTTGACTGAGGAGGCCTTCGGGCTTCGTCAGGCTTTTCCAGCACGTTGTCATGGCAGTTCAGAGAGAGTGAGGGAGAACATTGCAGCCCAGTGCTGCTGTGGAATGACAATAGGAAAAGGGCTACGGAGGGGATTGCTAATGCAGAATGCCAATCATAGCAATGTTGTTCTAATGTGCTGTATGAAAGACAGGTAATGGAAGCCTGAGACCAAGATCTTCCTGAAGGACAAAAAGTTATTAACAGAAAAAGGCTGACAGAAGTGGACTGTGGTAAAGAAAATATGATACAATGTAAATTATGTTTTATAGACCTATATCTATCTCTACAGATGTAGATTTATGTATATGGAGATCTACAATGAATGAAAAGAAGAAATGATAGAGATAGGCTAATCAGTTGTGTCAGTCTGTAGTTAGTCTGTCTATAAGATAGTGACAAATAATGATATATCTGCAATTAAAAACAAAACATTACCACTATTCAGCTATTCCCTCTATGACAAAAGATCCCCACTACCTTGGATGAGAATAACATTGCTGATTAGAAAGCAGAACATTGAGTGTAATGATGCTTAATGACGCAGTTCAAATGGGCTGCCCTCAAGTTGAATTCAAGCTGTTAGATCAGAAAGTTTTACAGAGTTTGTGGGGGTCTTATAGTTCAGCCTTCTTATATGGCTTTATTTGCTCAAAGGCTGAAAGTTTAGAGGGATAAGAAACCAACCCAGGAGAGAGCAGTGAGGTCTTAATGAGTTACGTAACTTCCCTGGCACCGCACATCCTCTGATGTAGGACCAGCCCAAGATTTCGGAGGACTTATATCTAATCCACAGATGGAGGGAGATTTGCAGGTAGACAGGCTAGAATTCTTATTTGACGGCTTTCTTTGTCCAAGCAAAGAGAGATGTCAGTAGCACCTCTTTACAAAGTGACAGACAACGAACATTGCTTTTCTATTTGCTCTGACCTTAAGTGTTAGTAGAAAATATGCACAGGTATATGAAAAGGTTTTGGCAAATCATTAGAACTGCAAATTTAGTTAAAAAAAAGGAATCAGTACTGCAATGTTTCCTGGGCCCATACTTGGCACACAACGTCGAAGTAGAAATGTCCACTTCTAATGTAACACTTGTCGACATGATCTTTTAACATTACTTATTTAAGTATAACCTTAGGTTACTGTGGTCACAACACTTAAGTCTACCCTCTTCGGTTTCTGAAACAAGCCCATCCAGAATATATTTTAGTGTTTACTTTAGTGATGAGACCACAGTCCATGTAGACTGTGTTTGTTCTTTAATGTTGCACAATGCAACAGAGCCTCACCACCTCTCATCGAAACTTCTTGCTGTTCCCCTGCAGCATTTCTGCTGGGCAGATGTGCACCTTTCCTGAAAATGCTCTTGTTCTCTTAAATCTGTCATAGTTAATCTTACCTGCCATTTGTATGAGACATTCTAAAGGATGGAAATTGCAAGCTGGAAGTGCTTTGATATTTTTTTTCATACCCTTCCCTTGCTTTGCAGGCATCAATTTGCTTAATCTTAGGATGCTCAGTCAGTTGCTGAGAGGAGCCTATGGTTGAAAAGTCGAGAATTTATGAGCTCTAAAAACTGTCATTAGTTCACAATCCTAACGACAGTTGTTGACCTGCCTTATGAGCCCTAGCAAGTCAATTAGGGCTAATGAAGTTCTAAAATTTTAACGGGTCTCCAAACTTTTGCACATGTCACAATTGCAGTAGATTAATTTCATATATTTAAAGTTGATGAAACCACAAATATAAATCAGACATTACATGTCCAAGGATGTCACAGAGCTGCTGTGCAGTTTTAATAAAGTCAAATAGAGCTAAATCTACTTGTATCGAAATTGCTGCTACAAATCTTTATCAGTCAGTTAATGAACTGAATGAATAATACAATGGGCTTGGGTTTTATGTATAGATACACACCCTGTGAATCAGAGTTGAACCTGACAAAAAGTGATTTTAAAAATGGTTGAAGCCGTTTCTTTACAGTTTCTTTAGTGTACTTTAGATTTAGTTTGGCTTTTACGACAATAACTTTAAAAACTCTCAAAGCTAACCGAGGAGTTGATTATTGAATGTTTCCTATTTACTTAATTGGGTAAGTAAGAAACATGGGTGCTATGCTAATAAGTTAGTGTAGCTAATCTTAACTGACTTAATCTCTCCAGCTGACTGATCCAAATACTGCAATGCAAATAAAAGACAGTGAGTGAAATCTGTGACGTGTGTAACAATTACATTTGCACATATGTAGAGGTTACAGTTACAAAATGAAACACTTTGAGATAACTGATATTTGTCATGGTTGTGTGAAGGTAGGCAGGAATGGTAGACCCAAGAGCTGGACTCGCGGAGGCAAATTTAACTCAAAACATGCGGCTTTATTGTGGGGTAGCAGACAGAACAGAAAAGTTGGCAAACAGAACACACAGTGAAGTATGAGGGACGACACGACAATGAGCAGGGGCAGATGCAGACACTAAATACAAGAGGTGATCAGGACTGAGAGGAAACAGCTGGGAGACACGGCTGACGCTGATTACACAGACGAGACAGGGAGAGCACAAAGCTGAACGCACTGACATAAGGCACAGACCTACAAAGTAAAACAGGAAGTACACGACAGACACAGAGATCCAGACGAGACACAGAACTTAACAGACACAGACTCATGAGCAGACATAATAACATCATGGACAGACAGAGGGAACACAGAGAAGTGGGACCAGGGCAGGCACAGAACAGAAACCTAACAAATGGCAAAACTTAATGGAATACATAATCAGAATAAACAACAACATAAAATACTATAAAGAAACACAAAACCACGACAATATTATAACAAAGCAGTATATATACAAATTTAAGTGATTTCAATAGAATTCCATTCGTAAACAACTTTGTTTCTAAATGTATATCGTATATCTACACATTGATGAAACCAGCAAAACAAACAACTACCCAGTCACATATCAAAAGCCATGTTCGTCCAGGCAAATGATTCTGATACCAGCCCACTGAATGTCAGTTATCAGTGCTCAGTCAGTTCAGTCAGTTGCCAGTATACCTTCATCTCTAGCTATAATCAGTGACAAACAGAGGTAGCAGATTATGTAGTAGGTGATAAAAACTGTGTTAAGCAAGCAAATGGAAATTTGGACTTTGTGCTTTATGTTGGATTTTTAAGCCAAACAATGATCTTCTCCTTTGCCTAATCAAACAGATGTTGACAGCAGTGATTGGTAACCCTCAGCTTCCTTGTTGATGCACTTATGGTATGAATTTCAAAATCCTACGTTGCCTTGTTCTCAAGTTATCGCATTCACAAGATTTTCAGAAAACTTGACATCTGAACTCTAACCTTGAGGTCATAGTCACTGACATTCAAACTCGTCCGACATTTTTAGTAGATACACCTGTGGTATAAATGTGAAAGTCCTAAATCACTTCATTCTCTGTCATGGTCCCTGTGTCTCCCCGGCCAGCCCTGCTAGGCTACATGTGTTTGTGTTTTTGTTTTCATTTCTCCTCCCTCCTGCTCCTGCAGCACTCGGCCGGGGCGGAGCTCTCTTCGGGCTCCTGCCCTTGGCATGCACACCCGCCACTAATCACTCACCTGTAGCTTATCACCGTTCCTGGACCGTACTAAAGGCAGCAGCTCAGAGCCTCTCGTCGCTGGAATATTGAATCACCACGTTAGTGAGAATCCCAGCTTGTAGATTAGTGAACTGTATTACGCATCGTTAGTGATTGCTTCCCTTCCTGTCTCCAGATCCCCGGACCCTTCCTGTTTCCCCGCAATCTGGGGAATTGAGCATGAGTGAGCTGAGAGTGAGAGCGGAGTGTGAGGAGTGGCTGAGACCCCGTGTGTTTGGAGCATCCGTCCCTTTCCTCATCTACCCGTGGACCCGTGGAAGCCCTTCCCCAATCCCTCACTTTTGTAAATAGCACCTGGTGTGTAATAAAGCTAAAAGACTGTGAACGCAACCCGCTGCCTGCGCTTGAGTCCGTCCCGCTAGCCTCGACAGAATATTCCAGCCACGATGGACTCAGCAGGCTCGTACCCGCTGGCTCAGGCCTTTGCGGCATTGGAGGTGCGACTGGCCCGTCATGAACAGCTGATCACGTCTACACAAGGAGAATTGGTTAAGTTAACTCGAGCACTGTCTCAACATATACCGCTACCTGCGTCTCCACCATCTAATGCACCCACCCTGGAGGAACCTGCCCTGGCTGTAAGTGACCCTCAGCCCACATCCACACCTGCTCCCGTCACTTTTGAGAGATCTCTCCCAACTCCTGAGCCCTTTACGGGCGAGTTGGACAAATGTGCAGGATTTCTTATGCAATGCTCCCTCCAGTTTCGCCAGCAGCAACACTTGTATGCCAGTGACGGTGCAAAAATTGCTTACTTTGTTCAGCTATTATGCGACCGGGCGCTGCGGTGGTCACAAGTCGTGCTAAAATCTAATCCTGACATCTCTTATGCTGATTTTCTGCTTAAGTTCAGAAGCGTGTTTGACAAGGGATCCAGCGCGGCGGCAGCCGGCCACTGGTTATTGAACCTAAAACAAGGTAAGCGGAGCATGGCGGATTATTCAATTGACTTCGGGATTCTGGCGGAGGAGACTGGGTGGGGGCAGGAGGCTCTCATGAGAGCACTGCTAAATAATGTTTGTGAAGCCTTGATGAGTGAATTAATGTTACGTGAGTTGCCTTCTTCTCTAGACGCCCTAATGACTCTTTGGATCCGAGTGGATGAACACCTTCGGGCACACTGGAGCACACAGGACCCCCCCTTTCGGGACCTCCCTGCCCGTGGGGCAGCTATGAGGGAGCCCCGGACTCCTGATGAGCTCGGCCACGGTGGGGGAGAGGAAGAGCCGATGCAATTGGGGTGCTCACGGCTCTCAGCTGCGGAGCGCAACCGCTGACATGCTGCTGGTGAGTGCTTGTATTGCGGCCGTAAAGGCCATTTTGTCGCCACCTGCCCATCTTTGTCAAAAGAGCGTGCCCACCAGTAATTGAGAGGATAGTGGTGGGCGACCTGTCGAGTAACAACTCTCCTCCACGCCTCATACTTCCTGTTAAGCTCACGATCGATACCATCACACACACCCTGTCCGCTCTCATTGACTCCGGCGCAGAACATAACTTCATTGATGCCTCTCTGCTAATTTTCATGTGCCCACTGAAGCTCTGTCTAAGCCCCTACGTGTCTCTGCTCTGTCGGGCCAGCGTTTACCGGATATTACACATGTAACCAGGCCATTAACTCTCGTCCTCTCCGGTAACCACTCTGAGAGATCCCGTTTCTTCGTTTTCAAAGCTCCGCTCACTCCGCTCGTTCTGGGCTACCCTTGGCTGCAGCTACACAATCCACAAATCGACTGGAAAAAGGGGAAGGTGGGGGTTGGGGTGGGGACTGGACTGCCATATGAACTGCCTACGAGCGGCCTCACCTCCTGCGTCACCTGTAGAGCCCCGCCGCGTGCCTGGGAATCCCGATCTATCTGCAGTACCCAGTTTATACCACGATCTCGCTGCAGTTTTTTGTAAGGACCGAGCGCGTTCCCTCCCACCTCATAGGCCTTATGATTGTGCCATTGATCTCCTGCCCGGAGCTCCACTCCCGTCTAGCCGACTGTATAGCCTCTCTCAACCGGAGAGAGAGTCAATGGAAAAGTACATAACTGAATCGCTGGCAGCCGGCATCATCCGCCCGTCCTCCTCGCCAGTAGCTGCAGGGTTCTTTTTCGTTGAGAAAAAGGACAAGTTTCTCCGACCCTGCATCGATTACCGCGGTCTCAATAAAATCACTATAAAGAATAAGTACCCGCTGCCACTCCTCTCCTCCGCTTTCGAGCTGCTCCAAGGTGCTACAGTATTCAGCAATTTATACCTGCGCAACACCTATCATTTGGTGCAGATTAGAGATGGTGATGAATAGGGATGGGTATTGATAAGATTTTCACGATTCCGATTCCATTTTCGATTCTGTTTAACGATTCGATTCTTTATCGATTCTCTTATCGATTCTTATTTTTTTAAAAAGGAGAACACACAGGTCGATTAGCTTAGAACTTTGTTTTATATCTTCTCTTTGAACAAGATAGAAATTTAGGAGTAACATGGCCTTACAAACCCAACAGTGAGATCTTAAGAGATCCACAGCCTAGGGCTCTTCAATGGGGTGTCACAGGGTCCCCAGGGAAAAAAAATTGTAAATGTAAAATAATAAAATAAATATTCTTCTGTAGCAATTACACAAGAATATCCAGTAATGTCCCTGCCTACAATTAAACACATTCACTTACCGAAAATCGGGGGGATCTGCTGTGGCAAATGGGTGCAAGCCTTTGACCACAAACTTAGTCACTGCTCGGTGACATTCGACTATCCTCGCCTGAAAGGAGACGCTACCAGTAGACTGCAGCGAGAACTGCCAGCCAGACTCTGTCTGTCTGTCTCATCATAGTCACATAAATGCAGCGCACAGTAATGGCAGGTTTTGTAATAAGGCAGATCGCGCTAACATAATATGCACTGTTAGCTGATTATTTACCTGCCGTATTAACGGGAGAGGACGTGCAAACGTTACCGCTGCTGCTGGGTTGAGATTCACGAGTCCGGAGCGGAATTAAAAACATGACATTCATTTAAGGTTATCGCGTGTTTTGTGAGCAAATGCTTTTGCATATTCGTAGTGTTTCCTCCCTTAAATGAAATATCTACTTTGCAAGTATTGCAAGTTGCCCCGTTGTCATCCGTTCTCGTAAAGTATAACCAAACTTTTGAGCGTTTGAGCCGCTTAGGCGCCCTGCCAGGTAAATGACGCTCCATAGCGTGGTGGCGTCTTTCGGGCGACTGGAATCGATAAGGGAATCGTTTGCAAAAATGGCAAACAATTCCAAGGAATTGAAACAGTGGGAACCGGTTCTCAACAAGAACCGGTTTTCGATACCCATCCCTAGTGATGAATGGAAAACGGCTTTTAACACGCCTTTGGGGCACTTTGAGTACTTAGTAATGCCCTTCGGGCTCACTAACGCCCCTGCCGTTTTCCAGACATTGGTTAACGATGTCCTTCGGGATTTTATAAACTGCTGCACATTTGTGTATTTGGACAACATCCTCATATTCTCGAAGACTCTTGCTGAGCATGAAACCCACGTCAGGCAAATACTCCAGCGTCTTTTGGAAAATAAGCTTTTCGTCAAGGGAGAGAAATGCGACTTTCACATGGACTCTGTGGCCTTCCTGGGATACATTATTGAGAAGGGGGATCTAAAACCGGACCCAGCTAAAGTACGAACAGTGCTCAAGTGGCCAGTGCCCCCAAATCGCCGACAGCTCCAGCGCTTTTTGGGGTTTGCTAATTTTTACCGCCAGTTTATAAGAGACTTTAGTAAAATCGCTCTGCCTCTCACCAGGTTAACCTCTCCCAAAGTTCCCTTTCAGTGGGACCAGTCAGCCCAGGAAGCCTTCTCTCGTCTAAAGGACCGCTTTACCACCACCCCCATTCTGCGACAGCCAGACCTCAGCCAACAGTTTGTGGTGGAGGTGGACGCATCAGACTCCGGGGTCGGGGCAGTCCTGTCACAACGGAGGGACAGCAAGCTCCACCCCTGTGTGTTTTACTCTCATCGCCTCTCCCCAGCTGAACGCAATTACAACATCGGGGACCGAGAGCTGTTAGCCATGAAGTTGGCTCTGCAGGAGTGGAGACACTGGCTGGAGGGTGCCGCACAACCATTCCTTAACTCCCGGCAAGCCAGGTGGGCCTTGTTTTTTACACGTTTTAACTTTTCCATCACCTACAGGCCCGGCTCGCGGAACGTGAAGCCAGATGCTCTCTCCCAGCAGTTCGCTCCAGCGGACGAGGAGTTGGACCCCGCTTTATTAGCAGCAGTGGTTTGAGGAACACCAGTAATCCTTTTCTTTCTTTCTGTTTTTCTTATTAAACTAGTGAAAAAAGCAACTAAAAAGCTACATACCAGTGAGCCTCTGCAATCAATCTGCAAATGCTCAACAAAGAGAGAACTATAATGTGGTTAATAAAGAAACAACAATGGGATGAAATGTGCTGGTGGACGTGTGTGTGTTTTATACTGTGGTATAACATTGCAACATATGTTAGTGTCAGACTAGACCTGAAGTATGCAGGAATTTTAAGCAAAACACCTTTGCATTTAAGCTTTTAAAATAACTGTATATTCTAAAGTTCAAAAAGCAATTATGAACATAAAAACACATTAAAAATGGCATTGCTGTATTTATTCCTGAATTTTTTATCCAGCGGTTTTATGTCGTACTCAGAAGGTTGCCTCTTTGAATTCAGTTCAACAACTTTAGTGAATCTGCTAAAGTGCATTCAACTGGGAAATGTGCAGTTTTGAAGTAATTACTGATTAATCTCAAAATTAGTTTATATGATTCCATCCCCAGTCAGATGCAGATAAATCTGTGCCTGAATATCCTTACATCTTATAGTCTCCCTCACTCAGAATGGCAGCACCACAGCAGGTGAAGACTTTGGCACAGTTCTTTGTAATTTGAAATTTCCTGACACAACATTTCTGATAAAACTGAATCCTATTTAATACTCAGACATTTGTACCAAGGTATAAAATATGCATCATTTAGGATAAGTGATGTGGAGGATGCTTAGTGCTAATACCTGCATACTAGGCACTCAGCCTGGAAGGCTTCTTCCTCTGCTGTCACTGAAAGTGTACCAAAGTGTTTATTTTTTCATTTTAAAAGGTGTTGCATATTCTCCATCATCAGTTTAATAAATCATAACCTAAATATAACTCAGGTCATGGATATATGGTGTTAATGGAGTAGATGGGAAAGTCTATCCAAGACAGAGCAGGCTTGCGAATGGCCAAGCTGAGGTATGCGCCACACGTTGGACCTGCCAGGGAAAATAAAGTTCACCAGATCACAGTTCACCCTGGCCCTGTATGTAATCAGTCAGTGGTGGGGCCTGTCTGTCAAACCCCTGACAGCTGCCTGTGCCGTTAAATGTGCAGAGATCAGTGGTCATCAGAGCCCTTCGTGTGACAGCTTCTAAACGAGGACTTTAAATTAGTTCCATGGGTGGTGGAGCATTTCGCTTGAGGTCCACTCTGCACAAACATGCACACACTCACAGACACAGACACACACATACCCCAGAAACCTCTATTTCCATCTCCACCTCAAGTTCCTCTGCTTCGGCTGCCACTGCCAACCAGATTCTGTAATTACATATCATTAATGGCTCTTTCCACCTGATATTCTAGTCTGTCTGACACAGTCCTCCTCCTGTCCCACTGTGAACAAGATAGTTGCCACACTGTTATCTTGAGTATCAAAAAGACAATTGTCATGCAGTGAAATAATCTGGTGTGACTGATATAACTCACATGTTATTCTTATTAAAAATTTGTCTCTACAAATAACATTTAAAAACTTAGCACAAAGAGTAAGGAAATTTGTGTTTGGTTGACTATTTTTTTGTCATAACAATGTTTCTTGGCAAGAAATCTTATATTGTTGAAAAGCCAGTTTATATCCAGTTAAATGGTGCCATGTGTAAAAAAAAAAAAAATGCTTTGGTGGGTTGAGTAGCAGAGTTGAGTATGTAGGCTGCGCCCATGAAAACCTTGCCAAATCTTGTCTGCCAATGCCAACATCTTATTTTGCTATTGATTCTTGTTTTGAGCTTCTGGTACCTGATTGGCACCTGATTAGCAGCTGCTGTGAGCATGGGCCCTGCTACAGTGGTCAGTTAGTTTCTCCACAGACAGATCTGGATAGAACCTGTGCCGTAGAGTCTTTTCATGCTGGTGTTCTGTGAAACCAAGTTGTAGCATTGTTTGAAGTGAGCCGTAGTACCATCTCAAAATTGAGGCCAAGTTCCATATAACGAGGTATGTCAGAGACAGGCCACAAAGTAGGCGCCCCGAGAAGATGACAACACAGGAAGACCGTTTCTTCACTCTGTCAGCACATAGGAACTGTAGGCAGTCTTTTACAGATTTGCAGGACAATGTGGTCGACGGTTCTCTACCCAGACAATCTGGAAAAGACTGCACACAGCTAATCTCCGGTCTCATAGGACTGGCAGGAGACCTGTCATGGCTGACCTTCACAGAAACATGTGGTAAATTAATAAATAGTTAAATTGTCAATATGCCTTGTTTTTATCAGACTTTAATAATCCAATCCCAAGGGAAAAAAAGACAACGGTGAAAAAACAGAGAGAAGATTTGACAAGTTTTTCATGGGTGCAACCCAGATACTCCACGCTGCTGCTCAACCCACCAACCCGCAAATCTATTTTCTTTACAAATTTCTTTACAACTTTCTGTGCTCTTCTTCTATCTCTCCTTACCCTCTAACCAGTCATTTAATGGTTGCCCTTCCACAGCCTGCTTTATGGTTTCTTTTAGGTTTCTACAAGCCTTAATTAGTTTTAATTGGTTTTTTGGAGGTTGGGGTTATGGTAGTCTTGTTTTTTCATAAATTTTGAAAAGGAAATATGTTGAACATTGTGCTCCTCAAAAAATAAGTACTTGTATAGATTTTCAATATGTAGTTAAACGAAAATGTTATTGCAAAAGTTGATAGTTTTAATCAAACTTTGTTGAGCTGAGTGTGGTTTACTGTTATAGTTTAAGTGTACCACTACATCCATGTAGACACAGTCTTTTTCCATTTGACAACTCCTTACTCACTTACTCATTGAGCAATCAGTGCAAAGAAAAGGCCAAAGCAGCAGCTTGGTTAGTGGTTATTTTTCAAGTCCTTTGGGAGCATTCCAAATATGGCTGTCAGATGATTAGGATCAATAGCTGTGCCACATGTTATACATTTGAAATAGTATCAAAAGCCCATGTTTAAAAATACCCCAGTGAGGACCAAAACATATGACTGCAGGGCTTGGTGTTGGCTCACCAAAACATTGGACACTCATATCCCAGTACCTCATCCACAAGCCCACCTTGCAACAATTTCTAGAAATCACTCATACACAGTATGGCAGGAGCAGGACTTAGATTTCTCTCATATAATAGCTGGTGTGAAAAACATGCAAGACACAAAGTTTCAAGGAAAGAGTTATGAAATCTTGTGCGCTCTCTTGGTATCTAGAATATTACACCTTTATGTGGCGTAAACTACAAACTGATGTCCAGGTTACTTCTACGATTGCCTGATTTATAATTCATTTGATTGTTGGATTGTGGGCATGTGTCTTGTTCTATAGTCTCTCCTGAGAGATAGATCTTGAGGAAATGCTAAAATAAGAACTCTCTGTCTTCTTGAGTCTTCACAAACACAATGTGAGGACACAGAGGAAGAGGAAAAAAATGTAGAGCAAAATTCAAAAAGAACACATTTCTTTCTTTTTTCCATTCCCAAGCTAAAAGAATATCTTTTTTTCTGTGACAACCCAACAAGACAATCTTAAAAATGAATGCCCCCCTCACCATTAATCCTGTGCAAATTTCTTTAAAATCCAACCCCGAGTGGTCTCTATAATCTAGGATTACATCGGGTAGAAAAGGAAAAAAGAGGCAATCAATCTTCTTTAAAGGTTTTAATCCTTTATGAAATAGACTGGATTATTTCCTTGGGTTAGGCTTTATGGCCAGGATTTAATTCCCTCGAGTTTCAGTGCCAGCTCTATGCATTTCCCTTCTCTCCATGGCTCCCTCTCGCTCTCCGCCAGGGGATCCTTGATTTATAGATATCATTTGACCTGTTAAGGCAACAGTCTGCCAAAAGTCCAAGATTAAGTGTCGATGTCTGGGCTGACAGGGGTTCCTGCTGCTAATTTTACATGATCTATGGGGCTAATACCTGTTCTCCATCCACCCCTTTACATTCTGTAGGGGGTAAGAAAAAAAAACTGCCTTCACTTCGAAGTATCAAGAAATTATTAGAGCCAGTTTTGGCACTCGAGAACCTAGAAAGAGTATTTCAGTCAGTGTTAACATATGGCCTCCAAGAATGACTTCGCTGAGGAATAGAGCAGGTGTACCTCCTCCACAGTTTCAAAGTGTCTTCTTTCTGCAGATTCTTCAAACTGTCCTCATACATTTCTGCACATTGCCACAGTGTGTTCATATATGTAGAGTCACTGAAATACAGTGTAAGAGTGTTTGGAGTAAAGAGAAAGACAAGTGTGTCCCGCTTAAAGAGTCCTTTCAAATCTAGGAATTAAAATACTTCCTCAAATGAGATCTGCAGACAAACACGGTGAATGCTACTATCTGTGATGCACACTATCACAAACAATCACCTTTTTAAGGGTGCTTAAAGGTGGATCTAGTCAACAACTGACATTACATTTGAAGCATTTCAAAGCCCCTGGTGGTAATTAATCCTGGCTTTGCCCAAATTTTACAATTATTCACTAGGTGTGAAAGCTAAATAAATACAAATGAAAAGGCAAATTTTTGATGAAGCCTGCTTGTATTCAAAGCATTTTTTACTTAACCCATTCAAGCAGTGTTATGTTGCATGCAGGGATGCAGGAAAATGGTCTGTGTCTGCAAGTTAAGTGTACAATAACTTTAATTTCAGTACTTTCGCTAAGAATCCTCCAATACCAGACTTGATCCGATCTTTTGAAAAATAATGAAAGGAATCAGTAAATTTTTCTGAATGAATAACAACATTTTTGTTATTCCCCAAAATTTCATTGACTACTTCATTTCAGACTCATTTTATGCTTCGTATTGTACAAATATCATCTGGAGTAATAATGACTATTCATATAAAAGCTCAGAAGAGGTTGCTCACCAGGAACTCCACTTTTTCTTCTGTTTCTCTGTTCTCTCTTCTTCTCTCTGCAGATTAATTAAGCAGGTCATGCAGCCTCAGGATAAGAGTAAATTTTTATCTCTAGTTTTTAACTTGGGTGCAGTTACATCTTTGCCACAATTTTCCAACCCTGGGCAAATTTGCAATGATTTACATGCATTTGTTTTTGCACTGATATTTTTGCCTGTAAAATTTGTTCTATGTTGAGTTTGAGCACACATTTATTCCTCCAGGCTATGCCTTCCTATCTCGTGCCCTTCGAAGAAAAATCTGTAAACTGTGGGACAACCACACAAAGGATGAAAAAAAGAGGACAAGACAAGATTTACATGTGTTTGATTGATAAATTATCGGCTGGCATACAACATGCGTCAAGTTGCAAAAATCACTATTCCCCTGTCCCCTCAATCTTATCCACTGTTCTCTGATCTTCTTATAATAACTCAACAAGCAGTGCCACAACAAAGTCTCCTTGTTCTAAATAACATTGTTTTGACATAAATGAGTCTTGCAAGAATGGAGAAACAGAGAGAAACTGTAAGCCAGAACAAAGCTGAGCAAAACACTGCTGAGACCTTGTGACAAAATTTCATAATTTGCACAGCTGACAAATTAGCAGAAATAAATTGCTTCCAACTGGTTTAAATGAGACTATATTTAAATTCCCTCTGTGGCAAGCCTAAGAGTACTTTCACACCTGGTTCATTTTACCCTGTTTGGGTCCATGAACGTTAATACAGCAGAGATCTTCAAGGAAATGAATGAAATAATAAAATGAAAATTCACATTTTTGTAAAAGCAGTTATCATAACTAAAAAAAAAAACAAAAAAAACATTGTGTCATTCAATAACAGTGGAGAATATCTTCTAAGAATAAATACACAAAATCATATTGGGTTGTTCAAAATTTCCCCAAAATGTGTATCTTGACATTCAAATAACAAAATCATCTACATCTCATCTAGTAGAAGTAATTATGAAACCAGGAGATGGATAATCCCATCTCTGTACTGTATGACACTTGTTAACCTTCTAAGCAAGGTTTGTAGTATCTTGTCGAAAGATATTTTGCATGCAGACTGGAAACGAACCATCAGCCTTCTGATTGGTAGGTGACCTGTGCTACCTCCTGAGCTACAGCCATCACACTTGTCCAGCCATATCATGAAAATTTTAAAAAAAAAGTGTGGGAATTATTTTTGTGTGTTGTCGCTTCTTTTTTTGGCTTAGGAACATGCCATGCAAATAAATTCATCTTTACAATATATTATACACATTTTAGCTAAATGCTGCCTAAGGATTACAGAAATATAGCCTACAGCAAATTAATGAAGAATTCAGTCTGATTAAGCACCAGCCTTACACAAGTAATCTGTCACTGTGGTATATTTATGAGCAATCACAATTTATTTAAACTGTCACGAAAGAGCCAATGCATCTGAAGCATAACATTGCAAGGCACATTTTAGTGTGTTTTACAGCATTTCACAAGGCACTAAGCAGAAAGATAGATAAGAAAGACATTATTTATTCTGTGGCCATCCCATGATAATAACACCTTAGACAAACACTGAGGCCTAATGTTAATGACTTGCTGTAAATCCATTAAAATCTTTTCATAACAACAGGGCTCGCTTTTCTGAAAATCCAGTAGGACTATCTCTAAAGAGCATATTGGAGAAAAGCTGTCACACAGTGGGACCACAGGGAGTGCCTGCGAAGTGTTTAAGTAGGTCCGTATTATGCTGCCGTATCCAATTTATAAAGATGGCTATAGAGCAGCTGATCCATCTCTGCCACAACAATTCCCATCAGTCTTCACACACAGAAACACACAGAAACTTTCTTTACACCACTCCACACTCACACATATAGGACCTCATCCAATGTCAAATAAGTGCTGGAAGGTTAAAGTTCTGTCTTTCAGCTTTAATTAAGATGAAGTTTAGATCAATATTGACAACATTGATCTAAACACTGTTGGAACAGTAACCCTATTTATTCCAAACTAACTGGATGATTGGCTGCTCAAATGCCTCCACGTCATCATTATTTTGTGTATAAAGGAGCTAACCAATATGTTTAGAGTTGATTCTAGATGTGACATTTGTATTTGTAAGTACTTTGTCACTGTCTGTCAACATGACAACTGTGAAAACGGAAGGTTTAAAATCAGAAAACACATTAGAGCCAGTTTCTAGCCATTTCTACAGCTGAGAAGGATTTGAAATCAAGTATTCAAGGATACATTTGTTAGCTAGACCAGGGTCAGATTAACCGGGCTAACATACAGCTAGCCAAGAACCCAGAATGATGTTAAAACTGCATGTATGCTGAACCCAGTCCAGCAACCAGAGCCTGATCTTTAACAGACAACAAAGGAGGTAATCAGCAGTCAGACGTGCAGCATTGTAATCTTCATTTCTACTTGTTTCTACAGTAGAATTGTGGAACAATTGCTTTTAAGTCTCTTTGGGGTGGTTTTTAACTTGCTTTGTGTTGTCGGCTGTATGTTCACATGTAACCACTAAAAGAAAGATCGCCCTCATTAAGATAGGTGTTTGTGCTGATGTGTGGATGTGTGCTGCAGCCTAAGGTTTATGTTGTTAACTGGCAATTATGTGACAGAGCATTTCAGGTCATTTTCAGTGGAACAGAGGAGTAGGTAGGGCAGGTCACCTACTGATCGAAACGCTGGTGGTACAATCCCTGGCTGCTCCTGTCTGCATCCCAAATATCCTTGGGCAAGATACTGATCCCAAGTTGCTCTCCAATGCATCCATCAGTGTGTGAATGTATGTGTTGATACAAAGCACTTAAGCATTAAAAAAATGCTTGGATAATTGAGGCAAGTTGTATAAAGTGTTTTGATTGCTTTCTACAGTGAGTAATATATTACTTTTTGGAGTAAGGACCCCTAACACTGATAATATATATATGCATATATCAATGAAAGCAAAATGGTAACACACTTCTGCACCATCTTAATGGGAATGCCTGTGTGATGGTACTGGATTCTGGACCCAGGATGTTAGTTCTATTACTGTTTATTGTTTATTAATATTCTTTGTTTGGCTCTTAGTTTATTTATTGCTTACATTTTTATTCTAATGAACAAATGCTTAAATCTTTTGGGTCTTTATTTGTCCCGTCCTTGATTGCATTAAGAGTTATTTTGGCCCCTCCATATTTTCTGTTTCTACCTCGTGTATCAGTTCTCCTTTGTTAAGTTTACTGTGTCTGTGTTTCTCTGTTCATCGTTTTTACTTCCTGTTTTAGTCTTAGTTCCCTGTCTCATTACCTTGAATATATGCACCTGTGAGGTTTCCCCAGCTGTGTCTACTTCCCTTAAAACCTGTGTATTTAAAGTGATGTCTTCCCTTTGTTCCTTGTCAGCGCTTCTGTGATCCTCTACTGTGTTCTTGTGGATTTAGTTTGGCCTTGCTTTTTGGATTTTCTGTGTTTCATGGACTTTGCAAACAGCCTCAATAAACAGTTTTGCTTTTTTGTTAAATCCCGTCTGCCTCCCTAAGTCTGCATTTGGGTCATAAATCAAATACATGACAGTCTGTGGCTATACTATAAATCTTTACTGTACACAAAGTACAGTGATTTGCTTTTGTTGCACTGAAAATTAATTCATGAAAATTAACAAAATACAGCAAGTGTTACATTAGACAAAAATATGTAGTTAGTTTTTTTCTAGTTTAGAGAGATTTTCTGGAGCTACTCAAGCTGCTGCTGTGTAGTTCAAGGGTTTGTGGTGCATTATGTGTTTGTCCACCAGAACTCATAACTAGAGAAATGACTAGAGTCAAAGTTTGTCTGCAGCCTATTGACTTATACTATGGTGATATCTTTAGTATGAATGAGAGTGGAGGGTGTGAGAGAAAATGAGGAGCCCAACTAGCTGCTCTTGGACACGATATCTCAGCGATGGAGACAGATTTCCACACAAAATCCTCATTGAGCCTTGCTGGCTTGGGATCCCTTTGATATGAGAATAGGGCTAATCCCTCTAGTTCTGGCTGCTGCCATGTCTTCATCCTCCAAACCAGGTGCCCTTTCATTAACCTTTGACTCATACTGGCACTGCGTTTGAAGAGGCTGGTATTAAATGGGCTTATCCTAGATTGCTGCTTCTGCAGCAGTAAGAGGACTTGCTTTGTTTCTCACAGGTCTGTTAAGGTGCTGAATAGTACAACAGTTCCATTATGTAACGCTCACTTGCCAGCTGGTCCAGGCATGTTGCCCATTGCACCCTATGCGGCAGGGCAACATGCTGTGAAACTCAAATAACATGTAACAAAAGTCAGTGGAATACTGGAATATTTCCAGAACAACATAGACTTTAAAGTACTGGTGGCTGCTAGTAGTACCCCTCAGCCCCTAGTAGATACATCTATTGTAAAAATTTCAAAATCCTAGATGACTTCCTTCTCTTCAAAAGATTTTCATAAAATTTGACCTCTGACCTTGAGGTCGATGTTACTGAGATTCAAACTTGTTGAGTTTTTTAGTAGATACACCTATTGTTCAATTTGAAATTCCTACGTCGCTTCATTCTCAAGTTATCGCACTTACAAGATTTTCAGAAAACTTGACCTCTGACCCCTGACCTTGAGGCTGAGGTCACTGAGATTTGAACTCATAAGAGATTTTTAGTAGATACACCAATGTTGGGCTGCAGCTATCCCTTATTTTTGTAATAGAGTATTCTATCAATTAATTGGGCAATCAGATAGATTTAAATAACAAACAACTAAACCCTTTGATTGTATTTATGTGCCACATTAAAATTAGATTTTAAAAAAACATCTTCTTACATGCAAAAATATATAAATCTCAAGCATAGTCAAAGGTCAAAGTAAAAAAAAAAAAAAAAAAAAAACACTACTCATTACATTACTTTTACATTACCCTGTTACCTGCTGACATTCAGGGTCTAGCAGCTGGAACGGGGTTAGCATACGCTCAGCTTTAACATCACTATGGGTTTGTGGCTAGCTTTGTGCTAGCATGTTGTCTGTGCAGATGCTTGCACAGAGAAGATGTTTTGTTAGCAGTATAATGAAGCTCGTTCTGTTTTGGATGGAGTTTACATTTCAACATCAGACTCTTGTCTTTTTGTGCAATAAAAATAAAAGTTATGTCCATATCCCCTCTTCTAAAAAAAGAAATACTGTAGATCAGTCTACCATCTTCCTCCTCCCAGTGCACAAACTGAAATCGACTGATTGTAGCTTGAGCTCACTGAAAGAAAAAACATGTTTGTTTGATAGTTTTTTTTTTTTCTATCCACCATTGTAAAGATAAGTGAATAGCTATTGTAATGCAAATAACAATTATAAGTGTAATGTAAATATAATATGATTACAGTAAAGTGTAAAAGTGCAGTAAAAGTGTACAGTAAAAGAGATGAAGCCTTTGATAGTGAGAAAGTTTATACCTAGTTTAGCTGTTTCTTAACTTATTAGACCAATGTTTTGAATTCCAAATGTATTGAATTAGTGCAAATGTGACCTGAAGGTGCCGCAATTTTGGCTGAAAAACATAATTTACAATAAAGATTTGGAATTAATAATTTCATTACGTTTGAAGTAATCACGAATGTTATTATCACTTATTTCTGATATTTTTATTTAAAAAGTAATTGAATTAAAATTGAAAGTCCTTTTTTATTTCTCCCACCTGCTTGTGCCTCCCTCATCTGATTTCTGTTTATACGGCCCAATGCTGTACAGGATGGATAACTGTGAATACAGTGCATTTAAAGTTCAGACTGAAATATTTCATGATGTCATCTGTAGCGTTTGCAACAGCTTTGCCCGCTGTGTAACCCCAGACATTCAAAATGCAGGGAGGATTTTTTCTTTGCTTTATCTTAGGTCAATGTTCACCCATTGATTTATTTACTGTTGTGACAGGCAGTAGATTTAATACATTTACTATATGATTAAAACACAGAGTCTGTCTGTTTTGATCTTTCTTGCATTCTGATTGACACAAATACGTGTTGACATTTATTACAATCAGGACAGTTATGTACATTTTTCATATCTCAGATAATAAAACATTTTCACCATAATTTGTCTTGCTTTGATAATGTAAACATGGTTTTTGAATTATTGTCCAAAGACTGCAATTTATTTTGCATAGTGCAAGTAACATTAACGGTAAAATAGATTCCCTGCATATTACTTCGTAACTGTTAAAGAGTTTGCTGTAAGACAAAAAAGCAGAGGACATGTTTAAAATAAAAGTCATGCATTGCAGGAAAATGAACGCCTTTTTATTTTGCTCAGTAATCTGTTTTTATTTTTGTTTTTAACCCAACAATAAGTCAGCAAACTGAAACTACAGCAGATGTGTATAATCAGCTATTTGCTTTGAAAAGGCAACAGGGTGGACATTGAGCACCGGTCCCTGAAATTACAATTTTGTTGTTCAATTATCCATGATACCACAGAGAGATACATCTTGGCCAGAGGCCCATGTGGTCAGTCGCCTCCTGTGAGTGTTGCCTCTCTTTCGTATTTCTGCTGTTGGGAATTATCTAATTGAGTGTAAGTGCTTTGTGAGCGACACACATCAGAGAATATTTAGAGTGATGACTGGTTTGGGATGAACTTCCTGCATGGTCAAGTGATTTATAACAGAGAGAATTGCCGGCTCAGCAATACAACAAACAACAGAATTAGTAACCGGCTGTGCATGAAATTATGCTATTAAGATAATAAGATCATTCATTTTATTGCACTGTGGCAAAAAGGACAAGGCCTGACTGCTGGAAGGCATTTCTGATACAAGCTTGAGGACTTGTTTTTTCTGGCAACAAAGAAAATAATCCATCAGGATGTCTTTGATCCCAACAAGAGAACAAACTATTATTGTGTCTAAACTTACAAAAAGAACCAATTACATGATTGTATCCATAATGTTTCAAAGCTAAGAGAGGTAGAGTAGAGTCTTATCGCTGTTAAATCCTTGTCAAAAAGGGGGCGTTTAAAGGGAAAGCAGCTAAATTTACCCTGATCATTCTGGTTCAATCACTGTAAAGATGGGGCACGTGTTTTAGAACCTTATATTTTAGTAAGTGATAAGGCATTTCCATTTGCATTAAATATACTATTGAATCTGTACACAGTGTCTCATTTAGATGATGAAAAATACATGTTGGGTAAGTGTAAATGCCATTTTTTTCTTTGTTTCTCTGCCATATGTCTGCAGCAAAAATATCCCCTATCCTGACAATCAAAGAATCAACAAATTTCAAATGTCCCTGTTGTAAAACAACGAACAGTTATACCACAGATAAATCCAGGAAGTACCAGTCACAGCAAAGGTTCTACATCTGATGGGAATGTGCTATATAAGATTTTCACTGGTATATGGGACACATATTTTCAGGTGAGGATTGTATTTTTAATACATATCAAACTGTAAATGAGTCATTTGTGATGTCACCTATTTGCTGTTGGGTAAACTTGTAAATCATTAAATTGAAGTAAATGTAATCAGTGCTATTGCAAACAGTAATCTGATTTCAAAATGATCGCCAATGACACAAAAATATGTGAGTGAGACTCACATTTTGTCTCACTTTCAAACACACTAATTGAGCATCCTAAGTGAGCATAGTAGTATTAGTGAATTTTTAAAAAACGTAAGTACTGTAAGACCTGTAACAGTTGTAACATGATCACAATCAGTTCAGCTACAAGTAGCACTGAGTAGCACTCAGTCTTTCTCAGAGATTGATGAGCTCCTTTTTCACAGCAGAATTCAATAAGAGAAGTCTGATCCACCCAGCGGCAATTCTGTACTCAACACAGTCACAGTGTTGCTATCTCAGTCTTTGAAAAGCATGTATAGCATATTTTAACATGATTGATGATATATCATGTTTCTGTAATCACACAGATGAAGAAAATAATGTTCCAGTTAAAGTGACAGTGGCCTACATGTTGCTGTGTTTTTCCACTTACCAAGCATTTGTCATAGATTCCACAACAGGATTATATTGCATTAATTTCTACTCATTGCAAAGGTGTTTGCACTGGACTCAGATGTGAGGCTTCATTTATTAGAACATAATAAGATGTAAACATGGTTATTACTTTTGAGATTTTTTAAATCATAATAATAAACTGAACCTAATAACATTGCTTAAGCAAGAATTATGTTTGTGACCTGCAAGCTAATGATCTATATAATTTAATATCATGATGATGACTGCCTTTTGATTTTCACATATGATGTCAGCATAGGTGAAGGTTTAGTCAGGAACAGCCACAGGCTAAAGAAAAAAAACTAACATTTTATAAGACAAGATCAGAATCATGGTAGAGGAGATCAACAGAATTTATTTGGTTTGGTTTTAAAAGGGCTAAATATGGCAGAACATATTGCTCACACCATTCTTCCGCAACCACTAACCTGGACTGGTTGCACAAGACAGGTGGGATCTATGAATTCACGCTGCTTATGCCAAATTTTGAACCCACCTGCATCCTGAGCAGAAATCAATATTCATCAGATCAGGCTACACTTTTCCAGTTTTCAACTACCCGGTTTTGGTGAGCCTGTGCTCACTGCTGCCTCATATTTCTGTGCTCTTTACCAACTGTTGCCAATTTGCTTTATGCAAGATGCTTACATCTGGGGAAGAAGACAAAAGGTGCCACTCCCTTTTTTTTTGCTTCTTACAATTTCTCTGTTTCTGTCTCTCCACTCATGTTTCTTGTGGCGCCAGCAGATAGGACAGTGTAGCAGCTTGTATTACTTCATTTCTTGGATTCAGCTTCAAGCTGCTTCTCAAAAGCTGGATCCACCCATCATCTTCTGGAAAAAGAGAACAAAAGGGTGTTTCTTTCTTTGCTTGTTTATTTTGCTGTTTCATATATTTTTTAAACTTGAAAATAAATGTATATAACAGGTTTTTAATGTGGTATGATGTCTCTGTTGAACATCTCACAACTAAATGAGCTGTTCTGCTAATTGATGATGTTTATCCACATTACGCTCAATGTGAAAGGAGCCAGCATAATAGCGCGCACACACTCGTGTTTATTGGCTAACATGAAAACCAAATACAGCAAAAACAACTTTACAACATTGCAAAATAAAGTTATGAAGATAAACTTCATCAGGTTTGCTGGTTTGCATCTCCAGAACCACGCTCACTTTCAATGGACTTTTGATGAGATTTAAGTTGAGAATATCTGAGTATATGCTCAGTCGGTGTACGCTAATAATTCCTGCATAAAATATTACTTAAATTACATTTTACTATTCTATTCGACAACAGGATCTAAGACACAATTGTAATCCCATTATAGGCAATTTGGACTGTGCTTTAAAAGTGCAGCCAGAGCCAAAAGAAAGCAAATAGCAAATGAAAGTCACTTTATTCTTAGACAATAACACCTGGCCAAAATGAGGACTAGATGTATTTCATTTTCCATAAAATGTTTATTTTTAGTCCTTAGATAACGCCATATTCTCTGTGCCTGCCTTCTGTTAATTCATCCCTTCCAAAAACTTTTGAATACTCAGGCTTCAACACATCATCATCATCATCATCATCATCATCATCAAGATGAGTGACATATATTCATCCAAGTGGATAAAGGTGGGACTGCTTTGCTGAGTCAAGCCAAAATATTGCATTATAACTTCAAGTTAATGAGTAATGCATCAGCAGTAACATCCTTTGGGTATAGATTTTAAAGTGCGAGAGTGTGTTTTCAGTGCAGTTCATTTTGCTTTTGGCGTTTGTTTTTATTTTTTCATTCCTGTTTTTCTTTTATAGCATCTCTTCAAGTTTCTTGAGGGGAAAGCAATATTATGATTTGGTTGTGATATGTATGTATGTGTGTGTCTGTGTGTGCTGCAGTCAAAAAGAAATCTCATAACATCCAAACAGATTCTCAATGTTATGATATAGCAACTTGCCTGAAAATATGTTCTAAGTGTTTGGTCTATATAATATAAAATATTTTACAAAGTTAAATTTCCAGGTGCTGTAGGATAGCTTCTAGCTGTTAATATCAAAACTGAACATTTAGCTGAAAACCCTAACAACTATATTCACTTTTTGTGTGTATGATCAGCTTACTTCCCTCCTCAGATTTACAGATGTACTGACAGTAGGTTTTATGGATGTTTTAAGCAGGACTGATAATCTTGGAAGTTTCTTTCTGAGCAAATACAGTGAAAACAGACCCCTTCTTCAAGTTCCACTCACTCATAAATGGGGAATAATACCAAATAGCCTTTCAAGACTTCACAAACATTATTGGATAAATCATTCATCATCTGATAATACAAGAACGTAGTTGGGTTTGTGATATTCATTGAGCCACTCCTCTTCCGATTACGATGTACAGTACGCAGTGGTGAGAAGGACAATGTGTGTCACAGGAAAAAGCCAGAAAGTGAAATATCAAAAGTGGCAGCTATGTTGTCTTAAGCTATTCATGTGGGCCTGACTGAAATGACTCTGAAACGGGATCAGGCTCAAACAATGCTGCACTGTCTCAAATAGCAGAATGTCAGTTTAGAAGTCATGAAAGGAGCTTGTTCAAGATGAAGTCAGGTGTTACTTTTGTGTATCCACTGTTTATATTACTCTACAACAGTCCAAGTTATAGGTCTGGCTCTTCTGTCTCTTAAAGATTTGGTGAGCTGTGAAGGGGTGATTAATGTATTTTTTGATTAAGTGTGACCAGTATCTTGACATTTCAGGAAGAAATACACAAATGCAATGCCAGAGGACCACTTTGAAAGTAGCAGAGTGACACAAAGAAATGCTTAATCTCTCAGGGAACTGAGAAATGGTATTCAGACTAGTACTGGTATTTCTCCATCACATCAACAGTATTGTGCCTGAATGTGCTAAAATCATATTTTCATATTTTCATTCAAAAATGAAATTAAACTATATGTTTGAAACTAAATAACGTGACATGAGCATCAGGCTAATGGGAACTGTATCTTGTAAACAACAAGACAGTATAAGTATAAATGGGTAATTGACTAAAAATCATTTTCATGACCAGGTGAGGACTGATCATTATTCCATGACAAATTAAGCAGATCAAGAAGGCTGTCAGTAATTAGGCTAAACTATCAGAGAGATTGCAAAAACTCTGGTACATGCATTCTTACAAAGAATAGATAAGGAGCAAAACATACTGAAGCGTACTATATTATCTGTCAGACATGATTAAGCCATTGGTATGGTAATGACATGTACTCTACAAGAAACGGGATCACTAATGTTAATTGATAATATGACTGTCAATAGAAGCAATACGGTGAATTCTGGAGTGTGCAGTGCTATACTCTGCTCAGATTCAGGCAAATAAATTGTATGTTTCTCAATGGCTCAGTCACATGATCTCAACCCAAGCATGGTTTTCAACAATTAAACTCAAAACTGAAGGCAGAAAGACCTGCAAACAATTACCAGGTGAAGGCAGCTCCTGCAAAGACCAGGCAGAGTATCGCACGGGCATGGGTTACAGACTTCACATATTTGACTTCACAGAGTGTCACTGACGCTGAGGGATTCTTAAAAACAGCCTTATGTTTGAGCTTATGTTAGTTTGCTAATTAGTTTTTGACCCTCCAAAAATGGCAGACTATAGTGGAGGATCAAATACTTACATATCTGTTAACATCAGTGTTGAGGTCATTACTCAGGTAAAGAAATGTACTGCACATTACTTGTTACTTCTCTTAAAAGTCAAGCAGTACGTTAGTACACTACTTGTTATGTTACTTTGCCATTACTCCATACAATAATCTGAAACACATTCGAAAATAACTACCAGGTAATGCGTACAATGCTACAGTCCCACACACCAACACACATATGATCTTTCTATTAGTTTTTTAGATATGAACACAAAACCAACAACACGAAACAAAGACGAAAACCAGCCCAAACTTCAAAACGACTTCAAAGCAGTCCCCAAAGTAACTCGACTTTAAAAGCGTGAACAAGTAGAAACAGAGACTACAAGCCTGACTGCTCGTCTCTGCTTTTGTTACCTGCTGCAGTTGTGCTTGCTGGGCTTGGTTTGCACTCAGCTTAATAGCACTTTTGCTAGCTTTGCGTTCGCATGCTGTCTGTGCAGAAACTCACAAACAGATGAAGGTTTGTTAGGAACGTAATGACGTTTTTTTTTATTTGGAAGCATTTTCCACTTTACCATAGCACTCTTGACCTTTTGTTCAATAAAAATAAACATATTGCTGTACTGCTCCACTATTTCCTCCTGCACATGATCTGAAATCAGCTAATTGTAACACTAGTGCTCTGAAAGAAAAAACATGTTTGATGTTGTCTTCTTTCTACCTTCATTGCAGATAGAGAAGAATCTTTGCAACAGTAATGTAATTACTGAATTTAGTAACACGTTAACAAAAACTATAATATGAGCCAACATTGATCAACATATACATGTTGACACATTTCAGCTCACTATATACGTGTCAACATGGATGCAATTTTTGTAAAATTTCTACAAAGATCCTTGCATTAAAGCTGAAAGTCTGCAAAATTCACTAAAATTGTGTCATTGTCCAAATATTTTTGGGCCTGACTCTAGTTGAGTGCATTAGACACATTAATTTCGACTAGTTGGAATTTAGTTCTGAAGTGTGAACAGTTCCATCTGATTTCTATGTATTTCAGTGAAGCATAAAACCCAATTCTACCTCAAGACAATAGCTAAAAAGTCAGGGATGTGATTAAACATGAAACCACCATTTAAAGCTTCCAGTGTATGTGGCCATTTGCAATATGTGGAGGATGATTTATCAGAGTAATTCAGGAGTGATGCACTAAATTCAAGTCTTTCAGGGGAAACGTTCACAGCTGTATCCAGCCGGGTATATACTCAGAAGAAGAGGGAGTCTTTAAAAAGTGAATTGTATTTTAATCTCTTTTGAAAATCTTTCCCTCTGGCAGAGAAATCCTCTCTCTGCTCTTCCCGATCATCTCTGCTTCACTGGGGCATATGATGGGAGAGGTTTCAGCACTGTCCCAAGGTACCCGATCTCTGAGAGATGACAGGCCACAAGTTCCATTTTTATTATGATTTATTCGAGCCAGCCAGTTTTCTGTAATGGAAATTCATTTGAATCAACGCCTCTTTGCAGAGCCAGTCGGGAACCATACTGGCCATCTGTGAGCCGGGAGACGCTGAGAAGGGCCCCATTTGGCAAAATGAAAGAAACCGTTCTTAATGCAAACATTCACCGAGCATGAAGAAGTGAAAAAGGTCTGCTGCCCCATTTTGGGTATGTGTGCTACTATGTTTCCTTACCACTATGTAGTAAGAAGTAGTACTGGAGTATATCATTTTTCTTTTCTTTTTTTTTTCTTTTAAATTAAAGCATAATGTCGGTGAATAATAATAGATATTGAAGCATAATTAATTCTTTCGTGTTTTATATTTTTTAAAAAGTCTATTTTTCCTGTTTTTGTCATGTCATGACATTAAATGATCATGTCATGGCAGATTACCTGCACTGCATATTAAGAGAGAAACTCATTAAAAGAGACTTGTGCATGTCTTGTCAAATCATGAATCTCTTGGTTTTGTTTAAGACTACCACAAGGCTTGGAAGATAAAACTGCCATACAAGAAACCTATACTACTGCCAGTGTCATGCAACTGAAATACATCCGGATGTACATTAACATATAATTTTTATATATGTTTAAATTTCTTCAAATACACTAATTTGACACTAAACTAAAGATTAGCACTAATCCTTCAAATTAAAGGAGGAGATATGAAAAAGTCAAACTGGTGGCAGACATTGCAGTGAAGAGTTGAAAAACATCCAGCCTATTATTTTCATCACCAGTAAGTTATAGCCAAAGTGTTAGTTCAAAGAATATATATAACAGTTGCATCAGTTTGCATCTAAGTTTCCCATCATAGAAGTGCAGCCCTATAAATTCTCATCAAGTATCTTCCAACACCCAATTTTTTTGTTTCAGTGCTTGATTTTAGATCATTAAATCATTAAACAATTTTTCTCAAAAAAAAGTTTCCCATATTTGAATTTGGATTTTTTTCAAAAACAAACTATATGGCTACTTGTGAAATGCAAATAATTCTGAACATTGTCATGAAATGAAAAGCAACTTAATTAAAGTAACTGATAGGAACATCAAAGAAAATGCAAGCAGTTACATGGATAGAAGGCTGGATCTAATTATTGCCTTGTTTTAAAAAATGAGTTTGCTTGATTGTGCTATAAACAGCAGCTAATCAAGTCTTTACCCTCCCAAAATTCTGCCGGTTGTACATAGTGATTTGGCAACCTCTGTGGGGTCACCAAATTAAGCAAGACTGAAACTACTAAGAATTATAACCTAAAATATATATCATAATGCAACTTGAATTTTTCGCTTTCTTTAAAGTTTTAACTTTTTGAGGTGTTACAATAATTTCTAAGGGAGCATTTTTAGGAAGCATTATATTGATTTTCTCATCAGAGCAAGCCCGTTATTTATGATAAACTAAACTGAAGCTGATGATGCCACAGATCTGTAGACATTTTGCAGCTGTGCCCTGCAAAGAACATGTGCAGCTAGTCAAATTTATGTGCCAGAAAAACCCACACAATGACTTATGTTCAGTGCTGGTCTGAACTAAAAAGGATGAATGTTTGAAAATGTGATTACTTTAAATTTAACCACTCCGTCATGGCGACAGCTGCTTCATCCTCCTCTGCCTCCAGTTCTCCTACTCACCTACTGTAGTGTCTGCATCAGTCTGTGCTTTGCGTGCTTTAGTGAGGTGACTATCACTGTGGGTCCTGTCATATCTCAACTGTCCACATGTAACCCTGTTTTTAACATTACAGACAGACAGACAGAAAGCTTGTCGTTGCAAGCTTAACTACAAACTGAATCCCAAAAATCTTCAGTCTTCTTTGGATATTATATGTAATTAAATGACTGATGTGACTTCTCAGTTGTTATTTCTTCTGATCACTAGAATTTTGTATTTAGTACAGTAAAAAAAAATTTCTCTTACAGTATAGTTTTTAATCTACTTTTCAGCTGTGAAAATGACCTCATTTGGACCTCTAACAGGGACAGTTTATTGTTTATTTTGTTGTTTGTTTTGTTTTTAAATAGTAGGATGTGGAATTTAATTATTGTGAATCCTGTTATATTTCTTCTCTTCCTGCACTGCTCTTATTCTTTTCTGTTTGGTGCCACTTAAGAATACTTAGATTTAGATATAGATATTTAAATTCAGCTTTAAACTCAGCTTTTCAGGTGTTGTCTAAACAGCTTGCAGTAATTCTCACTCTCTAATTTCAAGAAATGGACTATTTTCAGATATGATATGAAATCACAGTGGTTATGCTAATTAAGTGTTATCCTGTCGGGGCAAGCAAGGCAAGCACTGCTTGTCCAGTGAAGCCTAAAAATAGACATCAGTTAAAGCCAAAATAAAAAGCCATCTATGTCTATCTATGTATAGAAGTAAGATATTTTACAGTTTTTCAACCAGGCAGGAGTGCAGAAAGTAAGACTATGTTGGAGACTGCAGCATATATAAAAAAAACAAAACATAAGCTGCACAAAATCATGATGAGGTAAATTTGTGCTACTACTAACCTGCTGTTAGAACACTGACCTCCCACTTTTCCTCATCACAGTATTCTTTTATTCAGGCCTGTTGTTTAACAATTATACTGAAACTGAAAATTGAGAATACCCTCAAAGTGATACTGTGACTTAGTATTTCACCAAACGTAAGTGACATCACAAGTCATGACAATTAAATTGAACTGCATGTCCTGATTCAGTGGAATGTCACTTTAATTATATTTGCTCATATGTAGACGGACATCATTGTAAGTGATATTATCTGAAAAACATCCTTTTCTACTTTAATAATAGAGCAAATACTAAGTGCACCTGTTTTGACAACACTGGGTTTGTCTTTGCAAAAAGAACTACTCAGTAGGACCTAAAAACTCAGCCCGAATGTGGAGCCTGCGTCGTGCAGTGTTTCAGGCCCTCAGGTGCTGTCTGTGTCTGTGTCCATGGAGTCTAGATTCAGTGTCAGCAGCAGTGAGACATCAGTGCTTAGGGCCGTCATAAGCCTCTCTGTAAATGTCAAGTGACAAAATGTGAACTCTAGGCAGCATAAAGAGGGACAACCCTTTAAAGGATGACTTTGTGTAGATGTGACAAATGTATCATCACAGTGTCACCGAGTTCATCCATAATTCAGTGCTTGTGTGCTTGTTTGTGTGTGTATGTGTAACGAAGGAGAGCGTATGATATACCAAGGAGAGCAGACATATGGAGGGAAACAAAGTGAGGCCGTGAGTAGAGTACAACCTGGACATCTTCCAGGCGTTATGGAGGACATATTTTATACTTAGTCTTTGGACACTTCCCACTCTGACATTCTTCATCAGTCGATGCAAGACTACTCCAAGGTGTGTGTGCATGCATTTGTGCACTCTGTATCTGCTTTTCCAAAGAAAGATGAATATTAAAGATGATTTCTGTCACTCACAAACTGATGTTTTCCTGACCGAGACTCTGGCAGCGTGGCTGAGCACTCACTATCATGTGCTCATCTGGAATGTCAATCACCCTTGCTGCATAAGTTCACCATGCTCGCTGACTGTCAGTGGAGTGGAGCTCTGAGGGGTTTCATTTTGGGGTTATTTTGCTGCCAAAGACAGTACAGTACACTATATCAGACAGTGGCATTCGATTATATAAGGATATTGTGTTATTAATTGCACCAATTTTAATCTGTAGTTCTTCTAAGCAGAGACAAAGAAAACGGCATTCTTGTAAAAGCACAGAGCAAAGTATTTTTCAATAACTTCTCTTCAAAGAATATCAATTATAATTGCTCTACAGTATTTGATTGAGAGTCTGTGTATTCAGGCGTATAAGCTTTCGCCCACATAAGCTCCAAACTAAATTATATGTTCAATACACCAATAATAGATATCACTCTTTTTGACAGTTTATGCGGTTTAAGTGGCAGAGGATATGAAAAGCAAATGATAGAGAAATATATGAATAAAACATTGGCATTTGGAAAACATATAGATAGGGTGGATATGTCTTATGTAAATATGCAAAACAAATATCATTCCAGGGTATATACATAAATGGAATCTTCTTTAAGACTAGGGAGCGAGAGGATATGCTTTGAGAATGGAAATCTCATTAGTTTGATATCAAATAAAAGCAGTCATCTGGAGGGAATGGCACCGACACTGCAGTGAGGGAACACAACACACAGAGGGAGAGTGAAATTTGTCTTTGAAGTCAATGGTATTTACGGAGGAAATTCTGGGCTATTTCAAGTCGTGTTCATTCTGAAAAGGCAGCATGTGTATTATTTCCTTCCAAGGTGCTGGATGAGGTGGTAACATTGTGCTTTTTTAAAAGGTTGGAATCTCCAAGCGTCGCATTTTATTGTCCTTCAGCATCAAATTAGTTTGTCAGTTCTCCGAGCAATTATAAACCGTTCACTCCACGATTCAGTCGTCATATGCTCATTTTCTACATCAGCGACTGTGTAAAACACACTAATGGGGAGGTGATTTACGCTACATCTTCCTACATGAAATATTATTGTACAAGCTTGATTCCAAATGAGTGGTTGACTAATGACAACTCATGTATCAACTGTCAGATTTTTGTTTACCGCTGCAGTATCAGTCATCCCATCAGAGCAACGGTCCAGTCTGTGGGGGATACAATCAAATAACATGCTTTTTTTTAAACTTACAGTTATAATTAGGAATTGCATTTGCATGATGTTGATTCATATTTAATTGTCTCACAAACTGCACGTCCCCACTGATGACAAAGCCATCTGACATGTCGGTCTTAATGAGGTAAATCGTGGCGGTTAATCTCAACAAAAACATTTATACATTTACAAACATTCATGCAAATGAGCAGATCAATAATTATGTCACACAAAACAAGAGGTCATCAAAGAAGTAACATTTCTGGGTCATCTTTATTTAACCCCTTTTCTACATCTAAGGAGCAATTAGGATGAGGTAAACACTTCTTACAGTAGTATCCTACTTTCCTGCAGGATAGTCAGAATCATTAAGTTTCCATCATAGTTCCCATATTTTAAGTCTCATGTGCCTAAATCGATTTTCTTTATGTTAAATGTATGATATGCTTGAGCCACCAGTTGTATTGATCATTCCTCAGCACTCTAAATTTCACAGTTATAGCCTGCTGCTGTGGTTGATTCAGAACATGTATACATGTATAACATATTATTCAGCCGGCTACATTCCTGACACAGGCCTAAATGATGAGAGCATCTATTTATTTATTAATCAAAACGCCCATATACATTGAATTTCAATAAAAGGTTCTCTATCCATTTTTGAGACCAGCACTACATCATAATCACAGTCATCACCACAACCAGCAGCCACCAGCAGCAGCCACATCATCCACCATGATATAATAAGCCCAAAATGGGGCATGTTGTCATGGCCTGTGATAGATTCAGGGGGCAACGCTGAATGTTGATCAAGGTGACGCATGAAGGAGGCCCTGTTTGTCAGGGACCCGCCAGCATCCCCAAGCAATCTCTGCAGTCGGGAGATGGAAAGAGCACAACTCTGAAATCCATCATGTGCCACCTACAAACGGAGCATTGATAGAGAGGAGCTGCTGTCCCCCAAGTAACAACATGTGACTGATTTGGGATTTTCGAGCTTGTGGCACAATTTCAGGTGGAATAATTAATGGTGCATGTTTGCAGATTCACAATAGCTTCCATTTTTGCCTTAAAAAAAAGAAAAGGAATGCTCTGTGAATCTGTTTAAAGTTTGAGATATAGCATATGACATATTCTACATAGACATCTGCAAGTCATGTTCAGACTGATACTTTAGGGGAATGAATATTGAAACTTTTATAAACCTGGAATACATGTATCTAAACTGAAACTATGTATTTTGGGGGGAAACAATAACATTACCTCATTTTCTTCTTCTTTCTGTTTTCTCTTTTGCTGCATGCACATTATAGTATTTAATGAAAGGAAATATTCTCTATAGCACACCTTTCAAGCTGAAATGTGTAGACAAACAGGAGTCAGTAAAAGTGAGTTTGGCATTAGTATTTCAAACAAGAATTAAAGGACTGCATTTATAGTTACATGTGTACACTTGTACATATTCCAAAACAAAGGCACAACAAAATGCAACCAAACAGAAAATATCCACCCCACAATAAATCCTATTGTTAAGATGTTCACAGTTAGAACTAAACAAGTATTAAACATTAAAAACAAATGTGCACTTAATGTGACTTTGTACGTATGAAAAGAAAGAAAAAAAACCTAAAAATATATAAGTAGGTACATAGTTTATGATACAAAAGTAGCAGTCTTATTGTATTATAAGTGCCAGGTATTTGAAATGTTATATTTCCCTCATGTGAACATTAAATGCATGTAGAGAGAAGTTTAAGATATAGAGTTTGCAATAGTCATTTTAATTTTGTGCAAGTCTATAGAGACCTGTCTCTCATCCTGTTTTAGCTTTGCTCTCTAAACACCACAATTCTTAGCGTTCATTATCTCCTGATGCAATTTAAGTTCAAAACACTTCCTGGGTCTTAAATACAGACAGACTGTATACCAAAATGAAAACACCCAGTGCAGGTCAGCAGTGCGAGGAGGATACGGCAGATGACAGGCCTTGTGAATATTCAGCACAATTACAGTACGTGAAATATCATGCAGATGGAACAAACCCAGATCAAAGCATGTAATTAACTATCAGAGGACAGTTTCCAGTGAGACAGAAGAGCCAGAGATTAAGGGAGTTGGTGAGGACTGTGTCGATCACGACCGCGAGAAAATCAAGAAACTCTGTTCTGGAGCAGCTGGTCCTCTACTCAGTCGGTTTATGTGCAAGTTACGCGTGCATATTTAAGGGTATTCAATCTTTTTTAAATGTAAAAACTTTTCTGTTTTTCAGCAGGTAATCTTTTTTTTCTAGTTGCAAACTATCAAATGCCATGCAGCCAAATTTCCCAGCTGACCCAAGCAAAAAAGAGTGTGTTATTTAATGCATTAAAAAACACAAATGAAACCTCTATGCCTGCTTGATTTCAAGCTATACGCCAAGAGAGGTAGAATGAGGGGAAGAAAAGCATTTCACACTTGGGACTGGTGCTCAAGGTTGAGGTTGTCAATAGAGTCACAGTATTGTTAGGCAGAGGAGGAAGAGGAGCTGGCTAGAAATAGAATGGAGTCCAAACCATTGTCATGAAAGTCGTCTCCATTTCCCATGGGTCACAGAGGAAGATAGAGATCTGAGAGGCAGCGCCTTGATAAAGATCACAGATTGACTGGGAAGCCTCCCCCAGGATTTAATTGAAGTCAAACCAAGTCACAACATCTTAGATCTAAAAGATGACCCAAGTAACACTCAATTTTTTATTCTCTGTTTTTATCAGTATGCTTCTCCACCTTCCTATACATCTATTTGTTTATTTACTGAAATACGCAATGTCCATGAAATTAGTTCGAATGTCAACCAGGACTCACTATTTCCTGCAATTCAGTGATTATATTGCCTTATACTTTTCATGGCAAATCTCGACTGTTTAATTTAAGCTATTTTATAGTTTTGCAATGATATACATAATTTAATAATGCAAACTTTGATAGCTAAAAGTGCTATCTTTAGATAAAGTGTTTTAGTGTCGAACTTGTTGGAGTAAAGACTGGGGATTTAAGAAAAAAAAGAAAAGAAGAAAGAATGACCACAGTCATTGCTGATAAGACAGTTATCTTGACTTCTAGGTGAATTATGAAAATACATATATGCAACTAAAAATTTCTGATATAACAACCCCAGAAAGATTTACAGAAAACACATTTTTTTTTAAATCACTTCTATGAAACGACTGCACTGGTTAATACTTGGGTATGCAACTCCGGCAGGTTTATGAACAGACTATAGTTGAGGTTAAAATGACTACTTCGCTACACTCGGTAACAATGTCTTCTCCTTTGCCGTTATAATTACTACAGGTCCTTGAGGATTATGCAATTCATCAGTAACACATGTTCTTCTGGGGTGCTTGCTGAAATGATTAATGATGTGGTTCTTCTTAGAAGGCTAAGGAGCTTGGAAAGAAAAGCGTCTGGACTTCTTTAAGTTTCTTGAAGACATTTCACCTCTCATCCAAGAAGCTTCTTCAGTTCTAAGCGCAACTGGTGGAGAATCCCAGATTTTAAGTCCTATGGGAGTGTCCCCCAAGAGGGTCATGGACCGCCTCTGTTCCAAGATGGTCATCAAACAAAGGCGGTGGCTTATGACACCAACTGTCTGTCGTCTAATCCAGTTTTGAGATCCCTTACCAGATGCTTAACGCCCACTCACATACTGGGCCATTTGACCTCAGTAAATCACATGATAGGGCGGGAGTGGGTTTTGCAGTGGGTTCACCCGAAACCTTGGCTGATTGTGACCCACACCGATTTTCACACCTTGGCTTGTGTGATTAGGTAGAGGATCAACAGGTGGTCCATGACCCTGTTGGGGGACGATCTGGGACTCTCCACCAGTTGGACTTAAAACTGAAGAAGCTTCTCGGATGAGAGGTGAAATGTCTTCAACAAACTTAAAGAAGTTTCCAAACGCTTTTCTTTCCAAGCTCCTTAGACTACGATGACCTGGATGACTGAGAACCGACAGATAAGGATACACAAATCCTGGATCATCTTAAATTTTTCACACTGCATTACTCAAAAATCAACCAGCTGATCAAATCACGCGATTTTTTGATGGTCAAAACAAATTTGCAAAAAAAACCAGAAACACAAAAAACTAATACACACTAATAAATGAGAAAGTGTAGTGTGGCAGAACAAGGAAGTGTGAGCTATGACCTGACTTTGTAATGTCTGATGTTCTGCAGTAACAACCTATAACATTGGTTTTCAAACTTTTTCAAATCACAGCTCCGATATAGAGATTTTTTTTCCCCATATCTTGCTTGGCTTGACTTGATCTTCAAGGACGAAGCCTTGTTTTGTTTTGGTAGGATATCAACCAAACACCTTAATGTATTGAGCTGAGCATTGATGTATTTGTTGCTCATGAATAAAAAGTTGTTTTTTAGAAAGCAGAAAATGTTATTACTCCTTAAAAATAAACCACATTCAAATACTATAGTGCTATTGTCTCAATGTTACTTTTATTCCTCGACCAATCAGTTCAACAGCATATAACTCTTTTAAGCTGTCACTTGATGTGACTGTTGGCATGTTGTTGAAATCCATCTCTGCCATCTCTCCAACATAATGCGGACAGGGCATTCTTTATCTTGTAAACAGACTTATTCATCCATTACTGCAATGTTTTTCTCTCCCATTGTGGGTTCCTAACACCTGTCTCTGCTCAGGCTTTGCTTTGACAGTTATTCCTACTTCATCTGTCGACATTGTCAGACAAACTAAAGCCTAAAAGCCATTCAGGCATGTATTATTGCTGCCACGTGTTGAGTTCCTAATCTTAATTACCTTCTTCATGCAGGCCTGCTCGGCCCGATCCAGCATGGGTTTGAGTGGGTGCTTACGGTGGGACACAGCTCCTGTGGTCTCCAAGCTGAGCTGTCAGGGTGGGACAAGGAGTCAGTGATTGATGCATTTCCCAGAGTGGCGGATTGTTCCACTGAGTTGCCTCATGCACCAATAATGACACATGATGGAAACCCCTGTCAGTGAGCCATGATCGGAAATGAAGATGGATGGCATCTTGGATGGGAAGTGATTTTGTTGAGCAGGAAGTTAAGAACATTTTTGTTGTGATTATCTTGCAAAATAACCACCTAGAGTGCAACATTTTGAGATATTACGGTTATTTTTTAAAGTATGCTTTTATTTTGATTTTTTTAAATAATCTATGACATTTCTGTTTTTGTCCTTGCTCAAAAACTTTGATTTATCCTTAGATTGCAGTTCCCCAAGTGGAGCCTTCTTATTTTGTAATATTTAAATTTAAATAAATCAGAAAAAAAATATAAAAAATAAAACTCCATGATGAGAAAATGGTGGTCTGAAAATGAATAAGCCTTTTTTAAAATATATGTCCCAAAGAAATGCATTTATTTTCTGTTGATTCATCGTGCTCTACATCATTAATGGATAACTTTTGCTGCTGTGTAACCATCACCCACATTTCTATTCATTATGAAAGCCCTGAAGCCTGAGGTGTTAATCATCACACGAAGAAACTTCAGAACAATCCACAGCACAAGGCAAAGGATGATATTCATTAATACAATTCTGTAATTTTAACACTGGTATGTTTGCATTCTCAGAGATGACACATTTAAGTGGGCAACTGTCTCATTCTTAAACTGGAGAAATGAATCACTGTGTATCTACAGCTTACTGAGTAAATCTATGTGAGCACAGCCAGTGAGTACATGGTGTGTACTTGAGCTGGCCTTGTCATTTGGAAAACGGACCTAGTGCTCTCCTGCTTCTCCTGGTTTACAGCTTTAGTCTCTTCACTTGAGCTGGTGATTTTAATTTGTCAAAACTGTTTACCAGCATGCCTCCAAGGCTATTACCGCTATGTCATGAGGGAGTAGATAGGTAATGAAAAGCATACAAATGGCAGATAAAAAAAAGCATTGCTTAGAAGCGAGAGGGGTTGGGCAGATAATGTAGGGGGATCTTTCATGTAAAAGGAGACCGTCAGTGATTTATTATTCCATCTTTTCTTGAGAATCAATTATGCTAAAATGCTAATCGGGGGACATTATGAATTTCTCCATTTGTTATGAATAATTCAAATATTTATTGGGTGTTGGGAGACATCTCAAATGACTTTGTCCTTAGTACAATGCATAACCTATGCAATATAATGAGATGGTGTCTGATTGTTTCACTCGCGCCCTCACACACACACACACACACACAGACACACACAGACAAGAGCAAACCTTTCTTCTATGAGCTGTGATTCACCTTTACATAGTACAATACCAATAAAAAGCCTGAACAATCTGTGCTTAGACGTTTCAAACTAAATCCAGCTCTGACACACGACTCTTCAAATAAACCCACATCCAGTGGAGCAGCACGGCATTGCTGTGAGAGTAGCACTGTGAGACAGGGAAGACGAAAAGGAGTGTAGCAGAGGAGGAGGAGGAGAAGTGTCACTGGCCAAAGTAATGAGGCCACACAGACACAAGGATGACAAGGACGCGTCTGGCTAGCTGTCGTTGTTTAAGTCCCACAGAGCAAACCACCACACAGTCAACCCGCATTAATGTCACACTGGCCTATCATGGGGAATTAATTACACACCTGTTAATGACAGACCACTGGAACGTATCCCCCTAATTTCCATCTGGACATGACACCTGATCACATGATGTTGTGGTGGTTGCTGCTTCTCATAATCTAAACACACCACAGTGCTTGTCATCACACTTACTACAGCATATGCCATTACTGCATTTCAGATAAAATCAACTGTATGTAAGGCATCAATAGCAAAACTGTATATATTTTCAGCATGGATGCTCTTGCATGGAATCAAATTCCTCATTGGGCCACAGTCACCAGGCACTTTTATTAGGCACACCTGTTAAAAGGTTTGTTAATGCAAATATCTAATCAACCAATCACATGGCAGCAAATCAATGCATTTAAGTATTCAGACATGTCTTGATGCATTCTCAATCACCCAGGTAAGCAAATCCCAGACTGTTGATTCTGTTCATCTGGACGAAGCATTTCGCCACTCATCCAAGTGACTTCTTCAGTCTCGGCTGACTGCAGGTTTCTCCAACCTTATAAAGACTACATTTGCATAATGACTGAAATTAACCATTAACCATGGCCCATGAGGTCAGTTTCATGATCATACACTTGCAGCCCAGTGGCCACTTCTTCAGTGAGGATGTAAAGATCCTGGACAGGGAGGAACTGGTGCTGGTATGAGCGGAGAAGGCCATTTATGTTAAAAGGGAAAGACCATCTCGGCCTGAGGATACATCTTTCACCATCTCATAATACCGTGAATGCAGCCGTAAATAGTACTCATTGCCATTCAGTGTTCATGACATTTTGCATAGTAATGATCATGAAAATGACATCACAGCCCATTGCTAGTTGGTGGTGCTAATTTCCGTCATTATGCAAATGTACTGTTTATAAGATTGGGGAAACCTGCAGTCCATTGAGACTGAAGACGTCACTTGGATGAGTGATGAAACCTTTGCCCCACTGAAAACGCTACATCCAGACGAAAAGAATCAACTTTCTGGGATATGCAGACATGGTTAGAGATCTGCTGAAGTTCAAACTGAATACCAGAATAGGGAGGAAAGGTGATTTAAGTGATTTTGAACTTGACATGGCTGTGGATGCCAGACAAGCTGGTCTCGGTTTCAGGTTCAGAAACTGCTGATCTGCTGGGATTTTCCCACACAGCCATCTCTAGTGTTTACAGAAAATGGTCAGAAAAGAGAAAATATCCAGTTAGCAGCAGGTTTCTGGGAGAAAATGCCCTGTTGATGTCAGAGGTCAGAGACGAATGAACAGACTGCTTCAGCAGCCACAACACATAAAGTGTCGTTTCTGTCAGCTCAGAAAACAAAACTGAGGCTACAAGTCACAACTGGACAACAGAATTTTGGAAAAGCGTTGCCTGACCTGATGAGATTGATCCTCCAATATTGAAATACCAGGGTCGCAATTTGGTCCAAACAGCACAGAAGCTGTTTAGATCACTCTTGCATTGTATAAGTGGTTCAGGCTACTGCTGGTGGTGTAGCGGGTGTGGGAGGTATTAGCCTGTGACACTTTTGTCCCCTTAGTACTAACTGAGCATTGTTTAAATGCCAAAGCCTCAATATTGTCGCAGACTTTGTCTATCCCTTTATAACAACAGTGTAATCATCTTCTGATGCCTGATTGTTGCAGGATAATCTGTCATGTCACAAAGCTCAAATCATCTCATGACAGTGAGTTCAGTGTACTCCAATGAGCTCCACTGTCACCAAATCTCTATCTAGTAGCGCAACATTGGGATATGGTCGAACAGAAGAATTACATAATGGATGTGCAGTTAAGCTCCAGCAACTGTGTGATATTAATGTCTAAATATGGACCAGAATCCCTGAGAAATGTTTCCAGCACCTTCTTGAATAAAGTAAGAGAATGTAGATGGTGTTTTACCTGGCAGTTATCTGCACTGCCAGTTTGCTAATTAATTGTTTAACCTTAGAAATAAAAATGTGAAAAATATATAAAGCTTAAACTTTCATCTTAAGTGAAGGTCTTTATTCTTTATTTGTTATTCAGGTCCCTATTAGTTGTTACCACAGCAACAACTATGTTTCATGCAGTAACAATATGTCATGCACAATCAATCAGTTAAAAAATGCATCAAGTATAAATCAAGTAGTTCCTTCATCTTATGCCACAAACAACAATAGTATGTTAGTAAATTATGAAAATATCAAACCATAAAATGGTTAAAATACTACAAGTGCAGTAAATAAATAAACAACATCTGATAGTAAAACAATATTTAGGCCAACTTCATAACTATACTTAGTTAATTAACCGGTTAGTAAATCTAACAAGATAAGTTAGAAAAAAATAAAATACACACTATTTATTGAACTGTTGGTCGAAAAGATTTTGCCACATTGGTCTACAAAAAAAAAATAGCATGGCAATCTTTTTTTTCTTTTTTTTGTCTTACAGTCAGAAACCACATTTTTAATAAACAGAATAAAGTGAAACCTGTAAACATTTTACAAGTGACTTGATAAGATACTTGAATGAAATACTGAACCTGCAGCTTATGATAATTTTTATTTTCAACTTATAATAAATTAAATTAATTACCTCTGCCACAACATAGTGGCAAATGCCTAATAGACAACTTAAGGTATTCAAATATAATTTTGTCTAATGATACTATTCAAATCAGTTTCAATTCAATTTTATTCATATAGCGCCAAATGACCACAACAGTTGCCTCAAGGCATTATGACATATTATGACCCCCTAATGAGCAAGCACTTTTGCAATAAGTTAGACCCCATTTCATGCTCCAAGAAAAGCAATGCAGGTGTCTAACTTGCTGCTTTCTGTTGAGCAAGCAGCAAAGTGGGCTAAGTTTTCAGTGAGTTAGTTATTTTTACTTAAATTAAAGCAAAACAAAGACAAAAATAAAGTGTTTTCTAAGGTTAGAAGAACCACACGATCTTTATGTGAGAATCCATTGAACTAAACTTTATTTTTTTGTCAGTATCATCTTTGGAAAATTAAAAACACAAACATTATTTACACAGTCCTGAAGATATACTAATATACATACATTAAAAACACACACACACACACACACACACACACACACACACACACACCAGCCACTGAAAATGAAACTAGATTTGAATTCCCAGATATCCAGACCTAGTATGTGTTGACTGAGACTGGAGCAGTTTTTGTAACTTGTGCATTTTGGTCTATGTTTTATTACTTCTATGCTTACTTTGCATGTAGGTTATGTTAAACCTATTTTATAAATAGATCATAAAGTTGTCTGTGTTTCCACCTCATCTTCATCTCCATATTTGCCTCTACGATCATCTTCATCAGCTTCTGCCTCCATGTTTTTTTTCTTACCCTTAAGGTGGACATCCTCTCTCTTTCAGTCTCCTTCACATATTCCCCACTCTTATAAAATATTAATTAACCCTCTGACCATTTTTCAAAGTGACAATAAATAATTAAAGTTCTTCAAAAAAATCTGTTTGAGTTTTCCACAGTATGTCAAGAATTCAGGGGTTTTTGACTAATGGAAGAGTAAAGATTTCATTAGTCAGGCTTTGATACAGGAACTGTACTAGACTAATAATACCTATAAAACAAACAAACAAACAAACAAACAAAAGCTTTCTATCTTCAGCAGTTGAGGCAAATAAAGGATAGGTATTGTAAAAGGTTGCCATGTGAATGAACAAAGAGCACCAATTTTCATGTTAAGTTGTTATCATAGTTAGTGAATATTGGCTTTTACTTTTTTTAACTGCTCCAAAAAGTTAAAGAGTATTTTGCTGTCTTCTTTTATTTACTAGTTTTCATATATAGACAAGAAAAAAAATCCACTGATCCATTTGGAGGAAGTCAGTACTGACAACATTTTTTGATGCATGAGTTGATATTGTGAATCAATCAACACATTTCAAATATCAGTAAGACAGCTTTGACCATTCAGTTTGTCATTATTGACTCTTGCTGAAATACACTTCAGTGATGAATGAATTTTAACTGTCAGCAGTTGAATTTTAATCTGTACCCTTCTACCAAAGGGTACAGATTAAACCGTGATTAGCATATTCAGCTTGTGAATATTTATTTACATGTATGGGCATCTTTTTCTGTTGAGCCATATACTATGAGGATTTTTGTATTCATAACAAAATTTTATCAACTAAACTAAAAGCAAACATAATGAATCAATGTATTTTATACTCCGAGTGTTATGCAGATTTGTGTATCTCTGTCGTCTCTGTATCACTTCAAAAGAGTTGTTACTAGGGATGCAACGATACCAATTTTTTCAAACCGATCCGATACCGATACTTGGATCTGAGTACTTGCCGATACCGAGTACAAAATCCGATACTTCTACCACACACAAGTTAAACTTAACCAGTAGTAAAGAAACGACCCCAGACAACTCTTTAACACAAACGAAACGTTTACTGAACGTAAGGGCAGAGACAAATACTGTACAACACATCCCTTTTTTAAACTCAAATGATATTCCAATTCCTTAACCAAATGAAATACACTGTATAAATGAAATAATTCCCTTTCAAATTATATTAAACAACCCAACTTATGTTATCACCTTTTGGTAAGTTACTCACTAATATACACTCCAAAACACGTTATATAAATCCACTAAACATACAATATTCACACATGGGCTCCACACACTCACATACACACTTGTTGCAGGCCTGTTTGCTGCTCACGCTGGACGATGGAGAAAAATCCTCTTCTCCCCAGTAAGAGAACAAAAGTCTGACTTACAGTTCCGTTGCTCGGTAGATCGCCGTTCACCAGTCCCACACTAAATCCACTCCCTGCGGACCCGATGCTGTCTCTGCTACAGCACGTTAGCCCGTCACTGTCCAGCTCTCCGACAGTCCATAGCGGCTGCCTCCGTGGCGCAGCCAAGCAGTCCGGGCTAGCCTTTAGCCTCGGCGATCGTAGCTGGAAACACAGTTTTCCACGGTGGTGCGACCGTTGAAACAAAAAGTCACTTCACCCACACTCTGTTGCGAAGCTCCCACACGGTTAGCTTTCTAGTTACACACTCTTTTGTACTAGTTAACCTCAGTAAAACTAGCCGAGTCTCTCACTTTGGTTCAGCTAACCTCGTGCATCTCTCCATGCCGTTCTCTTCTCCTCCTCCATTGCAACAGATACACAGGTCCCGTTTTATGCTACCTTCACGGGCCTCCAGAAAATTAGAACTCTGAACAATATTTTAACTCCCTTCAGAGTTACATACCATAAAATAATACTTTATGATTAACATAACAGTTTGATTGCTCTAATTACCTGTATTTACCTTGTGACATATTACAGGGCAAATTAAATTCAGGGTACAGTTACATCACATAACTGTGAACACCTTATGTTACCGTGGCGTTCAAGTCCATGGGAATTATGAGTATCTACGCCCAAATTCGGGCTACATTAGTATCGGTTCATGGTATCGGTTAACTTTTACGAGTACGAGTACGCACACATTTTACAGTATCGGCCCCGATACCCGATACCAGTATCGGTATCGGTGCATCCCTAGTTGTTACTAAAGTTTGATATGGGATAGTGAACCTGTTTCCATCCCTGCTACTCGGAATCTGATGCTCCTGATAGCGTTTAAGCGAATCTGATAACGCAGCATCTGAAACATGTTCACTCCATTGGAGCTTTACTCAATTTTATGCAAATATATAAATGATTGACATATTGTTACTAGATTGTATGTCCAATCCTGTGATCAGTAACCAATCATAACTTCACCAGATGAAGTGACAAACTATATTTTGAGAAGAATTTAGTGACAGAATGAAGCAACGAATCTCTAAAGTTAATTAGACAGTAAAAATGGAGGGATCACTTGATCCACTGCTCTGGCAGCCAACCACAGCCTGGTAATCAGGTCACGCAGATTGATATGATAATCCCAGGGGCACAGCATGAAAGAAAGGGCTAACTCTGCATTGGCAGGGTGCGAGCCACGGATGTGAGGAGGAGATATCCTTCTGAAGTCAGAATGATTCTCAGGCCTTAGAAGGCAAGTTCAGTAGCTCAGGGAGAGCGAGTAGCTCAGGGAGAACAGTAGAGAAAAACTATTCCTCCTATACAGATAATAATCTAAGCAACTATGGAATTTCAATCAGCATCAGGAAAAGAAGGTCAGGATTGAAATGTGCAAAAATCTCAAAACATATTACATTACAACATAGTATCTTGTGCAGAGTAAAGGTAGAGAAGGTTAGGGACCAAGAGTAAAAGTAAGATGGTGCCTAAATCTTCATTCAACCATAAACATGATATTGTAGAAATAGTTACACTTTTTTCACTTTAACTAAAGAAACCAATTAAGAAAAACCTACATTTAACTTTTCTTGTTACATAGCATGAAATAACAGCTAAGCCATAGGAGATAAAGATATGGGCACATGTAAATGTTAGGCTATTTTTCATAAAGCTGTTTTAAAAATAAAATGTAAAAAATAAAAAGTTTTGCAATGTAAAAAAAGTGCAAAATTCAAGCATATGGGGACTGTGGCAACCATGTCAAATGATATGTACATAAGTAAAGTTATATAAAAGTTATTCACCCTCATATGTTATTGTGAGCGTGGAAACAATCTTACCATGCAGAAAAAATTAGTTTCCATACAAAATCACTGTCACATTAATGACACATGTGCACCAGCCAATTTTTCAACACGTAAATTTTAAATACAATACCCCATAATGTCAAAATGTTTGCTTGAAATTCTTGCAAATTTATTAAAAATAACATAACCTAAAATAAGTCTTTTTTTGTTTTATGCTTCAGGCTTGAGACACCTGCTTTTTGTGGACCTGGCTTTTGCTGAAGCATGGCTTCCATCTGGGCTCTCTACCACAGGGGTGCCCAATCCCAGTCCTCGAGAGCTACTGTCCTGCAGCTTTTAGATGCATCCCTACTCCAACACAGCTGAATCAAATGGTTTGATTACCTCTTCAGCATGCCATCAAGTTTGGCAAAGGCCTGATAACAAGTCATTCATTTGATTCAGGTGTGTCAGAACAAGGATGCAGGACTGTAGCTCTCGAGGACTGTGATTGGGCACGCCTGCTCTACCATAAAGGCCTGATTGGTGGAGTGCTGCAGAAATGGGTGTGCTGGAAAGTTCTGCTTTTCTCCACAGAACAAAGCTGAAGCTCTGTCAGAGTAACCATCAGGTTCTTGGTCCCCTTGGGCATTCTTTTCAATACAGCAATAAAGCTACCTTTTTTTTTGATTGATCCTTTTGTCTCCCAGCCCTGCTATTGGGTCCTACCCAGCCTGCCAAAACCTGACAGTTTCCCTTTCATTGGTATCATAATAGTCATAGTAGAATTTAGAATTTTAAATACCTGTGTTTACATTTCCTAAAACAAACTTAATGTCATTTGTTTATATGCATGGTCAGAGGAATATTTACATTTCTTTATCAAGTACAAACAAACTGAGATACAAAAACACTGATAAATCACTAATTTGAGCATGAAATGTTCATAGGCCCTACACGTGATTTACACACAGATTTGGCCCTCATTTATTATACACTGTTAGTAAATGAGGGCCATCTCACATTTCATTTTGGTTTCAAAGGTTAATACACATTAAATGTAATTTAGATTTGTATTTGTAAATTTGTCTCTTCTGTTGTGAGACAACACGTTACACTTCTTGTTTATTGTGTGACATTTATTAAAATCTGCAGAATTCCTATAAATGAACAAAAAGTTTATATATAAGAATAAGAAACGAATATAACGTATACAAGAAGCGTATATCATTTCTGGAAGCGTAAGGATCCTTCCTTCAGAATGGCATTAGCCCTTTTCAAAGAGACACATGGAAACTGCATATTTGTGAAATATCAGCCTGCAAACATGTTGAAAAGCACGTATCACATCTTGTCGAGCTTTGATCTTGATATTCATCCAGTTCACATGCGGGAACCACTATTTTTCCCATATCAAAGACACGCTGTGTGGCCGCTTCAGAGCGCAGGTTACCAGACAACAGTCACTCATCAGCAATGCACTTTTCTTGACATTTGCAACCACATGCCATTACCAAAAAGGCCTTGACTTCCCTGGAGTGACATTTAGGTCCTGAGTGAGATATACTGTATCAACATTACATGGTGCAAATGGGGTGCAATATCATTGCTTCATGAAAATGTTAAGAAAACAGAGTTGGCGTCATGTAGGTGGAAAGGTAGAATGAAAGAAAATCCACAGTTTATTTTAGATGTTCCTGTATTATATAAAAATGTATTAAAATTATAACTATAACTAGATAATGTTTGGAAATCTGCATTATGCAACTTTTTAGCCCCTTAGGAACCTGATTCCTAATAGTCCTGCAGACACACATCACTGACATAATGTCATCTTATCAGGATTAAGAAGTAACATAATATACTGTACTGTACTTTTACATCCGTACATGTAATCAGAGCCTGCTGGCTGTGGATCATACGAGGCTGAAAACTAAAGATGGAGCTTTTGCAACCGCCCCCAGACTCTGGAACTCTTGCCCTATGAGCTTGGGATCTGTCAACATGGTGCTCTCTTTTAAAACACAACTAAATGCTCATCTTTTAAAGCTGATTTTAAATGTAATATGAATCTTAAATTAAATCTGACTTACTTTTACTTACTCATAGGAACAATACACACTAACAGTTTAGATGTAACAGACAAGTTTTAGCTGTTAAAATGGTCTTTAAAACTGAAATGATTTAACCCCCTATGGCATGATGTTGCCATCAGGTAACAAACTGCATAACTGATTATTACACAATTTATTTTTTACATTACTATCATGCCAAAAAACTGTAGAATGTAAACTCATAAGTAGTACTTAAATTTGCATCATGATAAAAACACTACATATATGTAACTACAAGATGAGATGAGATGTAAAGAATAGCTGTTTTTTTTTTTTTCAGTACTGGACCAATCAAGATAGGAAACACTCAAGGGCATAGCACATTCTCTGCTTCCTCAGTATCGTTTGAGAGGCTAATGAGCAGTTAGTAGATGTAAGGGATACAAAGCTGCAGCTAAAACACAATGTTCAACAGAGAGAAAGGGAATGAATGGAATACACACAGAGAAAGAGCCATTATCAGATATATTTTAGACAGCATGTAACCCAACGAAACAGCTTTGCTTTAGAGAGACTACCTTGACCTTTTCAGTATTCATCACCAGATTGCATCTCTAGCTCCTAAACCAATCAGCACTGTGGAATTTCCAGGTCAGCGTAACCACCTTAAAGCAAAAGGTCAGTATAAAGGATGTAGGTTCTGCGATTACTCGGAGACAGTGCATGGCAAAGAGGTTTATCTACCTGGCAAATGACATATTACTTCACCCTAGCTTCCACTTTTGTCAGCTCCAGGACTACTTTGGCTTGCTACAGAAAATGGCTTTTCATCTTAAAAAAGTGCTGCTTCAAAAGATGTCAACCTCAATTTGCGCCGATACATAACACACAGACTGGAGAGAAAAGAACCTTGCTATTCAGTGGATAAAATCCATATGTCTAAATAGTGTGACTTAAAAAAGATTTGGATTTATAATAGATTATAGGACAAAATATGCAGTGTTCACTATAACAGTTCATCGTTCTTATGTTGGCTGGTGTCTGTCTAAAAAAGTTCTATCAAATGTGGTTAGCTTGAGGGACTCTGGAGCCAAATGGCAGATAGAGGTGTTCCAATCACAATATAGGCTTGGCACTAACTCAATTATTGGAGCATTTTGGTGATAGTATGGAACATCCCTTTTGGTTAGCTTTGAAGAGAATAAACTGACCACACAGAAGGGAGAAGCTGTGCCTTGCTCGCATTGTATACAGTGAGGAAGACCTTAGTCGGGGACATGGTTGGGGGGGTAGGACAGAGTCACTACAGTAGTTTCGGTAGATGAGACTTAAATTGTGTAGCTTAAAGTCTCGGATGCTATTGGGATGTCTTGGCTGATACATGTGCACATGGAGGTAAGGGAGGATGTTTCTGAACTGACAGACTTGGGTGGTGCCCCCTGTTTGAAAAGTTTATCTCGGGAACTGTGAGAGTGCTGGAGAGGAAAGGTCTGTTCATTGGTTTAACCTTATTTAAGGGGGAAAAAAATAATTTTTTTATGGACTACTTCTTTAACCTCTCAAGGAGACTGGAGGGTGTGCGGGAGCTTACCCTACCAGGGACTATATGGTTAGTGCATTTGAAAGAAGTTCTTTGGGAACACTGGCATCAAGCCTGCTGATGGAGGTCATTCAGTCCCTGTACAGACTGCAAGCTTGGTTTGCATTATCAGGACACCAGCCAGACACAGGACATGGATGGATGGATGGATGCATGGATGGTTGGATGCATGGATGTTAACCTGCTGAAGTTCAAAATAAGCATCAGAAAAGGGAAAAAAGGAGATTAAAGTGACTTTAAATGTGGCATGGTCGTGGGTACCTTATGGGCTGATTTAACTATTTCAGAACTGCTCATGCAATTGGGATTTCCTCACACAACCATCTCTAGAGTTTATAGAGAATTGTGGCGAATGCGACAGTATCTAAGATATACAGAAGAACATCCCTGAATTCACAACACAGTCTTGAAGTAGATGGCCTACCGCAGCAGAAGACCAGAGCAGGTACCACTCCCGTCAGAAGGCAAACTGAGGCTTCGCACCAAAATTGGACAAAATGCCATAAAAGAATGGATTCATCCTGCTTTGGAGGTGGATGCATTCAGGGGGATGATTATCTTAAACTGGTTTCTTGAAAATGACAATAAGTTCACTGTGTTAGATGCTGACAAATCTGCAGCAATAGTGTGATGGAGTCATTTCAGCAATGACCAAAATCTCTTCCAGCACCTTGCTGGCAATTCTGAAGTCAAAAAGGGGTCCATCCAGTTAATAACAAGATGCAACTAATAAAGTGTCTAGTGAATGTGTCTACCCCACAGATAATTCTTTTAAATCATTTTGCTTATATTACACCAAGAGTGACAGGCAGCACAGTTAAAGAACACAGATGCTGCTATAAATACTGCATCTCATCCTCTGTAATATCAATGCAAGTCATTTATCACTGATGTGTGTGCATGGGCTTTTTAAATCAACAGCACTTTAAGATGAGTCACAAGTTAACATCTGAGCTGTAAACAAATTAAAGCTCATAGCCCATGTAAGTGCTTGGCATCTTGTGAGCATGTGTGACCACACTGGCATATAGTGCAATGTGTAAACATCTTCTCTGACAGTCAAGCAGGCTGATAAAATCTAAAATCCTCCAGTAAGACCAGTCTTATCCAACATATGCGTCATTAGCAGTTCAGCCAAATAGTGAGAATCTTGCCTAACACAATGTTGAGTTGACTTGTGTTATCTGTTCATCCAGTTTTTGCTCTTGACATAGCAGTAAACAAACATTATACCAGCTACACATTGTGCTGGCCGTAGTTTAATATATTGACATATTATTGTGGTCTGTTATATAGTTGTTGTTTGTGCTGCAGGTTTGTGCACAGACAGCTTTCGGTCTATGCACTTTTGCTTCTATTATCTTGATGCATCAATTTTACTGCTACATCGAGGTGAATTTCTACACGATGGCAAGGTGGATTTGATAACTTGGGGCAGAGGTTCTGCCTTTACCACAGACAATTTCTTAATGCATCTCTTCTGCTGCCTGGCACTAATGGTCAAGAGTGGCTACTAATACTCTACTGCTGGATATTTAATCACCCTATCAATCTTACCTGTGACAAAGAATTCTTAGCTACACTTGGCAAGAACATCTCTGCCTGCAATCGCCACCACATTTCCCTTGTCAAAGGAACTGGAGAATAGGTGGAGAGGAGAAAAGAGGGGAGGTGAGGGGAGAGTGAGGAGAGGAGAAGAAATGGGAAAAGAGAGGAGGGGGAGGAGGGGGTGTTTAATCTACTGATTCAATTCCTGCCAATGCCCGTCACTCTCCCTCTCTGTCAGGGAGGGCAAATGGAGCATGCAGCCCAAAACACCCAGACCAAATCACATTTTCTCTCAACTTCTCAGTTTCTCTCTCTTGCTGTCTCTCTTGCATCTCTATGTCTATCTCTCACTCCATCTCTCACTCTCTCTCAGCCTTTCTGTCTCGCCACCGCATTTTTCTCCTTTTTTGTCACTCACTCACTGATTCCTACTCCACACATCCTTCAGCCCTGTGAAAACAAAGCATTTGAATCAAGCACTTCTTTGAAGGAATTTGTAACCCACAGATTTTGTGTTTGTTGGTCGAGATCACTGTTTAACCAGCCAGACCTCTAAAGCAAATGAAAAAATGCAATGTCAAAAGTCAAGCGGGAAAATAAGCACGTTATCGCACACCTAGCCTATGTCTTTACATTAACACTAAATTGTACAGTTGGTGGTTGTGCTCAAACTATCACAGCCATTCTGAGTCTGTTCAACAAATTTGTGAGTTCATCATTATTATTATGTTGTAATTCAGTAGATGAAATATAGATTTAAAAAAAACTCCCCTCTTTCCAATGATGAAATGCCTTTGTAGTTTTATGATACATTGCCACTTATGTGATGTTTAAATAGGCCTACAAGGGTATGTCTGTGTTGGGAAATGATACTCTTTTTATTATGCCTCTGCGCAGCTTTTCCATTTGCCTTACCGAGTCTAATCGTTCACAGAAGCCACATTGCTTTCACTGCGGTTCTGCACCTTGCACAACAAGATAGCCAGATAGAGAAAGGTAGATATGCAGTAAGGCTGGATAACTCCCATAAGACTCTTACTGTCAGGGGAAATGTAGTTTTTCTCAAATGTCCCTTTAAAATTGTACTATATGTACAATTAACGGTTTTCCATATCAGAGACATCATATAAATCTAAAGGCATACATACAGTATGTAATCACAAAAATATGTTGCTCACTGTATCAGCTTTGCTTCGCACTGCTAGAGATGAAGCAGCTTTATTCACCGTCTTGCCAGCTTACTGAGTTGACACATTAGCATACATGCCTTATGTTCTGCCTTTTTTCTCTGTCCTCTTTTCATCTGTGCAGAGCCTTAGGCTGAGAGTGCCACTGTGCTTCTATAAGCTTTGTCACCCTCACATGGGGCCCCTGGCTAGCCACACCAGCTCTCTCTTCAGTCCTCTCATTTACACCCAGCATAATTAAGAGCTTCGACCCTAAAAGCTGGTGACTCTTGTAGAGACAACTCCCTGAGGATTTCACACTAAAGCTTGCAAAGCAGCTGAGGAAGTGAAGTCAGAAATAACCGTGCAAACTTTCAGTGAGTGAGAGTTCCTGTTCAGTGAAATTACAGTATATAAGAGATCCAATAAGCACTAAAGGTCAGCCAAGGACATTGAAATATAAGAGCTCCTTTTCCTCAAATGCATACTCAGCATTAGTGGAACTATTTTTTAACAGGGCTTATCTGGTTCTTAGCTGGGGGTCAATTTGTGCTCAACAGTGGTACCTGAAACTTTACCAACATGCTATCAAAAAACAACAACAAAAAACATTGTTCCAGAAGAAATTTTGATATCCACTGGGGCACAGATAAGCAAACCAAATAGCATTAATTGTAGACACTGAAAGATTGTCATTATGGAAAGGTAAATAAGTTAGGTGTAGCAACAATTACACCTAAAATGATCATGATTTCTTTTGCTGGATCATGTTTTAACACTCACAAGCTGTGTATAATTTGCAATCAGGCAAGAATGAGAGCATTAGACAAAATATCCAGTTCCATTTGGTTTAATTCAGCTTTTATGAACTGCTATTATGAACGGTTATTATGAACTACTGCCGTTTAAGGGGAGCCACTACAAAACACTAGGTGGAATAAAATTATCAAAAGAGGCAGTGCCTGCTGATTTGTGTCAGTCATTTGTTTTTCTTTTTATTAAATTGCACTTCAGTTAATACTTTGGTACCACCCAAGCAAAGGTCTTATTCAGGTGTACAGATAAAGTCAAGAAAATTAAATGGTACCAGGAGGCTGTCCGTTACCTCTCTTAAATAAACCTGCTGTGGTGTAGCCAGTAATCCAGAGCATAATCAACAAGTCGTGTGTTATACAAAAACAATCTGTGACCTTTTACTATTCCATCAACATGAGCGCCATACTACCAGTATGATTAACAACATATGTGTAATATGTACAGTTAACAACTGGCAGGTGGGCTGTAGATCGTGCAGAATAATAACATACATCGTGTACACAGGTTGGAGAGATCCCCACATCTGAGATTAAAGAGGTGACCCTTATTTCCCGTAGGAGCACTTACACCCCCTCCCCCAAATCCCCACTGAATGCATGATCATTGGTGAGATGGCAACCTGGAGGATTGGATGTAAACATCCCAGAGAGAGAGAGAGGAAGAGAAGCTCGCTCCTCAGAGCTCCTCTATCCACTTGATAGTAGGTGTTATTCCTTAAAAAGGCAGCCAATATCCATGTGATCTGTCAAGGACGGGCAGAGGTAAGACAGGAAACAGACAGCATAATGTCCGTTGCCACCACACACAAACACATTTACATGTACACACTCAAAATTTAAAGTTCTTGCATAATTCAACAATAGGAGCAATTAAAAGACCTCTGTCCTGGAAGCTGCATAGCAATACACACAAGGAGGGCAACTTTTCTCTGGATTTGCAATGGAACATCAAATTCACATTGCAGCATGAAGTAACAATAGACTCAGAATCTGCCACTTAAAAATATTTATTATAAAGCTGCACCTTTTCTGTGCAGGTATTCCAGGGAGCAGAAATAAAAAAGTGTGTACACTTACACTGCCCCACATAATTACGTTCTTGGTTTGGCTTATACAGCAAATACATTTAATTGATCCCAGCTTGAACTGGTAACATCAACAATGTATCATAGAGCAGGATTACAAAAGAATCAGAAAGGTGACTTTTTGTTATGATGACAATTTAACAAGCTGTGAGGACATCACAAGGGTTCATGGCATGCAGTTGTGTTTTTAGCACTGTAACAATTACTTCTTTTATTTATTTGTCTGCTGTTTTCTTCAAATTACTGCTACAATCATTTGCTGTTCTTCATAAAAACAAAAGGAGTTAAAAATGATGGAAGTTGAGCTGATGTAAGAAATGAGCAGGTATTACTCAAGCAGTCTATGCCACAACCCACTAGCTACAGTGGGCTATGTAAATATATATTCATAGTGAGCGTGCTTTCATGTGTAACCTGGACTTGTGTCCCTCTATCTATAAAGAGATGATCTATCCTGCTCGCCCAAGTGCAATGTCTACAATATCTGAATCTAGGTTTGGGAAGGAGATTGGCGGTAGCAACTCTGTAAGAGCAATAAGACTTCCAACCCACATAACACGCACGACCACAGGTTGATGAAACGAGGCTTGCTTTATATATATATTTTCCTTGGATCAGTTCCCTTTGCTCATCCTCAACATAGGGATACCTTCAAATGCAGTAAACATCTCAAATGCATCACAAGAATAATTGAAACAATCAAAACAGATGTAAGACAAGGAAAGAAAACACAATATTTCAACACCCCCAAAGAAAAGAAAATGTGGTACCACTAGACTTTTACTGGTTGTCAACCATCAGTTTTTATGATATCAGTTTCATTTAGTTACCAGTCTATTTGGGTTTGAGAACAAAAAACAACCTGAGTTCCAGGTGAAGAAAAAAGTAGCAAAAGAAAATGGTAAAGTATCTCTCAGGTGGACTTCCTTTTGTTTTTTCCTACCGCCCTCCTGGTACGGCAGGCATCAACGAGTCGCGTCCTGACACACAGAAGGCCTCCACAGCAGCAACAGTGTCCTAGATCTGCGATGGCAGCTCCTTATGCAGCACACATGGAATTGTCCCTCAAAAAAAAACCAGTCTGCACACAACATGCAGAATGTTACATGTCCACATTCCTTAAAAGTCCTTATTCCTAATGTCCTTGGTTCTTTTTAAATATTAAAATAAATTGCATCTTGAGGCAAAAGTAAATACACTGGCATTACTGTGCATCACCCGCAGTTACAGCTACAGCACATGAACCACTTAGCTGGCCGCGGCTGAACTAGCAGGCCCAAGAAAGGAAGAAACACTAAACACTCAATAAACAAAACCTGTCACAACATCGCAATACTATAAAAACATCTTAAACATCCTTAAACAACATTTACTACTATTCTGACTGGTTAGTTATTTTTTTAGTGCATTGAACTACAATAGCGGTGCTAAGTGAGCTAGGCTAACTCACCAGAATAGTTCAAAAGTTCAAGAAGAAACACTCCGACTCCTTCGAGGTAGGTACCCGTCTGTGGTTCACCGCTAACGGCAGCTCTCTCACAAATGTTAATTGAACTTCTTTTTTCTCCTTTTAACTGGAAAACTGTGCTTCACGGCAGCATGGAGTTTTTCCTTGCCGTCTTTGTTCCTCTACACCACACCCTCACGCGCACCGAGCTGCAGGTGATGCCTTCAGGGCAGCCCGGAAATTAAACTATCAGACAAGAACTACGATGCATTCAAAGAACCCTGTACTCCTGATTGCTGTAAATCTTACCAGGGTTACATTCTCCCCCTCTAGACTGCATGAGTCCCAGCATGCATACCTGCCCCTACAGGTACAGACACGTGTGAAATAGCAGCCCCTAAAGCCTGAAAGAATGAACTGATGGCCAAGGTTAAAGGCTCCCCCAGCTCATCATAGGTGAGCTTCCGAGGCGGACGTTTCTCCCTAGCGGAACGCCTGACACTTATGTTCTCGGACTCTTGACTCTCAGATACTACATGGTCAGAGTCTGCAATTACAGGGTCTGTGGTGATGAGATCTGTGTTCTCTCCAACAGGTGAGATTTGTGTCATATCAGGTTCAGGAATATCAATGACAATATGGTCCGGGGTCCTACAGTGTGAAGTAGGATGTGTAACTGAACCACTGTTCTCAGAGCTAACAAGAGGAGTTCCTGGTTGAAGCTCGTGAGTAGGTCTCTCAGGTAAGTGTGCAGAACTTTGGGGCACAAAAGAAGGGGTGTCTGGGTTTAATTCCCTGGAAACTGGCTGAGGCTCATTTAAGCCTCCTTCCTTCTGCAGGAAAGGACTCTTCGTGATGATTTCTGGCACCCATGTATTAGGATACAGTTCATCTTCATCACTGTACGACTCGTCCTCCTGACAATCAGTGTCCCCTTGCGCGCCTTTTGTTGTTTTGCCCCTGAGTCTCATTTTTCTCGATGCGTCAGTGGAAGAACTTTGCTCTCTGATCTCAGTTACAGGTAGGAACCCGCACGGCAAAAGAAGGTCTCTATGCAACGTACGGTGTGGCCCCTCCCCCGTCTCAGGTTTGACTACATAAACAGGACTGTTGCTAATCCGTCTGACAACAACATGGATTTTCTGTTCCCACCGATCTGCCAGTTTGTGTTTCCCCCTGATATTCACGTTTCTCACTAAGACCCTATCCCCTTCTAAGAGTTCAGCTGCCCTGACCTCCCTGTCAAACCTAGCCTTGTTCTTCTCTCCCATCTTCTTGGCATTTTTAGCAGCTAATGAGTAGCTCTCCTGTAGGCGTTGACGAAGGCCCTTGACATACTCTGAGTGGGTCTTGTGATTTGCCATATCAGGTTGGATTCCCAGGACAAGATCGATTGGCAGTCTGGGCTGCCTACCAAACATTAGTTCGTAAGGCGAATAGCCTGTTGTGCTGTTCCTCGTGCAATTGTATGCATGGACCAAAGGTTTGACAAAATCTCTCCAATGATATTTGTCTCTCTCTTCCAGGGTCCCTAGCATACCAAGGAGGGTCCGGTTAAACCGTTCCACTGGGTTTCCCGGGGATGGTGCGGGTGGTACGGACTTTGTCTGCTCTATCAGTGTGCAGAGTTCTCTGATCGTCTTAGACTCAAAGTCCCTGCCCTGGTCGCTGAGCAGACGACTGGGGAACCCGTAGTGAACAATAAAGTTCTCCCATAAAGCCTTTGCAACAGTTCTGGCTTTCTGATCCCTAGTCGGCACCGCCACAGCAAATTTTGTAAAGTGGTCGGTGATGACTAAAATGTTTCTTGTGTCTCTATCATCAGGCTCAAGGGATAGATAATCCATACAAAGAAGTTCAAGAGGATAAGTAGCAGAAATGTTCTCCAAAGCGCGCGCCCTCTGAGGCACAGCCTTCCTCCTGAAACAGCGTTCGCACTTTTGCACTTCTCCTCAATGTCTCTGGCCATTCTCGGCCAGTAGAACCTGGCACGAGCAAGCTGAAGTGCACGCTCAGAACCAAGATGGCCAACATCATCATGCACTCCTTGCAGTGCCCTCTCTCTGAACTGTTCCGGTAAGACCAACTGATAGACCAGTTCGCCTCGCTCAGACCACTTCCTGTACAGGACACCATCCCTGAGTTCAAGCTTTTTCCACTCCATGAGAAGAAGTTTGACATCGGAATGTTCAAGGTTTGTCTCCCTGAAACTGGGTTTTACAGCTCTCCTCACAAAGGTGATGACACGTGAGAGAGACGGATCATTATTTTGAGCATTACACCAGTCAGAGTTATCCATGGATGGTAAAGTGTCCTCACCGAAAACGTCAGGCACTACAGAAGGGTCGACAACAAGAGACTCTCGATGACAGGCTGCTCTGAATGAGGGTGACGTTCATCTTTAACCATCACAAGATGACGTTGACATAATGCAGAGAACACCTCATGATCCATGTCATCTCCTGCTTCCATGAACCGTTTTTTCATGTCCTCTATTCTCTCTCTTTCTTTAGTGAAAGCTTCATCCTCAAGAGGCGGACCTTGAGGTCGCCGGGATAACCCGTCTGCATCGCGGTTGGCCTGCCCTGCTCTGTACTTGATGGTAAACTGGTAAGTAGAAAGAGCGGCTAACCAGCGATGACCAGCAGCATCTAACCGCAGATGTCAAAACGTATGTGAGGGGGTTGTTGTCGGTAAGCACAGTGAAACTTGACCCATAAAGGAAATCACTGAACTTTTCACAAACGGCCCATTTTAAGGCCAAGAATTCGAGTTTGTGCGTGGGATAGTTTCTCTCGCTCTTGGAAAGACCTCGACTGGCGTACGCAACAACTCTGAGCTTCCCCTCCTGCTCTTGATAGAGCGCTGCCCCCAATCCATCGCGACAAGCGTCAGTATGTACAACATATGGTAGTTGTGGATTCGCAAAAGCAAGGATGGGCGCAGACGTCAATTTCTTGATCAGAGTTCTGAATGCATTCTCACACTCGGAAGTCCACTCCTCACCGAGCGGTGCATTAGGGCTCACAAGAGGCGTGAAGCGCTCCCTCTTGTACACTTTGCCCCTTTTCTTTGGTGGACAGTAGCCTGCTGTCAGGCTATTAAGAGGTTTGGCTATCTGGGAATATCCTTCGACAAACCGCCGATAATACCCAGCGAAGCCTAAGAAACATTTAAGCTCTTTCCTATTTGAAGGACGAGGCCATTCTCTCAAGGCGGATATCTTGTCAGGGTCAGTATGAACTCCTCGTGCATCGACGACATGACCAAGATACTTCACTGACGCCTTAAAGAAGTGACATTTTTCCGGAGAAAGCTTTAGACCGAAATCTTTAAGACGGTTCAGCACTTTCATGAGTCGTGCTTCATGTTCTTCCAATGTGTCTGAAAAGACAATCAAATCGTCCAGAAACACCAATACCTCATTGAGATGCAAGTCACAGACACACCTTTCCATAAGGCGCTGAAAAGTGCTTGGCGCGTTCGTGACACCCTGAGGCATGCGATTGAATTCAAAGAAGCCGAGGGGACACGTGAAAGCGGTTTTAGGCTTGTCTTCTTCGGCCATCTCAACCTGGTAATAACCAGATTTAAGGTCCATGACGGAGAACCATTTAGCACCGCTAAGGGCAGCAAAGGTCTCCTCAATGTTCGGAAGAGCGTATGCATCTCTGATGGTTCGAGCATTTAGCTTCCTGTAGTCGATGCATAACCTGATAGAACCATTCTTTTTCCGGACCAAGACCACTGGGGATGCAAAAGGGCTCTGTGACTCTTTAATGATTCCTGCATCAAGCAGTTCTTTAAGATGCTGCTTGACTGCCTCCCTGTCACTGGGATGAATAGGCCTTGGCCTCTCCTTAAAAGGAGTCTCGTCACGTAGCCTGATGTGATGTTTCACTGCAGTGGTGTGACCATATGACAAGTCATCCACAGCAAAGACTTCTGGAATAGATCTAAGCTTGGTGATGATACGATCTTTCCATTGTTCAGATATTGGTGAATCATCAAGATTGAACTTGAGGTTGTCACTGTCAGGCTTATTGTGGTGAGAGTCACCTTGCACTGGTCCAAGCGGTGTGACCTGCTGAGCTGCACATATTTGAGCAATGATGCATTTTGGCTGCAGCGTAACATCATGGTCACTAAGATTACGCAGGATGACCGGGACCTTGCAGCTAGACTTAAATGGAATGTCCATCAGAGCAGCTTCAAGGAACACGCCACCTGGCAACCTGTGATCTTCACTGGGTTCAAGCACAAATGTGGTCTGACTGTTCTTCAACCTGACATCACCTGTGATGCAGCACTTTTGCTTTGCAGGGATGGTGATGGGGTTTCCACCATGCAACCTGACAGGATGAGCATGGTTGTTGAGGTCATGGATCTGGGCAATATGCTGGAAGATCACTGCGAAGTCTCTAGAGAAGAGTTTGCAAACAACCTCTGGACCATCTCGTTCAAGTACTTGTTCATAGAGTCGTAATAACACATTGGTACCAATCAACAGGGGGGTCCTGCTGACACTCTGGTACCACAAGTGCTAACACAACTAGCTCCTCTTCCCTGCCAGGAACGGACAGTGGAAAAGTGACACGCGCTTCTATGTAGCCAAGATAGGGGACCTGCTGTCCACCTGCTCCCTCGATTTCAAGAAGGGCATGAATTGGATGTATAGGTAAGTGAGACAGATGGTTCTTATGGAAACACTCGGACACTGTTGTAACTTGTGAGCCGGTGTCCATGATGGACTCACACTGTACACCCTCAAGGAAGACAGAAGCTGCACAATGAGGACCTACAAGCCCTGCAGGTATAGATCGCTCTGTGCAACGGGAGGTTTCAGTCATTGTGTGGGTTATAACCTTCTTTTGTGTACCAGCACCATCAACTGATCTGTTGGGACAGGGGTTATCATCAACTGCAGCTCCTGGACGTCCCACAACAGGAGCTGCTACTAGTTTAAAGTGAATGGGGAAGCAGCCTGCTGAGCAAAAAACTTATCCTGCCTCTCCCTGAGTTCTGCATTTTTCTTGCGAACCAGTGTGGGGTTGGGTTCATTTGGGCAATGCGCAGCAATGTGGTTGTCTTCCCACACTTAAAACAAAACCACGGCCTCGGCATTCCAGGCACCTTAAGGCCCCTCTTCATGTTACTACTACTGATTGCAAAGCAGTCGGTCTTTTGAGTACTCTCTCTCTGATTTTGTGCTAGCTTTTCAACTTGCTTTGTCAGTTCAGCTATCTTGTTCTCGATGTTAGAGGTTTCATCTTGCTTTGCTTTTATCACTAGGGGAGGATTACTATCATGAGTGAGGCTTGGTGGCTTTTTGTTTAGCTTTTCCAGCTGTTTAGTTAGCTCATTTACCTTCTTTTCAAGCTTTGATGTCTCATTCGGCTTTATGTTGGGCAGTGGGACAGGCTCACAGTCATAAGAGGGCATATCAAAAACATGGTGGGCATACATGTTAGCTTTCGAAGCACCTAAATGCTTTTTCATCCTATCTAGCTTTGTGGAACGGCGGTCTTCCTCAGTTCTCAGCATGAGGAGGAATTCTGGAAATGTTGGTGGATTTCCCTTTTTGCACTCTAACTGTAAGCCGATGATGATGCTCTGATCCCAACAGCCCCTACAAAACTGTCTGAGCAAAAGATCATTGGAATTTTCAGCTGAGGCTCCCCCTCTAGAAATTGCTCTTGTGAGGATGCTATGGAGCCTGTTCAAGTACGCTGATGGTTTCTCTCCAATATCTTGGTTAGAGCCGAGAAATGCCGCAAACAACTCCTCTCCATCCTCCACAACACCAAAAGCAGAGTCAAGTTGAGAGATGTAGATGCTTGGTGGTGAAGAGATACCAAGAGGCTTCACAACGTCAGCTGCTGGACTCAGCAAGCTCTCAAGAATCCTTCTCACCTTGTGAGCATCATTCAAAGAAGGCTCGTTAAGGAGAAGATCAACTTGGGTGCGCCATGTTTCGTAGTCCACCTCACCGTTTGGCCTTGGCATCCGCCCAGAGAAGGTGCGCAACCTTATTTGTGGGGACGGTGAAGTGGTGGACTCACTTCGGATGACATGCTCCACAATCACTTTCTGGATCTGGGGGGGATTAAAAATATCCTCACTGATGTGGACTGGGCTCGTTGGTAAACTAGCAGATGCACTATGAGCATGTGTGGGCTCTGCAGGCTCATTTTGATCATTGTTAGGTGTGTTAGCATTTTGAGCTGCATAGGGCTGTGTAGCACTACTGTGTACGTCATGTGATGTGCTCTGGTTCCCCTGCAGTTCCTCCTGAAGCACACTCAAGAAACCTTTCCTGCCGCTGCCTGCGACAGACTTTAGTTCGTCCAGGTATCTGTGCGCTATCTCCCTCCCCACAGCTTCCTGACAGACCTCTCTAATGGTCCTCACAAACCACAACACAGCGGGGTCCTTAGGACTTGGCACGGTACCCAAGGTAATGGGGTCGATTCTAGAGATAGACCTATCAGATGCATACTGGATCAGGGCTCTACCCTCTGGTTGTCCTGATTCGTCAGGGATCCTGACTAGTTTAGAAATGTCTCCATTAACTTTGAACACAGCAGTTATTTCTTCATCTGTGTATTCTGGTCCTATACCTGTTACATACAGGGTGTTCTGACCATTAACCTCAAAACGGTTGCAAATATCCATACCTGACTCAGTGGAATGAATGTCAAAATCTTAAACGTGCGTAGTGTGGGGTGGAAGATCAGAAAGCTACTTTTAACCAATCTCCTGGCTGGCTCGCCACTTTTTATGTAACCTGGACTTGTGTCCCTCTATCTATAAAGAGATGATCTATCCTGCTCGCCCAAGTGCAATGTCTACAATATCTGAATCTAGGTTTGGGAAGGAGATTGGCGGTAGCAACTCTGTAAGAGCAATAAGACTTCCAACCCACATAACACACATACGACCACAGGTTGGTGAAACAAGGCTTGCTTTATATATATATTTTCCTTGGATCAGTTCCTTTGCTCATCCTCAACATAGGGATACCTTCAAATGCAGTAAACATCTCAAATGCATCACAAGAATAATTGAAACAATCAAAACAGATGTAAGACAAGGAAAGAAAACACAATATTTCAACACCCCCAAAGAAAAGAAAATATGGTACCACTAGACTTTTACTGGTTGTCAACCATCAGTTTTTATGATATCAGTTTCATTTAGTTACCAGTCTATTTGGGTTTGAGAACAAAAAACAACCTGAGTTCCAGGCGAAGAAAAAAGTAGCAAAAGAAAATGGTAAAGTATCTCTCAGGTGGACTTCCTTTTTTTTTTTCCTACCGCCTCCTGGTACGGCAGGCATCAACAGTCGCGCCCTGACACACAGAAGGCCTCCACAGCAGCAACAGTGTCCTAGATCTGCGATGGCAGCTCCTTATGCAGCACACATGGAATTGTCCTCAAAAAAAAACCAGTCTGCACACAACATGCAGAATGTTACATGTCCACATTCCTTAAAAGTCCTTATTCCTAATGTCCTTGGTTCTTTTTAAATATTAAAATAAATTGCATCTTGAGGCAAAAGTAAATACACTGGCATTACTGTGCATCACCCGCAGTTACAGCTACAGCACATGAACCACTTAGCTGGCCGCGGCTGAACTAGCAGGCCCAAGAAAGGAAGAAACACTAAACACTCAATAAACAAAACCTGTCACAACATCGCAATACTATAAAAACATCTTAAACATCCTTAAACAACATTTACTACTATTCTGACTGGTTAGTTATTTTTTTAGTGCATTGAACTACAATAGCGGTGCTAAGTGAGCTAGGCTAACTCACCAGAATAGTTCAAAAAGTTCGAAGAAACACTCCGACTCCTTCGAGGTAGGTACCCGTCTGTGGTTCACCGCTAACGGCAGCTCTCTCACAAATGTTAATTGAACTTCTTTTTTCTCCTTTTAACTGGAAAACTGTGCTTCGCGGCAGCATGGAGTTTTTCCTTGCCGTCTTTGTTCCTCTACACCACACCCTCACGCGCACCGAGCTGCAGGTGATGCCTTCAGGGCAGCCCGGAAATTAAACTATCAGACAAGAACTACGATGCATTCAAAGAACCCTGTACTCCTGATTGCTGTAAATCTTACCAGGGTTACACATGGTTAAAGTTTCTTTAAGATACATACATTTTTAAAGAATTTAGGAATTACATTTTTCATTTGATTTACACTTACTGGTCACTTTACTGCCCTATTTTGCCTTCAGAGCTGCTTTAATTCTAAGGTACTGTTGACATTCTCCAGAGATTTTGGTCCATATCAACACCATACCATCATGCAGTAGCTGCAGATTTGTTGGATGCAAGTGAATGATGTGAATCTCCTGTTCCACTGCATCCCAAAGGCCACTTAAGTACAGTGGAGTGATTGTCATGTTCAAGAAACCAGCTTGATTGCCCCGTTGGAAGCAATGATCAGAAGATGGGTACAGTGTGGTCATAAGGAGATAGACCTAGTCAGCAACAATAGTCTGGCATTTTAGCTGTGTTTAGTTGGTACTAAGGGGCCCAAAGTGTGCCAAGAAAAAAAATCTTCAACACCATTACACCACCAGCAGCAGCCTGAACACCTTAAACTCTGTTTCAGACCATTTTCTGTAAGCACTAGAGCGAGATCAGCAGTTTCTGAAATACTCAGCATAGCTGTTGGTGTCATAAAGGCTGGTCTATGTTCAAAGTAACAAATCTCTTGTCTTCCCCATTCTGACGCTTGGTTTAAATTTAAACAGCAGGTACTCTTGATAATGAGTTCATACTGCGTGACTGGTTGATTAGATAATTGTGTTACAAAACAGTTTAACTGGTGTACCTCAGAAAGTGGCCAGTGGGTTTATGTGTCTAGATTGTTGACCATTAGCCTGATGAAGACCCTGTGTGCCTAAAATATTGTGCTGTTTAATGGATTATTTTTTTTACTGTAGCTGCAGTTTTAGTTCAAAGTGAATTTAATTTCAGTAAAAAGAGATAAGGAAAAGTAGAATTTGTTGGAATGGTTTTGAGGAATGCTCTTTTCTTCTTTCTCGTGATTGTATTTGTGTACAATAATATTAAGAAATACAGCGGTCCCTCCCTCGTATATCTCGGTAGTTCCGTTCTAAAAATACAGCGCGATAGGTGATAGGTGAAATCCACGAAGTAGCCAACTTTATTTTTTACAATTATTATAGATGTTTTAAGGCTGTAAAGATCCTCACTACACACTTAATACACTTTTCTCAGACAGGCATGAACATTTTCACACTTTTTTCTCTTGTTTAAACATTCTCAAAGTTCAAACCTTCGTAGAAAATAAGTCCAGTATTATAGAATGAAACCAAAGGTACCCGCGGTTGCCTTTGACGGTGCAAAACGTTTCATCGACATTGTTGGGGAGAAAACTTACAAATATACAGTACAGCATTTTAGAGTCACACTGCTAGCGATCAAAGATGTATGTAAATTTGACAAGCTGAACGCATTCTGTACTGTACAGGAGACACGGGGCACGAGATTGATTGACAATGGTCTACAACCAAGAAGAACATTTTTATTAAATATATATCCAGGTCTTCTAAAGTTATTATCAGTCAGATCTCTTGTGAAGTGTGTTTTCAGAATCCATATGAGATCAAGTTGTTAATGTCAAATAACCAAGCAAATAATTTAAGAAATTTTAATTTAGTGTGTCTGGTTTGTTGTAGTCAGATGTGTAGGACATATAAGTGTCATTTTTCTTCATAAGCTTGCCCAGGTGCCCCTTGGTTCAGGAGTAGCTGGTATATAATCAGGGCCAGAGGGGGATGTCAGGGGCCAGGAGAACTGTAAAACCAGTTCCCCCTTCACAGCCTGTTGCTCCCACCTCTGCAACCCACAACACGGGTCGCGTAGCTTCGGGCAAGGACACCAGATAGAGCTATGCGTACATAGACAGGCTTGTGGTCTGTGCTTGTGTTTCATTAATAGACGGTGTCTTTGCACAGGCTAGGCAACATATGCATGCAGTGCATGTGCCCTCTCTAATTAATCTCTTTGTAGCATAATGAATTAAATGCCCCAAAGGTGGATTGCATCACTTGCAACCAAAAAAAGCATGCCACATGTCTCGAAAATGACCACTACATTACTGTATACTCTTTGGTGTTGGGTTCACTCACCAAACCCAATGTTGTTTGTCACTGCAAACATAAGTAAGCACAAAACAATACGAAATGCATTCATCTGAAGTATGGTGGCATTTCTCTAGATGTATAATTCATGGCACACACCTGTTTTCTCGACAGCTTCCCCCTCCCACATTCCCTCTTTGTTTTGTATTCTGCCATGTTCCTTCCCCATGCTATAATTATTCATTACAAGGGCCTTCAATCCACTGTGACAGAGCTCCATTATGATGAAGTGGGCTTTGTTTGAGCTTGCACAGCTGGACAATCTGAATGCAGAGCAAATCCCCGCCTGCAGGCGTGCCGCAGTTTTGCACATTTTCTAGTTAGAAGAGATCTCCAAAAACACTGTTACTGTTAATACCACTCAACCAACAAGTAGCTGATGTCAAACTGTATTATGTCTTGGTAAATTTTGACAGAACAACATCAACAGACCAATTGCTCATGACCTTAACACCAGTGACTTATGACACTTGTTAGTGAGCAAGAAACACAAGCAGAGCCTAGGGCCATATCCTGACAAAGCTATGACTTTTTTTTAGTAAGTATAGTGTGGAACAATAGATCAGCAGAAAAGGGTAATATCAAACTAATGTTTTTGTTTCCTTGCAATGTCATCTTAAGTTGGAAAAATTGCAAGGAAACAATAATTCAAAAATGTAACAGTGGCCATTTAAAAAGGAAAAACTGAACTTTTTATAATACTATCTCTCTAACCTGTAAAAATGGGACTTCAGAGTAGGAGGCCTTCCAGTCTGCATGTCATGTGTTTGACATATAAAGTACTCTTTTGGTAAAATAAAGTGGCATACAGGTAAATGTCATTTGTGGTGTAAAAGCCCTTTGATTAGTCAACAAGACTAGAAAGGTGTTTTATAAATGGCAGTCCATTTACTTTAAGTGCCAAGACTTCAAGTTTAATGTGCAATTCCCAAAGCTATAACTTTGTTCCACTTGTGCTTATGCTGTAACTGCTAAATGCATATCTGTAGAAACTTTTCATAAAATCAAGATGAAACCAAAGCACTAAAACAATGAACCCCGGAGGTAACATCAAGTAAACGGCTTTCATTTGTATTTATTGTTATTCATTAATTGTTAACACTGGACTTCAGCAGGGCACCTGGAGCCAGTTCTAAACAGGCTGATGCACTATATCTCCCAAATGATGGAAATAAACCATCAGTTTGATTGACTGTGGAATTAGATCTCCTGTAGGCTATTAGAGAAGCTGACACGTTGGTGAGCTGTTTATTAACTCTTACGTTAAAAGCCTACACCAGAGAAAACCTCCACCCTCAAGCAGCTGTATAACACAAAGACACACTTGTGCAAAATTACATTGCATCAAAGTGGTCTATTTTCCTCACCGTGCACCAGCAACCATGCACATTCTCACTAAATATGTGGAATGGGAGGTTTATTCAGCATTACCACCTCCTCCTGGTAAGTGAATGTGAGCGGTAATGAGTGGAGGGGACAGGGTTCAGGACATGTAGGAGGTTGATCTGTATTCTCCACAGGCAGCCAGGACCATAGACCCCTCTCTGGGGGTCACACAGATCAGAGGCAGCCTGCTGCTGCAGCTGCTGCATCGCAAACCAAGGCTCTGGCACCTCCACTGGGAGAACAGCAGCAAAGAAGAGGGGGGCTAATGTTCTGAAGGCTCAATATAAAGTTTTCTTTTTTGTTTTTGTTTGCTTGTTTTTTGTTTGTTTGTTTTTAACATCCTACCTGTTCATCAGTACCTTGGATTTCTCATCTGGGTAGTTTGCTGTGGAGGAAATAGCAGGGGAGGGCAAAGAAGGCTGAAATCATACCAGCTGGGTGAGCATAATGTTACACTAAATGGGTCAAACGAGACAGCAATGATTACTGGAAGGAACTGAAATGAGTGTGGGTGGCTTGCCCCTAAACCCACTGTGGGGCAACCTGAGAATGTATTTATGTTAGCGTTGCCTCTGTCCCAGCAATAAGAACTCTAAATACTTCACCTAAAAGAGCCACAGGGATTTTCTTTTGGCACTTCATATTACATATGATATCCCGACTAGTTCATTTGATACTCCATATTTGGATCCCATTTACCCTTTTTAATGTCACTTATAGAGAGTCAATTTGCTGTCAGTGCATGCTCCATCCTCAAACTAGCCATCATCAAAACAGCAAGGATAGATGTTCTTGTTGTGTGTATCCAGGATCATTTCATCCCTACCTCATCCCCGCACTTTTCTTTTCACTTGTATTACTCTCTCCCTGTCTTTTACCTTTATTCTATAAGGCAAGACGGTTTCTTTTGACTTTGACCTTTTGAGCCAATGAACCGCACATACATCGCATTCACTTACTTTAAGAAAACATAATCTTCTCAGGGTGAGAGACTATTTAATCAGTGTGATCTTGTTCTGTGAATCCTTTTTCATCAAATAATTGATGCTTCACACACATGTACCCTTGATTAAAAAAAATTAAATAGAATGTTTCTGCATTCAAACTGCTGGGAGATAAAAGGAAACTGATTAAAAAGGGATAGCTGAAATTAAACAGAAAGGGAGGGACCCTCGGGGACATGGTTAGCATATAAATGGTATAGGGAGAGAGGGGAAACTTCAGCAAAAGTTATTGGTCCAATTATTTAACTCTATTCCTTGGGCTTTAGAGGTTTCTATTTATTGAAGCAATCACACCTTTTATCACTGACACCAACAAGTCTGTCACGTATTATACAAGACCACTCCAGTCATTAAAAGCTTGGTAACATATTCCTTTTATGTTCTTTAGAGAAATAATGATCTTTTGCTGGAGGACAGAGGAAAACTCTTTAGGGTTACTAAAGAGTGGAATCAGTCCCTTGTCACACCCTGTGTAAATCCCAACAGCTAATACTGGGCGTTATGACACTTTTAAAGGTCCACTGCCAGCTTATGTTAATGATGATTTACCCTCCAGTGCATGATGTACCACAGGATTTGGCCTCTTTTGTGACTTTTGATATTTTTTAGTTTTAGTTTTCTCTACAGGATGAAACACTGGCGGTTCAACCCACACAGAATGCCTATTGTAAATTTAAAATTCCTTCACTGACTGTTTTATTCAGGACTTTTTTTTATAATACAGTGAAACACTTTCACATCTGCTGTCATTTTTCTCATCTCATAGCTCAAAGCAGCACTCTGAGCTCACTCTTGATATAGTACATCACAGCACTTCCCAGTTTTCTCACCTTACGCACACCATACTGTGAAAGCCTGCATATCACACCAGGGTGCGATGATGACCCCCCCTCAGTCACACAAGGGCATCTTAGACTCCAGTGGTTTAGCATGCATAAACTGGTCATATTTTGCATCACTGTCGCTTAGGAAATACTGACAATTACTTGCAAAAACAAAAAAAGAAACAAAGATTCTTTCGAGGTGAGTAAACAGTTTGAATTATATCTGATTCTTATCACCTATGAGTCACACTAGTTACCACTAGTTAAAAAGTATCTACAAGCCAGTAGGTCAAATATAACCCTATAATATAAAGTGCTTCCACACCTGGCACCCAGTATCATACTCTAGTGTATTTAAGTCTAGTAAAAAATTTTTACAAGTGAAATTTTATGTGTTGCAGGCAGTTTGGAAGAGGGTCACACATACTTAGGTCACACATACTCAGGAACAGTAAAGTGTGAGGTCTGTCACCAATCAATCATTCCTTGTCTGGAAGCACTTTCACTCTTATTCTTCTTTCTAAATAATTTTTCTCTAAAAGTTGCCATTTTTCACTTTGAACAGCTTCTCTCTCTGGTTTATTTTGCAGTAAAGACATCAGGGGATGCTGTAAACTTGCTTTCAGTCATTATGAATTTCTTTCTACTCTGGCAGCAAAGACATTACAGCAGCCATTAGAAACTCTTGAATTTTCAAGCTTTTTAAGTCTGAGAGGCTCGGATAAAATGCACCGAAAACAGGCCTAACAACACTCAAACACATTCGAGCACTCCATTAAAAAAAAACAAAAAAAACCGTTCATTTAAAAATAAGCTATAACATGTAATTTTCTAGCCATAGATTTCCTGTGAGTTTGGCCTTTACTTATATTTGCTCTATTAGGGTTTATTTTTTTTCTGCAAAGCAATTATTAACTCTACAGTTAATAATTTATTAAGTATGCTACCACTTCAGATGAGTTGCCTCCTATTCCAGATGGCAAATCTGGACTATGAAAAGCCCGTGTAGCTTATGTACTGTAAAAGGAGCATTAAACTGCTGGAGGTATATAATACATTCCCTGAGCAATGCAATCAGTAGTAATGCCAGACAACTGCAAGAAGAGAACAAGCAGCAGACAAAACACAGCTGAAAACTGAATACTTTTAGAAACAAACTTAAGATACTTACTGCTTGCTTGTGTTGGAAGTTTGTGTTGTCATACATGTAATTTTAGGTGGTATAAATGATTAAATGTTTTGGTATTGGAACCGGTCTAGATGATGGATATAACCAACATAGAAATGTGCTTAGCCCAAACTGAGAGTTATTGTGCTTTTTTTAGTTAAACACTGCAGCAGTCAACTGATCTTTCACCCTTCTACCACTACCACCAGTTTTTTTACTGTATTATGTAAGTCTACATCTGTACACTTTTCGGGTTTCATTGTATCCATAGTTTTGATACTTGCTCCTCCAAACACTGAGGTAAAGCCTTTAAACGCAGAGCATGGATTCATGCAGTATATCAACCAAAATGTTGCAACAGAGTAGAATTTTGGCAAATACACTTGTTTACCATCATACCTCATAAGACCAGAAGATCAATACCTACATGATCCATATTTACCCTAGCTTGGAACAGAGACACAAGGGAAAACAGCCTGCCCTCTGTCAAAATCAAACAAAACATGGACTTATTTTTAGAGTAACATTCATTGTTTGTTTTTGTTTGCTTGTTTGTTTGTTTTTATAATAAATAGTGCAAAAGATTCAAAAAACATCAATGTAAACTTATCCAGTAAGGATCACATTTCATTCTGTGGCCTTTGGTGAACAGTGTAGGAGGACCTAACAATATAATACATTTCGAAGGCTGTGCACCAAGAACTAACAAGAACTACACAGCTTTGTCATTCTCTGTCATTTACCCTATACAAACAAACACCAACAAATCAAATCAAACTAAGGTATTGAGTACTGTAACTCTTTCATTCATTCATGATTAAGCCATTTAATACATCACAATATGAAGAGCAGTGCAGTTTTAAATGTCTACAAAATCAGATCTCTCCGACAAAGCTGGAGCTGCTTTTATTTTTTTATACACACACTGGACACACTGAGCAGTGGACTCACCAGGTCACAGACAAATGTTCTCTTTCATTAACTGTTCTCTAAATTACTACCAAAATTCACTGTAGGCTGTTTTTGTTTACACCTTTTTAACACTAATTGCCATCCCTCCAACAAACGTTTAAAGTTCAAAGTCTTTTTCAGTCAGACAGGCTCATGCAAAGCTCAGCTTTGACTGTAGATAGTTTTGAAGATGTGCTGCAGGACTCATGCTTTTTGTAACCAGTTGGTTCTACCGCCTGTTGCACACATATCAGCTGAAACAGTCTGCAAGGCCATAATGATTCCAAGGATCATCTCCCTAAAGGTTGCAACACAAGCCTTTAATCAGACCTTATATTGCATTCTTTTTCTTTCTTTCTTTCTTCAATGTGTCTTCTCGTGTTTGACTAGTATGTTTGTGTTTGGGTCATTTATCATCACAACATGTGAAAGATGTGAGAAATATGTCCCTGTGAGTAGCAAGGGACCACAGAAGCATCTTGCACATAAATCTGAGTAATCCAAAACATTAAATGCGAACCACAAAGGATTATCCTCCCACTCTGTCAGATGCCTTGAACTTTGTATGTTGTTGTTTTCATGAAATTATTTTTTGTCTTGGTTTATTTTTTTGATGATTGGTTTGTATGCCAACATTAAGGCTATTTTTGTGATCACAGCACTAATTTATTCATCTAATTCCTGACCTAATGGCTCGAGAGAGTGTACAGTGATTAACATGTTTTTGTTACTCTTTTGTTATTTTTTTAATTCTTTGTGCATGATCTTTGTGACTAGCGTGCAAAGCTCTTCATATATATATTTTATATTCTTTATCTTTTGATTCCAAGGAGCCAGAGTTTATTTTAACTTTTTAAAGTGGTTTCGAGCAATAGTTCTCCAGGCTTTCTCAAGGTTTGTTTGTTTGTTTTTGGCCATTGGCTGCTTTTTCAATCATTTTAAGTAGGGATGCAACGATACCAATTTTTTCAAACCGATCCGATACCGATACTTGGATCTGAGTACTTGCCGATACCGAGTACAAAATCCGATACTTCTACCACACACAAGTTAAACTTAACCAGTAGTAAAGAAACGACCCCAGACAACTCTTTAACACAAACGAAACGTTTACTGAACGTAAGGGCAGAGACAAATACTGTACAACACATCCCTTTTTTAAACTCAAATGATATTCCAATTCCTTAACCAAATGAAATACACTGTATAAATGAAATAATTCCCTTTCAAATTATATTAAACAACCCAACTTATGTTATCACCTTTTGGTAAGTTACTCACTAATATACACTCCAAAACACGTTATATAAATCCACTAAACATACAATATTCACACATGGGCTCCACACACTCACATACACACTTGTTGCAGGCCTGTTTGCTGCTCACGCTGGACGATGGAGAAAATCCTCTTCTCCCCAGTAAGAGAACAAAAGTCTGACTTACAGTTCCGTTGCTCGGTAGATCGCCGTTCACCAGTCCCACACTAAATCCACTCCCTGCGGACCCGATGCTGTCTCTGCTACAGCACGTTAGCCCGTCACTGTCCAGCTCTCCGACAGTCCATAGCGGCTGCCTCCGTGGCGCAGCCAAGCAGTCCGGCTAGCCTTTAGCCTCGGCGATCGTAGCTGGAAACACAGTTTTCCACGGTGGTGCGACCGTTGAAACAAAAAGTCACTTCACCCACACTCTGTTGCGAAGCTCCCACACGGTTAGCTTTCTAGTTACACACTCTTTTGTACTAGTTAACCTCAGTAAAACTAGCCGAGTCTCTCACTTTGGTTCAGCTAACCTCGTGCATCTCTCCATGCCGTTCTCTTCTCCTCCTCCATTGCAACAGATACACAGGTCCCGTTTTATGCTACCTTCACGGGCCTCCAGAAAATTAGAACTCTGAACAATATTTTAACTCCCTTCAGAGTTACATACCATAAAATAATACTTTATGATTAACATAACAGTTTGATTGCTCTAATTACCTGTATTTACCTTGTGACATATTACAGGGCAAATTAAATTCAGGGTACAGTTACATCACATAACTGTGAACACCTTATGTTACCGTGGCGTTCAAGTCCATGGGAATTATGAGTATCTACGCCCAAATTCGGGCTACATTAGTATCGGTTCATGGTATCGGTTAACTTTTACGAGTACGAGTACGCACACATTTTACAGTATCGGCCCCGATACCCGATACCAGTATCGGTATCGGTGCATCCCTAATTTTAAGTCCAGTCTCTTGTGCCTGACTATTTTCAGAGGAATGTTGTTTTTTGTGTGTGTGCATTATGCAAAACACAATTTGATAGACAACCAAATTTACATTTTATATTTAATTTGTTCTTTTCTTAAATCCACAATAAAATGCAAAGACAGTTTCACATGCATCAACCAGTATTTTTTTCTTTTTATCATCAATGTCATTTCCAGAGAGCTATTAGCCAAAAATATAACTTATCTTGACATTACGTGCAGTAGGCCTTGAATAATCTGGAAAGTGGACAAGTTGAGGACAAAAGAAAAAGCGACTGGCCTAAAAACTATCTATAGCAGATAAACAGTATCTGAATATCATGTCCTTAAGAAATATGGAAAAATCCAGGACCTAAGAGATGCATCTGGCCTTGATCATCAAGCCTCATCAGAAAATGTGTCAGTGTAAAGGTAAACATCAGGATGCCATTTTTAAGAAAAAGAAACAGAGAGAATAGACTGAGGAATACCAGATAGCACTAAAACTAGACTGAAAATCAGTGGTAACAGGTCCAGAGGTGTTGGAGATCTTATCAAAATGAATGGGATTATGAATGCAGAAGAGTAGAGTCAGATTTTGATCCACCTTGCAGTACAATCTGGAAGCGGTCCGACTGGCATTGACACACTGCCAGTTCAGTAAAAGGATAGAAAAACACATGCTATCAGTCATAGATTGTCCTCTCCATTATTGACCTCACTGAAGTACTGTGGGATCATCCTGAAAGAAAAGAACTTTAAATGTCCTTCAAGAAACCTGAAGAACTATTCCTGATGACTTTTTAAAACAAATTATAAGAACCTTCATGCTTTAATGAAGGTCATACCAAATATTGACTTTCAAGCTTGATACAATTGTACAAACTCTGCTTTTGCCTTATATGTTATATTTCCATTTATCTTTGCAGATGTTTCAATGAATCACTGCAGCTTTTTTCCACAAAACATTTTCACTCTCAAACAATATTAAGAACTGCAGGGTGGCTAAAGACTTTTGTATATTAACCCATCAACCCAGTCCCATTGATTGTTTTGTCTAATACTTTTTTTCCTTCTCACTTCCAACATGAAGTTATGTTAGAGGAGAGCCACTGCCCCACCATTCACTGTCACTTGAAAGCAGCAATGTGTTATTGAGGACACACAAAGGACAAACATCAACACTAAGGTCGCAACTTGTCAGCAGTAGCTGTGCTGCATCATTAAGGGACATAGTAACAGAGACAGGAACATTAGGGCATACAGGTTACATATAAAGGTAATTGAAAAGGTGATTGTTCCTTCCTTGGATAACTAAAAATAAAGTCAATAAAGACACAAAACTAAGTAGGCATATTGACAAAAGTGAATATTTTAAACTGAATAATTGTTTTGAATACTATTCATATTTCTCACAAGATTATCAAATGCTGTTAATTCAATTAAGTTTGTGGGTATATTTTTTTTAACCTCAGTTCATCTTTATAAAAACCGGCATGTGGTGTTTAATTATTATCTGATAAAAATCAAATGTGCAAAAGTCGTTAGCAATTCGGCAAAATATTTGTTCTCCATCCAAACCTCAATAGAAGCCAAAATATTTCTGGACAACCAAAATATTTTTAAAATTATATATTTACACTGAAGAACATAAGCTGTGGTATTTGTGCAAAAAATGGTTAAATTACATTGAAAAATAATTATCAATGTTATTGATCTACCATTTATGAAATAGGTTAACTGACTTGTGTGTTTTTTTGTTTTTTTTAGTTCTAAATGTCAGGGCAACGATACTGTCACCCTTTGATTTATCCCCCTGCTTTACCATAATTCAGCTGCTTGATTTTCACTGACTGGACATGGAGCAATGTCAAGCAAAACAACACCACCAACATCACCAGCAACAACCACTGGCTGATGAATGACTGCTGAGATGGAGACGGGGATCGAAGGGATTGATCTGCACCCCGCTATCTCATCCCTGTTTTTACCCTCTGTCAAACAGGTGCCAAGGGGAGATGGATTCTGTCTGCCGAAGGAGTGGATTAATGGCAGTAGTAGAGGAGGGTCTGGCTGCACCCTGGAACCAGCTGAGTGGTGCGCTCCTCTGGGCAGAATAGAGGCAGCAGAGGTGGTATTGACTCTAGGAGAGGAGAAGGTGCCAGCGCCCCAGGTAGAGTGGAGGGAGGATTGGGTGAGGTGAAGTTCTCTCCATCCTCATTCAGGCACTATTACAGACAAAACACTGTAAAGGTATCATGTTTAACACACCATTGAAACCACCCCATTAGAATAGCTCTTTAAAGCGTAATAATGGATGGTAGGAAGGTTCAACCTCTCATTCACCTTTATTCAGTCTTCCTGCTCTGCGAATTCACTTGCCAAGGTAATGAATATGCATATATGCGCAGATTATGTTCACAAGCTCAACACAGAGAATATGAATTGCCAATTGAACTGAGTTAATGACACAAACATAACCCTTTGTTCAATTTCCATTGACTTATTGGGTGCTTAATTAATTGTCTGGCTTGAAATTACAATGGATATTTTTAGTGCATGGAGATGTATTCTGTAAACATAGATTACATTACTCTAATTGAGGGAATAGAAAATATGTCTAAATCACTCCTAATATCACATCAGTGCTAATGGCAAAACAAATGGAGCAAGCTCATTCATCTTTGCCAACAATAACTCAATTAACTGTAATATGATACGTTTAATGTTGAAGTGGTCACACTTGATTGGTATTCGTAAACTTTGAAGGTCACAGTCCAGGAACTCGACTTGCGTGGAAGAGGTGTTATGGATTCACTTGCTGGGTGGAAGGCCCTGAGTGTGGCGATGAGGGAGACCTGAGAAGTTCAGTATGCTACCAGCATCCATCTCTCCCTCTCTCACTTTCAGCACAGCTCTCCTGTGAAACATCACTGACAATTTCTCAATGCAGCAGAAGTGCTAATGCTTTTTTTTCTTTCTTTTTTATAAAAGATGCTCAGCAAGACAACAGGGTGTGCCCTGTCTCAGATTAATGAGTACTCAAATGCAAGCAGACAGCAGTGGAATTAACAACCTCATCTCCCTCCATCTCTACCTCTTTTCCTCTGTCTGGGTTTTTTTTGTGTGTGTGAGTGTTTTCTCAAGACTCTACTGACTAATTAAAGGAATTGCATCATGAAATGTATGCTTCCTTTTTATCACCCCTTAGTCCTTCACCACTAAGAAAACAGAAGAGTGATTACCAATCCCTGTCTCAGTGCTGCACTTATGACAAGGCATCCTTCCTGGTGTTTGGTGTGTTAAGACCTTTGCAGGGTTTTTCACACATCAGACGTATTAAAATTAAGAAAGTGTGAAAAACTTTGAATTATATCTCACAGTGTTTCGCAGATGGAAATGAGAGGAAACAGCTGGAGGCAGACATCAGGGTCAAGGCAAAATCTACAGTAAAAGGTGAGACATCACCTCTATAGTTCAATAAATCAAATCAAGTCATATTATAACATGCAAGTAACTCTTATGAAAAGCTCTTATGAAACAGCAATATAGGAAGAAGGGGATGGGTGATATGATTCTTGTTAAATGGCAGTTAAATGACACATGACAGTTTCTGATTCACAGATACAGAAATAGGCCAGAAGCAGCGACTTCACAAGTACACGAGGTGCGAGGAGCACAGTATCTGTGACTTTAACCTTGGGCTTTTGTAACGGCATCATCTACAGCATGCAAATACGATAACTCTAATACCAAACTTGTAAAACTTTTTGATTTTTACTTCAAAAAAGTAAAACTGTGAAAAGACAAAGAATAACAATGTAATTAGTCAATTTTTAATGCTTGTAATTGCTTTCATTTGTGCCCACTAAGCAGCAAAGAGTCATCCTAAAAGCACAGCCTTTAAACTCTTGCTAACATATGGCAGACTGTGCTAGCAGTCACAGAAAGTAACTAGTACACTTGGGTGGTATTCATTTTTCATACCTCATACAATCTTGACATTTCACCAGGGGTATACGATATGACGATGGATGTTGTAAACCAACAAGGTAGAAAGCGGGACAGATGACATCTTGTAAAATCAATGCGGTCCGGCAGCATTTTGATCTAGAAAATGAACAGTTGCATGTAGGCTGTGTCAGGATAAATTGGGCCTATGACCTGGGACCACAATAATAGATTCAGCGCAGTGATGGATTCTAACCTACAAAGAAAGTAAACTGTTAGTGCTAGCATTTCTAAAGTTAGCCACAATCGGGTTTGTTGTTTTTTTTTAACTTTTAGGGTCACAGGTTAACATTTACTTCTTCACTGCATAACTTGCAAAATTAGTTGCTACCTTTGTGTATACATAGGATTTGATGACATTTAATGGAGATCTAGTTTAAAGTGTTACCCTCTTTAGTCAGAGATTTTAACAAGCAAGTTGTGTGGGTATCTTCCTCCATGTTGGCTTGCTTTTTATTATCAAATGAAACAAATCCCAAAGTTTATTTCTCTACTAATCATGGTTGCCAATTTTCACAGCTTACTGAGCTCAGCTTTGTTCATCCACCAGCAGATACTTCACTTGAGTGATGAAAGCTCTGTAGAGCTTTTTAACACACAACCTCAATAGAGCACCTCCATTTCAGTTTAATCAAAAGAAAGGCATGTATTATACCGATTCCTATAAACCCTGCATTATGCAAATGCATAATACCGCCCAAAGCTAGTAATCAAAGATTATACCACTGCCATAGATGGTAGTGAAGGAGTTAACAAATAATGATAGATAGATAGATAGATAGAATGCAACCTAACACAGAATCTCAGTTTTACTATATTATTATTATTATTTTAATATACTATATTTTACTATATTTATTTAAAAACCTGTGTTAACCTTTTACCAATCAACTTGTACATTACCAGTTAGCCTTAGCTTTTCTGCAAGGTCTTCCTGTAAAAGGATTAAAGGGTTCTTGTGCCCAAGATGTGCCATTCAGACATGAGAGAGAGTAGTAATAAAGGGAGGATGAATGTGTGGGTGGAACTGGGATTGGGATTTAAGCGATTTGCAGACAAGGCAGAGGCATGGGCAGAGGGGTCGGGGGTGCCTGATGGATCGTTTTCTGTGAAGAAGCAAGAGGACTTGGAGTACTTTTTCTACTGTCCCCAATTGTCCCATTTGTCTGTGTCAGAGCAAAATACAGATGTGTGAGTGTAAGAAAGGAGTTCATTTTGAAGAGCGTTTTGCTGAAAAGCACAAGTGATGATCACTTCGAACTGCTACTCCATCTAAACCAGAAATTCACATACAGTCCACAAGGAAGGCTCTGTTGATGATAAACATTTTAGTTTTGATTAAAGGCACTACATGTGGCATTTTACCATCAATAAATCATCACTACATTAATTTGGAGATACCAGTATAATGTCTACAGGAAGCCCTAAGGAAAGATTTCCCAACACGTGAGTCTCTTCAGGGAAGTAAAAGAGAAATGAAAAACATGGTGCAATGCCAAGAAGAGGAATGTGGGGGGACTCAAACTTCTTCTACGTGACAGTGGTATTAAATTTAGAAGCAAACAAACAACTATGTGAGACTATGTGGCCTGATAACTGAACAATACGAACAGTAAGCTAATGCAGTAAAACACTGCACATGTAAAACCACAAATGAAGCAGCAAAATCATGAAACAAATTAATCATTTATCTTGAGTGGTGTTTTTCTTTGTTTTTTTATTCCCATCACAAAGATTATTCAACCTTTTTGCACCTATAGTTAATTTGTTACATATATAATAATAATAATAATAATAATAATAATAATAATAATAATAATAATAATAATATAAAATTTATAAGCAGCTTTAAAAACTCTCAGGGTCACCTTACATTAGTGCAGCAAATTAAAAACATTTAATTCGGGAGCTTTTAACTCTCTCAAATGTTTCTTGTCATGAGGAAAAAACTTGAGATGAAGCAAAATGCATCACAACAAATTGTTGTTTACAGTGTTCAGTCCATTTATATAATCAGATGTGTCAAGTGCAGAAACACTAACGTAAGCACAACACAACGTTAGACTACTAGACTAGCATTTTAGTTTCCATAACAGGAAAATTGCTAGCTGATATTCCTGCTATTCATGTTGCACCCCTTATTGTGCACTGCCACCGCTCAGAATGAAACAACCCGATATGTATGTGATAGACACACCAGTCTGCCATGTCCATTTGACTCTTTGCCTCTCCAAAGCGTCAAATGGAAACTGATGCAGAAGTTGCATTACCAGCAGGGGGAGATGTTCAAAGGCAAGAAGTAGGTAGTGAGTAAAAAAGCTATTAATTCCAGGGTATAATACGTATTTCCTAATATGTATTTACATGTAAATATGTTAATAATGTCTGTTTAAATGCTTTCCTCTGATTATTTTCAATGTTGGGTTGAAATAAAATATCTCCCTCTGCTGGTACTGCAACTTACTACAGCTTACTGCATGCATGTCCATTTCACGCTTTGGAGAGGCAAAGGGTGAAATTTCAGCAAGTACACAGAAAATGCAAAATGCCGTATTACCAGCATAGGCTATAAGGCTAGCACAACATTTGATATAACCAAGATTTTTAGCCTTGTTTATTTGCTAGAGCCCAGTAGGTATATGATGAATCATAGATACCCTAGTGTTTTAGGACATAAATAAGGGTTAAAGGTTCCAGTGATCCGTGTAATATCAAATAACTAATTTTAATGGAATGCTTCTGTAGCATCAGAGCAACAGATAAGCCCATCCCCAATAAGCATGCGGAGGCCATGACTGAGGCGACAGTTAGGGAATAGTCTTAATACAGTTAAGTCATTTAAAGTAAGTTATGTGTAGTGTAAAATATTGCATGCACAGAATAGACGTGATAGATTCTAAATCGTATCCAGATATATAAAAGCAAGGTGGCAGGTAGACTAATTTATTTTAGTCTATCAAAACAAATAGCCTACACTGTGTATCACAAATATGAATTGTAAATTATTATGATATAAATTGTTAAAAAAATGAAAGAATCCTCCACCAGGAAAAAAATGTTCTGGGTTTGGCCATGTAACTCTCAGGCTGCAACTCTCAGGCTGAATCTAATGTATATGTTGTATATAATGATTACATTGTTCCAATAATGATCACATGAGAAAGCCAAAGTACAACCAGAAACTCATGAATCATTAAAATATATATATATAAATTTAATTAATTTAGAAATACAATTAATTAATTGTATTTATTTATTTATTTATTTGCAGTATTTAGTAACCTCAATTCCGTTTAGCTTTGTGGGCTAAGCATATAGCTTATACTGTGACAGCAGGATAGCAGATACAGAGTGGTCTGGAAGTTTTTAGGCAGCAGAGGTTATGCATGAATAAGAGCACTGATCGGCTTCGTGAATATATGCTTACCAAATTTATTAGACTGCTTATGATTAATTTAGGGCAGCTGTGGCATAAACCTTACATAGGGTGATGGTCTAATAGATTCGTCATAATAGTCTGTCAGTCATAATATAACAGCTTTTGTAGTTAATAATGATTTGTCATAGAATATGCTAAATAAATCCCAGGAACTTTTTTCCTTTTTTTTCCCTTTTAAAAATAGATGAAAGAAATGCTTAATATAATACTGTCTTTGATGATTCTGGAAATGAATCCAAAACAGAAATGTGTTTTAATGACCTTTTGAGATAAAGTAATAGTTTCTTTGAATTCAGCAAAAATGTATGCTATTAAATGAGAGGTACAAACAGGGCTCCTTAAGACCATCAGTCCACAGATATGGGTCCATGTGTCTATGTGTCTGTGTCAGAGCAGCAAAATACCATATTTCACAGATGCTGTACATAGAGAAAATGTCTGTGTAACTACCCCTGCGATTTGTGACAAATTCCTCAATAAAGTTTCCTTTTGGACAGTGAAGAAAAAATGCAAATTGACTATAAGCATACTTGTATGTCCTAAATGCCAATATTACAAAGTTCTAAGTTAACCAGTCGAGCATTTCTTAAACAGAGGAAACAATAGTGGGGACAATGATGCAAAACTAATTCAGTACAAAACCATAATAAAGGCCCAAAAGGAAAATATTCAAAGCTACATTATTTCTCTTCTACACAGTAGAGCATCACAGAATATATAATGGAGAAAGCAAAGAAAATTAATTCTTACTTAATTCTGTAGAAAACACTGCAGGCAGATCAGCATAAGCTTAAGAGCAGAAATTAGCAGCCAGTAGGCGCAAAGACATTAACCACAAGCAGATCTGGGGGCAGTAATCTCCATAAACAGTTATCTGCTAAGTCAGGCAATAGCTGAACGGCTCCCCAGTTGAGGGGGCAAAGGAGAGCAATATGATCAGCACAAGCAGCAACAACACAGATATTCCATCTCCCAAATCCACACTACATACTATACAGTATGTATTAATTTTCAGATTGTTTTAGCAATATGCCCATGCCTGAAGTCAGCATACATTTTTTTTTCTCTTTCTTTTTTTCCCCCCATGAGCTGTTCATTTTCCTAGCATTCGGTGCTTTTGTAACATGACATGCAGGCTAGTTCAACAAGTTTAAGAGCAAAATTCGCTGATTTATTGGGAGTCTTATCTAATCTACTCTAGATAATCTCATATTGTCACTTCCTAAACAAATACTCTCACATGTAGCACAATATAAAATATGGACCAGATCACACACCTGATGAAGAGCAGTGAACCTCAGCTTCTCTGGAGAGCTGTGAAGATTCACAGAGGTCTTTGGCTGCCAACAGGGACAGGAAAATGCTGAGTAGACAGGTAGACAAGTTAAATTATGATACAATAACACAGTGAATAAAGTTTTGGAGAGTTTTCTTTTTTCCTTTTCTTTCAAAGTAAAACAGAAGACTAAAAAAAAATCACAGAGTTAGGTTATGAGAGTACAGATGTAGGGTAGAAAGACACAAGCCAGTCACAGATTGTAGCCTGACATACACCTTTAGCTATATCAGCCTATTATAAGGGTACTTCAGCTTCGAGCCATCCATCTGTCCATCAGTCCATCTATCCATGTTCTCCTGAGTGTCCAGTTAAGAGCTTCAAGCTTGTTTTCACCACTGCAAAAAAGTTTTTTGCAAAACATTTTTGCCATCCATAAGTCAAAGTTTCAGGTTAGTTATTTATTTATTTGCAGAAACAGTCTTTCATAAGGGAGGGACCCTATCAAGTATCACAGATAAACTGTGTGTAACATGTAACATAATATAACATTAGACAACATATATTTGAAAATCTCTAAATTAAATCCTGAATTATTTGTGAAAGTGCATGCATATGGGGGAAAAACACCATTTAAATTTAAATTTAAGCTCTGAAAGGTCTCGATTTGCACAGCAGTAATAATAATAATCAGTAAATCAGTAAATTGAATTTTCAATTTACTTGTATTTATATTGCTCCAGATAACAACAAAAGTTGCCTCAAGAGACTTTATGTTGTAAGGTAGGGACCCTACAATAATACCAATAATACAGACAAAACAAAGAAAACCCCAACAATCAGATGATTATGTGATTAGCAAGCACTTTTGCAAAAGTGGGAAGGAAAAACTCAGTTTCAACAGGAAGAAACCTCTAGCAGAACCAAGATCAGGGAGGGAAAGCCTTCTGCGGTGACTGGTTGGAGGTGATGAGGTTTTCATTGATCTGTTAATCCTAGCGTTGATTCTATCATATCCTGATTATCAAAACTATGGGACAGTGTTAAAGATCCTGCCACGCTCCTCAACTGACTCTAATTATTATTTCCATATTTAATTAGTCTGTGTTTACATGACATCAGTGACATTAAAATGGTGTAATTTGGAGAGTAAAGGGGGAGTATTTATTTATAAACACTCTACACTCACAGGAATCTTGTGAAAATGCAAATAGATAATTACAATAAATTACAACAACTCTGCAGATGATCAAAAGAGAGGCTGAGTACTTAAAAAAAAAAGAAAACATTTGGTAAAAGAGGCCAGTGTACAAAGTAATGACCTTCCTCTGATTCTCTTCTCTGTCTTTCCGGCTGAGAACTCTCCTCTGCCTGATCTCTGGCACACATCAGCTGAGTTGTCCCTTGCAAGCCTCCTGTCACACAAAATAAATTGCCTTCGCTGTGAATGGGTCAAAACAACACAGAGATGTCATTATTTCACTGCAATTGATCATACCTTGGGAAACACAAGTCAATAGTGTCTATAATTGCAATGTCTCCAGCCCCTCAGAGGTTCTTCCATGAGGGCTCCTTTGCTTCTTTTCATCTTCACACTGATTACGGCTTTCATGTCTGATGTGTTTGCCACCTTTGAAAATTATGACAAACATAACACCATGATATGCACCTTTGAAAATATATGTTTTATTACTGGGAGGAGGGCTTGCATGATAGATTGAAATCTAATACTTCACTTTAAATACATGTCAGGCTTAGATGCCTATTAACATTTTAGATAGGCTGCCATCTTCAGTAAAGTAAGTAATAAGAAAAGCACTAGCTGTTCCGCTAGTGAATATCAGCAGTGAATTCAGGCTAACATATTTATTTGAGTAGGCTATGGAAACTGGGAAGGTATTGCTATTGTCAAATGTATTCATCTTACAATTGACATAAAGATTTTTTATCTGGCCCTCTACAAAAGGCGCTTGAACTGAAAGGACTGCATTATGACATTTTGTTCCTCTGATCATTTTATGGGAATTAAATAGCAGGGAAATGTCACTAAATGGGGATAAAATAAGTCAATAAACCTCTCAGTCACTTATTTGATTCTTCTCTTTGTCTGCTCATCCATCTAGCCATGCATTCAGTACAATGATATTCCTCTTCAAAGACCCCTGTGCTCTGCCAATAATTTCTGTCTTTGGCACTCTTATTTAAAAACTATTGACATCTGAGATCAATGCTCTGTGTCAATCAAACCTAGCTGTTGCTCTGACTGAAAACACATCATCATTTATTGATCATTAACAGACATTTCATTTGCAAAAATTGTGATATGTGTACCCAGAGATGGGCAGTAACCGAGAGACGGCAGAGATGAGTACCAGAGATGGGCAGTAACGTGTTACAAGTAAAGTGTTACGGTAATCTGATTACTTTTTTCAAGTAACAAGTAATCTAAGGGATTACTATAACAAAAAAGTAATTAGATTACTGTTACTTTCCAGTAAGCACATTGCGTTACTGTGTTACTAAACCGTGATTTTGTTTGTGAGAGTGTCTCGTGTGACGTCCGTGGCAGCAACAGACGTGTGTACATGAACAATGGATAATATGGAGTGTGGGAGAGAGTACGACCATGTAGCGTTAAAAGCGTGGAAGTACTGAAATTACTTTGAGTGTGATTCCGTAAAAAGTGACAAAAAACAATAGCGTCCACTGTACACGCTGTGTGGAAAGAAAACTTCTTTCTAATGTGAATGTGAACTTCAAATCTGAGCAAGCACCTAGCACGCTGCCATGGGAATGTGAAATTCACAGAGAAACCCCCGGATCCCACCTACTGACATGACCGCTGCGGCACCGGGCAAACCTCCGCTATCCCTGCTAAACAGGTGAAAATAGATTTAGGAGAGACAGGACTTAGTGCTGCTGAATCTTTGATTTTATTTATTTTTTGCAGTGTTTTATTTGCATCTATTTGAAAGAGTGAGCGTAAACACAAAAAATTATTTTTATTTTATATGCTGGAATATGCAGAAAATAGGTTTACATGTTAAACAGATTTCTTCAAGTCAGAGAATGTTGCATATAATTTAATTTTTGCTTAATGCAATGTGCATAAAATTAAAAGATTAAAACTAATAAAACCATTTTTTAAAAGAAACATTTCCATTTGATTCAATTATATATGATGGATTATGCATAAAAAATAGAATTGGGCTGAAAGGTCTATTGCTTTATTAAGTATTCAGGTTGTATATCATGTTTTTAAAAAGTAACTAAGTAACTAATTACTTTTGAAAATAAGAAATCAGCAATGTAATGGGATTACTGTTTGGAGACATAATCAGTAATAAGTAACTAATTACTTTTTTCAAGTAACTTGAACAACACTGCCTGTACCTATAAAAAAAATATCCTAAGACTACAATTTGTCAACAATAAAAATAATCATTAGTTGCAACCCCAGATCCATGTGAAATGTACAGTTTAGATTTATTATGTTTTATTTGCCCCTCGCTGTGAAGCTATATCACATAATTAAATCCACAAACGTCTGTTACAGCACATTCATAAGCTCAGAGTCACGCTGTGGTAAACCAACTGTATATAGCAAAATGAAAAATGGTGGCCCTGTGCAGACAACAAAGGAAAAGTGTGCTGAGATTCACATGGAGTTTAATGAAAGTGAAGTCCTGCAGCGTGGAGTCAGCCAAGCCTTCTGTCAGGCCTCACTTGTTCAGACACCACAGGCAAAAATGTGCCGTCTCCATGAGCAAGCATTCCCTATCTTTGTAGATCAAAACACTGATGGATTTTAATACATTGCTCGGTGTTTGATTTTACTTTTCATTTTCTGCAGTTGTGCAAATTCAATCTGTATCCTATACAGTTAAAGCACATACAACATACAAAGAGACACATAAAATACAGGCTCTATGCACATCATCACATTCTAATATCTAAATAAAAACAAACAGAATAAGTATGTAATTTAGTCACACCTGCACACACAGACACATTCACATGCTGCATTGTGTCAGTATCATCAGTCCCTAATGTAACCATCTGCTCCACTCTGTATTTCTTTTATGGATAAAATGCTAACCAACTCTTGGCAAAGAGCCCTCACTCACCATCTCACATGCATCACAGTAAATTAATGGGTTACCTGAGAGAAACATGAATAGAATTTCGTAGGTCTAATGGGAAATTAAAAAATGGCTAACAACCCTGAATCAGCCAAACTAATCGAGAGACTTCTGCTGAGATATTCTGGACCTTGCCAGAACCACACCTAAACTGCCAAATCGGCACAATGGTTCCATAAAAAACAGACCTAATAAGCAGTAAAGCAGTTTGAATAAGAAAAAAGTATTCTCTAAAGTAAAAACTATTGGTCCATTATTGGATATATTTTTTTCTTTAAATGAGTCTACATGCATTTAAATGTGTCATTTAAGATTTGTGCCAAGCTACTTTGAAATCAGATTCAAAAGTCTCTGTGTTTCACAACATATTTTTCTCACTGCAGCATGCACACAGATCTTTCCACCCAAATGACAATAACACAATTTCTTTCAAAACTAAAAATCAACATGTATATATTTCCTACCATCAGTCAGATAAATGAAAAGAGTCAAACAAACAATAAAGAGATCCAATTAAAAGCGTTTCATTCTCTATTGCCAGTGTCATATATAGCCATCAATGACAAAAACACGGTGGGCTACAGTGTTGCACTTGGAAATGTTTTTTGAATTATCAGGAAACTAATTAATCTGTGGCTGAAAATATTCTTCTACAAATATTTTTTATTTAATCCAGCTTGAGTAAAACCTGTGATACCCAGCTGCTTAGAAACATTATTAAGGTATAAAGAAATAAATGTCTAAAATTGCAATAAATTTTAAGAATTTTTCTTAAAAGCAAGCTGGTTTGTGACAGAAGTTTTTAAAGACTTTTGTGGAAATCACCTTTCAAAAAGGTGAAAATGGTAGCAGAAAAGAAATTAAAGGATTGCTTAAGAAAACTTCTCAGTGGAGAAAGAAAATCATTTTTTCTGATGCTATCTATACTAATATCGACTGGAAAAGATCTGGACCAGGGGATCACTGAGCTCCTGGACAGCCTGAGGTGCAACCTGGTGGCGCTGGATGGATGGAAACATTTCCCAGAGTTGCTCTATTTGATTTAGTTCAGGCAAGCGTGGGGGCAGGGGGCGGGACATGGGGCAGTCAATGATGTCAATTCCTTCATGAATTGATATTACTGAGGGAAACAGTCTCACATGAGGCTAGGATTGTCTTACATCAAACACTGTGCCCAAGGATTTCATCGCAATACCTAATGGCAATCAGACTGCCAGTGCCTAGCCTGAAGAGGTAAATCATATGGTAAATGGTAAATGGGCTGGTTCTTATATAGCGCTTTTCTACTCTGAGCACACAAAGCGCTTAATCACAGAGCACCAGTGGTGGATCTGCCAATTATGGTATTGTATGGCAAATGCCATATGGTCTCCAAGGTGCATGCATGAGCACAGGGCTCGTAGGACTCTAATGAACCATGTTTCTGATTCCTGGAGGTTATTTTCTCTAGCAGCGCTTGTCCTGTTCCTCTCTGCAAAAAGGACTCAATACCAGACATGCTGATGAGTTAACAACCTTCTATGACCCTCTCCAGCTCTCCTAGAATAATTGTCAGTCTCCTTGAATCTCCTCCATGCTCTTAACACTGCGCTCAGAGACACAGCAAACCTTCTGGCAATGGCATGTGCCATCCTGGAAGAGTTACACTACCTGTGCATCCTCAGTAGGGTCCAGGTATTGCCTCGTGCTAACTGTGGTAACACTGACCGTAGCCCAATGGAAACCTAGGGGGAAAAAACAGTCAACATAACTAAAGAAGGAAAAATTGTCAGTGGCCTCCACTTAATTGACTTGATGCTGTATTCTGTTTATTTATTTTGAGCAGTATATATGTATCACGTGTCTTGATGTATGCTCAATTATCCAGGTAAGTAAATCCCAAAAGGTTGATTCTGTTCATCTGGACATTTTCAGTGGGAATGCTACATCCAGATGAACAAAATCAATGTTTTGGGGTATATGTATCACACATTCACAACTGCAGAGATCTGCAATATATCATAATACAGTTTATATGTGTAATATTCAGCTTCGTAGATTGCAGTCTTGTGAATTTTCTTACTTATTTAAGGCTTACATTTTCAACATTCTAGTCCAGAAATGAGCAGCAATTAAACAATCTTTGATCAGTTATTCATCATAATTCTTATGAAAACTGATTTGAAGGAGAGAGTTGCTAATTCAAAGGTGGCGACATCAACACCTTCAATTCCCTCTCTTACACCTCCTTTGACTTCACCTCTTCTATCAGCCAACACGGTTTAATCTAAAACACAAGCCTCGGGTTACAAAAGTCACTCTACATCTTGTCAGGACAATATTTTCACTGCCTCCTTTTCCCAGTGGCGATGACCTTCCTGTGTCTCTCTGATCTGTGCAGCAAAGACACCCAGCCCACATTGACAGGACTGCGAAAGGCAGCCAGGCATATCTTAATCCATTCTAGCTCTGCTCTGCTTCGGCCCGCGCTGTCTGAGGTGCTGCTGGAGTTCTCTCTGCACATACGAAGGGTTTTCTCAACCAGCTGGTCCATTAGTCCGAATGGAAGATGCTAGTACAGGCTGGGGAGTTTTAGACAGCTGACAGAAACAGAAGTATTCTGTCGTTTCATGTTATGCAGCTAAACCCACTGATTTTCTTAGACCTTTCCCTCCTGAAATATTCAGGCTGTATTTGTAGAAATATGTGCACTTTTTCAATTTCTCTCCATGTTAATGCTCTTTTGTTAAATTATTCATTGGTTAAAAATGTGCCAACATGCTCATTGTAGGCAACAGTGTTAAGAGCAGAAAACTCATTTACGTCTCAGATACTAAACACTTTTGAAAAGGGGTTCACATCACATTAAGTCTGCACGCTGCTGTTAAAGTAACTTCAAATGTATCTGCTTGCAATGGGTAAAAATTCTAGATTTTTTTTTTTTCATGATAATGTTGAGTTAAATCTACTTGTTGAATCCGAGTGCATAAATTGAAACTGAATTGCTTTAAAATTGCTTTAAAAACTCACAAAGGTGTGTTTCCATAAATAGCCACATGGCTTTCACTTACCACACCATCACAATGTTTTGCCAAGCACACTTCAGCATAACACTCTAGACTGTTGCATTTTATATAACTCTTCTTCCATTGAGGTTAAACAAGAGGAGAGAGAGTAGCTTTCACTTGAAAGTGACAGCTAAAGGTTTGTATAATCCTGTATGCTGCTGGTGGGCTAGTCTTTTTGTCTCTCTGGTTGTCCTCACAGATGGAGAGGAGTGCCCCAGGTAAGTGGAGACCAAGCCAAGGATATGAAACAGGAATGACCAGGCTCCCACCGGAAGACAGCAGAGGAACTGAGGGATTGTGGGATTTCTGCAACAATAGATAATTAGTCAGGAACATCTGCTGGAGGAAGTTCCCCTGTACCTCATGGGCAGCAGATCTTAAATCACTCATTGGCTTAGAGTCAAAAATGAGCATCTTCAGCTATTTACTTTGATAAATTGTTTTTATTAATCACCAAGGTCACCTGAAAACTTCCATATGGCTATGAGGAGGTGGTACATGAATGTTCAATCCCAGTGTAGTAAACCATTAATCTAGCATCAAACCAAGTAAAACGGTATGCCTTTGTAGTTTTCTTTTTTGCGTGAGCTTTGACAAGGCTCATTGATTTAATTTTAAAGTTTATTCTTTCATTCCAGTCTTAAGAGTTTGAGAATGGCTTAATTTTCTATTTACTTTTAAAATGCAGACATCCATCTGAATGTTTCATCAAATGGAAAAGAAGGGGATTTACACTTTCAGTTTTACTACTTAGGAACAAATCTTATAAACCGAGATAGTTACAACAGAACATGGAAAATATATCAAAAGATATCAAAATAAAATGTACTATGTGGAACACATCTCAAGTTTGGGACCAGGGCAAAAAAGGCTCTGGAAAATGAAGAATCTGGAAACATTTCTGTGCAAAAGACAGAAAACTGAAAATCAATATTTGCTTGGGATGTTTGGGCCCTCAGGTGGCAGGACATTAAAAACAAGTATGATTCTGTCATAGAAATCACAGGCTCAGGAACACCAGAAATCATGACAATGATAAATCAGAAACCCATAAATTATTGTCTGTGAACACAGCTCACTGTGCCATCCACAAATGCAAATTGAAGCACTGTCATGCAAAGAAGAAGACATATCTGGATGTGATCCAACAGTGCCGGCTTCTTCTCTGGGAAAAAGCTCATTTAAGCAGACTGAAGCAAAGAGGAAAACTGTTCTGTGGTCAGACAAATTTAAACGTGAAATTCTTTACTGAAAAATTAATACTGGATCTGGATTAAAGAGGAGTGGGACCATCCAGCTTGTTATCAACACTCGGTTCAAAAGAGAAAACCTCTGATGTTATGGGGGTATATTAGTCCTATGGAATTGGTAGTTTGCACATCAATGTTGAAAGGTATATAAAAGGTTTAGAGCCACATATGCTCTCATCCAGAGATGTATTTTTCAGGAAAGTCCTAGTATATTTCAGCAAATAAATGTTAAAGGACATACTGCATCTTTATATGTAGCATACCTTGTAGAAGTCTGGATCTGGGCTCTAAATTGGCCTGTCTGCAGTCCAGTTTAGCACCAACTAAAAACATTTGGAGCATCATGAAATGAAAAATACAACAGAGAAAACCCAGAATGATTTAGCAGTTAGAATCCTATACTAGGCAAGAACAGGAATACATTTCTCTCCCAATGTCCACCTGCTGCTGATTTCAGTTTCCAGATGTTTTCAGATGGTTTTTAAAAGAAGAGGCTGCAATTGAAGTCAAAGTGAGCATTTTTCTTAAAACGGTGCATTGTCTCACTTTAAATGTTTAATATGTATTTTATGTTCTATTAATAACAAAATATTTTTTTAATAGATTTATTTATTTACATTTTACACAGCATCCCGCCTTTTTTGAAATTTATGTTTTAGCTTGACTTCTTTTATAGTTCCATGATTATGTCTTGAAAAGCCAAGTTCCAAATTATTTCTGTGAGTATGTCTGCAAATAATTTTCACAGCAATCCATCCAATAGCTGTGAAGATGCTTCATGAAAAAACAAAATGACACAACGTCACCAAAGCCAGATGATTTTATCCCTAGTGGACTTTGAATTTTTTGTAATCAGTGTTGGTCAAGTTACTTGAAAAAAGTAATCAGTAACTAATTACTGATTACTTCCCCAAAAAGTAATCCCGTTACTTTACTGATTACTTATTTTCAAAAGTAATTAATTACTTAGTTACTTAGTTACTTTTTAAAAACACAATTTACAACCTGAATAGGTGATAAAGCGATAGATCTTTCAGCCCAATTCTACTTTTTCTGCATAATCCATCATACAAAATGTAATCAAATGGAAACGTCTCTTATTAAAACTTGTTTTATTAGTTTTAATCTTTTAACTTTATGCATCAAGCAAAAATTAAATTATATGCAACATTCTCTGACTGGAAGAAATTTGTTTAACATTTAAACCTATTTTCTGCACATTCCAGCCCATAAAATAAAATATGTTTTTGTGTTTACACTCAGTCTTTCAAATAGATGCAAGTAAAACACAGCAGAAAATAAATAAAATCAAAGACTAGCGGTCCTGTTGCTCTATTTTCACCTGTAAAGCAGGACTGGGGTAGGCGGAGGAGGTTTACCCTGGTCCAGGTGTGCCGCAGCGGTCAGTGGAAGAATCCGCGAGTTTCTCTGTGAATTTCACATTACGTCGTAGCGCATTCGGTGCTTGCCTGGAAGTTTAGGGGTTTAAAAAGAAGTTTTCTTCCCAGCCATTCCCAACAGTGGACGCTAATGTTTTTGTCACTTTTTATGGAATCAAACTCAAAGTAAGGTCAGTACTTCCACGCTTTAAACGCTGCATGCTCATACTCTCTCCCGCACTCGATATATTATCCATTGTTGATCTGCAGACAGCTGTTGTCACGAACGTAGCACTCGCTTACGTCACTGTCATGAGACATTCTTGCAAAAAATCAGGGTTTTAGTAACGCAGTAACGCAGCGTTCCTACGTGAAAGTAACGGTAATCTAATTACCGTTTTTGCAATAGTAATCCCTTACATTACTCGTTACCTGAAAAAAGTAATCAGATTACGCGTTACTGCCTATCTCTGCTTGTAGTAATGATATCTTTCTCTGGACTAAAACACAATCCAGCTTCATCTTAGAGACAAAGGCAATGGACCACTGACCCAGTAAGTGAAAGATTTTTATTAGCATTATCTTCTGGTCCCCCTCAATCATCAAATGCCTCATTGAGACTCCACCTGCTCCTGCAGTGTAACCTGATCATTAGCAAAAAAATGGATTCTGTCTCGAGCATCAGGAAATGAGGTAAATAAATAAATAAATGAGCAGGTACATATCACAAAATGGGGCCAAGGAGAAAAAAAGCAGTTAGAAATCCATCAGAATGTCATTTTGTATGTCTCCGCTTCTCCTTCTCTGCCCATCCAGATAGATGTCAGCTCATTGCAGGTCTCGCTCCCATTAACCCTTTAGGAGACTGCCGCTGAAGTTGAACGTTTCACCTTCCTATCAAGTCCCCTCCCCCACCGCCTGTTTACAGCCACCCACCCGTCCTCTTCTTCTCCTTCTACTTTTTGTCTGAGTAAGTTCTACAAAAGATAATTTCCTTTTCAAATTACAGCAGGCCTTCTCACTGACCCGAGGGCATTGTGATAATGCAGTGTGGGAGCTGAGAGGGTCTCTGATGAGAGGCAAGAGCAAATGCACTGGCCAGCACTAATGTCTTGTCAACACCATACTTGGAAACGACGCCTATAGGACACAGCACAGCTTCAGACTTGCTGAGCACAGTGGTTCAGAATTCTCTACAGCATTTTGGGTAACATAAAAACTACATATGATTAGCTGACACTTGGTTTGCTCAGAAACCTGCTGCTAGCGCATACGAAAGTACAGTACGTGCTGCTGTAAATAACCAGAAAAAGAAAAGAAAAAAAACTCAACAGAATGTGTGAATGACTTGCCGAAACAGCTCACGGGCTGTGTTGCGATTCATGGGCTAATCGCTTCTCAGTCTACTCAGGCATGAGAAACACAGAGAGAAGGAGGTGTCAGGTACAGCAAGGAATACTTTGATATTAGAATTCAAGGCATCTACGTCTTGCCTTGAGCAGGATAATCCCATTATGCCTCAGGTCACAGCAGTGCACACACAGAGAGGGGCGAAACTCATTTCAAAATAAACTGCTTACAGTTGACAAGAATAACACAAAACAGACGTCAGAAATAACATCAAACTCTGACCAAAACTGAATTAGAACATCCAATTTAGGGTAGAAAAACACCCCTGATATTGAAAACAGAGACTAGTACAATTAGATTTTAAAAAACAGCAAAGTTTTCCAGTTAGACTTTTACAGTTCATCTTGGCTGTTTTCAAGATCGAGCAGTTTTTCATTACAGTCTGTCAGCTTTCATTATGAAATGAGAAAACCTAATTTTGCTGGGTGTATCTGACAGTTTTTCAAACTAATTCATCCTGTCAAGATAAAGCCTGGGCAAACCCAGCAGATGGTGTTTGTGTAACTGAGAGCTTTGTTTCCAGTGAGCACATTTTGCATAGTGCAAGACCCCGCTTGATTTAGATCTAAATATGCACTGTCTTTTGTTTCTCTTTTTTATGAGTAGGAAAATTAGATTTGTATATTTTTTTCAGTTTGTTTGTTTGATTTAGATAAGCCCAAAACACGAGCAAATTGGTTTAGTGCTCTTCAATTATTTAGATTTATTTTATTACATTTAGATGTTACCAAAGGGGGGGATGGGGGGGTACCAATGGAAAGCTGCTACTCTGAGATAAGGTTTACCTGAAATTTAGGTCTAATAATGGCCTTCCAATGAAAATAGGATTGGCGAGTCAGTCTCATCCACTGCCAATAAGACGTGTGCATCTCCCTGACCAGAGCTAGAAATGCCATTTTACTGACATTATTTTCTACCTCAGATGGCTGACCAGGGAATTTATTCCTGGGAGGAGTTATGGGAGGATTTTAATCAACAGCTTCAGAGGCATCAGTCTGTAAAAATTGCAATGAAACCAGCTATAAGCTAATAACCTACACACTATAACACACCTCAAAGAATTCCATTAGAAGGAGATACACTGGAGAAGTTTAATGTGCAGGATGATTTAAATGCAATTTCTGGGCTATTTTTCTTCCTGATAAGAAAAAAATAGGGACGAGGTTTAATAATTTGACAGGAAAATTGCAGCATTTAAAGACAATTCAGCACAAAATTGAAATGTTATTGGCTGTAGGAATATATTTACCCAACAGCTATGAGAGGTGTTCAGTTCATTTTCAAACAAATCTTCAAACTGGTTACCAGTATCACTAACTGATGTCACCTGGTTCCAAAGATTAATACTCTCATCTCAGCTATGATTTACAGTCATTATTTGCTCAATTAAAACATTTTAAAAGCACATAAACCAAATCCAGTGCATTTATAGTAATTGTACAGCCCAGATTATAAACTTAACAGGTTAAAACAGCAAAGGTTTTGTACAGACCAACATCATCCCTGACCAACATCATCCTGGAAAAACTGGCATGCTAATCAGACCAGTCTGGCTCCGCAGTAGGGGTGTCAGAAACACTTGTGATGACTTGGCAAAAAACATTTAGTGTGATGTGTTTTGTCCAGTGCATTCCAGTGCAATGCAATATCACAAAGCAAAGGTGCTACTTTGACAACTCAAGCAAGCATGCATTCCTTCTATCACAGCAGATTTCTACTTGTAGTTGTCATTAAAAATATCCTGTGATTCCTGTCATGGTAATTTGACAGTTGCAAAATTAGTTTACTGTTGTGGATGCAAAGAAAGCAAACAGACTCAGGGAAACTTTAAAGACTTTAATGCTAAAACTTGGGTTTAAAGATGATCGATGGCATAGGGAGCTGTAGAAAGCGTAACTGCTGGAGGGAGAGCATAGTTTTGGGGAAAGAGGAGAGAAATAGGAACTAGCCTCTGACATTATTTTGGAATTTAGCTTGGAATGGCAGCGGAATATGGAGGGAGGCTAAAGGGTTTTTTTTAAACAAAGGTTGGTTGTATATGCAAAGCAGGTAGTATGGTTTACTTAAGGTTATGATACAGACCAACAGGCAAGGGTTAACCTGGCTGGAATAAAGTAATCTATGAAGATCAAAACATAAAACTAGAACCAAAACCTTGAAACATTTGATACACCAGTGGTTGATAAAATGCTCTGGTGAAGGGTGGGTGACAAGGTGCAAGGTGACAATGTAAGACAAATGGAACTACAGGAGACAGAGAAGAGGTAGGAGGGGGTCACTGGGAAAAACACAGGAGACATGGCATAGGCCATGTCATTCTCAAATTTTCTCATTAAGTGCTATCTATTGTTCTGGGATCTGTGCTGTCTTTGAATGTTACACTTTATTTATACCTTGGCTTTTATTCTATTCATAGTAATTATGGGAAGCAATTATGTCTTGCAATTGTTTTCATAACTATTTTATCCTGGTGTTTTCCCATTCCCTCTGTCAGTCTCTCTCTCACTAGCTCTCTCTCTCTCTCTTTCTTTCTCTCTCTCCCATCTCCCTCTCCCTGCTGCTGGCTATCTATCCAGGGAAATTCCTAGATTATCATTTCATCTCTATCTCTACTATGCAAAATACTTAAAGGAGACATATATATATATATATATATATATGTGTGTATATAAAAGCTCTGGTCTCAGACAGCTGTAAATGCTTAGCCAGAGTTATACCCATTCTCACAGACATACAGAAAAGAAACTGTGGCCACAATAACCAGTTCACTGGCTGTTCAAACCTTCTGTTTGAAAGGGGCATCCAATCCCAATCATTTTCTTAGTTCCAGGTTAAACTGAGAGCCAGCACCAAGGAGAAGTAAGAATACAATTCTAGAGATTAAAATGAGCATTTTTACAATTTTTGTCATGGTTAGTCATGGTGTGTCTTATTCTTGAACTGAAGTTATAGTGATACTATTTTTGGAGTTAGATACTGGCATTAAGGAGCAGTAGAATTTTTGTTTGTGTTTTTAGTTTCGTTTAAAGTTAGGCTTTTGAATTCATTTTACTCCATTTTGCTCAGTCATATAGCCATTTTTGTGTTTTAGTTTGAGTTTGCATTTATGTTCTCTTCAGTGTTTTCCTCTGTTTTAACCTTCCATGTCTTCTTTTCTGTCAACTTCATCTCTTTGTTTCCATATTTTAGTATGGTTTCCCACGTCCCATAATTAGGAGAAAAAAAATTAAGATGAACTTTTGCGAGATCTCGCAAAATAGGCAACCAGCTCGAAGCTAACCTGGAGGTCGAGGCATGGTGTGCCAGGAGTGCGGTATTCTCGCCGGCTCTTGGGGGGCTCGACCTCCCGGCCGAGTAATATTAAAACTAAGTAGCTGAAGCCATTGTTGGAAACTGGAATTGGCTGGGCCGCGCTATGAATTCTGGAATAGGTGACGAGCCAGGCAACGAAGGCTGTCCCAATTGGCTGCTCCAAATGCGTCCTTTGTGGCCCAACCTATCCCAGAATTCATAGTGCAGCCCAGCCAATTCCAGTTTCCAACAATAGCGGCAGCTACTTAGTTTTAATATTACTCTTATTACTCTTTCTGGGTCACAAAATAAACTTTTAAGATATTTTCAGGCGAGAATGTAGCTGTGTAAACTTCAAATATCTGCCCAGTTTATCAAGACATCACATATTTGCAAAAGTGCTCCGATGTTTTCGGAGACATCTGTTACCCACCAGTTCGAAGTTTTGTGAAATCTCGCAAAAGTTTTGTGAGATTTCACAAAAGTCCATCTTCATTCTTTTTTTCTCCCATCTCCCTTGCAGGGATCCGTACATAATTTGTTTACTGTGTCATACATTTAGTTTTACTTTGTTACGTGGCTTTAACTTGATTAGTTTCAGCTGTGTGTTGTTATACTCCTGTGTCCTATTCTGCTGTGTCCTACGCTTTATTTTCTTTACCTCCTATGCACACTCACTGCATATTCAATTGGTTGTTAATGCCGGTATCAAATTAGCCAATCATGTGGAAGCTGCTAAATATATTTAGGCCTATGCCTAAAGGTTAAAGGAGAATGAGAGACTGCTTCTAGCTGACAAGAAGTCTATAAAAACTCAAATAACTCCTTGTTTCAACACCAGTATGCAGAAAAGCATCTCTGGATGCACAACATATCAAACCTTGAACCTTGAATTAGTGGACTACAGCAGCAAAAGACCATACCGGATGCCACTCCTGTCAACTAAGAACAGGAAACTGAGGCTACAATTTTCACAGGCTCACCAAAATCTGTTACGTGTTTTGATGTCAATAACCTGAAAGCATGGATCTGTTTGCCTTGTATCAATAGTTCAATATAATGTGGAGGGGTTAACACTTTGGTCCCCTTCATACCAACTGAGCATCATTTAAACATCACAGCCTACCTGAGTATTGTGGCTGACCATGCCCATCCCTTTATAACCACAGTGTGATTGTTGCTTCCTGCTGGATAATATGGCATGTCACAAATCATTTCGTGCTGGCTTCTTGATGTTGACAGTGCGTTCACTGTACTCAAATGGCCTCAACAGACAACAGATCTCAGTCCAGCAGAGCATCATTGAGATGTGGTGGAATGGGAAATTCAGATGAGCAGCTAAAACTTGTGATATGGATCAAAATTCCTGTTTCCCGCACTGTGCTAAATCTACGCCACAAAGAATTAAAGCAGTTCTGAAAGAAAAAAAAAAATGCATCCAGGTACTAAAAACTGTGTAACTAATGAACTGGCAGGTAAGTGTAGTCCTTTTGTTTTCTAGTTTCTAGTGAGTTTTTTGACTTTGTAGTTCTTTGGATTTAACAACTGTCTGTAGCCCAGTCTGCTGGCCAAATATGCCAAGTTGCTCTCTGATGCATCCATTGGAGTATGAACGCGTGTGAATGTTGGATAGTAAGGACTAAAAAGCATAGAAGAAAGTGCTTGTGTGAATGGGTGAGTGTGCCATATTGTAAAAAGCGCTTTTAAGTGCTCCGGGAGTAAAAAAGCTCCTGGAGTAGAAAAGCACTGTATAAGAATCAGTCCATTTAACAACAATAACTGTTCACTCGATGTTTGCATGTCTACCTACCTGGGTCCTTATATATTGAAAGCTAAGAAATATATTCTGCAATATAAGAGTCAATCAGAGTTGTAAAGCAATGTCAATTTTGTTGTTCTGCATGACCTTTCTGATATAATGTTACTAAAGAAATAGTATGCTTAATCACACTAGTGCCCAATTAGAGCTGATTGTGATAAAGTCTGGAGTGAGGGCCACAGCAGTTTTACTTTCTGCCTGTGATCTGTAACCAATGCCAAACTCATCCCATACATCCCATCCAAGTTATTTAACTTCAGAGAATGAAATACAGAAGTGAATAACAAAATTGTCAAACAGCTAGACCTCAGCTTTGCACTGTGGTTTCCGAACACAAAAACTGTATTTCCATTCAACTTCTGTGAAGGTCTTTTATGGCAAAGCAACAAAACCCAGAGGAGCAATGGTATGAAAAGATCTTTCATTATTAATAGAATATTAGCCCGCATAAAGGTGAATGACTGAAGGATTGTGTTTCAGCACTGCAGGGGCTGTAAGTGCACAGAGGTTAATTCTCTGATCCAAGGGTAGATTTGTATCATTGTTTGTAGATAGAAAGGGTTTTTCCAGGGGAACGGATTCATGTCTTCTCCCTCTTTTCCTTGGAGCACTGTGGTAGATTGCCTGGTCTGATTAATCTTAATGAATTATGCAAATAGCCTTTATCTCAAATGATTTAGCAATGTTTCTGTATTGTTTTATTAATGCACTTATGAATTACTCTGTATAATCACGTAGCTTTTCCTCAGCCATTCACTGTTTGTAATTCATCGCCAGCTCTTTATTAAATCCATGGTGGTCTCCAGTGAATTGCATGCAGGAATGAGAAATTAGTCATTACTGTAATTTAATGATTTCTAACCAAACAAGAGGCAACCTGGATCGCTTAACCATAGCAAACCTTCTCATTCCTCCCCTTCAGCATCAGTCCCTGGGGTCTGGTCTTTGGGAGCAAGCTTTTTACATTTTTTGTTTAATTAATTGTGTTTAGTATAAGAAGCATTCAGTGGCAAATGTACCGCTTCACTTACAGATGGAAATTGACTTAGAAAATATGAAATTCCCCATAAAGTGAGGGTTTGTTTTGAGTCTAAACTGAAGCTTTCCCTTTTTCTTTTTTTTTCTCTCTTTTGCAATCTCTGGATTTATGAAAGTGTAGCACAAAGTAATGTTTGATCTTTTAAATATTTTTTTTAACCAAAAGAAATTACTAAAATGCCGTTTTTGCACAGATTATATGATATTTTCCTAGAGTCATAAACATGACACCTATAGAGGAAATATACATTATAATTTCTTTTATTATCATATCAGAAAAGGGGGAGACATTATATACTGTGATTTCCTGTCCCTAAGGTATACATCACATGCAGGTGAACTATAATTGCATCCCTAACTTTCTTATGACTTCTCAAAGAAACACAGTTCTAACCAACTTTCATGATAGAGCTTCCCGTCCATCAGTAACTATAATAACTATATTATATGTGTCAGAATGAACGGACGTTTTATTTGACCTTGAACCCCACTCAAATGGCTATGTCACTAGGGCTAAATAATCCTGTGCCTTTTACTGATTGTCTTCCAACCTCCTGTTGTATACTCCTCAGTCTAATTCCCTCAGAAGCTTTATTTTACTACACATAGTAACAAGGATTTTGGATTTATAACAGAAAAAGCCTCATGGGATCTCAAAAAGCAAGTAAATAAGTCCTATAATTTGATTGTGATGGGTAGCATTAATTTAATGCAATAAACCAAGGATGACACTAACATCTACTTTGGGAAATGAACCAAATAGGATTAAGGTTGTTTAGGGTAAGAGATAATTATCTCCCTGGACCAGATTTCAGATACTTTTTTTTAAGTCTGTTAATTTTGAGAAGAACAGTGCAATGCGATTTCACCCATTTGTATTTTTGAACATGGCCTACTTTTGCATTTGCTGATTTTCACATTTCAAATCCACCATGAACACAACCTTGATTAGCTGTGAGCTCTCCCCCTCTTCCTGCTTTTTTTGTCAGATTATTTGCTTGACCTGCTAATTTTAAGTCCCAACAGCTCCTGCCTATACAGCACTATGGCCTGGTATGCAAAATGCCTTAACAGAAACTGTAAAAAAAAAAATAAAATCAAACTTTCTTTTTTAAACAGCAATATCCATTAAGTTAGATTTATTGATATAATACTGACATTTGTAATGAATAGTAGTCACCAGGCTTTGAAAACAACAGATACCATTAAAACATTTTGGCAGAACTGAGCTATGTTGACCCTTGGTGAGCTGTAGCTAAACATCTTACATTTTTTCTTGGTTTCATTGTTGTGGCATTGTCTTTTTGTCTTTCAGAAAGAAGACTTGACATCCTAACAAACTTAAAAAAGCCAGACACTTTAAATTAGCAAAAAGAAACAGAAGAGATATCTGCTCCATAAGGCTAAAAGGAACGGAAATGCTTATGATCTCACGAGATCAACACAGATATGCATCAAGAGTCCTGGGGCTCTTTGTGGCAAGAAAATAACACAAAAGTTTCACATCACATGGTTTTGTTTCAAGAGTGATTTTTTTTCTGTTATCCAGAGTCCTTTAGTCAATATATATCTTCACTGTTGAGATCTCCAGTCCAAAGGAATAAAACTATAATACAAAGAGAGATTTGGTGGGCAGTAGAGTTCAGAGGCAGCTACTGTTGATGCTAGATCAAAAGTCGGGAATTTGTTTGGATATGTAGTCTTATACGATGCTCCCTGGTCCTCCATTCATTCACTGGAATGTCCGTGATTGTTGTCCTCATTGGTCCCTGGTTACCACCAATTCTCAAAACACGACATCCAATTGTCCAACGGTGTTGATCAAAGAAACAGTGTCTGGTTTCAAATGAGGTTATCCTTGAAACAGACGACTATCGGGTGACCTAGAGACAGGGAAAGAATAAGAAGTTAGGAAGCAGAAGGAAATACTGCAAATGGGTCGTGTTCTTATTTGACTATTAATGATAACACTCTTGAGGCCAGTTATGGCATAAACTGTTGGTGAAGGTTTGTTTTTTTGGTGTTTGTTTGTTTTAAATCTGCCCACTTTCAGGTATTTTTCACACTTTGAAATCTGAGGCATTGTTTGAACATGAATATCTCAAAAACCAGTGAAGACAAACATTTCACTAGCTTTTCTTACCATAACATTGAATCAGGACTTGTAATTTGGCACACATGCAAATATAAGTGTGCCAAATGAGTATTGGCTTATTAAAATATGAAAAAGCATGACATTCATAGTCACAAACATGAGGAAAAGGCTATTTTCATTCAACTGTCATGATGGGTTGAGCAAATATAACTAAAAAAAAAAAAACTATCAGTAGATTGCCTACTTGAATTCCAATTATAATTGGAAGATGACCTGGAGATTCCAGAGGTTACTATATATAGCTGAGAAAATTGTCTAAAATGTTCTAGAAATATTTAAAATGTTCCAAAAAAAAAATTCTAAACATTTTAAACATTTGATGATTTAAAACAGACTAACCTATCTATTCGTTAAAAAATACAAAATACATTTCTGACACTCATGATGAATGTGTAAAATTCTGATATAATCAAAATGTGAAAAATATCACAGAAAAAAATACCATACTGCTGCTGTTATGATAAAAGAGCATAATGTTTTTGCTTCTTTATGACTGACAACTTCTAAAAGTTGCACACACTGACTTTGGAATCCATGTGGATTTTGAGCATAAATAAAAAGCTTAATGAACATTAGCATTGGTGATTGCTGATTATTTTAGCAGCAGAGCTTTATGGCCGTTTTTGCCTTTTGATCCAGTACGTTAGTTGAGACAAAAATATTTAAATAATTCAAAAAAACAATATTCACATTATATACAGATGTTCACAGCACAGATGTTCACAGCACAATCACCAGACAGGGTTCTTTGTAGAATTAACTGTTGTAATTATAGTGATTTCTTACATTTTCACCCAGCACCAGCTTAAATTTTCAATCTGTTAAATAAATTAGGTTATGATGAAATACCTTCAGAAGTAATGCCACTGCTGTGTACCTCAGCTGAGCATGCCTGGTTCGAATTACTAAACACCAAGTATCAAACTAATAAAGAAATTGTTATAATACTTTAATATTAAAGTAAATAATCGAACTTTAAATATACAAAAATCAAGCTAGTATTAAAAAATATCCATTACCATTGCTATAGATTCTTACCATCTGACTCGCCTTGAAATAATAGCTTTTCCATTAAAAAACTTGTTTTGATGCTACATCTTTAGCAGTTTATATCTCTTGAAAGTCTGACAGGTTCAAGGTGCTCATATTCCCAGCATGGTATGTTTGTAATTCTAAAACCTGAGCAGTTACATAGCAAAAAACATGACGTCAATGATTTCCATGCAGACAGAGGGAATATTATTATTCATGATGGCATACAACTGGAATAAGTATTCTCAGATGTTTTCATGAATATTAATATAACGGATTGAAAGATGCATTTTGTAGCTACTACTCTCACTTTAAGCAAATCTCTAAAAATACTCTGGGAGGTGAATGCTGTTCTTTGTTGGTTTGCCCTTTAAAAAGTAGAACACAAGTAACTCTGTGACTTGGCCTGTGATGTTAGACACACTTTAATACCAACACAGACACACCCACACCCACACACACACATACAAACACACAGACAGCCAGCAAGAAAGGTTGATATAAGAACAGGTGTTCCTGTGTGAATATTTGCACTTTAGTGCTATTCAGTTAGAACTTAGTGGGGTCTCACCAGTTGAATCAATAAGGACTTTACCGCACACAATCAGTGTTCTGAGCAAAGCAATCCAAAAGCTGTGTTGAAGCGTGATTTTTCTGCTGCTTAGAGCTGCAGCTGATAATACAGAGCTTGCTGTTTGGGGAGCCACAATTTAATTTTCACTTCCATGTGGCAATCCTCGGGAATCACGGGTGTGAGAGAGAATTTGAAAATTAGTAGGTCTTATATTACTTTTGCAGGAAGCTGTAAACGGAGTACATCCATGGTGTGGCTTAACATGAAGTTAGGTCTTGTTATTTTGTCAACAGTATAAGAGAAAAATCTTGGCACATTATTACTGCTACAGTGTCCTAGTGTGACCTACAGTGAAATGCACAAATACACATGAGGATAGAACTACTAGCCCCCTATGAAAAGTTCAGTATTTCTAAAGTGCGGTTAAACAGAACAAGGAATTTTTGCAAAAGCTTTTCCAAACATGCTAGTGTTATTTTGGATGTTTTAAAACAACACACTTCCAGTTTGCATAGTATTTCTCCAAATTGGCCTTAACATTTGATAGCGGTTTGAAGGTCTCTTCTGCAGACGTGGAGATTTTCTTGCTCGGCAACCTCCCAGGTAATTTCTGTTCAGGGTTCTCATGATTGCCTTCTTTGAGTCTACAATTTTTCTCTCCAGAGTCTTTGAAATCTTTTGCATCAAACCTCCTTCAAGCTTGTTTTCTACTGCATAGCACCCTATGAATTTCTTCATGATACTTCTCACTGGTTCATGACAATTAAAATGTTGTGATAACTGCATCTCCCGATTTGTGAGCATCAGCATTTCTTTTTCTCAAGTCTAAACTGATTTATTTTGTTTTTTACTATGATTCCTTCTCAAGGGACATCTTAGAGCCTTTCTGCAGTTTTTATACTACATGTAAATTGGAAGATATCCCTCAGTTCTAACTTGATGCTTCAAGCTTTGACAACATTAAAGCACATCATTGCACAGAAGCTGTTTGTTCTATGGCTCGATAAGAATGTCAGCTTTTTTCTGGGCTAATAAAATTGATAATGATAATTTGTGTGTGTGGGGGGGGGGGGGGTCCTTTGCACTGATATAAAAGCCATTGGGTACATTTTTACAAAAAACTCATCTGTATTTTTGTTTTTAGGCCATCCATTATTAGATTTGCACTTCATATTATTATAGTGTTAAAAACAAACAAACTAAACTAACTAACAAACAAAACAAAAAAATCAATCTGTTGAATCAGAATTACTTAATCCCTTTGCCTGTTTAGTTGTGTTTTACTTCCTGCTTGATTTGCTAGCTGTTCTGTGTCTGGTATTGACTTTAACTTGCCCTGTCTCCTTATGTTCATCATCTTCAGCTGTGTTAGTTCTCCACCCATTACTTCTCCCATTTGTCCTTTGTTGTATTGTATGTGTAGTTGTGTGTCCCTGTAGTAGAACATTCCCTGTATTGGGATTCCTAGTGTTATCTGAGTCTGGATTCCCTGTGCTTCTTGTACATTCCAATAAATATTGGACGTTTGGAATCCCTGGTTTTGCTCTCTGTTCATCCCCAGATGTTAGACTTTGTAATTTCTTGACTTATCAGCATTAAAAGCTTGTTAATATTTTACTCTTGTCTTCTGCATCCTGTATTTGTGTCGGTAAATTACCACCATACACACACAGTCTTTTCTATGACACATTGCATCCTTATTTATAATATTTAATTTTTAATTATTACATTTCACTTTATTGCACAGTAACTGTGAAAGCCCCACAACTGAAGATGTTTTCTATTGTAAAAGGAAAGTTAGAAAAGTACAAGTACAAACACATTTGTGACTGCAGAAGGAGATTCTAACGGGCATTTCACGTCTTAAAGGACTAGTGACAGAGAAAAAAAGCTTGGACACTAAACAGAGTAAAACCAAAGCAAAATGATGTTAGCAGTCACAAAAACTTGAAGCCTAGCAAAAGCTTATCAAAGCAATTAGCATTCATTGGTTTCTGGGTGTCACTGTGATGGTTACTGGGGAGTAAACACACAAAGGGGAATCAGCAGAAGTCAGCTCTTTTTGGTTTAATGCTTAAGTTGCTTCAGGATAAAAGACCACACTTGACTGTTCAATCGCAGGTCAGTCACATTAAGAATCTAAGACTCTGCTTTGGATGGATAGCTACTGAAGCACATCTGTGTGCATGGGCACATTTGTTTGTACACTATGGCCATATCCATGAGAATCTGCACATCATTGTTAAGTAACAAAAAGAATAATTCACAGTTCTAATAACCTTTTACTCTCCTCGAGAAATATTGGAGAATTTTCGAGTTTTCATTGTGCAAATTACACAGTTGATGTCAGCCTCGATCAATGATTTAAAAAGCAAAACAACTGTCTTTAAACTTACTTAGCTCATCTTTCGGAGCTGTCTATTGATTAAACATTCACTGAGCATTTCCCTGCCTTTTAACTCTAAATACCAGTTTTATTCTCATGCTTTCGACTGACAATATAGTGGGGAAATAGATAAATAACTGGATTCAATTTCAAGAAAAAACTACCAACCAAAAAAAGGGACAAAGTTTATAACTTGTTTGTTCGAGGGCTATATTGCACATATGTACCTTCAATCAACTAAATATTATAAGCAACACTTTTGTCAATGAGTTTTTTGAAAAATGAGCTCAAAGTGCAGAGATTCTTTGCATAAAAAATCATCTTATACAGTGATTGTGTTCATTGATATTTTCTTTTATAGTCATTTTAATCAATTAGAAGATGGTATAGGGTTCCCGGTTAGCAGATGTGTAATGATGAGAGTTTATTTCAGGGCTGGTCTGTGGAAAGAAATTCCAATAAGGTGGATTTAGATATACTGTGAATAACCAGCATCAGCAGTGTTCTGCTTTCCCATTACCTTTCAATGCATTTACCTTTGTGTTTGAGTATAAACCATCTATTTAATGGAATTTCTCATGCTTATTTCTTTCTTGTTGTTTTAACAATACACATTTTATATTTTGGCCAGTAAAACTTCTTTTCTCATGTGGATATTATCTGGGGTCTCGGAAAACATTGGATTCCAGCTAAGGTTATTTATTCTCTCAGCTGGACTACACCTATAATTTATCTGATACATTGTAGCTAAAATGCATACACTTTACACAGTTATGTTAGAGAGAAGAAGAGATATTTTCATATTTTTTTACTGGAAAAAAAATCTCTCTTGGACAGCTATCAATCAACACACTTCAACACTTTCTCTACAAGCGGCACCTGTCAAGTGGAAAGGCTCTCTTTTTGTTTTGTCTTCTGATTGATGAGAAGTGAAAAGCGGGAGCAGCCGAGGTTATAATTCCTGACATTAAGAGCAGGACCATAACACTAGCTGCTGCTGGACATGCTGAGAAAGAGGTAACAACTGGAGCTGTCTGAAAAGGGGCCTAGGGAGGTGTTAAGACATCTACTTTACTGATGTGACTTCATCATAACTGAATTGACACTTCTTTTTTTTAATCGAAGCAACACTGCTGGGCAATAAGTACTGTAGGAGGCATGTACTGCAAAGTCTGTTCTGGACCCTTAATGTTCCAAATATGAAATATAACTTAGAGACTGAAGAGTTTGAACTGAGCTCAGTCTAAAAGCAGTATTGTAAACAACAGTGGGGTTACCTTTTGTTCTCTAAAGCATTTCTGCCCACTGGTTTTGTAAAGACACTGATAAAAGCTGTGAAGCCAAAACAAACTGTAAACTTGCAAGTCCTAAGTTCAAAGAAACCAATATGCAGTGTACTGTAAAACCAGGCTACCTCTGACCTTTCTCTTTCTGTACATGGACGTACTTAAATTAATGTAATTATGACTGTTATTGGACTTTTTACACTTTACCCTGTTTAAAAACTGCAAAAAGTATTTTTTAAGTCCAGTTTTTGTAAAAATGTCTGCATGGTGTCAATAGTTAGTTTATATAGACCTAAAAAAAAGTGGTTGTAAAATCTTCAAATCGCATATTATATAAGAAAAGTGGAGTGTAAAATACAATTTTCACCAGAGTTTATGTCTTTCAACCTAAGTTGTAACCAAGACTTAAAAGGCTTACATTTTGTATCATTGAAATACTATTTTTGGATATGCTCCAGTTTCATTTGTTGGAATTTCTATTCAGAGAGTAATAGACTTCACAGAAACATTTACTGCACCAATGCCACACTTAAGAACCTGAGCTCAGTCCTCAGGAAACCCTCCCTTCATTCCTCAGAATGATGTTAACTGTTGAGATACTCAGGTACAGAGCCCTCTAGCAAACATAAGCCGTCCCTGGCTGGCTCTCTGTGGGAGGTAGCAAGGCCATGAGCATGGAGTGACCCCCGCTGACTCCCTAATCAAAAAAGAGTTGAGGTTCTGACGGGTTCTACTAGCCACCTGGACCCCTGCTCGTCTGTGCCTCTGTTTCTGCTTTCCCATGGCTGTGTGAGAGGGCATGAATTATTAACCCGGCTAAAATAAAAAGCTCTGCTTCATCCCGGCCTCCTGTAGGCATGAATAATGGAAGAGGCAGCTCAACTACAGGCGTTTGGTGAGTCAAACAGTGGACCGTGATGGATGGCTAAGGGCCTACTGTGTCCCCCCTCCTCACCTACCATCCACTTCAGGTCCACCACACCCTCAAACCCAGAACACACTTCCAGATAACCTCTATTAATCTCCAGAAGTGCTCCAGCTTGAGCCCTCCTGGCTCCTTCAGCATATCCCACTCGACAATTTTGCTTCCTGGGGGAATATTTGTTCGTTGTTTGTTTGTCTTTCTCCTGCCATTGCTTGCCTTTGTTTTGCTTCTCTCTTGCACTTTGGAAGTCAAATGCAAGCCTATTCAAAGGCAGGCTGTGATTCAAGCCTCCCCTCACTTAACCTTAATGCAGAAACCTTGAGGATGAGATGGCTACATGGTATACGAATCTGATCAGTCATGCGAAACATTTCGTTCATCAGAGGCTGCAGTTTCCATCTTGTATCAGTGACCTCAGTGGTGTACAATCACATTGTCTATTACAGATATGATAATTGTTTTTTGCTTACAAAGTAGTCAACTACCAACTGACAGTGCAGACTCTCATGATAATTGTATTTCTATATTTATTCTAGTCATATAAAAGATTATATCTGACTTTCAGCCTGTAATGATTTAATTTCTTTGAGTGTGAAATTACGCATGCAGAAAAAAGACAAATGTCTTATTGCATATATTAATGAAGCACAAAATGAATATTCAGTAATCATTTTGACACTAAATATTTTGCAGTCTGGCTGTCTTAAAACAAGCCTAGATGTCAACTTGTGATTAAAACCCTGAGCTCATTTCATGATTTAATAATTGTAATTCATCAAGTGCTATTTAAATATGTCAGATTATCTCTTAAATCCCCAAGAAATTACATTCTGACAGAAAAAGTTAAAAGAAACCAATTGTGACTAATATTACAACAATTAGTTCTGATTAAATACGTATTACTTTTGAATGTTGCTTAACAGGAGCTACATATAAAATAAACTGAAGCCATAATAAAATATACAGTATATGCTATATTTATCTCAGCTCATCTCCAAAGTTGTTTAAGAACACGGTGAAGGCACTGAATGCATTATCTCTATTTATATGCATTGTTATGATGTAGCTCTATATCATATCTCTATATCAGTCCAATAACATACCTATCATCAGTATATGAATGTGTTGTATTCTTCATTTCTTAATTTGACATCTACTATGTGTTCAGCAAATGTATACACTAATGGAAAACTTTATTAGGTACACCTGTTCAACTCCGTCTTAACATAAATAACTATTCAGTCAATCACATGTAGACATGGTGAAGATGACCTGCTGACATCTCAATGGGAAGAAAAGGGGACCTTTCTTCCCACTTTTGACTCAAACCAAGCATCAAAAGTACAAAGAAAGTTCATTTAAGTGACTTTGAATGTGACATGGTTCTTGGTGTGAGACAGGCTGCCCTGAGTAATTCAGAAACTGGTGATCTACTGGGATTTTCCTGTACGACCATCACTGGAATTTACAGTGAATGGTGCAAAAACTGAAAAGATCCAGGGAATAGCAGTTCTTTAGGCAGACATGCCGTGTTAATGCTGGATGTCAGAGAAGAATTGACACTAGTAGTAGAACAAATCTCTGAATGTACAACAGCATTGAACCTTGAAGTATGTGACCTCCATCAGCAGCAGAAGACCACATCAGTGTTACTCCTGTCAGCTAGGCAATGGTTACTGAGGCTGCAATTCACACAGACTCACTAAAATTGGGCAACTGGTCTTTATTAATTCTTCTTCTTTATCAATTTCTGCTGAAAAATTCACATGGTAGTACCCATCATCTGATGGCTAATTCCAACAGGATTAATAACACAACAACTTCAAATCGTCTCTAACTGGTTTCTGGAAAGTAACTGCACTCATGGCTTCCACAGTCTCGAAATCTCAGTCCAACAGAGCACATTTGGTATGTGTAGGAAAGGATTTCCATCAGCAATGTGCAGCTGACAAATTTGCAGCAACTGTATGATGCTGTTATGTTGATATGGACCAAAATCTCAGAGGAACGTTTCCTGCACCTCGTTAAATCTATGCCACAAAAGCAATAGAGGGTCCAGACTGATACCAGCAAGGTGTACCTTATAAAATATCCAGTCAGTGTACAATACCATGCATTTTTATTGCCTTCTTTACTTGGAACCAGGCCTTTTCCAGAAAGCCTGATTGAGATTTTCAGTCCAAAACAGTTTTAAACTGGCTGACACAGTTGGATCATATATTAAACACATTTTAACCTGTCAGCTCCCTACAAAGTTTGAATGATTGTGCCAAGGTGGGAAAAGAGGATGTAATTGTCTGGTGTATTTAACAACACTTGAGTGATCATCCCGTGTCCTGCCTCCTGCAGCTCAAGCCAGGCAGTTTGTCCACATAAACCAACCTAATTTTCCTAACATTATCTAGAATTTGGATGATCGAACACAGTCAGAAAACAGAAATCGTCCAAACGAGCAGCTTCCCTATACATCCTGGTCTGCCCCAGAGCCACCTGCATTGCCGAATACCTTATCTAAATGCTGCAACTAAATTAGTAGCTTAAGTAAAATACAATAAACTGACTGTAGTTAGACAACAAAATAGGTCTAAAAGTAAATAGATTGCTGAACTTAACTCACCCCCTTCCAGTGCAGAAGCTGATCGCTTCAAGATACACTTCACTGATTCTCCCCTGTGAGTCACATCTTCCTCTCCTGCTGCCTTCTACTCTGCCTACTCTGATCTCATTCATCTGAAGTTAATGAAAAAAAAACTTTCAGTGCTTTCTTAGGTTTTCTTCCTTTCTTTCACCTCGCACTTCCCCGTTATTTTAGGGTCACGTTTTCTTACAGCTTTTATTCTAGGCTGTGACTTTGTTATCACTGTGTTATTGTGTTGATTTTAGCAATTTAATGAATGAAGGAGCGAACCCACTTTTTACTTTCAAACACAGAACTTAACACACCTTAGTTGTCTTAACTTTGTTTCCTGTACTGCAGCTCCATCCTTTGAGGTCGGGCAGCACTTTGCACTCTTCTCCATCCATGCAGGGATGCATCTGGCACCACCACTTCTGTGCAACTATGGATGCTGGGAGTAAAATAAAAGCAGAAATAAAGGAAAAGAAAAAAACAATTAGCACCATGCTGTTTAAATATGCAGCTCTCTTCTGCTCTGGCTGAAGTAACAGCAAGTGCCTTTGACTTCTATACACAGCACAGTGATTAACGAGAGCATTTTGATCTCTAGCTGGCGGTGGAGACCTGTCAGTCCTGCCCCGGAGTGTTTTCAGGCCTGAATTACAGGGCATGGGTCAATGTCAAGCCAGTGAGAGTTGTGAGCAGGTGTGTTAAGGTGTGTGGAGGATGAATGTTTGTATGTAGGAGGAGAACGAAAGTGTGCAGCAAGCTTATGTGTCAAGATTTTTTGTTGCTTCAAGGAGGCCTATAGGGTAGAAACAGCTTTCCCTGACATTTCTAAAGTGAAGGGAGAACTGTCAAAATATGGAAGCCTTGTCAGAGATATTACAGTGAAAAGAGGAGATAGGGATCGATTCACCTGTAACTGAGGCCACTTTTGACATGATTTTAAATGACCTGGCCTTCTGTCTGCTCCACTGAACATGTCTGATATAACTTCAAAAGCAGACAAAGAGCTGAGTGAATGAACTGGTAAGTGATTTGATTTGAAGATTATGAAGCCTTTGGGTTATACAACAGCAATCTCAACATTGTATTTTTTGCTTCACGAGAAACTCCCTGTGCCAAACGATCAGTGAAATAAGCACCAGAGGCACAGTGACAGGTGTGACAGGTTTACACCATGCCACATTTCTACCCTAATCAGAATTTGGTCTCAAATCATCACCAAAACTGTAATGAGACGCTTGGCATACCGTCTACACAAGATGGAGCTGCTCTTGTTGTTCCTGCCACCTGTCCAGGGAAGCAGGAGCATTTGACAGTCTGGGATCGCTCTTCGATCTTGTTCTTGTTGCAGCATCGATGTGCAGCAATTACCTCACAGGTTCCTGCTTTCACATGAACTGGAAACACAAATATACACATTGGTTAGAATGTATGAGACGGCCTTTTTCAAACTGAAATAGTTCTCACCACAACAATAAAGCTACAAATACCAAGACTCTAAATGGGTAGTTTGTATACAGTGTTTGTATTTTTTAATATATGGGTCTTTTGTTTTTCTTATAATGCTTGATATGTCTTGATGCATTCTCAATCATCCAGGTAAGGAAATCTCCAAAAGTTGATTCTGTTCATCTGGACGTAGCGTTTTCAGCGGGAGACTCCCACTGAAAATGCTTGATATATTTTTTGGATTCATTGAAAATTACATTAAATCATTTAAAGGAGCATTGTGTTAGGAGATCTATTCAGCCAGTACTTTGGTCAAGATCACAAGAGGAGAAGCGCATGTTGTGATTGCGGGAGAAGCTGGAGCTCCCATAGAAAATAAGTGCAAGCAGAAGGGTACAAACTCAGGGCCGTCTTGCATGGAGCTAAAACTTTCAACCACTGAACCTCTATTCCCTTTACACTCTGAATGTCCAACCTTGTTTTTGATATTCTGCCCCATTCCCATGTGGCTGCACTAAAACTGTAATTCTTTGCAAAGGTTACTTTCTAATATAGATTATCTAATTGTCCTTACCTTTCCTGTATCATTTACAAAATTAATCATACAGAAGACTCCAGTGCAGTTGATGGGAATCATTTTAAATATACATTTGTGACTAATTATGGCAGCAGTGGGACTGGCTAAAAATAAATTAAAGTGCCCTTTTTTATGGTGATGGATGAGCATGGTAAACATTGCAGCATATTTCCAGCATTTGTGGTACACTAAACTAACCAGTTGCGGGTGGTACTCTCATATTACTGTACAGATATGTAAGTTTTATCAGTTTTGCAAGAGAGCAAAGAAATTTAAAGATGCCCAAAAGCTAACCAAATGAATATAAACAAGGTACACTGGCATCTTTTTGTAATATGGCATCAACTGCCCAGCTACTAAATTATAGTACAGCTCAAAAAAACTTTTTTTAAATTCAGAAAGTTCAAATTTCATAGATTCTTTATTGGTTACCTCTAAATTAAAATATTTCAAGTCCTTTTTGCTTTACTTTTGATGCTCATGGTTTATAGCTCATGTAAATGAGAAATCCGGTGTCCTAAATTTTTAGAATAGCTCCAATGATCAGTTAGAAGGATTTCCAATAAAATGTAAAATTTAATCTGAAAAGATAACATTGGGCCAAAAAGGCATCTGACACAGTTCTTTTTCTACTTAGTTCAGATAAGCAATGTTGACTCTGGCTCAGGAGTGGGTTGACATTAGCTCTGACAGTCGTAGCCCCTTTCCTAAGGATATCTGTTTGCGGTGGCTCTTGATGGTCTGACACCAGCTTCTGTTGTTTGTGCAACTTTTCCTACCACACTTTTCAACTTTTTATCAATATGCTTCAATCCAGCAGTCGCACAGCCAGCTTCTCCAGCACTGAGCTTCTGTGGCTTACCCTCTCTGTGGAGTGTTTTGATGATCGTTATTCAGATAACAGCGAAGTCACCAGTCTTCCCTATGATTGTGGTTACATTCATTGAACTAGACTGAGACAGCTATATTGTTTGAATAGTGATTTACTCAAGATCAGAATGGCATATTCTAATAATTTAACAAATTTTTGATTTTCAAGCGTTACAAACCACAATTCTCGATTACTTGGATTACATGGATTAGTAATATGAATACCCACTGTACAGTTCTTTCCAACAAAACAAGTGTTCTGCAAAGATCAAGAGAAAGTAGTCATCCAGTATAAAAGATAGTATAAAGCATAGTGCTGAGAAAAGGTGCAAGAGAGACTGTTGTTAATGTTTTGTCAGGACACGAGTTTTGCCCATAGAAGACTGCACAATGTTTCCCCAGCAGAGTGCTTTCATGCCTATATTATTATAAGGAGAGTCCCACTAGTACCAATTATCTGTTATAGTGAAATCTTATTTGAAACACCAAAACACCATGGCTACTTCATATCCAGGTCATACCCCAGGTGGAGGAGCCTGACTTTGAACTTCATGTAGCTCCACTGGTCCACATACCCATATCCTTGAGCGGCACACACAATGCACTGACCCATAATCCCAACCAGAGGACAAAAGTAACACCTTCCATTAGGGTAAGCCTAATCTTACTGATAATATAACATCAACAAAAGACATAGTTTTAAATTATTTGGCAAAATAATGGCAAAAAAATGCAATACCAGTTACAAGGACATTGTTTTTACTGTCATTAGCTTTGATGAAAAACCAATACTGCTCTTTACATTACATTCATTACTCTTCTGGATAGACCCATCTCAATGCTGTGCATGTTTGTGTTTTGGTACCTAACAAACACTGCTGCATAGGTAAAATAAATAAATAAAAACAGCATCTGAAAGGTTCTGACAATACTATCAGATAAGCCTTAATTATGTCTGTAAAGATTTTCCAATTTGGGCCTCTTCTTGAAAATAAATTGCAGCGAGCTTCCATCTTCCCATTAGCTAGCAATCCTGAAATCTCATCTACAACATTAAAAACATTTTGCTTCCAATCAATAAGGTGCTATTCACATTCCCACAAAAGCCAAGACAACAATTGACGATTAAGTGCTTTTCAGTGAGCAGAAACTTACTGATGCAAAAACAGGTCAGGCTGCATGCCCTTGATGTGATTATCTTTAAGCCACCAGCACGCCCCCGGTCAAAGTTAATTTCAAAAGTTGGAATAGCTTTGTCAGAATATTCAAACTTTGTTAAGAGATAGATGCACACGGACAATAGGTGATCCCTAGAGGGGTAATGGGGAAAGATAGTCATTGTAAATTACCTTATTGTGAGGGAAAACAAATAGAGCATTAACTGATTAGTCATTACACATTTTATATAATGTATATAATGGATTAATAACGGCTTACATTTAAACAATATAATTGCATTAACTCAAAGATAGGGCTAGATATCACATTCAAACCCTGTCTGAACTCTGATGTGCTTCATTTATATAGTTTTTTTCTGTATGCATCTCCACTCTGACATTTTTCTCTAGGTAAAAAACTCAGTGTGATTAAAGAAAATGTTTGGGGGTTTTTTCTTGAATGACCTGGCCAAGAGGGCAACAGACATCACAACAATTATTAAAAGTCGCACTCTACAAGAGTTAACACAATATGCAGATTGCATAAAATAAATATCAAGGTCAAAACAGGTTCAGTGCAACTTGAAGAGCAACTACAAGAATCCAGTCTTTTATAACTGACTTATTATTTTGTAAAGTGGGGCAGCATAACAAAGCAAATATTGTTGTTTTGTTGTTTATTCTACAGGGTGGGCCATTTATATGGATACACCGTAATAAAATGGGAATGGTTGGTGATATTAAAGTCCTGTTTGTGGCACATTAGTATATGTGAGGGGGCAAACTCCTCAAGATGGGTGGTGACCATGGTGGCCATTTAGAAGTCGGCAATCTTGGATACAACTTTTGTTTTTTCAATAGGAAAAGGGCCATGTGACACATCAAACTTATTGGTAATGTCACAAGAAAAACAATGGTGTGCTTGGTTTCAACGTAACTTTATTCTTTCACGAGTTATTTACAAGTTTCTGACCACTTATAAAATGTGTTCAATGTACTGCCCATTGTGTTGGATTGTCAATGCAACCCTCTTCTCCCACTCTTCACACACTGATAGCAACACCGCAGGAGAAATGCCAGCACAGGCATCCAGTATCCGTAGTTTCAGGTGCACATCTCGTAACTTCACACCATAGACAATTGCCTTCAGATGACCCCAAAGATAAAAGTCTAAGAGGGTCAGATCGGGAGACCTTGGGGGCCATTCAACTAGCCCACGACGACCAATCCACTTTCCAGGAAACTGTTCATCTAGGAATGCTCGGACCTGGCACCCATAATGTGGTGGTGCACCATCTTGCTGGAAAAACTCAGGGAACGTGCCAGCTTCAGTGCATAAAGAGGGAAACACATCATCATGTAGCAATTTCAAATATCCAGTGGCCTTGAGGTTTCCATTGATGAAGAATGGACCCACTATTGTTGTACCCCATATACCACACCAAACCATCACTTTTGTTGTGCCAACAGTCTTGGAGGGATCCATCCAATGTGGGTTAGTGTCAGACCAATAGCGGTGGTTTTGTTTGTTAACTTCAACATTCACATAAAAGTTTGCCTCATCACTGAACAAAATCTTCTGCGTGAACTGAGAGTCCTGTTCCAATTTTTGTTTTGCCCATTCTGCAAATTCTGTGCGCCGATCTGGGTCATCCTCGTTGAGATGCTGCAGTAGCTGGAGCTTGTAAGGGTGCCATTTGTGAATAGCTAATATCCGCCGAAGGGATGTTCGACTAATGCCACTCTCCAGTGACATGCGGCGAGTGCTACGCTGTGGGCTCTTGCTGAATGAAGCTAGGACAGCCACTGATGTTTCTTCATTAGTGACAGTTTTCTTGCGTCTACATTTTGGCAAATCCAACACTGAACCAGTTTCACGAAACTTAGCAAGCAGTTTGCTAACTGTAGCATGGGAGATGGGTGGTCTCGTAGGGTGTCTTGCATTGAAATCTGCTGCAATGACCCGGTTACTGCGTTCACCAGATATCAACACAGTTTCGATCCGCTCCTCATGTGTTAACCTCTTCGACATGTCAATGGCTGTGAACAAAGAGAAACTTGTAAATAACTCATGAAAGAATAAAGTTACGTTGAAACCAAGTGCACCATTGTTTTTCTTGTGACATTACCAATAAGTTTGATGTGTCACATGGCCCTCTTCCTATTGAAAAAACAAAAGTTGTATCCAAGATGGCCGACTTCTAAATGGCTCCCATGGTCACCACCCATCTTGAGGAGTTTGCCCCCTCACATATACTAATGGGCCACAAACAGGACTTTAATATCACCAACCATTCCCATTTTATTACGGTGTATCCATATAAATGGCCCACCCTGTATACATAAAAATTTGTAAAATATTATGAGAGAAAGTGACTTTGGTTTTTACATATTTTATATTTTCACAGATAGTAAGGAACCAGTCCAGGGGCAGATTTATATGTAAAACTTTACGTATAAAACCAGATTTATATATGACTAAGTGGGAATTAGGATGGCCTCCTAGCTATCTTAGCTATTAATATTACTAAACATGCAATGGTAATTAGTATCCAATTTCTTTAGGTGCTGGTCAGGCACATTCATAAAGAGGCAATCACCCTGATGTAAAAAGAAACAAAGCAAGTGAGAGCTACAGCATAGGCTGCAAGTGAGAATTGGACTGTAGACTCGTTAAGGAAACAGAAAGCGGCTACTTTGGACTCCCCATCTGAAGACAACCACTGATTAAAACTGGAGCTGCTGACCAAGGTCGCTGACTGTGAGGCTCGTTCTAAAAACACCATGCAGTGTGGAAGGGGTGAGCGGTCAGAGAGCAGGTCGTAGGGGTCAGCTGAGTAAGAAACAACAATGTGTGATTACTATGGCTTCTACATAGTGGGCATGGAGTCCTGGGAAATAATGATACCAGAGAAAGAGTTTTTCAAAAACTGGAAAACTAGAGACAAACTTGGAGTTAAAACCTTTAAGACTTTGGGTGAAAATTTAGGTTGACTGACCTAAATGGACTAAGCTCTTTTTGCAATAGCCAAGTACTAATAGGCGATAGGTCTCAAGCTAAGGCCGAATTCAGACTGCTTACATGAAACACAAATGTTTCACATGAAGATTATGTGTTTTTTTTTTACTGTAAAACAGCAGAATGAAAGACATAAAATGCAATGTATACATGCAGAAAATAGGTTGCCTGTTGTCTTTTCTGTGTGAAAATATCCATGTAGCCACATAAATGCCTAGCAAGCCCTGTGATCAATACATTTCTATTAAAGCACTTAGGACTGCCATCGGTTTAAATCAGCAGGCACAAACATTAGCAGCAGGGAAAACTGAGAGACAAACCGAGGTGAAAGGACAGAGACCGCTAATGAGAGCTGGCACAAGGCCCAACCCTTCAGCCAGTCAATACCACTCTAATCTCCTCTGCAATGATATTCATCGAAACTTGATTGATTAATGCCAAAATTCAACCAGAACCTGCACAAAAGTATGGAGGAAACAATTTACTGCAATTGTTGAACAATTAGATGTGACATTTAAATAATTGTGAATTATAAGTACAACAAATATAAAGCTTTTCTAGGTTGCTATGTTGTGTTCCAGCAACATCATTGGGATCAGCAGTGGGTCATAAAACATGAAACTTAAACCGATGTATAGTCACTCTTGAGATAGTGATGACTATTTGGTTATTTATCAGCTGAATTTGTTTATTTTTATGAACAAATGATATAGTCTGATGACTAAATTTCCTTATGTCAGTTAGTGTTAGCATCAGCTACACTATATTGTATTGGTAAATTTGGTGGCAAGGAGAAAACCTAGCTCTGTGGCCTCATTTAGAGGGTAAAGCTCATTCAGTGTTTTAAGTGATGTTTATTTCAGATGAATGCCAGGTGACTGAATGTATCTCATCAGTTAACGGTATTAAGCTGGTATAGCCTTTACTTTAATAATGTCATCTTACAAAACTATTATTTGGACTGTGAGTAACACAACTGACAAACTCAGTCGGAATGAACATTTCCTTTAGTGTCTTCCTTGTAATCCCAAATTGTGGCTAGTTTAGATACTGATGATAATTTGAATAATTTTCATATTATTAATAGAGTCACAAAAAACATTTATTTAAAGGCTGAAAAACTCAAACTGACCTACTGCACACTTATTGTACTATGAAGTTCAGAGTACTCTTCATGAGTAAACTCGTCATTTTTTATGAGCCCATTTCAGTTTACAATAAGAGACTTTGCAAAGTAGGAATACCCTGATGCAAAAAGGAAAGAGATGACAGATGCACTCTTCTAATTTTCTTATTTTCCCCGTCACGTTGGCCACTCGCTCTGACTTATTTTTATTCATTTATTTAGTGCTAACACAATGACAAAAGGCAGGCAAGAAAAAGAGAACCACAGCCGCTGTTTTTATTTATAAAATGTCCTCATGAGTCATGCTTCATTCTCGCATTTTCTTTTTAAAAGCAAGTTTTTTGTGTTCTGAAACAGCTAAATAGAACATAAGAACATTATCTGTTTAATTCAAGAACTCAGTCACACTGACCTAAAGTCAGTGAAGAATAAGGAGACGTGAATGAATAATATGGAAAAACTGATCATACATGATGATATGCACACATTTGAGGTAATAATAATTCTTTAAAAAAGCCCACTGACTAGTCCTAAGGTCAATCTGACATTAAAGTTATATTTGGAGTGTTGCTGATTTCTGCAAAAATACACTTTTTAGGCCACATATATACATTAAAAGCAGACTGCAATTTGTCCTACAACCCAAAATAAATCAGGTCATAGCTTAGAAAGCCCTTGAGAAATGGCACTGCAAACTGAACCTTATGGAACAGAGCTGTATATTCATTTCTCTACTAAAAAAAACTTGTTGGCAATCACTAGGTAAGTGCTCTCCTGTTGTTCTTACCAAAGAACTGATCGCATGGGTTAGGAGAAAGCAACAGGTTGCTTTCAGCTTCTACAGCAATCAAACAATTGATCTAACATGCAGGTGGGGAGGCGTCCAGGACAACACGCTGTTCCTGCTGTCAGCTGCATGACTTGCTATATCAGGATCACCTGGTCAGTCAAGCACAACATACAGTAATAGAAGCACGACAGAGAATACATGAAAAAAAGGAACGTGGTGTACATTTTAATGGTGGCTGGAAGACTTCACAGACTGCAAAAAGGAGAAATACTTCTTGAAGAGGCAAAACTGAGGCACATAATGCATCGAATCATCTCTTACAAGTTCAAAAGCTTAAACTGGGGTAATACTATGAATGACATCCTGGAATAGGGTGTTTCTATTTGTTGCAGAATTTTTGTAAGCATTTTTCCAAAAGTGCTGTGAAAAGCTCTAAAAGCACCTTGAATAACTTTCAGCTGATCCAGAATGCTACAGCGACAGCACTAACTGGGACAAGAAAGAGACGCCATATTTCTCCCTGTTAAATTCAGAATTAAATTTTAAATTGTTCTCTTCGCACATAGCCTTGAATAATGACCCCAATATATCTCGAAAACCTCCACTGTACCTTATTATCCTAACCGAGTACTTCGTGTCAGACTGCAGGCTTACTTGTGAGCTTTCAAAAGCAGAATAGGTAGACATGCCTTCAGCTATCAGGCCCCCCCACTATGGAACCAGTTCCCAGTTTGGATACAGGAGACAGACACTCTATTTTTCAGATTCGGCTTAAAGCCTTCCTTTTTGAAAAAGCTTATAGTTAGGGATGGATCAAGTGATGCTGAACCATCCCTTAGTCAATGGGTTTCCTCCCGACTGTTTCCGAGTGATTGTTGGTGTTTCTTTTTTAATTAAAGACCATAAGATCTTTTACTTAAACTGTCGTGGTCCTGGGGCTTTGACCCAGGTTTTTGAGTTTGTTGTTCATTTTTGCAGAATACTGAAATTCTGATCTTTACTTTAAGGGAGCCTCTTTTTTTTGTTATTTAAGTTCTTAGTTCTTGTTTAATTTAGTTCCCTTTCATGTCCAGTTTCTCAGTCTTTTCTCTGTCTGTCCTCCTCAGCAGTCCTTCTCCCTCTCTTTCTGTCTCTTCACCCTGTCATAGGTGTGGTTCTTATGTTCTAGTTTGGCTATTGCTTGCTTTCATGTCTGTTCCCCTTTTTGTGTCCAGTCCATCATGTCTTTCTATATCTGTTATCCCCTGTCCTACTGTCAAGCTCACGTGTCTTTGTCTGACTCTCAGTGTGCTTGTCACTTTGTCTTATTTTGACAGTCCCTCGTTTCATGTGCGTTACATTTAGTTTTGCTTCCCTTGTTTCATTGGTCAGATTTTGTCCAGCTGTGTTTTCCACCCATTGCTCAGACTCTCGATATCCTGTGTATTTAGGTCCTAAGTTTTCCTCTGTTCCTTGTCACGTCGTTGTCATCTTCTCATGTTGTGTGTATGTGTGTGTGCGTCTCAGGGTTTGTGGTTTCAGTTAGTTTACTCCAGTTTAACTCTGTTTGTTACAGTATATTGTTCAATCAGCCAGTTGCCAGCAAATAAAGCTCTGTCTTAAGTTAAGCCTGTCTGCCAAGTCCTGCATTTTGGGTCCTCTCTCTGCCTGCCACACAACCAGCTCATGACACTTACGATATAACACACCTTGAGCCAGTAACAAATTTCTATTTTGATACCAGCTTAGAACTTTTATTTCCTTTCACACTCCTTCTCTCTACTGTCAATAACAAATAAAGACAAGATAAAAATACATATAAAACATAACTCTCATGAAACTGACAAATGTCATTTAACAACTCTGTATACTGTATTATTAGGTATGAGACAAGTATAAACAAAAATAAAGGAAAATATTTCAAGCATTTGAAAAATATCTTATGATAGTTAGCATTTAAAAAAATATTATTGTTTCTTTTGTAGTCACCATTACTGAGGGTTTTTGAGCTGAACCTCCAGAATCTCTTTGCATACAGCTCCTGTAATGTAAAAAATTTAAATGCATAAACATAAAATGCATCAACACGCAGTCAAAGAAACAGTAAAGGTCATGCAATATATATAGTATAGTATATAGTATTTGTATTTCCATTTTATTCTATTGTATATATTATTCTATTCTATTTTATTCTATTGTATGTGGTATTTTATTTTATTTTATTTTATTTTATTGCTTTCCAGTGTTTTCTAATTTCTGCTACATAACTTTGCACTTTGCTGTAACAAAACAAATTTCCCACCTGTGGGACTAATAAAGGTCATCTTATCTTATCTTATCTTATCTTATATCGAGTATTGTTTACAAAATGAAATCTACTGAGTGTTCCTCAAGGTGCTTGAGGTCAATTCATCAAAGAACTGACAAACAAGACACGCCACAGAGTCTTGAATATCAATGGCATCTCCTTAAGTGGGAAAATATTCCAAATGGGTGATTTCATCGTTAGCCGCACTGCTTTCATGCTCATTTAGCGACATCAAAGCAACAACACTGATATATATATATATATAGCACAAAATGAGATATTTATTAATGACCCATCAAATCAAATTAGTTATGTAGTTACAGGAGCTTATATCATTTAAAAGAAAATACATAATTCATAAAGTTAATTTTAGCTTTAATATAACAATTATACATCTAGAGTGAGTAAGAACCTGCTTATCTAAACTCCAAGTGTACAGTTCAAACAAGTGCACTTGACAGACCCTAGTATTGTTAAGCTGAATTAACATCAAATCAAATCTTCTTGGTGACGTGAAAAGATCCACACTTGACAAGAAATAATCTCTGTTATTCAATAAGGTATGAAGCACATTAAAAAAAAAAATCCAGTGTGTATTTTCTGTTTCAATCTTGCCTCATGCAGTGTGCAGCTAGTCAGCCTTTTTCAGTTGGCAAACGTAGAGGCAGATCAAAACACTGAAAACAGAGTAAGGTTCTGGCCAGAGGGCCCAACCGCAGAAACAGCAGCAGCCATAAAAAAAAAAACTAGAGGTTGTGGGGCATACAATAGAGACACCATATGAATTAATAATGATTCAAATCATACTGTTTGCTCCAAAGGCCGGTAACCCATTTTTGCCAACTCAAAAGCCTCTACATGCTGAACACAACTAACTGCAGCATATTTTCCAGGTATAACAGAGGGTACGAATGACAACAGCTACCAGCTTCCCACAGCCAAAACACTCATTAAAAGGAGATGTGAGTGGGCATTAAAAATTAGGGATGCAACGATACCAATTTTTTCAAACCGATCCGATACCGATACTTGGATCTGAGTACTTGCCGATACCGAGTACAAAATCCGATACTTCTACCACACACAAGTTAAACTTAACCAGTAGTAAAGAAACGACCCCAGACAACTCTTTAACACAAACGAAACGTTTACTGAACGTAAGGGCAGAGACAAATACTGTACAACACATCCCTTTTTTAAACTCAAATGATATTCCAATTCCTTAACCAAATGAAATACACTGTATAAATGAAATAATTCCCTTTCAAATTATATTAAACAACCCAACTTATGTTATCACCTTTTGGTAAGTTACTCACTAATATACACTCCAAAACACGTTATATAAATCCACTAAACATACAATATTCACACATGGGCTCCACACACTCACATACACACTTGTTGCAGGCCTGTTTGCTGTCACACGCTGGACGATGGAGAAAATCCTCTTCTCCCCAGTAAGAGAACAAAAGTCTGACTTACAGTTCCGTTGCTCGGTAGATCGCCGTTCACCAGTCCCACACTAAATCCACTCCCTGCGGACCCGATGCTGTCTCTGCTACAGCACGTTAGCCCGTCACTGTCCAGCTCTCCGACAGTCCATAGCGGCTGCCTCCGTGGCGCAGCCAAGCAGTCCGGCTAGCCTTTAGCCTCGGCGATCGTAGCTGGAAACACAGTTTTCCACGGTGGTGCGACCGTTGAAACAAAAAGTCACTTCACCCACACTCTGTTGCGAAGCTCCCACACGGTTAGCTTTCTAGTTACACACTCTTTTGTACTAGTTAACCTCAGTAAAACTAGCCGAGTCTCTCACTTTGGTTCAGCTAACCTCGTGCATCTCTCCATGCCGTTCTCTTCTCCTCCTCCATTGCAACAGATACACAGGTCCCGTTTTATGCTACCTTCACGGGCCTCCAGAAAATTAGAACTCTGAACAATATTTTAACTCCTTCAGAGTTACATACCATAAAATAATACTTTATGATTAACATAACAGTTTGATTGCTCTAATTACCTGTATTTACCTTGTGACATATTACAGGGCAAATTAAATTCAGGGTACAGTTACATCACATAACTGTGAACACCTTATGTTACCGTGGCGTTCAAGTCCATGGGAATTATGAGTATCTACGCCCAAATTCGGGCTACATTAGTATCGGTTCATGGTATCGGTTAACTTTTACGAGTACGAGTACGCACACATTTTACAGTATCGGCCCCGATACCCGATACCAGTATCGGTATCGGTGCATCCCTATTAAAAATAGATCCAGGTAAAACAATTGAAATAGCCACATTAAAAAAAATCTGTCATTGTGGCATCAAAAACACCAGAGACATACTGAAGTATTGACTTATGAAACATTCATTCCTATTGCCTGGTGAGAAATACGAAGTGATCTCTCACAAGACCAGTGTTTAATTGGATTACCATATCAGAAAAGACCGACTCATTTCTGCCATGCTGTAAACCTGCTGAGCTGACAATCAGGCCCAGCACGATGCAGAGACACACTCACCTCTGAGAGAGAGGCAGAATCAGTTTAATTTAACTAGAAATTCTACTTTTTATCATTGTGGATGCTATTCTTATATATTTGGGACAAACATTGGTCAAGATGACATTTAACACCAAAATCACCTCTGCTAAGTATTCTTTTATCTTGTGTTTTGATGGGGAACACTATGTTCTAGTGTTGGTTCATTTTCATCGCCCTCATCAGCATCATTTCCCTCATTTGTTTTTTGAGGAGGTGAAGAGCCCTCTTGTCAGTTCGTATCATATAATTCACATAATTTTCATACTCATGAAATCATTCAGTGACCCCCTCATGCAATATTGATGGGGGAATTGTCATCCTGAAAGAGCCCACTCCAATTAGAAGAGAAATGTTTCATTATACATTGTACTGCAGTGACCCTTCCTTCTACAAGGACAAGTGAACCCAAAAGATGTTCCCCTAAGAGCCGCCACTGTAGTGATCATGCATTAATTTGCAACATGTCTGTCTGTAGTAGAATGAGCTATTTCCCAACTGGGAGAGACAAAAACAGAGCTAAAAACGGTAAATAACAGGGTCTTTATTTTGAGTGTGGCTAACTTTCAACTACTACCCACTAGACAAGTGTTAATTAAAAAAATATAAAAGAACAACAGAGAGATAGGCAGAGATAATGAATGTTAGTGTGTGTTATACAGCTGTATTAAGAAGCTACAGTTTGCTAACATGCTCATCATACAAAGATGCGATATTTTGGTCTTTGTCGCTGCTTTGTTTGCGGTTTTCTGTACTGAAGCAGCGAAAAAAATCACTACTGCAGGTTTAAAATGAACAGCACTAGAGAAGCAAACTCCACAGCATAGCAGATCCAGCAAGGTCCAATGTGAGCTTACAAACTAAATAAGCTATAATAACAGCCACATTGATTTTTAGAGTATGAGATGACTGCAATGATTTTAATTTTTTTGTTTTTGTTGTTCAGATAGACGTCTGGACAATTTCTATTAGTCTTTTATTAAAAGAACACGATGAGGAACCAAATGTTATGACAACATAAAAAGAAATATAAAAAGAACATTAAAAAAAGATCATTTTCTTCTTAAGGAAAACACTTGCAGTTTGATATTCAGCATTTGTGAGAGTAACCAAACCAAAAACCAAGCTAATCATAATCATCTGCAACATGGTGCTTTTGAGATTAGATGACAAGGGAGAAACACGGAGACTATAGTCACTAAAAAAAGCTAGTATTGCTTGTTCATCTGTCTTTATTCTCCAAGCACAGTTTTGTTGTAAAAAAAAAAAAAAAAAAAAAGCTGAATTTTCCTTTATATTTAATCTTCTACTCACTGAGGACAATCGTTAGAGAGAAAGAATATAGAAACAGATGAGTGGGCTCTCACATTCCCAGAGTGTATGCTTTAGTGGTTTAGATGAAGTCGATGTCAGTACCATTCATCTAGCTGCCACAGTGTAAGAGCCCACCACTGACTGATCAATTGAAGTCCCTCAAGGAATCATACAGCCTTATAAGTGAAAGGCTACTGAAGTTATTAAATCCAGGGACAGCAGTGGCAGCAGCAGAGAGACAGAAACAGACTTATACACGGCGTCAAAGCCTTCTGCAAAGAAAGTGTTGTCTTTACACCATAACTTATTCTCTGTATAGCCACTGGAAATGTAATAAGGGATATTCAGACACACCACCAGAGACCCATTAAATTCTTCTTCTTACTTTCATGATTTTCTGGCACATTTAAAATATAATGCTACATGTATGTTCCTTTTTTGATCTTAAGATTTCATGATCGAATACAAAGCTTTTTTTGTCTTGTGTGACCTACTGCAGGTACTTCAATCAAAGCAGTCTGGCATTTATGGATAACACCACTGTATGCCACTCTGATTATTCAGATCTAGAAACCTATAAAATAAAGTTAAATTATGTGCATTCTGGTCAGCTCTATTTGCTTCCATAACATTTAGTTAGGACTTTTGGTTTTATTTCCTAAGAAAATATTTTAACATGCACAATTTTAAATTCACGTGTTTTAGGATTTGGCATTTTGTTATAGCTCCGACTGCAAAATGTAGGTTTAATTACCATAAAAGCTTTTTTGCTTTCATGCTCTTTGCTTTGAAGCGACTGACGGAGATTTGTAATATGACTAATAGATTTGTAATGACTAATAAATTGTTCGAGGTTTAGGAAAAATTTGCACATGTCTGGTCTAATGAGCAGAAACAGCTAAATGTCTTTATGTTGTCTTGGTCTTTGAAAAGGGAAAAAAAATCTTTAAAAATAACCTGATGTCACAATTATGATTCAACTTTAAAAAAAAAAAGACTTTTTGTTTTCTCATTCAGATTTAGGCTACCTAGTGAATTGTTTTGTGTGCTACTAAGAATGAACAGAAAGCAGAGATATCACAACACAGAAATAAAATTCTATGAGGTTTTTCTTGCAAGATGAGTGACTTTATATGCGTGGTATAATATTTTTATTTTTAAATCTACACACTGAATTTGCAAATATATGCTTAGCAAATAAAGAAGTGAACAGTCAAAATGTGTACAAAGCATAGGGCACATCCAAAAGAGTGTGTATCTGTTATTCTGACTGAGTGAGTAAGACGCCTGTGCATCTCTGTGTGGCAATGCTTTGATGAGTGTGTCTCCTTTTAGTTTTTATCTTTTTTCTATTGCTTGTCATGCACACATAGATGTTCAAAAGCATCAGAGCAAAGCCAAACACATTTTCGGCCAATGTTTAGTTTACTTTGTGCATAAACGTATACAATCAGGGAAAGATTGGGTGGTTTATTAAATATTGAAGTAATATGTGGCTTCCACCTCATTCTTCAGGCTTATTATTATCATTATGCTTCAAAATTGATCTAAAATCAAATCTTTACTTGAACTTGACTGAGTATCACAGGGCAGCGGTCCCCAACCCCCGGGCCATGGACCAGTACCGGTCCATGAGTCGTTTGGTACCGGGCTGCAAGAGTTGAGGCTTGGGTGTGAAATTTATGGTTTTCATGGTTTTTATTGGGTTTTATTGGGGGTTCAGCGTTTTTATCGTTAACTCGGTTTCCCTGGGTCTTTTCTCATGTGTTATGAATAAATCTTCTTTTTTTGTTACCGGTACTGGTTTTATTTTGTTGTATTTATCCACAACACCTTAAAGGCCGGTCCGTGAAAATATTGTTGGACATGAACCGGTCAGTGGTGCAAAAAATGTTGGGGACTGCTGTTATAGGGAACACTTTCCAGATGCTTTCCTCATCCTACTACTATAAATGAAGTGGGGCCTCTGTGATTACTCCTGTCTAATACTTAAATACTTTCATTTTTAAAATTAAAACTCCACCATTTCACTTTGTACTTTTGAATCTTCTATTTTAAAGTCTGGATATTTTTCTGAAAGCACAAACTGCAGTCACTGGGAACATCATTTTCTACCAAAGGAGATATCCATGGAGTTTAGATCACTTTGAAGCTGTGAATCCAAAAGGAAGAGATAAGTGTACTTGTGAAAACCTGATCTTCTTGGCAGAATTTAATTTCTTACATCAAAATAAATCCATAGAAAATGTTGTATTTTATGTCTTCATCTGAGCAGCCAAACTCAAAGAAGAACAAAACTCTTGGATGTTTCTGAATGGAGAATGTTTATATCCCCAATCTCAAAACCTAATTCATGGCCTATAAAGCAATAATGTTTAACATTACAATAATTACATTATAAATATTCCTGGATTTTTCTAGAAGCATTATTACTGGCTGTCTATGAAAAACGTCTCTTGGACTCCACAGAGGCAGACGAGAGAGAAGCCAGGGATCCTTTACTCCTATCTGTGGTCTCTCATCTGACATGCACACATGGTGGTTATCTGTCAAGTGGATGTCATGTCTGCTCTAAATGGCTGCCATCTCTGCTTTCCAACTGGATTCCCATGTTTTTCATGTTGAGCAGATTCCACTGATGCCTTTCAGAGCTGACTGACAGGTACAGCATCATGAAACAGAGGATTGGTTCAGGGGGAAAAAAAGGAGATGAGTAACCTCAGTTAAATTGTACATTTCTATAACAATGGCTGAACCACAATCATTTCTACTGCAGAAAGATCCATCTTCATTAGACATAGGAGCCTGTGGTAAAAGTGGAGCAACAAGCTCAGTCTGAAAATAAGACTAATGGTTTGTTTCCAGTTATTCATAGCTGAGGATCAGAGATTATTCTGCTCTAAATCAAACTGTCATGTAATTACATTAACAATGCTGCTAACTGAGAGGTATATTTAACCAGTTGCTCTAAATCAAACCTTGTCCTAGAAAACAATATTATCTCGTTAGTGGTGAGGCAGCCACCGGCACTGATCCCCTGTTGAATTGCGGGCCGCCTGAGGACACTATTAAAGGAGCATCTGACCCGTCCACCCACTGACAGCTCAATATAAATGTTCCTCTTTTTAATAGACCATCTTGCTGAAAAATATGTCGACAAACCTTTTAAAAAAGCCATTTCAGAAGAACTCCAATGGTCCCACCCATTACTTTTTATGCTCCAGTCCATTCACATAAACTTGATGCTCAGCCTCGGTTGCTGTTTTTATGGTCCGATGTGGACACTCAGCACTGCACTTCATTCCTGAGGAAATGTGAGCCAGAAGGCGAAAAGTCATGGAGCGCAGCCGGAAGATGGAGGCAAGCAATTGATAGACTACATTTCAGAAGCTTATATTTCACTTTATTCAGTCAGTATCCAGCCTCTAGTGAATAACCACCAGACCTAGCATAGCACTGCTTTAAAAGAAAAGAGGAAACTACCCCAAGCTGAATGGATGATGAGTTTCATAAAGTGTTTGTTAGGATTTATATTATCAAACTGCTTGGAAAAGAGGTTTCGTGGGATGGTTTTTAAGGGAAATGTGTTAAATTTATGACTGGGAGCTGCAAATCTGTAACATTAAGTAAAAGGAATTAGCTCTTAGAAAGGATAATAAACTTTCCCGACATCTTGTCAGACATCTTCAAATAATAGCACATGCCAATTTAAAAACAGACATGACTCATATTTTGAAACAGGTTGCAGCAAAGGGCCGCCGACTGCTACTTCTGACTGTTGCTCTTTAATATTACTGACCTGACTTGACTACAGGCAATTTGTCTTAAACTTCTATGAATTCTGGTGTTCACACCTAGGGCTTTCTAAGGAGAGATTCTTAATTAATCAACCAATATTTCTCTTTATATAACCTCTAACTAGGACCATACCAAAAAGATTTATGTATTTTGTGTTTTGCAGACTTTCATTTATGATTCTTTGGCTTGAGTTCACTACAGACTCGATAGTGGAACATTTTCTTTGAAGTCTGTAATCATAGTACATGATAGAAACGGTGCAGTTGTAAATATCAAACGTGTTTGATAAGATAGATAGATGTGGTTAAAACTGAATTTGCAAATCCCCTCAAACTACTAGGCAATCTGCTCAGACTACAGAAATGTTATATGTGTTAGCTTTTGATACACAGCTTTAAGTTGCACTGTCATAGTAGATAGAAAAGGTGTGCACGTCATGCCGCTCTATGCAAGTACATCATTTGAATTTAAAAACCTTCTCTCAAAATGTCAACAAACGGAAAGTCTGTACTGTGTTTTTCAGTTTCCTTTCTCTCCTGCCTCTGTCTGATTGGTTCTGCACTAACACATCTCAGCCTGCTTTCAGTACGGCTGCACCTGTCTGCTTCAGTTTCCTTCATGACTAGGCATTCCTGTCTGCTCCTCTGAAACTATTAAACTACTATGATACACTCTACAGAGTGAGCCACTCTGAAAAACATAACTCAGAGTAAGTATTAATATGTTATAATCTCATAGCCTAGAGTTGCTCCTTTAAAATACTCATACTGCTTTTCATGTCTAGCATTTTGACCCGAGATACAGATCCGTCTTATTACTGTCGATTTTGGATTGGATCATCGGGTTTATAAGGATGCTGTCCCTGAACATAGTGAACTGTTCTGTACCAGAAGCTACTGAACCTGGTTTGCAACAGATTATATGTGGCTGATTGGTGTATATGAACCGTCATCTCATATGACTGGTATTTCAATGTCCTTTGAAAACACATATCAGAGAAACTAGTGAATAATCTGCGATTTACTCTGGTATACGTGCTGCTATGACTTCACTGACAAAAACTGGGAGGATGAAGAGATTTATTTTTTTTCAACAAGTGGAAAAAACATAACTGCCTGAACATCACAAAGAATTCATGATGCAGCTGGGCGAAGTCTGACCTCTGCACCAAATTATTATTTAACCTTTACCCTTATATTTCACAGTTTTATCTCCAGAACACCCTGTGAACTCATTAATTCCCATCTCCTATACGTGTGGTATGTTGTACTAATTATGCCAGTTTTTACAATGTATAAAAACTGAAGGATTCAATATGGGCTAAAACATTAAGCTGTGTAATTGCAAATAAAAAACCATCAGAGTTATGAGCATGGTGCTATCCTTTCCTTCATTTAATTTTAGCAACGCTACCCACACATTAACTACAATATGTTAAAAGCTTAACAATGGGACTATTCTTCTTTATGAAATATAAACTGTAAGTAACTAATTTCAGAGTTAATGTTATGTAGCAGTATGCATCAAACCTCTCATAAAACACAGTCTGTGGAGCAAGGAATCACCATCACAAACAAATTAATCACTTCAAAAATTCTTCGACGCATTAAGATTTCAACACGGCACAGAAACCTTGTGATAAGGACCTGCGCTGTTGCCAATATGAAAGGGGTCTGTGCCTCCTAACGCTAAGCTTCAGCCAAGCATAGGCCATTAACAGCAATACAATTGACTAACTTTAAAGGGAGTTGCTTTAATTGCTGGGTAAGGGCAGGCTTTTAGTTTGTGAGGCCCAATTACTACCATGCTGTTAGCACTTCTTCACTAATTGCATTCATCAGCTCAAATCGTTATCACCAGGCTCTCCTTCGATTTCTATCAAAATCCAAAAATCCTCATTTCTTTGAGTTTCAGAATAGCTAGAGGTAACTCATAATGTGGCGAGGGATAATGGGTTTACATTTGAGCTGTAATTAGAGAGGGAATGGAGATGGAAGACTTCTGGCGGATCTGATTTTGGCACAGTATGTGTCCTTTCTGCTGCAATAAAACACTGGGACAAATTTTACTCTGACCTATTATGCCAGTCAGTGTTGTCTTGAGAACACACTGTTTTCTAGAAACCATTGACTAGATGTGGATTAACCCTAATGTAGTAAAAGTATATAGAATAATTATGATTCTGTTTTAGTATAGCTTATTCATTTTTGTAGCTTTGGACAATTTTTTTGTTGTTTTGTTGCATTGTTGTGTTTTATATTTGTTTTGTTTTGGCTCTCCGTCAAATTAATTGTTGGGACTATGGAATGTTGTAACAGCTCAGTGAGACAATTACAGAGGTTGTGAACAAGCCAACAGTTTATCCACATTTCCCCGGCTATTACTGACAAATAATGCCATACCAAGCATTTGTCTGCTGAATTAACAGACAAACAAGATTACAAATTAGTGTAATGATCTGCATACACACTGTCACAGTACTATGTAATATCATTGATAGTACCCACTAGAAAGTGTTAAACGTTATTGGTAAACTGTTAAATTGTCAGGATGCCAAACCTAAATACATTTCTAGCATTGCCATGTCTTTCCCACATTTATATGGGCAGCCACAGAACCACCACAGCTATTGTGTTTTCTCTGCAGAGACAATCTTTTCCCCATGGAGTCCTACTCATGAACCCATCTAACTGGTCTGTGGAGAATGCAAACAAATAAGGGAGGGAACCAAAACAAACCTGTGTTGAGGTAAAAATGGGGGTGAGTTCCTATCTATCTATCTATCTATCTATCTATCTATCTATCTATCTATCTATCTATCTATCTATCTATCTATCTATCTATCTATCTATCTATCTATAATGACTTTAAAAATCAAGAATTGGGTGAACAAGTTTGAATTTCCTTATGTTCTTTAGCAAGTTGCACCTTGAACTATCAACAAGCTTCTGGCATATTTCTGGCTGGATATTTGGCCATCCTGGGTTCATTTTAACATTAGAACAACCAAGGGGGTCATTTATAACCCTACTGGTGGTTCTAGTGTTAAACTGGTTATGGGTTAAATATAGGTTGAATATAGGTTGAATTACGGGAGATCATTGTCATGTTGAATGTCCATGTGGACTTTAAGTTGAGCTTAAAGGTGTTGATTTTGGAGCAGGGGCTTCTTTCTTTGTCAGTACCCTCTCAGTCTATGACAATAAAAAATTTGCTTTATTGTGAACAGTGACATTGGTGTTCCAGCAGTTTCCAGTTCATAGTTCCTTGGACTTTCCCACTGTTCTGAGTATTGGTCAATATAATCAATGCTGTAACACAAAACCATTTTATGCTAGAGAAGATCTTATCAAGTTAAATGACAATGTACAATTTTTAAGTATTTGTATTCATTTGACCGTCTTGACCTTGTGGATTAGAGAAAAACCAAAATAAATTCTTGTTTTTTAAAGTCAATAAAGATGTATGCTATACAATCATCCCACCTTAGGAAGACAACAGTTCAAAGAAATCATTAAATACTCTGAATGGGCTATCGTGGGTATGTAAACTTCTGACCATAACTGTATTTTTTATACACTCACAATTATGTAAAGTATTATAAAATAGATGTTTAGACAGCTAACACATTTTGGTGCTCTTTTCACATTGTAGGTTATCTGAATTTGCAGGCCTTTTCACACATAGAATTGGTGGTTACAGTCTAAACAGTTATTTTGGCATCATCTGAGAGGGCACTGAACAAATTTACTTTACACAGACCCTTGGATGTGAGCAATATGTGGATTCAGAGTATAGTTTGAGTGGTTTTATGGTAGGTCAGACCCTGATGGTAAATTGTGATGATTATAACAGAATTTGGGGGAAAATGTTTTATTTTATAGTATATCCGTCATTTATATTTTTAGAACAGACAATAAGGATAATCACATAAGCAAAACCAAAAATTGTGCTTTAACACTATGTCCTGTACTACTGTAACAATGCTACAATTCCCAACTATCATGCTTGAACTTTGATTCCTCTGTGTATGTGAATAAAACTATTGATATTCTCTCAGCACATACAGTGTCCCCTTGTTCCCCTCTGTCAGCTACACAACCACACACACAGAGGATAAAACCAAGGCCACACACAGCCACTCACGGCTCATCTATAGCTGCCATTCAGATGTGTATAGCAGAGGACGTTTGATGGTTTTCTAATCTCAGGACCTGCCACTGGGAGATGGGGCGAGCTGACCCCCGTCATCCCCACAGTGCATTTCAAACAGCCCCACATCTCCATCTCAATCTCCCTCTGCTTACTACCTCCCCACCATTGTGTTGTCCACCTGCTCTCCAAATGTCAGGACAAATGCTCCACTGCCGCATCCCCGCACATCCCCAGGGTGGGGATGACCTGTTCCTCAGCCGCTTCGTATAATGTCATGCTATCTCTGGGCAAGGGTTCCACACTGACCTGCTATGTGGACTGTGGAGAAGGCTAATGAATACTACTACACACCAACAGAGACCCAGATACAGTAAATTTACTTCATTACAGGTCTTTATACAAGTCAGGAAATTGGAATAGATACATATGATGAAGTCTCTAAAAAAATATGACAGAGAAAAGTCCACTTGGTCCATTTGGTAGACTCAAATCAATCCCAAGAAGACCTCTATTTAAAATCCATTGATATTATGACAAAATATAGCAGTCTCTGGATTAAACAGCAATTAGCCAATTGGCGAAAGAGCAGGACTAATACTGGCGTCAAGCAGCGCTGCTGTGTAATATTTTAACTTGCCAGTGCTAGTTAACACTGGCACAGGTTTAACTATTTTTGCTTTGTTTGACCCATTCTGGAAATCTCCAAGAAAACCTGCACTTTGGTGTGCCTATTCGTCAGTCTTGGCTAAAAATTCTGTTTAACTCAACCTGATATTTGTCTTTCGTTTTAAGTGGGAGAATCAAATCCACTCTGGGATTGGGGAGCTCAAAAACAAAACAACAAAAAACCAAAAAACTTAACTAAATTAGCAGCAATTTGTTAATTTAATAAACTATTTTTTCCCAAAATCATAAATATTTCTCTCGCACCTTGATCACTGGTTTTAATCACATTTAATAGACCACTTTTATGTTTTTTTTAAATATATTTTTTATGTTTTATTTCAAGTTACAAGTTTTAAAAGGGCTTTCCCTCACTGTCAGTTTACAATCATTAAAAAAACCTTTAAGCCAAAAGTGGAAAAATAAATGTTACCAAATGTTTCAGTTATAAAATTTACGACCACTGTAAAACTAAATATAGCTATTCTTATTTGTACTCATTTGTATCTTTAATCCATGGGTGTTTGACATTTTTAGAATGTCTCCTGGGACTTAAAATGCAATTACAATTTTTGCACTATGTCATCACAATTTAAAGTATGCTAGCTGAACAGAAACACATTTATACATGCGGCAGGCCACACAGGCAATGAAAACTTGCACTCAGTGAGCATTTTTCATTCAAGCAGCTGGGTGCATCTTTGAGTAAGGTTTTCACTTCTTATTATAAAGTGTGTGTGTGTGTGTGTGTGTGTGTCAGTGTATGTCAGTGTGTGTGTAAGACACAGAGAGAGAGTGTGTGTGTCTATGGAGGATACTGTTTATTTATGGCTTTTTTATATATTTTTATAAATCTATAGCATCAACACATTGTTAGGGCTGAAGATATTGAACAATAATACAATTTAGATCTGCAAAACTAACATTATGCTGCTCTAAAGTTAGCTTAGTGAAGTTACTTGGAAGATCAAAAATGTGTTTATATCAAAGGGACCAAGTTTAATAATAAACATGAATATTACTATTTTGAGGTATTTAACAGTTAAGAAGACTAATCCTCATCTCATCAAGAATATTTGAATACGAATATCTTTACAACACTGTATTCACTTTTTCATGCAGTCTTCATTAGTAGCCACAGTGGAAGATAACTTTATATTTATTTTCACGTTCAGTGTTTTTTTGCTTATTTGATGACTGTGAAAATGGGAATACAGAGAGAAGCATAAATGAGTATAAACCAAAGAGACATGCACATGATAAAAAATAACTTTTTCAATAATCAAGCAATTTCATTTTAATATTTCTTCCACTGTGAAGAAAAAAAAATCACTTTTCAAAACACAATGACTAAATCTACCCCAAGGCTATTCAAAGTTGGATAGTAACAAATTATATTATTTTGAGTTTCTAAAATGATCTAAGCCTTTAAACACTAAGAAAAAGCACTCTGCTGCCGCCTGATTCTCATCAAGATCCATCAAGCATGAAAAGCTCTTTTTCATAGTCTTCCTTCCCTCCAGGCTGGCACAGGAAAACAAGTCTAATTTATCTAGTAAGCATATTTTAATTCATAATTTTTATTAATGTGACACATCCTAATATATCTTTTTTCCAGAAATTATTCTGATGGGGGCAGTGTGGGGAACAAAAACTTTTTTGTTGGATTCTGCCATTAATTTGGGAAAGAGTGAAAAAAGTTGAAACCAATTTGCATAGAATACAAAAAAAATCCCCCAAAGCATAAAAATCAGCTCGAGAACGAACCATTAGAGTGCATCACGCAGTTTTTAGAAAGTCTCCACCATAAGCAAATATGGAAATATTCTACTCTATTCAAATGAGAGCCAGTGCAGTTTCATCTTATTAATAAGGCGGCATGGCCCCTTGTGTGCATGTGAATATAGAACCGGAGTGTAAAGCTGATCCCCAAAGTCATTTTGCAATTTGTGTAGTTATCCGTGAGCCATGTGGCTTAATGCTTGATATTTTAGAATCTAACAAAGTTTACGACCTGTAAACAGCACTGCTTAGAGCGTTTTCTTTTCCCTCTCTCGACGAGTGGGAGCTGCTGCCAAGTTGCATCGCACAGCCTCAGTGGGAAATGTGTTTTTCACGCCTGTTTTCCTCTCTACTACATTTCCCCTCACAGACACTGACCAACAATCCACAAAGAGCTTCATTCCTGCTTTTTAAATGAGACAGAGTGAGTTACTGTTAAAAAAAAGTGTCCAAGCATCTAAATAGCTGAGTAATGAGGCTCCCATTTGACCAGGCCACAACATCAGTCTAAATCCTATCGATGGGACCAAAACAAATTGTAAAGCGGAGAGGTAGTTGTTATCGCGCTGGTTCTCTCTCTCTCTCCCTGGACCACTCTTCTTCTTCTTGCGCCCTCTCTCGCCCTTCCTCTCCCTCTCCACTCTTTCATGACCGGCTAATGAATGTAGATGGTGCTTTGGGGGATGCAGTGGTCTTATTACTGGGGTTATGTGTGCACGCTGTAAGCTCAGCATGCTCCAGTCAGGCAATGGTGAAAGGTTCAATTGCTTTGGCAAAGCCCCCACCTCAGTAAACAGAAGGGCTAAAGAGGTTTGTTTATTGGGCCCACCTTGGCTTGACCTCTGTAGCTCAGGGACAGCCTACGTGATTACAGAAGTGTCAGCGCAGCCCGGGCAGAACAGGGCCAGACTACTTTCATTGGCCCTCTCTCTCTCTCCTAATAAATCACAGGAATAAGCACACAAACCACATGAGTGTGACAAATGCAAAAACAATGAGAGTTCAATGTAAGCCTGAAGATTAAATAGTTTATCCAGCATGTTTGCGCTCAAACTAGTCGGATTTGGTGTTCTACTGTCAGTCTACAGAGATATATACAGAACATATTGATTCGAATGATTAGTTTATTACACGAGTAGGCGAAAAGGCGAGCTGTCCTGATGCTCACTCCAAAACAGAAACAATATGAAACATGGCCCAAGTATGTGAACATTTTGACCCCAGCAACGGCAAAGAAGTAATTTCCTGAAGGAATTAAGTTGTTAAGTGTCACCTAGTTTTTCTAATTATAATAAATATTTGACTAAGTCAGCGTTTAGGATTCAGTTTTAAGGTTGAGATGATTTAGATAATTATTATCATTACAGATCACCTAAAACACATCCAATTCTGCTGCTGTGCTCCAGCGTTCACCCTTTGCTTGCTCGGGTAAATTCTCCACACTCTGGACTCTCTGTTCAGTTCATCTATGGTTCCCCCAACTGCTCTGCACAGCCAGAGCAGTGGAAATAATCATTTGTTATTTTATCTTTATTATACCTTCCTACATATTTAATCTATCAGTCACATATCATTAGCTCTGGCTCATATTGTAGCAGCCTTCACATCAAAATGTGTGTAAACAGGTCTGCTGAGTGCAGCATTTTACAATTGCATTTTTCTATTGGGGTGAAAATGACTGTCTGTAGATTCCCCATTCACCTCAAAATTAACTATATGGTAAATATATCCATTTTAGGAAAAATCATGAAATGAGAGGTGATCGGGTTATATACACTATGTAATTATGTTATTATGCGTGGCTTGCGGTATCAGTTTATCTGAAAGATGTTGGGTGAGGTAAGCTCAGCCTGAGCAGACCAGTCAAAGTCAGAGCACCATTCCTTTATGGGCCTTTGTGCATGGTCATGATTAACCAGGAAAAACCCTGTCCCACACTGCTGTCACAGAGTTAAAAGCACATTATTGTATATCACAATGTGTAAATAATTCTTTATGAGTACCAGGGGTCTTTGTTCAAACAATAAAGAATGTCAAACGCCAAAGCACACAGAAGAGTATGGAAAGGTGAATCATCTAGCGTTTGTCCATATATTGTATTTTATCTTTTATGTTCCATATTTTATTTTATATTTCTTGAGGAAAAGCTGGAGAGACTGCTTTCCACTCTTGAACATCATGTAGACATTTCACATTGTATTTGTTTTGAATGTTGTGTGTTCACAGTGGAAAAATTATATTTTTATTATGTTTATCAGTTTTATTTTATTATGTTTGATTGTTTGGTTGATGTTGGTGCAGTTATATTCAATGAAATGAAAATAGAAAGTAAAAATGATTTAAGATGCAATACAGTATCACTGGTTGTGTAATGGAAATTTGTCTTATAGAACACTGAATCTGTTATAGTGAAATAAGTAAATGTGAATAATGCTGGTTTAGGACACAGGAGCACAAAGTTAGATGTGGTGGAGCTCTCCATACTGATTTAAAAAGTTGAATGATTACATTTTACTAAAACATATACCTTAAGTTAACAAGAAAATATTCAATAGCTTTCCGTGCGCCTAGAAGTGAATGATAAATCAAATTATTAATCTAGCAATAGCAAAGTCAAAAAACAGGTTGACATACAGTTATATCTGCTGTCGAAACTTTTTCAGCCTCTGTTTTTGATTTGATTTGAACATACACAGACAAGGAATGTAGTGCAATCCATTTGTGACATATAATATGTACAGTCTCCTTGTGTAGTCTATCCTGTTTCGGCTCTATCAAAGTGTTTTGCTGGTTATATGTTTTCAGCTAACATGGAGCTGTTTCCCTCTAGCCACTGTGTGCTGTTTGTCCTCCAGTGGAATAAGGCTCATTATCTCAATGTGTAGTCACAGTTTCTACCGTTACGCCCAGGGATCAGGCCATCTCTCCATTAAGGGAAATCGCTTTGAAAGGTCTTGTCCTCTGCTTCAAACACACACACACACACCGAGACGCATGCATGCACTTAGTGTACTGGTATTACTTTTTTTTCCATTTGATGCTTGACTTACAAGACTGCTAAACTGTTGAATTTTAATGTGCAGAAAACACAACCTTAAAGTACATCTTTGCCTTGCTGTTTAGAAGCCAAGAAAGTTGAACAAATCATATCAATTTCTTTTTAAAAAGTCATTGAGGTGAAATGTGACCACAACATGTGACTGAGCTATAAGGAATTGGGTGTGACATGCTGTGACTGTTGTACCAATTTGGTCAGAATGGATCCAGTGAAAGCACTCAACTGTAATCCTTCCACATCACCCAACACATCAGGTGTTACATTTTTGGGAGCAAATGTTAGCGCATCATAGCAAGTAAAAGAATAACTTAAAGTGATGATTCACAGCTCAGAATAAAAATTTAATAACACAATATGCATGCATAATTCCTAACAGGTACTGGTATAAATCCCTGGGAAGTAAATTACAAAGAAGTTTATCCAGGGGGATTTATTGGCTTCTCTCAATAATCATTACAATCTACTTAACTAGACATTTCAAGGACAATGTGAGCATAGTGATAGCATGTGTTTGTTTTTGTTCTAACTGAGCATGAATTGCCTTTAAATATGTATCCTGCTGGTGTGTTTGCCACAGTCTGCTGCTCCTGGTTTTTGCTTTTCTGCCCATCTGGAAGTCAAACAAGCTCATTATTTTCAAAAAAAATCATTTCACAAGATTTTGCTGGCTTTTAATGGGATAATACAGTGACTATATGCTTTCCTGAGTTTCTTCACTACAGAGGTTGATCAGACATAGTAACAGACTTTATTTGTTCTGGGCATCCTGCCCAGAACATACTGCTGTGTGTGTGTGTGTGTGTGTGTGTGTGTGTGTGTGTGTGTGTGTGTGTGTGTGTGTTTCTGTATAGTATGAATGGAAAATGATTTATGAAAGACCAGTGGCTATGTTCAGTGAATGGAAGGACATGCAGTGTACCTATGTGGCTTCTATGTGATGATGCACTGGTCAGCTGTCCCCAGAGAGACACCATACAGACGGTCAGCAGCAGCGCCCTTCCGTACATGCTCTGTAGGTCCCTCTCCTGCATTCTGGAAAAACAGGACAACAAAATCAGGAGTTAGCCATATTTGCATTATATGAACACCCAGATATACAGTCTGGCTCTTTTGAGTTCAAGGCAACAAATTCCCATAACTATGACTTGGCAGTCACAGGTGGAATCTACTGAGTTTTAACTGGATTAACTCAAACTAAACCAACACACACAAACACAATCAGTCTACCAGTATCTATTCATGTGTTTGAAATGCAGAAAATTCTAAATTAAATTATTTCTCTTGAATGGAGTTGTGGTGATGAGCATTGGATCAGTTGGAAATATGCACACCTGGTCAAAGTTCAGTTATTTCTTGGTTTTTTGTAAATGTATGCTGTTTTCCCATTGGTTCCATGTAGTGGGAGACAACAAGCACAACTGCTTTGTATTTATTTATTATTAAATAAATTCACACAGTCACATGAAAACAGGGAAACTGTTTTCACAGGACTGATTAATTAATATCATATCTATAAAAACAGAGGTTTTGGCAGTTTGCTGGTGTGGTGTTAACACAATTGTACAATATTGTGCAGACGTCTCAGCAAATTTATCTAAAGGTCAAATGGTGCAATGCTCAGAGAAAGTGAGAACAACCCAACAGCTCCAAAAAGTTCATGACAGTACAATTTGAAACAAATCAAACAAGTATATCTTGTTTTGAAGGGCTGCCAAGAGAAAGACCTCTAGAAGGAGATAGCACAGTTTAGGTTTACAAAGTTGCTCATGAACAAACCACAAGACTTCTCAATCAATGTTCTTTGGACTGATGGGATATAAGTGGTTATGTCTGACAGTGTGGCATGTTTGGTGAAAATCAAGCACAGCATATCAGCAGAAACACAAAGTACCGGTAGTCAAATACAGTGGTGGAGGGGTTTGGGTTTGCTTTGCAGCCACAGAACCCGGACACCTTCCAGTTACTAAGTAAACTGTGAACTCCTCCGTACTCTGTATTCAAGAGTCAAATGGGACGTCATCTGTCCAACAGCTAAAGCCTAGCTGAAACTTGGTCATGCAACAGGACAATTATCAGCAACAAAAAAGCAAATCCACAACAAATTGGCTAAAAAAAGAATCGATGGTCCAATCAAAATCCAGATCTCACCCAAATGAATTCCTGTGCCTCTTGAGAGATCTATGCAAATTAATGCCTACAAATCTCAGTGACATAAAGCAATGCTATAAAGAACAGTAATGCTGTGAGAGACTGATCGTAATAAAGAAAATGATTACTTAAATCTGCTTGGCTCTTAAATCATGGGGTTTACTTCATTTTTCACAGGACTGCAAAGAGTCCTGGACAAAGAAATTCACTGGTGCTGAGGTTTCCTCTCTATAATAGTCAGACAAGTAGTTTTCATTTTTGTAGTAGGTTTGGTTTGGTAAAGGAAAATAATTTGGACACAATCAGGTAAACAGCTGTAAAATCTACAACATTTCCACAAAGGTTGTGCTGTCGTTACCACCACATTTCAACTTATTACATGACACTTGCATTGACATTCGAATCTGTGAAACCAGGATGATAATATCAGTAACTGTATCAGCTAACTGCCAAACCACCGATTTGTACACAATAACCTTAAAGCAGGCATCTCAAAGTCATTAGTGCTCATGCTACACTGCATGAAAACATGAAAAATGAGAACTACACTTTTCCCTTTATTGTATGGAAATTCTGAAAAAAATGTTCATATTTAATGAACCATCTGTTTACATTTACCGTCCGATGGGCTTCCTGAGATGTTTTCAGAAGAGCAAGTACAATGTTAAAATTATGTCTCATAACATCCACATCTCAGGAAATTAAAACCTAAACAAAAAGTAGCATTTAACCTCTTTATCATTCATTGAACTACTTTCCATACACTTCAGTATATTAATGCTGACATCAACATGCAATATGTTTGATACCACTCCCTTAAAACTGAATAAGCTGAGGGAACTCCACGATAACAAGTGATAAAGGGAAAGAAACAAACAAACAAACTTAAGAATCTTTTTGTCCATTTTGTGCAATAGCCATTAGCTTCAAAACCGCAGTAGATTATAAAATATCTCTGAAAATAGTCATTTTGTAAGAACAATAAATTCTGTAAGCCTCTGCAACAAAGCCTAGATCAATTTGCTGTGTCACTACCTGGTATGACTGAGCCTATAATTTTAAAGTCATATTCACTTGTGAACACCTCTGGGTTTTTTTTTTAAGTATTAAATTATAGTGTTTTATTTCACCAAAAGCTCAAATGATATGCAGTCCAATGATATGGAGCTGCAGATGTAGAATTTGGATGAAATTGCAACAGATGCATTCAGTAATAATTTCACAAAATTCATAACACCAGTTCTGGAGCAACAAATTAAGTACTTTTTTTCTCTCTTCTCTCCCTACTTCCTATCTATGAGTGTTGCTATTTGTGTGGTCTGTCTTACAATGCTCGGCTCAGTAAAATTTGTGTACTTTCAGATGATTGTTGTCCTGCAATACTCTCCATCTTCATCTGAGAGGCCCATGGAGAGTGGAACAATCAGCGGCTCGTCTTACTGCCAACAGAGCTGGCCTCCTCTCTCATGAGAAAGCAGCCGCAAATCACAGCTCTGCTTTGAACTCTGTTCCAGTGCAGCAACTCAAATTAGTAAAATGCTTGGTTTCATGCAAAAAGATCAACCCTTGCTTATCTGGCAGAGGCTCACATACGAGGGAGATGTTTTACTGTGACTGCCTTTGTACTGCCAGCCAGAGCTGGTGAGATCTTAACACGGCACTCTAATTCTGTACAGGCTCAGACAGCTGATGCAATCAGGATGTTATAAGCACATACAGACTGTAGAAAAACATAGGCACAGTGTCTGTAATATCACCCATAAATTCATCAAGGGACTATTTGAAGTCTGGGGTTTAGGTTTATGTTGCTGCTGTCTGCTGTTATTGGGATTATGTGAAACCAAAAAACAAGAAGCCTGCATGGATCTCAAGTGAGGCAAACAAGTGACATCAGGAACTAACTGCGTGGTGGGCTGAAGTACCTGTCAGTGCCTTTAAATACTATATATTGTGTACCAAGTGTACACAAAATCCATTATGAAAGTTTTTTTTAAAGTACAAAAAAACTGTAGCATTCCCCTAACTTTTAATGAGTTGCTAAATGCATTTAAATCAGCTTTCCACAGACTTCCACACTCAACCCGATATACCATGTGAACTTGAGTGACTTCCACAAGACATTAAATAACAGATACACACCGTTGCATCCTTTGTAATTTAAGGGCTTGATTTGATCTTTTACTTTGCTCGGCGGGGACTGACGAGTTAAATTAACTCCCACAGAGTCTGAAAACTAATTTTCACCTGTAGTCTCAGACGTTTGGTGCAACACTAACACATACCGCCTCCAACATTAGACCAGATGAAGTGGTAACATGATTAAAAAATGTGTCTTCACTTCTTTGCTCTGCTGGGGCAAAGTAGGGATCACTACTAGAAAAACACCACTTGTAATGGACTCCATCTCACTGTTAGTTTACCAATTTATTCCATCCCTGTTTATCTAAAAAAAAAAAGTACTAGACTCACATTAAACATTTCAGCCTCTTACTCTTATTTTACTTATTTGCGATTTGTTCCAACAAGAAAGCTGATCTGACAGCTGAACTCCAGAAATAATTGGAATTTGAGAGCACGCCACTGTGCTTTATGAAAATGAAATGTCTGTGACGGCAGAGTTTTGGTTTGGAGCTGCTAGGATGTCAGGTTTTATTCCAAATCTAAATCTATTTTAGCACATTATACTCCAATTTCCATCTTGCGTCTGTAGTGTTCAGGTGGCTTATTGGAGTTGGTTAACAAGAAAATTATTCCACCTGACTGATGTGGCGCTGAGACCAGGTGGCTCATCACAAAATGCCCTGAACAGGGTGAAACTATTTTGGGGACACATTAAGGCAGATTTTTACATGATGGAAACACACATACACATGTTGTGTTGATCAGTTTGGATGCACCCCACAAGTCTTTTCCAACCTTTGCACCTCATCTCATAAGTTATGGCTGCAGTAATAATAAGCTTGGTTGGTACATTCCTGACAGAGACTCCAAACACTGAATGCCAACTGATTAAAAAATTGAAACGTGTTATTTCACACGACTTTACTGATAATATACAAATAACTATACACTCGTAAATGCATGGTATGTGTGAATAAAATTAAATACTATTTTCCAGCAGTCTTTTGTGATGTCTTTATCACAATGATACAATGATAAAAATGTATTTGCCAGCGATCCCTGGCCATTGGCCAAGGTAGAGTACACCCCAGATAAGTCACGAATCTATCGCAACAAATAACCACATACTCATACATCTCCAACTATGGCCAATTTAAAAGCACCAATTAACCTAACAATCATATTTTCTGAGTGTGGGAGGAAACTGGAGCAACCGGAGGAAACCCACGGGAGCACAGGGAGAACATGCAAACTCCACGCAGCAAGGTTCAAACCTTCATGCTGTGAGGCAACAGCATAAAACCATGCTGGTCATTTTTTTTATTATTATTATTATTCATTATGTTGCATTATGGTTATCTTTTGTATTTTTGTTTTGGAAAATGTGCATGTGGATGGATGACTCACCATCTGCAGACTAAACCCACAGGTACACATGAAGTAACTAGAACCACTGGGGGGGGGTTGTTTGTTTGTTTTGTTTTTTGTTTTGTTTTTGTTTAGTTATAGCCAAAATAAATATTACATTGCAGTTTTAACATTGTAGAACATGCATATGTAACATAGTTACACCTCCTATAAATAAAAGATGCATGTAGCTTCTGGGTCTGAAAAAGTGTACGCAATTATCAGTTGTAGCACAGGGGTCTGTAAATTTTACTGCTTAAACGTTTTTAAGCAATGATAAACAAAAAGCCTGCATAGAAAAGCAAAACATATTTAACCCTTATAGTGTCTGCTTATTTAAGGTATTTGTTATATATTTGTTGATTTGTGATTGAAGGACAGCAGCAAGAGTGTGACACTAGAAAGAGCAAGAAACAGTGACACTAACAAAAAGGCAGGAAGTCGAGCTCAGGGTGGTGGAACTGAAAATTGTAGGATTTTTACTGGGAGTCACCAGAAATGACTATATCAGAGAGACAGATCAGGTTGAGCAGTTTGGAGACAAAGTGAGGACATACGCAGAGGAGGTATCGAAGATATGCTGGATAAAGAATATGGAGCTTGGCTACAGTGAAGGAGGACACAAAGAGGATTGGTGTGGCAGAAGAAGATGCAAGGGACAGGGTGAGATCGCGGCAGATTGTACTGGAACTGAAAAAACCTGAATTGATTATTTCAATTTTTTTTAAAAGTCTATTAAAAAAACATTACCTGAGCCTAAACAAACTGCAACATGAAATCTTTCCAGCACTTATTGCTCCACAGAGCCCTGTACCCCTCCCTGCTGTTTTTGCTGTGGCCTCTTGCTTTCTCTCCAGCTCTCAGGTGTTTGTGTAACTGGGGTTTCCAGTAGGCGTGGTCAGGGGCTGCAGCAGCTGTTTCATCACACCTGAGTGCCATTATCTCATCATCTGTAATACTTAAGGATAGACTTTTCCCCCACTTATTGCCAGATTGTTTAGGTAGCTATACATGGTAATGACAGGGTCTAAGCCTAACTCTCTAGAATTATCTCCTTGTGTCTGGTTCACCTTCTCACCTTCTCTCCCAGGAATTCCTTGGTTATGCTGCCCTCCAGTTTAACTGGCACCTTGTGCATTCAGAATGCTGGAGTTTACCTCTCCAGTGCTGATGGCCAGATGAAGTCTCATGAAGCGTTGAAGCTTTCCATCCACTTGGTTCAGGAAACGCTTCATTTGCACACAAACCCCCCTTGCTGTTCAAAACTTATTGTCATGGCCTTTTAGCTGTCTTACAACAGTATCTGTGTATAATCACTACCAAAAACAGGAATAAAAACACCTTAATCAGATTTGTTTTTGATTAAAACAAACATAAGGCTATAAATGTCCATATGATTACAGTCAGTGTTAAATAAATCCAACAGGACACGAGACATTTATGTTAAAAGTGTTCCAGTGTTTTCAAATGATGGGACAGGGATTGTGCTTGTGAATACTGGAGTGATAAAAACTAAGAAATAATATTTTCTTTCCACACTGGTGGTTTTTCTCTTTGGTAATAACCTCTCCAGGTTTGGCAAAAACCCTTTCACATGGTACTGAGGAGGTAGGGGTGTACAAGTATCCCACAGCAAGCCTGCAAAGGCTTGGATATATGCAACTGCATAGATGAACCCATAGATCAGGTGTTGTTGTATCCCAGTTGCTTGGCACACAGCAAACACTTTGTAAAAAAACAAAAAAATGACTGGTGAGTATTATAGTAGTAGCATACTTCATATACTTCAGGCATATTATGTCCATCCATCCATCATCAGTGACATCCCTTGTCCTTAAAGAAGCAAGGCTCGGAGAGCGCTTCATAAAAGCTTTCCTGGATGTCTCGACACACGCTCCGAAGCCTCGGAACAGTGCCTCCCATCCCTATCCTCCATCTTGACTCAGACAAGCAAAAGTCTGTAAGCTCTTTGCAAACTTACCTGCCTGCCCACTCATTAAAACACAGATTACCAACTGAATTGTCTTTGTTACCTAAACGTTACTTACCTCCACATTAAAGCATTAAATCGCGGTATGAGTCTGAGTCTGCCTTGGGATTTTTCTTTTGGTCTGCAATCATGACTTGACTTTCATCAAGTCAGTGTTTAACAACGAAATATGACATTACACTCATCTATAATGAAGTTCCTGAACAATGTGCATGCACGCTGAACTTGTCTCTATAATTTCTGTCCAGAACAAGAAATGACAAAAATGAAAAAAAATAAATAAATACACATGCCTACAGTAATTAAGTGATATGTGGATGAATATCATTCATACATCAAAATATATTTTATGTGGCTTAACCATAATTACCAAGAGCTCACTATAAACACCCAGCCCATTCAAAAGTCCTCACAAGATGATGATTGTTCAGGACCTGCAGTCTTGATTTTCAGTTGTGGAGGTTAGAGTTCTATGGGAATTCCTCAACATCTGAAACGATAAGTCTGCAGTCGACACTGTTGCTGTCTGATTTTAAGAAATTATTTTAGTTGCAAAATGTTTTCCTTTCACCTTGTTCTATGTCTTGAATGAATGTCTTGAATATGTTTGTGTTTTTTTTCCTGTCTAACCATGTGATTTAATGTGCTGAGCTGTAATGAGTGAGAGCTGGTCACAAGAAAGTGAAATAATTTAAATGGTGCGCAAAGGCTTCAAGAATCAGATGCTAATTAGATATAGTTTTTCTACAAGTATACAAAACTGAACAAGTAACTCATTCTATAAGTCAGACATTAACTTGGTGAATTCATGACATTATCTTCCTTATTAAATCAGGATAACCATATGATAGTAAACACGCATGTTGCATGTAGATGGCAAATTTTGTGTTGCATAGCAACCGCAGTAAAATTGTTGCTTTGATCCAGTGCTCCTTCTGCTATTAGGGATCCTCAACGCTGCTCATTGTGAAGTAAAGCTATTTCTCTGATTATAGCCTGATGGACAGTCACAAAGGACACACAAATGTACACACACACACAGATGCACTGACGCACTCTTTCACACAACAAACTTACCCTAAAGCACCTATCGCCTTAGTGCAGCAATGAGTCAATGTGACCATTAAGACAGAGAAGTGTGTTTACAGCTGATACATGACAGAGCGGACGAGCTCGAGGTGGCTGCTGCGGTTGGAGGGCAAAACAAAATCAGTGTTGTTGTTTATGTTAGGCGTTTTTGTTTACCTCTTATCTAATTATGACACACAGCTGGTTGCGTTCCAGTAGTCATGCCTCCGGCTAAGCCTTCCCTCAATTACATAAACAGCTTTTATACTGACACAGAAAACATGGCAAAATCTGCTAAACCAGACACAGCAAATACTAAGTTCAGTGCATGTCATACAGTAATACGCTTTTCATCTACAGTACATGTAAGTTATCATAAGTCACATGGAAACGTACATTTTACTCCAGGCTAAGTTTTTATTTTGTTTTCTAATACAAATGCAATCAAGCACTTCTAAATCATGAAGCTTGGTTATTAATAAGATTTCCCAGCAGCAAATTTAAGTACTAGGTGTTCCTATGGAATTGCAATTAAATAACACATTGTTTATGGCACATTTGTGTGTTCTGTCTTCACATTTTCCACTGTTTGTCAAGTGATTTTACATTTCACAGAAAATTTCTTTCTGTGGTTTTTATGTTTAGATTACTCATGGACCACCACATTGATTTTTTTTTTGTTTGTTTGTTTGTAAATCAATACAACAATAATAATAAAAAAAATGTATGTAAAATACATTCCAGCCATTACAAACCACATATGGTTAATATTTGGAATTTCCCTTTTTTAGACCACATTCATGAATAAAAGTGCTATTTGTTTTTTGTGATTAAAAAAAATATTATAAAAAAAGAATTATCAATCATAACCAAGATATGGATGAAAAATCATATTTATCTTAACAATAAAATATATAAATGAATGACCACTACTGATGTTTACATCTTTTAATTTAATTAGGAATTGAACAGTTTCAGTCCCATTCACCAAATGGCTTGTTTGTGTCAGCATATGCAACACATGAGGGGCATGTTTTTGCTGTTTGTTGTATTTCATGCAAGAAGTATACTGTGTCTTCCTGTCCACTTGGGCCTACTTACATTACATTTTTTTCTTTCTGTTGTTCCTGAATCTAGAACAAAATTTAGATCAGGAAGGATCACCTGATACAGATGATTTTTCAAACGATATCTGGGATGGAAAGTTCAGAATGAGATTTTACATCCTTAACAAGCTGCCATTTGTGTTGGTTATGGCTGCGGCACACTGGCAGTCATGCAGGGTAGCTCAATTCCTGGGCAAGAAGGTGTTTAGTTTCACAAATTTTTGAGATCATTAATTTTATTACTTGCTGGCTTCTGACATGCTTGTTTTGGACCAGACCGACTGCCAATCTCATCCTTCTTTTCAAACTAACTGTCCGACTTTGAATAGATCACCTGGTTGAGCAGGTGACGCCTGTGCTGAACATTAGAGTCCTCGTTACTGGGGACTGGGTTTGAGTCTGACCCCAAACTGTATTCTGTGTGCTATTCCCCAACCTCCTGTTTGCTGTTTGTATTGTCCTGTTCAATAAAGACAAAAGGACTCTTGCTCTAAAAACTTTTCCTCTTCAACATCTTCCAAATCTCCCCTCTCTTCTAAAATCACCAAGGTTCTCTGAGCAAAAAATATCTTCGCCATCTTGATGGATAAGAACTCACACAGGCAACACTATTTATTAGTTATGTCCCACCCCCGAGCACACAGCACACAGTGTGTATGTGAGAGCCGACAGGTGTAGGTGCTTGAAATGTAACAATGCTGGAACACTGTGCTTGAAAAGTAGAAGCAGAAAGACGAAACACACATCCACACATATACAGACCAAGCACATAAACACATCGACATACTCACCACACACACACACACACACACACACACACACACACACACACACACACTAAGAGCAGGCCATGTAGGAGGAGGACAAAGTGAAGAGACACAGCACCTCCACACTTTCATGACCCATGGGTGACTGGAGGAGGGTTACAGTGTGAAGTCACTGAAAATGGGTCAGAAGGGTTAAGATTTAGGTAAGGGATGAACTTGAAATGTATTTGTTATAATTACATGGCATTAAAACTAGTTAAGCCACACCTCTCCGGTACCGGGGGCAAAAGGAAGGAGATCACATTTAATTGGTTATAACATGGGGTCAGAAATATAAGTCCCGACATGTGTAGTATCCACTGAAATCTCTGAATCCCAGCTAAAATCTCATATAAACCACCAAACACAACAAAAGTTAGCTTCCAGAGCTATTACCAATTCAAACATCAAGTTTCACCACGCTCTGATCAAAATTCATTGAAAGAGAAAAGAAAACCACAAAAAAGCATAGCGCCTAAGACAGAAATTGTCAACAACCGTCATTTTAGACCCAGCTAAAGACACGTGACTGGATCGATGGCACATGTCGTAAATTTGGGCCCACGTGGGGTCTGGCCTTGCAACTTCTGATTGAAGTGACGTGAATGCGGCATCGTTACCGTGATTCTATTGGCTCAAACGATTAAAATGAGGTGTCAATTATGCACATCAGCCACAAGGAGCCAAAGTTCCAGCTCCTCAGAAATTTAAGGGCCAGAGGACATGTAACCCTTGTGGTGTCCTCGAATCAAAAATGGTCCCTAGGTGAATGGCAAACAAGCATATGGGAATCCCGAGGACACCACAAATTAAACTCACCTGCCCTGCAGAAAGGGGCCATTACCTGTGTATGTGTAGTTACTTCTTCAAAAATATTCAAAAACAAGCATTTTTAGGCATGTTAATGAAATTAAATCATTTCTGCTATTTAATACCTAAAAAATTCAACTGACATATGGTGTCCAATGTGTGCCAAAATTGGACTTCTTGTAAAATGCCTGGATATTTATGTATTAACAGTGCTGTAATTTTTCACTTCTTCACTTTAGAAACATAAATCTTTGCACAGATGATATGTTGGTTACTGAATTTCTGGAATAAAATGTGAACTAAAACATATTTTTAAAAGGGTTATATGCTAAAAAAGAAAAAAGAAATTAGGCGAGGAAAAATCCACTTACTTTTCTGTGTTCCAGTCTCAGTAACTTTGACACAGTAACACCGGCTGCAATATTTACACCTCTGATGAAATCTCACAAGTGTTAGCTTTATTTTGATACCAAGATTGTTTACACAGAGTTTGTAATTGCAGAGAAATACTTCATTTATTTTCGGTATTTCATTTTCAAGCAGGAAGCTCAGAAAACCCCTGGGGGCCTAAAAGGTTAAATACCAAACCTACATCAACAAAAGTGTATTACAATAATATGAATACCTGCTTTCACTCGTGCGCTATTTCACAAAACTAGGCCGTCAACTGCATCTTCTACAATTAACAGAAAACTAAGTATGAACACGTCTTTGTGCAAAAACAAAAAATTAAACATAGCAATATTTTTATGTAAAACTGACAAACTGTAAAACAAATCAAACTAGAAGTCTGTCAATTAATTAACTGATTTAGTAATTGTTAATCAGACTTACAGAAAGAAAACATACATGAAACAAAAGATTTTTACTTCAGCACTCAAAAGTTAACTGTTTTTTTTTACTTTCAGATACACTAAGTTGCAATCTTGAAATCAAACAATACAAAATATGTGACCCAATGCAGAATAATAGTCAAGTATTCACCTGGATCGCTGTGTAAGGGTAACATTGTAACTGATAAATTTCATGTTGGAATTAAATTAATATTGTGATCTATGTTAACAATAAGCCCAGCAAACTTATGTTATACTGCAGTATGAAAAGTATGTATCATTGTTAGCACTTAGCAGTAAGTGGCTCAGTGCACCAAAACACCAAAATCTTTCAATTTATTTTAAGGCAGCCAATTTGAATTTAACACTCGGGCAGCTGGACTGCAGCTTATACAACAGATCTTCTGCAGTCATTTAAGCAACATAGAAACAAGAAGATGCAAACGTAAAACACACTATGTCATTATTTTCAAGTGTTGTGACATTTGAGGGAAGCTACTGCAATTCTAATGTCTGAATTGCCTGTCTGTGATGATCTGCTATTTTCTAGCTACTTGCGTCGAGATACCTAATTTAAGCATCTCTCTCGATAATAATGAGTTAAAACGCAGAAAAACAGACGCTGATGATCCAAAAGGCTGCTGGAACGCGGCTTAACAAAAGGATTGTAATGACAGGATGAAGGGGAAAGCGTGCTACTTAAATCCCTACATGAATGGATTGAGGGAATGGCCATTTCCATAAAGTGATGGAATTTGCTCCAAGCGTGTGTGGTTTCTGTTTGGGTTTTTTTGCACCCACAAATCCCAAGCAATCCAAGAGATAACTGGAAAGAAGAAAAAGATTTCCATGTTGTACAACTGAACGCCATGGGAAGAGAAATGACAGATGAGCATCACACAGGCTGTCAGTGACAGCTTTAACTCAGCAGGACTGATTACCTGACAAAATTATAACTTCTCAGGGAATAGTTCGGGCATGTAATCAAATGCACAATTAACACGGCAGCATATGGCTCAGTTGGCAGTCAAGTGCAAGATGATGTAAGTATGTAAATACAACAGCATCACACAACACCAGGAGGGGCTGTGAAATCTTAAAATAAGATGTGTTCAACTTGCAGGTTTGGGCTCATTAAAAAAGACGGTGATACGTGTTTTAATTCTTTTCTGCCAATGTCATTTTAACTCTCACTATCTGCAATACTGAAGGACATTACCAATATCTATGAAAATAACTATAAACTACACATGGACTATATATATTAACATATAGGAAATCTTTCTCCAAATCATGTCATCGTAGTTTTTTCTTTATATATTTTTTCAAATAAGCATAATATCCTCCTCCAGTTTCAGGTGTGACCTGACCAACATGCTACTATATGCTTATCAGAATAACAAAAAATGTCTTCTACAGCATCTTTCCAGCAAACATCCTAGATTTAGCCCCTTAGATGTCATAAGGTACAGTGTCTTACATCAAAAAAATAAAAAGGCATGCTTTTGGGGTAACATGACCACTGTAAATACAAATTTGCAGTACAAAATTACACTTACGTAAATATTTTTACAGTGTATACTTAAAAACCCAGTAACTGAATGCCAGGATATCTGCCAGAAAAGCTGTTAGGCCCAGTGGGTTCAAGAAGCTTAAGTACAGTTTAATGTTTCACCCATTTAATGTAGTGTTATCCACCTGCTATAGTGTCAGTCACTAATAGCTGTGTACTTAGCGCAGCTCGGGCAAACGGACGAGGAAAACAGAAAGAGACACCAAAGAGTTTAATTTCCACTTTAGAAAAATGAAAGAGAAAATAACATGTATGGATATCAGGAGGTGGAAGAGCACCATCTCACATTTTCTCATTATTTAATTTTATAGGTTTTTCTGCATGTTTTTATGTAAATCTGTTAACAGGGAGAGTAAGTTAATCAGAAGCATCAGATGCAAGGGTTGTAGCTTTTGTGTTAAAAAGAAATCCCTGGTGCACAGAGCTGTCCGCAAGCTTCTTATACACTGGCAGAATCCGTGCAAAACTGAGCCTTTATCAAGGCAGGTTTAATAAGAAGATTTGTTCTCAAAGTGCTTCTAGAAGCAAGTCTACAAGAAGGTCTTGTCACCCAGCAGCTTTATCCAGACACTTATTTAGGTAGTCATTTTGAAGACCCTATCTAAATGTGGGACTAAAGAGACAGCAATAGCTTTTATTTCAATGGTCAGAAGGTCATAACAACACCACACACAGAGTCACCAGCCAAATGTGATTAAAAATGTTTAAAGTTTAAAAAGTCCCAACTCCATCGAGCCCTTTGCACATGCATAGTAAACCTTTATAGCTCCACTAATGGCTCAGTCCAGAGTGCCAACTGAACATCTACAGAGATAAGACGAATGTCTCTGTCTCCTACTAAAGAAATTCAACAAATAGACACCCAGAGCCAAGAAAATTTTTAAGTAGTCATTATTTTTGGTAAAGATAATGAATATATATTTCCAACTTTACACAGTTAAAACTGTGCCAAATCTATTCTGCATCAGTGAAACTATATGAGTGGCTCACATGCTGTTAAAATTATCTTATTTCCAATTTCAACATTAGTATTCTTGTCCAGTGATTTATCTGCTCACTTTCTTTGAGCCTTGTTGTCGATGTTCTTTAAACTCATTCTAATCTGCCATCTGCCTTAAGAGCCATCTATCACACATCACTCCTTTCTCCCATCATCCTAGTTATCCTGGGCATCTCAACTGGACTCATCATCAACCCTCTGCTGCACTGTGTACTGTGAGTCTAGACTTCCTGTCACTGTTGGTGACTTTTATCTGGGGTGCAGGTCTATAATGATTCTTAACAGCAGTATGTAACTGTCAAAACAGTCACTTTTCTGTATGCTCAGGTTTCTGCATTACATTTTGCTCCTTTGTTCTAAATGACTGCCCATTTTTAAACACAACATATAACTATAAACATAGTTTAAGAAGAAAAAAGTAGCATTTTGAAGTATGTGACAACAAAAGTTCAGATAACACATAGTAAAGACTGTGCAGCACGTTGTATTTTTATACTAGTCCAGTAAAGCTTGCCCCATTCTGCATCCAGAAACAACTGCAGCAGTATTTGAAGATTATAACACCTGCACTATCTAAGAATGGCTCCTAGATATCTGGTGAGCAAACTGCCCTACAGTCATGGCCATGAATCTATGTTTTGAAGCTAGAAAGATAGAGGAAGCTAGAGATTTTCAATTCTGCTGTGTATAAACTTGATTTTCATAGTTATTTCTGGTTCAGCAACTCACCACAATCAGACTCTGTGACTTGCAGGCTCCCATTGTGCCTAATGCTGACAGAGAAAATTGGAGTTATGAAAAACAGCGGTAAAGGGGTGGAGGAGTGTGGCCTTGTTCCAGCATTTACTCCCCGCTGGGCTTAGTGTGGTGTTATTTTGGAAGCAGCAGTCCAGAGGAGGCCGTGTACTTAGTTCCAGAAGCCAACATTAGGCTCCGACCTGCTGGAAAACATCCCCTAGGGTGCAGAGGCAGAGGTCGTTTTAGTGTATCTGGAGTCTCTGACACAGTTGGCTAGTCCCTGTGTCTAGTCCTGTCCTTTTCTATCTCTCCATCTCCTCCACTATTGTAGTCCAGTGAGGTCTACTTGCGTCTGACTCATCTTATGTCCTCACAGCATGTTCTGTGCCACCGGACACACGGTACAACGCAGCAGGGATCAGATAGCTGTCCTACCGCATCATCACATTGCACAGGCACGAGGGAGCAGAGGAAGAGTAGGCCACACTGGCTTTGGACAACAGAAGTAGCATAGAGAACTTATATTTGCTTTTCTGCTCAAAAACATTTGCAAATGACGCACCAAACTGCATTCAGCAGACTGTACATCTCCAGTCAAGCATCACAATGAGGGCTAAAAAAATTCAAAAACAAATTCTTGACTTACTGTACAGTTACATTAATATTTATAAATCACCATTCAGTGCTTGTTGGTATGCAGCAGAGATGCACATCCTCCTGAAACTACTTAAAGATGAAAGATGTAAACAAAGCGTTTCATCATCAGATCATTTACTCGTGACACTTATTTACCCACTGTTAACCATTTATAAACAGGCATAATGAGTTATCACATTATGATTTTTACAGCATTATATACTGATGTAGTGAGGGAGCTCATGCTGTAACAGAATAGGATTCAGGAACAGGGTGAGATGGAGTTGGATAATCCTCTGTGGTAAATCCTAAAGGGAGTAGCCAAAAGAAGAAGATTTTTGTAACATCAGGGGTTTATACATTCACCTGGCAAGCAAAAGGTTGCTGGTTCAATTCCAGGTGAAGACACATATCCCCTTTGGGGTTGCATAAAAAGTGTTCCAAATTAATTACGTGGAGCTACCCGCTGTGGTGACTGCTTGTGATAAAGGATCAGCTGAAAGTAGCTTCTGTTTTCAACAGTAGATGGAGTATGCAGTCAAACAGCCATAGTGGCTATTACAGCAGGTTGTCCACTGTAGTGCGTCCTAGTGCATGACACCACCGCAAGCTACATGAGTTGGTGTGTGAATCTATGTGTGATAAACATACTTTAAAGTGCTTAACTGATGGAATGTAACTTTAGGTCATTAGCTATTTCTGATCTCAGGACTAATGATGTTTAAGGGCATTATCAATTTACCTGTCAGTAATTTATTAATTAATAGTGTATATATAATTAAAGCGTTTTCTGTTTTTAAATCTACAGTTTGTAAATCATTTAAAATGCATTATTTATCAGTAATCTGTGGTTCATTTCAAACAACACAGGTTATTTGTTACAATATGGAAGAATACAGTTTTGATTTTTGGTTATTTGAACCTTTAATTTGTAGCTTCGTATGAGTCACAAACACTCGTAGGGCTGCCAGTAATTAATAACATGCAAAACCTAAATCCGAATCACAATTCAAAAAACAAATTATGTGGATAAATGCTATCTCAGTCTCTCTCACAGAATTTATGATCTTGAGGATACATTTGAGTAATTTGCATTTTAAACACTAAGACAGGTTTGTGAAATTTACTTGGTTATTTTTCTAAATTATTTTGCCGTTGCAGCTCTGTTGTTACATCTGATATTGAGTTAGTCACAAAATGCTTTGTGTGTGTGTGTGTCTGTGTGTGTGTGTGTGTGTGTGTGTGTGCACGTGTGTCTGCATGTGGTACTGTGTGTACTACCAACTTCAATGAATATTCAAAACCGTGAAAAGTATTTTGACATAAACTGAATGTGTGAGCCAGCCATAAGCTGTAATAAGATCAAAGTAATGCTAAGTGGATATTCAAGCTTTATTTTCACATTTCATCCAACAATGTGTCTGCTGAAGCAGAAAATTATCCTGCTGCTTTAAAGCAATATAAGTCACTCTACAATAAACAGTATTCACTCGGGTCCTCATACCCGTACAATTAAGCTCCAACAACTGACTGAGCAGATAAGAACTATCAAGAAATGAAGCCAAAATAAAATGAGTAATGATGGCAATAAACCAGTAGACCAACAATCTCTGTGTGTGGAGTTAACGCTGCTGTCCAACAATGTTTAGGAGTAAGTGGAGTGGGAATCATTTCTAGCACTTTTTTTCCTTCCACACAAAACTGAATTTTACCACCACAAAGAGCAATCAGCAAAATGCTTTTCTGATTGTTCCCTGCAGTCCTCTTTAACCTTCAAATGCACAGCTTTACATATTTTTTCCAGATGCAATACTAAATATTGTATTGTTAACATTTGAGTACTTGGCTGAATGCTACTGTATCTGGGGTGAGTTTTATTCAAACCTCAAACCAAAACCTTTATTACTGAGGAAATGGGCACATATCAGTTTTATTTGTATGCCTCTTGACTTATTTTTCATTTTGGATCTATCACAACTGCTCTGTTGTTTGCAGGACAAACTGACAATATCACTTAAATATCTATATCAAATCTACAAGAATGCATAATATATATAATAGATGTGGAGTACGGTACTTGCAGTGGCATTTTTTCCCTTTGCATCTTTTCAGTGATGCTGGAGAACCTTTATCTAAATATACACTATTAGGTCCATCACGCTGCTGCTACCAGCTTGGACTGCATACTTGGCATGATCCGGATCTTCCACTCCACCATATTCCAAAGATACTCCTATGGATTGAGATCGGGTGACTTTGGGGATCATTTTATCCCACTGAACTCATTGACCAGGTTGAGATTGATCTGAGCTCTGTGACATTGGGTAGGCTGTGGCATTTATATTGTTTAGTTGATACTAAGTGGCCCACAATGTGACAAGAAAATATCCTCCAACATTGCACCACCAGCAGCCAAATTTTGACCCTACAATCTGTATGTTGCAGCTGTTGAAATATTGCATGTTTCTGGAATCAAGACTCACCAGACCAGGCAACATCTTTCCAATCTTTAATTGTCCAGTTTTGGTCAGCATGGGCAAACTGTCGCCTCACTTCCCTGTTCTTAGCTGACAGGGGTGCCAGCCAGTGAGGTATTCTGCTGCTGTAGCCCATTTCGCTCGAGATTCAACATGCTGTGCATTCAGAGATCTTCTTCTTGTTAACTTGGTTGTGACAAGTGGTTGTTTGGGTTACTCTTGCTCTCATATCAAGTTGAAACAGTTTGGCATTCTCCTCTGACTTCTGATATCTAAACTGCCTCTCACTGGATGTTTTTCTCTTTTTCCAAAGTGTGGAAACCCTAGAGATGGTGCGGGAAAATCTCAGCATATTAACAGTTTCTGAAATACTCTGACCTGTCCGTCTGGCAGCAACAACAATGCCAAAAAAGGACTTTTCTTCTCCATTCTGATGCTCAGTTTGAACTTCAGCAGGTTGCCTAAATGCAGTGAATCGCTGATGGCCGATAAGGTATTTGGTTAATGAGCAAAATAAAAGGTGTAGGTCATAAAGTGCCCTATGAGTGTAAAGTCCACCTTTACAACTGACTGAAGATGCATTCATTTTCATTTACAAATCTGTGAATGAAATCTAACTGTACTCTGTGCAGTCATATATGGATTTACATAAAGCAGGTTGTAAAATATTGTAATCTACCATGTCTCTCTGCCAAGTTGCTGCAAAAATGTATGAGTAAGAGACCGTCTAAAAACTGTTTAGCCTGCTTCTGAGCTGTTGCAATTTGTTTTATTTTGCTTATTTAATCATCAAGCAGGAGGTGAGTCATTATAATAAGTATGATTGTTATCCTTGCCTGATGGAACTACAGGTTTTGTTTGTGTATTTTGTACAGAAATTCATGGTACAGAATTTTTTATTACATATAATCTGATTTAACTTCCTCTCCTCCCACCAAACCTTCCCTTGTGTGGCTCCATTTTGCTCAGACGTGGTGAAACCAAAGATTTTCTGTCCTACATTCAGCACCAATATAAAAGTGACTGGTGTGTATGTGTCAGAGAAATGACAGTTTCATGATGTCACCTTTTTTATTCAGAGAGGTACACAGTGCACTTCAGCAGTTACAGTACTGTGCCGAGTCTTAAATAGGTCAGTTTTCAATTCCAGAGATGAGCTGTAAGAGGAAATAAGATTCTAATAAAGTGAGATACTGGCAGAGTGAATGGAAGCGCAGACGTTCCTCTGTATAAATGCTGACCAGATGTGATAGCTTTGGAATTCATTACAGAATAATCAGTTTTTGGTCATCTATAAGGAAAGTGATGGTTTTCTCCTGTTTTGTTTTGTTGTTCTCAGAGGCAAGATTTAGCTGAATTGCCATGTTTACGGAAAGACTGAGAGCAGAGCAGCTCTTTTTAGGAAAACAAGTCACCCTTACCAGTCATACTAGCACTTAAATAATGAGTCTTCTGCTGCTGGACTGTGCTCTGAATCATAATAAGTGTAGAGTCAAAAGAATGACTTGGAACTACTGTAGTGCACCTAATTAGATGCTCTTTAGGGCAGCAGAGTAGGTGCCAGAGACTCCATAGGGCAGCTTTTTGGGAGATGGGCCAGCATACATTGGGTTCCAAGACGACACTGTGCTCCCCTACCTAGAAGTCCACCACTACTTTTAAAAGACTGCAAGTTTGTGCCAAATGCATTATTTACTCTGGAGTGATGCAGGGTTCCCATTCTATTTGCTTCAGTAGAAGTAGCTTTGCATGCATTCATAAATAATAGACGCGCAGTGCAACGTGTGGGAAAGGAGAAAAGCAAGCGTAAAGAGAAGCCCAGTCACACGGTATGAAATAAAACAAGGCTGCTTAATCTGAGCAGAGTAAGACACTGCCCATGCAAGTATGTCGCTTAAGGAGAACTAAACACCAGACAACAAGGAAACAACAAGGATGAGAAGGCAATAAAAACAAAGCAAAATTTGCATCTGTAGGGGGTTTCAAGCACACACTGGCATTGTGTAACGCTGATCTAATCACTGTCTGACTGGAAGAAGAAAACAGAAGGGGTGGATCCAGTTCCTATGGATATTTTATGTACTACAATGTTCAGTGAGAGGCTTTTACTGACACTTACGACATCTAAGCTGAAATGCACTGAGACATGCTCTATTGCATGTTTTCATGCAGCCGCCACTTGTCTAATTCTTCTTTTAAGCTGAAGGTTCCACACAGGCTGTCGTGACTCCCATCATGAATATGAACAAACCTTTCGAATGGGATTAGACGTCAACCCCGACCCCTTACCAATCTAGTGAGGATTTACAGACTGTTTGGATTCATTTTTCATAAGAGAGTAGTTAATAAAAGTTGTTCCAGCCGATAGCCCTGGGAGAGCAGTGGCAGTAATTGGATGTCTAACTGAGTCCTCTGACATGTTTGGACAAGCTAATTCTCAGAGCAATTTAGAACTTTAGTTTTACTCTATACAAAGCTCCGCTGCTGTGTCTTCCTGACAGTCATACACAAACGTTAGCTACGTGCTGCTCTGTGCTTCCTTTTTTTTATTATTTGGGTTTGGTGAGGGCTGTCATTGTTCATTATGGTTAAATCAAATAAATGTGCAGAGTATGGTTCAATAAGCTTAGAAAAAATAATGTCAGCTATGATTAGTGAATAAAGTATAATGAATAGATCGTACAAATCAGGAGAGATCAAATATAGAGCCAGTATTTCTTAGTGTTGTAGCCTCAAATCTTGCTACTATTTTCTCTAAATTGGTTTGGAGAGTATGAAAATGCTGGTAGCAGTTGGAGTTGGAAACGTGTTTGGGAATCTTTTGCAGGTTAGTAAATAGTAAAGAGTTTAAATAACCTTCAGCTTTTGAAATCAGTAGAGGGCGCCTGTCTCAGTCTTTAAAAAGATAGATCCTTCTTTTTTTCATTTCAGCTTTCAGCTGGCATCATCTTGATGTAGACACATTTCTCATATATATATATATGCACAAGGAACAGTATTTACATTATTAAATTAGGCATTGGCTATAGCCTTGCTGCTTTACTGCTCTACACAGAATACAAGTTTTGTTTTGTCAGTCCCATCATTAAAATTAAGTGTCTCTTCTAGCATCCTTCACTTATACACAGTGGACTCAATAATCCATGATCATGGCAAATTTTCCCCCAAAATTTGACAACTTGTTTACACCCAGACCCAGGCAGCAGAGACTTCTGACACATGGGGAAATCTTTATTCCTATATGTTGATACTATTAATTAGAAAAGTCAACTGAAAATTTAAGTTCTTACAGAGCCACCACAACAAAACAGCCAGCTGCGATAAAGCAATGAGATTATATCTGACTGCTGAATGTATATACACACACATATATATATATATATTATCAGAACATATCTAAATCTAAATCTGGGGATCCTGCTTCTGACTAAACTGCTGTGATGACCCATTGTGGATAATTGCAAAGCAATTTTAACTTCTGACTATAATAACAGTTTTTTATAACAAGCTATAAATCCGTCTTTAAATTCAGGATTGAGAAAAACATGAGTTAATTGTTGTTTTTGTGACACAGTGTGTCGTATTAACAGACGGTGTGAGGTTTTCCTCCATGGCAGAAAGATCTGCAGTGTGGACTGCAGTGTCTTGGCAGGGCCCCATGGATTCTGAGAAAAGAAACGGCAGAAGAGGCAAAAGAGAGGAGCTAAAAGAATCCCCTTTCAAACTAGAGCCAGTTTAATTTTTTGACAGGCCTGCTTAATTCCCTTTTAGAGTCCCTTCAAAAGATTTTGTTCTGTGCTGCTCCTTTGTGCCTTTCCTGCAGGGAGTCTCGTGTTTGTGTTTTCCGGGCACACTTCAGCCTATTTATGCAAGCTAATTTAAAGTATAAATGAGGACGCATTTTTGGTGAGTGCACAGACAATTGCAAGTGGGAATAGAGTTTACCATTTTATTTTTTTCACCTATAGTCACAGGAGCAATGATGCTGTGTCTCCACTGACTTCAGATTGAGAATGTTGCATACAATTACAGATTTCAGTGAAAGTGCCATATATAAATTGGAACTTGCTAAAACTTTATTACAGTAAAGAATCATATACTTGATTTTTTTCCCTCATTTCTATTCAAAACAAGCTCTTAGGAAGCATTCAACGTCTATTCTGTATAAAATTTGCACAGCATCTTGAATGCAATTTGAAAAACTGAACCACTGATGGCTGATATGTTTCAAGTGAAACACAGACTTGACTTATAGCATAAATACTACCTTTAAAATGTTAGGATTATTTATTGTGAGATATACATTTCATATAAATGCCAGATCAAGATGATAAAGCTACAAATTTGCCAAAAAATATCACAGATTGCTGCTAAAAAAAACTGCACCTTTCCAAGTGGCATTAGAACCGTACAGATTGATGCAAGCATGCACTTTAGCTGATCTTCCTTGGAAGCACATCGGTGTGCGAACTGCAACCATTTAGGGATGCTGAATTCCTCTCTGAGCATGTCTCTTGTTATTGAGCTAATGGTGCAGCATAAGCCCCGGAGTTGTCCATTTGGTGCACCTATTTGCAGTGTGAGGTACCAGATGATGTTGCTCGTAGTGACAGAGGTATGCAGTACTTCCTTGAAAGTCTCATGTGTTTGATGCTTGTTATACTTTCTATGTTTTAATCTCTTGAAATATTTAGCTGCACTTTTGCTTCACGTCAAGCTGACAGTGAATAAAAGATGTTTTTGATTAGCTAGCCATTCAACGTGCTACTTCAGTCTCTCAGTAATAAGCAAAGATAATACACAGCTCCTCCGGTCATGCATACATTTTAAATAATTACCTAGATGTATTAAATTAGGTGCAGGTTTTTAATAAAATCCTCCCATAAACAACCTTAGGTGTATAAGTGGGCATGTGCACAAGAAAAGTGTTGGAATAACAAACACGCTAGCTCGGCCGTCTTGCTTCACCTCACCCATTTCATTCAGCTGCAGTGCCAACTGAATCACAGCCGTCGTCAATTTCCTGTCCAAAGTATCCAAATACCGCTCGTACCTTCTGTTTTCCTGAGAGAAAAAAAGTGCTCTCAGCTTATCTTACAAACACACTCGGGGGAATTGATTAATTTATCACTGCGAGCTGTTTTTAATTACAGTGTCAAATGATCTGTTAATGGACAAAGTGAAATCTATTACATCATCCTATATGTAAGTGAGTGTTCAGCGCCTGAGCCAACAATCCCTGGTCTCCAGTGGCCGAGGTCATACAGAATTATTGATATATGAAACTGTATTCGGAGGCATAAGCAAGACTTAATTAGCTCCTGCCTGCTCACTTATCACTGCGCAGTCTAATCCTACAGCTCGGACACTGTATGACACCACTTTACAAAAGACATTTTCTCTAATGCCTCGAGTGCCAATCAGACCGAGACGAAAAATTTTAAATCCAACATTAAAGGGATGGAAATTAAATCCAGTGTTATTCAATTCTTGTAGCTTCATAGGCAGATATTAGCAAGGAGAGGTGCTCAAAATGTGAGAAGCATGCAACCTTGACATTGTGGGGAAATAATTGGCAGCATGGTTGCCAGCCTGGAAGGCGAGCTCAAGGCCCCAAGGTTGAAAACTGCTTTCATTGCGTTTGGCCTGAAACGGTAGCACAGCACATATTATAATGACATTCTACCTAACGTCAGGTGAATGTTGATATGTGCTGTGTTATCAGTTTCACTGAGACTCTTTGAAGGCTTTTCCTTAGCTTTGTACTTTATTCTGTAAATGAAAAATTAATCTCCAGATCAAGGACAGAGAGCCTCTCTACAACATACGTGTAGACAATCTCTTTTATTATTTTCTCTTTTTTTCCTTTTGCTCATTTCTTGCCTTTTTCCTCTCATCTGAGCGAGGAAGAAGATGATTTATGGATGCTTTCTGACCAAGAAATCTGTTGAATCCTAGCTTTGCAGCGACTACTGCCCGCACGGGACATTAAAATATGTCTTTCTGATCACTAGTATGTCAAGCAGCTTTAAAAAATACTCGGGAAACCAGCTAGACTGGTTGACATGAATTGTGCTCTTAAACTATAAGAAGCACGTACATAAAATAGGTAAAACAGACATCTAACATCTCTGAAATACATTTTTCTGTTTCAGTGCAGAGTCTTGGAGGTCTAGCAGTAAGGATCAGCTAAAGCAATGCTTATTTTCTTCTTTTGTATGAGACACTAAATTCTATTGTAAACGGGTACACCGGCGTTCAATCCCCAGGGCCAGGGTGCAGCGGTTATGAAACTATCATAGATAAGAACAATAAACACAAGAGTTAAAGAAAAGGAAAGAGTCATGATCCTGGGTTTTGTACCCAGTGTTTTCTGTTTGATAGTTTCCATTTCATGTTTGGATATTACCTTTGCCTTGGTTGTGTTTTCATTCTGCTCTTGTTAGTTATTAGGTTTTTCCTGTCCTCCTATGTTCACCATGCCTAGTCTGTGTTCTGTGATATTTCCCATGTTTAGTCAGTTTTGTCTTTGTGTCAAGTTCACGTATATTAATCTTTGTGTCAGTGTTAGTTTCCTGTTTTATTTTAATAGTCCCTTGTCCTGTGTGTGTTGAGTTCAGTTTTGCTTCCCTGTTGCTGGTTAATTGATTCTGTTCACCTGCACCTTGTTTTCCCCATCTGTGTGTTTTTCCCTGATTACCTCGTGTGTATTTAAGCCCTCAGTTTTCTTTAGTTCTTTGTCATGTAGTAGTGTTTGTCTGCCCTTGTGTTTTGCTGTAGTTATTCTTGGAGTCATTACATCTCTGTCTTCACCGTCACTGAGATTTGCTGCTGATGGCACCTAAATAAAGGTCAGTCTTCTGTTCTTCAAGTCTGGGTCCGTTTCCTGCCTCATCATGACAGAAAGCTCTGTTCATCAAAAGAATAGTATGTTGATTGTTTCTGTCAACCAAGATGCTCTTAAAGTGTTATGAGCATTTTTTTTCTAATATCCTTTGACCTGAGAGCTGAAATGGCTCAGCGGGGGGCTCTGGTGATGACCTATTGAATGCTGCCCATTAAAATATTACCTTAGCCTGCACCATGACTATGAACAACACTGCCCACGCTGCAGTGGCTGATTTCATCCTTTCTCCTGCTTCCTATTCCCCTCTTTCCTTTTTAGCCACACTTAACACTCTTTTCCACTTAGTGTACCATATATTCAGCAGGCCCCCTGGAGGCAAACACTGAACATGCGTCAGTGAAGGCTGGGAAGGATAACACCAGCTATTAAACCCAAAATCATGAGTACGCTCTGGCTCAGATCTGTGCATGATTCTCACTAATTCCTCAAACCACTACTCTCAAAACGCATCTGTCTGGCCAGTGGTGGCAGAGAAGTACCACTCTACTTGTGCTCTTCAGTATAAGCTGCTGGATTAAACACAGCTCTGGGACACCGACTGGTTCATTCATTAGGTAAGGGCTGATTGGCCCAACAGATGGGTTTTAGCAAAGGGGGTTTAATCAGTCCAGTTTTACAGTGTTTACAGAGAAAATGGTATAGCTCAGGGTAGGCGAGAGCAGAGGGGAAGGCTGTTTCACATGTTTCACATCCTCTAATTGATTTATGTGTTGCTGTACCTGGATTCTCTGGACTTCTAAAAGCCATTGTATCAAACATAGTTAGCCTTGTTTCAATTAATTCTGCACTAAAACAACTACTATTAATAATGTGCACGCATACACAGAGTATATACACACAAATATTTACGTTTTTATGAATATTAAACACTAAAGCAGTGGTCCCCAACCCTTTTTTGTGCAGAGTTAACGATAAAACCCGATTAAAAACCCTGAAAACCATAAATTTCCCACCTGAGCATCAAATCTCATGGCCCGGTATCAAACGACTCGGTTCGTGGCCCGGGGGTTGGGGACCGCTGCACTAAAGCACCATAAACATATTTAGAGAGGGTTTCTTTTTTGCTGACTTCCCAAAATTGATACACAAACATTTAAGGTATGAAGTGATGCATTATGGAGCAGTAAGGAGCATGAGCCAAAAGAGCATAAATATATTACTTAAGCTTTTTAAAATACATTAGACCCAGTAGATCAAATTCTGATTTACAAAAAAAAGAGAAATCTGGGCGTGTTTGTCACACATCAAAATCTATTGAGAAAATTATACCCGCCGTTACATACAAAATCAAGAAGCACATCATTGTGTAAAAACTTCCATTTTTCTTAACTGTAACTATAATAGTAAAATCAAACACAGTAGTAAAACATTAAAAGCGCTACACAAGATTTTTTTTTTAAATTACCATGGATTTTACATTGCTGATCAGTTACTCATGAATGTGCCATAATAGCTTAGTGCCCATTAGCTGCCCCCCCCACACACTCAAACCCTCCCAACTACAAAACTAAAAAGTCCTCCAGAGACCAATTCATTGAACTGAAGTAGCCTAGTTCTATGAGTTGTTTCAGTAACAAAATTTATAAATTCTACAGGTAGAAATTACTATTTTAATCAGGCTTGTTATCAATGACCTTCAAATTAAAAAAAAAAAAATTACTGAGAATTTTTAAAGGTAAATATACCACTCCTAGGAAATGGGCAATGTGACACTGAAAGTCTTATCAAACATTTTTTTTTCACAGATATAAGATAAGATAAGATAAGATAAGATAAGATAAGATAAGATAACCTTTATTAGTCCCACACGTGGGAAATTTGTTTTGTCACAGCAGGAAGTGGACAGTGCAAAAGTTATGAAGCAAAAATTAGAATAAAATAAAATAAGAATAAATACAGTACACAACTGTACAGAATAGAATAAAATACTATATACAGTAGAATAAAATAGAATAAAATATACAATAAGATAAAATCTATGCAGTCCTATGAAAAACTTAGTATATCCCATGATTCAATAATTTGCAGAGACACCTTTAGCAGCCTCTCATATCACTGTGAAGGAATTTTGACCTTTCTTCTTTACAACATTGTTTGAGGTTTGCTGGCATTCATGTACACACAGCTCGCTTAAGATCTCACCACAGCATTTCAATCAGGTTGAATTCTGGACTTTCTCGGGGTCACTGCAACACCTTGATTCTTTTCTTTTTCACTCATTCTGTTGTAGTTGCTGCTGTGCTTGGAATCATTGTTCTGTTGCATGACCCAATTTCATCCAAGATTTACAGTAGCTCTAGAGTACTCTAAAATACTTTGTTATACAAGGACATGGGTGACTCAATAACTGCAAGAAATCGTCACTCCTCCATCACTGTGTTTGACAGTTTGCATGAGGCGTTTGTGCTGGGATGTTGTGTTCATCAAACACAGTGCTATGCATAACGGCCAGTCATCTCAAATTGAACCCGTCAGTCCAAAGAACATTGTTCCATGACGTCATCACTCAGTCACTTGTATTCATGCCTGCCATTAAGGCGCAGGAAGCCACTGCAGTATTCTCCTGAACAACAGGTGTTGCCACTCAGACATTTCCGCCACACAACTGCTGATATAGGAGAAGCAAAGACTTTTTTGAAAATTTTCTTCCACAAAGTCTCAACTTTTCAAACACTTGTGTATATCTGTATATCTCTACATTTCTGTACTGGAATCTAATTAAAATGCCTATGAAAACATCACACACATGTTATTACTTTAGCTGCAGTGGCCATGATGCAACGTGCCAGGTTACAAAAATCGAGTTGTACGATCGGCCAAAGCGCCACAGATACATGTGATGTCAAACTCATATAGTATAAAAACACTGTAAGCCATAGAGTCATTATGTTAAGAGAGAAGACACTTTCTCCTGGCAACCCTTCATAACAAGCCACACTTGTTTAGTATTTTTCTAATTTTACTATCATAAATTTTAACATGTAAAGCTACCTGACATAGAGCGCTTCTTCTTTATTTTTTTCTAGGCGTCACCTTGGGGTGAATTTGCCAGAAGGTCCACTCCTGTGCAGATTATGTTAACACATACTAAACGCTCCAGATCAGCGTTGTAGAGGTGGTCACTCCTGCTGGTGATCAGTGCAACAAGTTCATTTGATTAGAAGCCCTTGGTTGCTACTTATCTGCATAATTCCTATGAAAGCGGTAAGGTTGTACTTTTTACTTTTAGTTACTTTTGTTTTTCACATAACAAAAGTAACTGAAAGAGGACCTTAGGAGACAGTGAGTTTTGACTTAAATTCTACTGATACATGTATTTATAATATTAATTATAAATAATGACAGCTGATGTGAGCTGATGGAAAGTTAATGAACGCGTGTTGTACTTGCATTTTTTTTAATGTTGCTTTAATATATTGCTCGAATGATTGACAGTTTTTCTAAAAGTATGTCTTGATGCAGACGAAGATAAAGATGGCACGCATCATAGTCTTCGTCAGAGCATTATGATGAGATGCTCCATGAAGTGAAAATAGATCTTCCTATTTTTATCGAAGGACATTCACATTGTCTGGTATGATTATCCTTATATTTCTTTTTTTCATAGATACACAGCATCTTAGATCAATGGGCAATGCAAGCAAAACTGGGTACCTCGCTCACGCAGCTTAAAACCTGCTGTTTTATATCAGTACTGTGATTCATTACAGAAAACCAAAACCCTCTCTTTGTTTTCTGATTCCTCTTTGATCAACCTTTCATTGTGTGACTAAAATAGTCGTCGCAATTTCATCACTTTTTTTAATCCAGGATTTATTTAGCCTGTGACTGTGCATGTTAATACTTTATTACAGCCTGTATGCTAAGTGGATTGTATAAGCTTGCTTAGCATAATCTCAGCAGCGTAAGCATATGCACCACAGCATCCTAAAATCACACACACAGACACATTCTTGCTGCTAACCAACACTAAACCTTAAGTTGATCCATGAGCTTACTTACCAATTAGTTGGTGTATTGCTTTATTTTTTTAACAGATGCACCAAAGTGCAGCTCATAGGACAGCACTTCAGAGGAGTCTGCTTTTCTTTACAGTGTGTGTTTGACAGAAAAAACACAAGGTGCGTTACTGTAACTGACTACCTGCTTGCCCTTTGTGTGTGTGTTCAGAGAATTGTGGAGAGCAGTTGACATGTTGCTGACTGCTGACTCCAAGGATTTTTTTTCCTCCTCATTTCCTTGCTTCTCCTCTGCTCTCATCTCCTTTTTGCCCTTGTATCCTCTGCCCTTTTCTTCTCATCCTTTTCTCCTTCTTCTCGGCCTCCTTCCTCCCTGGCAGCTGTCTGTTCAGCTACCTGCGAGTACGGTATCACCTTCCAGACACCGACGAGTACAGTGCAGCTTACAAAAATAAGCCTCTTTTCTGCACTACTGTTTTGCAGCAGAAGTGCAGATAAGAAAGAGGAAAAACAGTGAAAATGACCCCTTTTTTATTCTGAGAAAAGCAAAAGCCCACAAAGAATTAGCATGGATCAAGAGAATAATCTGACTGCATTATTATAAAATATGCATACAAGATTTCTTATGTAAAACCAAATAACGTACAGGCAGAGAGCAGGTTTGCCTTCTTTGAAGAACAAAGTATTCTAGCAATACTTGAAAATCAAAGCTCATTTTAAATGTGCATGTTTCTGCTTCAGTATTTCTTTCCTGCTGTCCTTGAATTTAATTAGTCTCTAAAACAACACACAATTCTTAAAAAAGAGGAGCAAATAAATATTATGCACTTCTGAAAGTGCATCAACAAAATAATAGTCACAATTCACGACCTAAAGCACATTTGTATGTAAAAGCAAACTAACTACTGATTCTGAACAAAATAACAAAGATGATGACTGACATAATGGGACAGGAAGCAAATTTGAAACAAATACAAAAATAATCAGTCTCTAATTTAGACTCAGCTTTCCAAAAGGAGCATTCAGCTATTTAATATTAGAGCTCGGCTGAGGGGAACACAATCAATGTCCTGCCATGCTGTGTAGCCCCTTGTAATCCCTTCTGCTCAGCGATACGATTGTACAGTGTATTTTGATAAAAGAGAAAATAGTCCCTACATGAAACTACTTGCAACAAGGTTTATGGATCGTTTCATCAGTCTCAGATTTTTTGAAAAAAAAAAAGCATTGCTCATGTGGTTTTCAAATTTATTTTTTTTACTGCTTTAGGCATTGAAAGGCTAGCTATTTCCATTATATTCCAGAGAACACATATCTCTTTCTACAGCTGGTGTCACCAAAACTGGAAAGCTCATACCAGAACAATCTGGATGAAATAGGTTTGAAATGTCTATTTAAGGTTATACTTAGCAGCTTGATGCAAAATATCCATAAATCAGGCAATGCTACTGGAGTAAATTACTGTGGCACCTGCTTTTTATAAGAAAAACATACAGCAACTGCTACAATACCACCTGCCTGTATTCATTTACCAAAGGAAATCCAGTAAGTCACAGATTCCTGGCACGTTTACTGGTCATCTCTGAGTCAAGAAGCTGAATAGCAATTCGCTGTTGACATCATCCTCCATCCTGAGAGGCTTGTCATATTGAGTCATGCTCAGCTCTCTTATGCTGCAATACAAAGGCCAACTGAAATGTGTCACCTAACAGACAAGCACAAACATGATACAAACAGGACTGCAGCCTTGCCACTCAGATGCTCAGACCCGAGAGGAAAAAAAACTGAGATTACAACAAATAAAGTAGAATGCATGCTCCGTTTGGGAATGTGGCTTGTTTTTACAAGACTGATATTTTTTCATAACATCATTTCTCCTGTGGACAAGCACTTGATTGTTTCATCCACCATATGTTCACTGCTGTCTCGGCCAAAAGAAAACGGTTGTGTTTTTGATGCTTAATATATCTGCCAGATATCTTTTTCCCCAATATATATTTTCACATCTATGTGTCTTCATAACCTCTATTTCCATAGAAGTTCCATTTTAAGGGAGGTTAAGAATGCTCTCCAATAACAATGGGCTTCTCTCAGCAGCTGACTGAGCATCTGATAATAAACCGAACTGATGCCTACAAAGCAGGGGAAGGTCAATAAAAGATATCAAAGCGCTTCCAGCTTACCATTTCCACTGTCTGAAATGTCATTAGAAAATGGCAGTTAAGAGGAGCTGTGGAAGTTAAGTCAAGATCAAGATGAAGAAAGCTTTCAAATAAAACTGAACGTCAGCAGGAGAGAAAGGCAAAACAAAGATATGGCTGCAAAGAAGCTGCGTCATGCCTCTGTGTAGAGTTAAGGTTGAAGGTATGGTCTATTATTAATGACTGTTCCATGTAGACCTGGGTGTGCATCATCACAAAAGTCCAAATGTGAAACAAGTGCTAGAAGCTAGAAATGAGCTCTTTTCATCCACTAAATATCATGAAATTGTAAAGCAAGACAAAAAGGTGAAATTGCAAACAGGCTAGCTTTTCCAGTTTTGTAAAAACAGGCTTAAGGTTCTGAAATGGTCCTCAAAATAATCATAACTAAACACCACCTAAAATCTGAGCAGTAGATTTTGCTGTATATATGCAAAGGAGCTTTTGCGGGTAGAGACAGCTAGCATTTAATGTATGACGTTTAAGCAAAGCCACTTCATTTGCCACTGTTACTGGTTTAGCTAACAAAGGGTAAAAGTCACTTTATCTAAGTGTCCATAATGTATGATGCTACTTTATAGAGTCCAAACTGATACTGTAATTTTAATGATCTAAATTTAGAAGGCATGATATACAAAACATAACATGTTTCTAAAACAAAATCAATCAATCAATATTTTATTTCTATAGCACATTTAAAAAGGGCAGTGTCCATCAAAGTGCTTCACACAAGCAGATTACAACAAAGGCAACAAAAACAGTTAAAAACAATTATAGTTACAGTTACTGTGACAGTTACAGTTACATAGCACAAATGCCCACCAGGTCAAAGTCCAAACTAATTTGCTAACTAATAAAGCTAGATGGAACAGGTGATTTTAAGCGTGATTTAAACGATTGAATGGAATCTGACATGCGGACATCGATAGAAAGATTATTCCAGAGTTTGGGTGCAGCAATTTCAAAAGCTCGGTCCCCTCTAGTCTTTCGTTGGGGCCTTTGTTGCACTAAGAGCAGTTGTTTAGAGGATCTGAGCGCTCGCTTGGGGCTATACACGTCGAGAAGGTCTGTTAGGTAACTGGGCACCAGGTTATTTAAAATTTTCAAAGTATACAAAAGGATTTTTAAAACGTTATGGTATTTAACAGGGAGCCAGTGTAGATTGGCAAGAACAGGCTTGATGTGATCACGCCTTCTGATGCCAGTTAAGAGGCGTGCTGTGGCATTTTGAAGTAATTGCAAATGCTGGAGGAGAGAGAATTGGAGGCCCATGTACAGAGAAATGCAATAGTCTAGTCTCGAAGTAATGAAGGCATGGATAAGCTTTTCAAGGTCTTTATGTGGAATATAGGACTTTGCCTTGGAGATTTGACGTACCTGGTAAAAACTCGTTTTCACAACTGAGGACACTTGTTTGTCTACTTTGAGTGAGCTGTCCAGGACCACTCCAAGATTTCTATCGGCATAAGAGAGATGGCTGGCATAGGACCCCAGTGTATTAGTCAGCTGGTCCAGGGAAATGGGGCTATCAAAAACAATAATTTCCGTTTTATTTTCATTTAGAGTTAGAGAGTTTTTTAATAGCCAGTCTTTAACTTCCCGCAGACAGTTAAACAAAGGCACTAATGGGGACTGGACATCCTGATTCAGGGGGAAGTAGAAGTCAAGTGTCCTTTAATAACTAGGCGTACACGTTTGTGTGGTTGCACATGATCGTCACCTGCAGACTCGCTCAGAGACACAAACTTGGCTGAAATACACAGGATAGAAAACGGCAGCTTCCAACACACAGGCATCTGGTGTGCGATGATGACATTTTTCTCACATATCTAATCTGCCTCCTTCAGGCTTATCATACAAATGCACTCATGAGAATACACATGAAAATGCAGGAACGGGAGAAACACAAGCATATATTACTGGATTCACCAGGACTCCGAGGACAGTAGGTTTCAATTGGGGAGCCCTGACAGACAGCTGTGCAGATTCCAAACATGTGTACAGGACCGAGCTAACAGCAAGATTATTCTCAGATCAAGTCCGCCATCTTTTTTCCCAAGGAACCTGATTCAGCATTCAAAATGGGGAATACTGAATTCTCTATAGGTGTCTGTATCTTGCTCTTCCCATCTATGACAGTCGGCGTTGACTACCTCTCCTCCCCTTGTCAGTGTGGGTGAAGCATGTTGCATTTAAGTGACGTGGGATCAATGTGTCTCACAACATGACAGCTCAAAGCAGCAGGCTGAACACACTGATGCATTTAAACCCTTGGTGGAGTTTGTCAAATGACAGTGTGGATATAATGTGAAAGGTGCTGCTCAGAGTAATGAATCTACATAAAATTATCACCAAAATCTCAAGTTTTTGTCAGCTTTACAGAGCTTTCGTCTCACTGCTGAGCAGTCCAGACTCTAATTTACAGTTTATTCGACTCTCATAAAATCATGTTTGGGTGGCTGTTATCTGTGGAAATAACTAATAACTAGTAATAAATCAATTATACTCTACAATCACATCACCAAGCAGCAGACCTACATGATATCCTGGAATTGCATATAAATAGCATGCTGCTTCTGGCACATTTCACATGTCATTATGTGAAATGGTAAGGGACAGGGCTATTGCGTCACTGGTGGATGGTGTGAAATGATATGTCCAACTTTGGGTCACAGGGGAAACTGGAGCCTATCCTAGCCGTCACAGGGCGCAAGGTAGGGTACACCCTGAACAGGTCTGATCCACACCGACGGCACATTTAGAATCACCAACTAACCTGTAGGAGGAAGCTGGAGCACCCAGAAAGATCCCATACAGGCAGAGGGAGAACGTGCAAACTCAATACAGAAAGGCTCCAGTCAGCCTGTGTATTCAAACGCAGGACCCTTTTGCTGTGAGGCAAAAGTGTCCTGCATCCTGGGGTGAATAAATTATGTTTGAAAAAAAGAAAACACTAAAGGAATTCACAAAATTATTCAATATGTGTGGCATTCACTGGCTATCCTTAACAGCTAAACAAAGATCCCTAGTCCCTATAGCAACTGCACACATTTAGCTGCTAAAGAGCCTCCTTAGATGTTGGAAAAATGTATTTACCCTTTTATACTGTATATTGTTGTGTAAAGCATATTGTTGTGTAACTGCATAATATAAACAAAACGGCTTTTAGTGGTACAGCTCCACAGTTGTCACAATCCTGGGTCGTTTGACCAAGTGTTTTTTGAGTTTTCTTATATTTTGGTGTTATATATAATTTCATAACTTTTGCCAATTTTGTTAATGGGACCTTTCAACTGAACTCTTACCTATTAAAAATTAATCAATTAATTAATTTACAAAACAACTCAAATAACAGGGGTTGTGTGGGTGTGCACACCCTCTTATAACTGTGCATGTAGTGTTTTTCAGAAAATCTAGTAGGATTCACATGACATTTACTTAGTGGCATCTTACAGCGAATCTTTGTCAGCAAAAAGCTAACAAAAGGCTCTCATTGCTGAAAGATATCAACCAGGAGAAGGGTGCCAAGATAGATATAGAACTGTCATCAACAAGTGGAGGAAGATATGGTGACATTACACAGTGACATTACCAAGAACTGGATGTCCCCCCAAAATTGATGAAACACATTAAAGAAGCTGCAGCGATTTCTGGCAAGAACTACATGTGACAACAATCTTTGTATTTTTAATGCATCTGGGCTATGTGATAGGGTGGCATAACAGAAACTTTTGTTATAAAGGAAAAAATAAAATCATCTAAATTTTACAACAACACAGTGAGTCTACCAAAAGCATGCAGGAACGTGTTAGTGTATGATGAGACCAAGGCTGAAGTTTTTAGTCATAATTCCAAAGAGGATTTGGTGCAAAAACAGCATATCATCAAAAGAAAAATATGGGGGTGGTGACATCATGCTTTGGGGTTGTTTTTATTCTTTTGGAACTTAGGAAATAAACAAGATGGGGGTTTCCAAATTCCAATCAATTTTTTAACTTTTTTTTTCAAAACACCTTCAGGTGACTGCTAGAAGGTCAACAAATACGAGGAATTTCACCTTTCAGCTCAACAACATACATTCAGGTTGACAAAAGAATGGCTTCACCAGAAGAACGTCAAGTTTTTGGAAAGGCCCAGCCCTAAAAACTTTTAGATTTGAAGCATTTTTGCAAGAAAAGTGAGCATAACTTAATATTGCCATGCTAATAGGCTGCTACCCACAAAGTCTGAATGGATTTTTAAAAGCCTTCATTTAAGGGTGTGCAATATTTATGCAAACAGGTTATTGTACAATTTGTTTTTCAATTAGGCGGTACAGGTTACAGGTCCTATTAAAGGTGAAATCGTGATCTTTTATCTTGATCTAATTTTTAAAGCACAAATACCTTTCATCCTAACAGGGCTATGCAGACTTTTTACATCTAAACTGTCCCCATTCAATTGTGCAGTGCAACAACATCCCATTTCCTACACTGACGAGGGAGAAAAAACTGATAAAGACGGATGATAGAACTCCTTCTAAATGTACTACATAAAGCAAATGAGAAGGATATAAATACATTTTGTAGGGCTGAAAAAAAGCGTCGGTCCTTAATTACAGTGATTCATTTTCTATCGAGTTTCTGAGATTCAAAGTCTGTGCAAACACAGACATAATACACACACAAGCATGCCAAAACACACAAACACCCTGTTATCACCCAAACATGCTCATGAGTGACAAGACAAGTAGGCAGTGTTTTGAGTGCTGCTGGAGACAGTGTGAAGCCTCCTTCATAGACTGCTTAATGAATTGACAGAAGCCCCCTGTGTCCTCTGCCAAACAGCAGAGAGTTATCAACAATACAGCCCTGGCATCTGTTTCTCAGCCAGGAGGGCCCATCCCTCTTTCATCCTTTTTTTTTCTTTTATTCATCATAACTTTTACACAATCTTGTTTTTCTCCTGGAAGAGAAGCATGTTTCTAATTACCTCAGGGCTATTCATTACAAATGACACCCTCCACATTGCACTGCAAAGATATTCCGAGTGTTGAAGAAAATGGGGCTATGCCTCCACACTGTGTTCTTCTGTATTGATGAAAAGGGAGATAGAGGGAAGGAAAGCTTTTATCTTTTGACAAAATGCTATGCCGGGGCATGAATATCTGCTTTTATTGTCAGCCTATCGTCTGTGTGAAGGATCTGTTGAAGGGAGCTGGTCTTGCTTGAGAGAGCACTGAGAGAAAGTCTGATCTGGGGCGGTGAATCACCTGGAGGAGGCATTCACATTACAAGTGACGTGAAGAAGATTCATTATGCCGCAAAAAAGATCAAAGCCAAAGGAAGCATAACATCTATACGATCACAGTACAACTGCTCTGCATTCCTATTTCTGCTCCTGCCCTGTGTGTCTGAGGTCACACAGTTCTCCAAATCTCTCAACCTTAGAGGAATACTTTGTGGTAATGGTTGAGGTAATCAGACATCCGGCTGCCTCTCTGGCTTCTGGACAGAAATTAAATAAACATATTCAATCAGCCCCCAAAGGAGTGCAATATTTACCTCCTGCTAGTTAAGGCATAGCGAGTACAGCTGTCGACGAGGCTAATATTGCAATCACACAATCAATGGTGTGACGTGATTGCTTTGTCCCGGCTGTTCTGACTGAGTTTTAATGTTTGTACATTCTGTGCAGAGAGCCACTGGTTCAAAAATGTATTTTCAAACAGATGTTTACATTTTTCCATGTGTTTGCAGCACAGCTTACTATATTAAATCTCACATAAAAAGCTACAATGTTATTAAAAAAGCTGAAAATAGCCGACGATTGAGTGCAGCTCCTTAAAAAGACATTAAAAAGTGATGATTGTCTTGCATATTCACATGCAAGAATGATAACGCACAACAATCTACAGACCCAGCAAGCTAAATGTGAATTTCATCATGGTAGCAAGTTTAATAATCATGTTTCTGGGTGATACAAACCAACACAAATACAAGAATAAAAAAATAGATCATAAATATATCCCAACAAGAATACAATACCAGTGGTACAAACAAAACAAGACAGCAATCCTACTAAAAATCATTGATCTTCTCATTTGGTCATCACAAGTTCACAGAGCAGTAAAACAAATATATCAACTCGAGTTGATATATTTATTTTACTGCTCGGTGCACTCACTGCGCTGCTGTTTATTAGACCTCTGATATTTTAACTTGATACATTTAAACAGTTTACTGAGTGTGTTCAGTTCTGACACTCTTCTGTAATCTAATAAAGGAGTCAAAGAAATCAATTATCAATTTCATCAACTGAACTTCTTGATAATTTGGCTAAAACTTAACAGCCAGTCTTTATTCAGTGGCGTTTTAAGGTATGATTTAACAAATTGCATAAATAAAATGTTTTCCTCCAGCACAAAATTTATATAACACTTGAAGTACACTGAAAAAAATCTGCGACGACGTGGCAAATTTTAAATGAAAGCTCTGAACTTAACCTGCTCTCAACCAGGCTTTGTGTTCAGCTAAGTTACCAAGTTGATTTAGCCAGGTAAAAAGAGAGCCAGCACTCTGACAAAAGTCTGACTTTAGGCTCAGCATGCCTCACCAATTCAATAATCCACTTCATCATACATCCATGAGGTGACGCTGATACTGCATCAATATTTAGCAGGTTTTTACTTTTTTATGTAGAGGAAACTGACCAACAGATGGAAACAGGGGGTCACCTTAAAGATCAAAAAAAGATTTATTAATATGGAAAAACTCAATAATGTATAAACTGTGTTGGGGGTGGAAATGCTGCAGCAGTTTCCTCTTTGTGTCCACACAGCTCCTCTGAGACCCAGCCAGTGTAGCAGTGGAGCCAATTGCTGCCTTCATGATCTGCAACCTCCAACCAGTCTGGTGCAAAAAGGTGAACATTATATCACCCCAAGTAGAGGCTGTTAGCACTAGTGTAGAGATGTTTGCTGTTCATGACAATGACGCACACACATCCACGACTAATTAAGCCAATTCCAAAAGCATTTTAGAAGAGAATATTAGTTTACAATCAAGGTAAAGAGCTTGCCCCAGATAAACATAACATCACCGTCCAACGGGCATAGTAATGCACAATTTAAAGCATGCAGTATACTGCATTAAAGGTAAATAATAATAGTGAAATAATAGTGCTGAAAAAAGGTGCAGTCATGCATATGCCTTATTTATCACTTCTTTTAACAGACACAACATAGACCATTAAACATTTGGTCATTCTTAGTAACAATTTAGTCAATTTATAGTAACTATCAGATCATATGCAACTGTACATGTAAAGTATTGAGAGTAAACCACTGCTTCAATTATTATTTACAGTTAATTAAATCTCACCAAAAAATTCCCAGTGTATGGTATAGCTCTTTTAGTGTAGATTTGTACAGTATCAAATTTTTTTACCATTATAATAATAATTCTAGTCATTATTCAAACTTTTAAAGCATTTTCCAAGGGTGCAGGATACTGAAAAAGGTTCTTTAATGAATTCAGCATCTATAAGTGATGGTAAAAAGCTCCTTGGAAGGTATCATTTTTGCAACATTTCTGGGTTCGTTATTTGCTGGTTTATTTTCCTTCTTTCCAAGGAAAATGGAAGTGACGTGACATTTAGATATTTGCAGCTACAAACAAGCGTGGAAGCAGAAAACTCAAAATTATGTAACAATAACAGTAAATATCAGATTTGCTGTAGGTGTAAGTCACTCAGAATGAAAGAACAAAGGGTTCTCTTTAGATTTGTCAACACATAACCACTGCAAGTGGCTCTGCAAGCAGTGTCCACCGGCTTATTAGCCTGCATGGAGTGGATCCACAAGACAAGTGTTGGCTTGACCAGACAGTGCGACTGCCACTTTTTCTAAAAAACATAAAAAACAAAAGAGGGCGACACGCACACACACACTAGCTTTTTGTGCCCTTATTATGCGAGCACCATGCTTGAGCTCTCTCCACCTACACATGCAACCCGACGCTGGAAAGACACGTTCAGTTCGGCAGTAAAAGTGTGATCTTTGTCCTATACTCCTCAATTTTTTTCCCCAACAAGCTGGAGAAATGTTCTACAAAAGTATCAACGGGGATATTTGTGAATTTTGCAAACTCACCAGCAAACTGAGGTTTTGGATAAATGTGGGTCAAAAGATGTAGCTTTCACATTTAAATTGTATTAACTAAAACAAATTAGAACGTTAAAAAAACCTACTTTGTCTTATTTCAATGTAAATGTATCCTCTTTGATTTGAGTGAGTAAAGGCTTGTTTGTTTCCTCAGTAAAGATTCATGAACTTACGGCAGCTCATCAGGGTTAACTCAAAAGACAAACCACTTCCTTCTCCACTCAAGTTATTAGACTGTGCAGTCCTGTCTCTCGGCCACAGTATCAAATACTGCTGCTAACACCTGACAGTTAGTCACAAGATGCCTTTTGGCATTGATGCTGTGATGTAACAGTGAGACAAGTCTCACACCCAGCTCGTCACATACAGATGCTTGTGAAGGTCCCCTTGGCATCACATTTAATGCACTGGGTAAATGTGTTGTGAAGTGTCATATTTTTGTCCTGAACCACAACTTTTTCCTAAACCAACAAGTTCCTAACTTAAACCAAGGATTTCTAATTAAAAGTGTAAACAAAACTACCAGAACAAGTTCTAATTAAGAGAAGAGCCATACTCTCCAAACTTGGGACTTGGCAGCCACCGCCACCACTCCAGCCTCTACTCGACTTTCTTGCTCTTTAAAAAGTAGCCGTTATCTGTTGGAGTACAAATATTGCTATAGCCAGCGCATCAAGGCAAACAACACCTCATGCGTATCTCTGCAACACCAGCGGCATCTGATAGAACAGCAGTATTCTATACCTCGGAGTGAGAGCGCATTGATCTTTATCAGCCGAACTATCTCTGAAAAGAGAACATTACATATAGCTTAGAGGAAAACATCTGAACATTCACCTTTCAGGAAGTAAAGCCTCTAAGGTGTAGTCATACCTATTCAAAACCTTTACTTAAACACAAAAGCACAGCAGTAAGCTGATAAGAAAGCCAAGAGGTCTATGTCGGCATTTTATATCTCAATATTTTATTCATTTATGTGGAGAGTTGGGTGTTGCACCTGTGAACACCAAATTAGCTTCCCGCCAGGTAACTAGACCCCGGGTCAAAGTGTTTTAGACACCTGTGAACAGAAAACACACTCAAGCAAAGATGAGAGAGGCCATGTGTGGTTCCTTTCATAGAAGACAGGTGGGAGAAGCTGGAGGAGTGATACTCAAGAGGGCGCAGAGGGAGGCTGACTAAGCAAAGAGGAAGTCAAGAAGCACGGGAAGTGAGGCAGAAAATGAAGAAGAGAGAGTAGAGGAGGAAGGCTAGGAAATATAGGGTTGTAAGGGATGAGAGGGTATAGGGATCAAGAGACAGGGGCAGGAGTTAGGGTGAAAATGGCAAGTTAATATATTTTAGAAACAGACAGACACGTGGGAAATGAAGTAGCGAGACAGACAGAGGAGGGAAAAAAAAGATGTAGTGCGATGAATCTAAAAGAAAAAAGAAATCAATGTATGGGACAAAGATCTATAGCGACAGACAGAATGAACAGTGGGAGCTCAATTATCCACACATCCTGCTGCTTCTCTCGCTGCCTGCGATTGGACAGCATGAATACATCACCTCATACAGCAAACTAATTAATGTTTGTTTGGGGCAATCATTTCAAATAAGTTTTATTTTGCATCATTATTACAAACAGAATTCCAAGCTGTTAGTGAATTGTAAACATTTGATTAAAATTAATTGAGCATTGGGGAGTGCTGTCAGAACATGCAGAAGCAGCACAAGAAATCACTTGTTTTTGGAAAGACTGCTCACGAACGCTGCTCACGATCCCTCGGAGAGATGATGTCATTACAGGCTAATAATAACAATAATTTAGCACACTTTTCCCACTGCTTGCACCCGGCTCTCTGTTTGATTTTTTTCTTCAGTGCTTCCAAAGCGGGAGAAAACAAGACATTCACAGACACGCAAGTTTTATTTTGAAAATGGCAGTGGAGGGATCTCATGCATCTAAGACTGACGGGGGCCAGATCAATAAGGCTTTTGGATATTTTAAGAAAATAAGGAGGCATACAGACAGCCCAGAGCTGCACCGTGGCTTCAGCGCTGTGTGTATTTAGAGAGCAACTCCTGAGGGGAAGGCAAAGAGCAGCAAAGCTCAAACAGAGCCACAGAGTCATTATTTTTAGTCCTGTTTGCTGTGGGCTCGTTCGAAACGCCCTCTTTCCTCCCCGGGAATAAAGAGCAGCAGCGTGAGAAGAGAAACGGAACAGAGCCCGAGGAGAGCGCACACAGATATACACATCATTATAGAATCAGATCCAACCATAATTATAATCGCTTAGTTTCATTTGTTACAGTTGACTTAAGTCATTTTGGTGCTATAGGTGCTTTCTGGAAGGCAAATGATAGCAGATGAAAGTCATGTGTCTCGCGCTGTGTTCATCCAGTTAGGACATTTTCAACATGAAACTATATTGCACTTTGGCTCTTGGTGTTGGCAGACTTTTACAGGTCATTAGAAAAGAGGAAAGGTCTAACATGATGGCGCCGTGGGATTTTGGCACTGAAATACAACTCCTTTATCAAAGTCTCTTACCCGTCGCAGAAAAATGAGCATCTGTGTGCACACGTGAATTTAAAAGTTTGATCATGAGGATAATGCACATGGGTCTGCAAGCACAGCTCTACGTCTGGGTACATGCATGTGTGCGTCTCTGAAGCATCAAAGGTGGGAGCTCATTCTGGTAGTGCTAATACAGAACAATAGCAGAGCCAGAGATGACATCTATGATCTATCACACTCAGCCACCTGCTTCCCAAAAAGAAGGCCATTTAAATGCCACATCTGCTCCAAAGCACCATCGTCCGCCAACCATATAACACCAGAATACAGCATTACACACATACACACAGAGGTTTTCCTATATAAAAATGCACACAGAGTATACTGGCGCACACAAGGGAAGTGCTCATATCAAAACCTGACAGCCATTTGGAAAGAGAAAAAATATATATAACCTAATTTTTTTCTCCACAGTAACCCACATGGAGCCAAATGATGCATGTGCAGCTGTCATGTGTTTTAGAAATGGCCGAGGATATCTTCAGAGGTCGACCAGGCTGAACTCGCTGAGAGCCACAGGCCCATTGGTCACAGAGCACATGAAGTCCAACAAAATCTGACCAACTGTCTGCACTTGGGTTGCTCAATATGTGAACCAAGCTGCACTGGAGTGGACAAGAAAATCGTGTGGTATGCTTTAATGTACGGCCAAGCTGCGACCAACAAACACAAGTTTAAACGCGCTTCAGTGATTTCAGTGACACAGATGAAAAATATAGCTCAAAGCACAGCCACATTTTTTTAATTAATATTTAAATAATTTGTTTCACAGTTTCCTTATGAACTATGAAAAGAGCGGCACATATCTTCAGTGTTTTTATTACAATTAATGTGAATCACATCAATCATTTGATGAGATCAGTACCACTCTCACATATGCCCATGAAGCTGGAGCCAGGTAGCTTAGCTTAGCATAAAGAAAGGAGATGGGAAAATGCCATACCTTTCCCTATCTTCTACTGTGACAAAATCTAAACCTCAAAACTTCCATCCGTCCATCCGTTCTCTTCTGCTTATCTAGTTCAGGGTTGCAGGGAGGCTGGAGCCTATCCCAGCTACCCTAGGGTAAGAGGCAGGGTGCACCCGGGACAGGTTGCCAGGGCTAACACACAGAGTCAGACAACCATTTGCACTCATATTCAAACCTATGGCTAATTTATCATTTATAATTAACCTAACCGCACTAACTGCATGTCTTTGGACTGTGGCAGGAAGCCGGACACAAGGAGGACATGCAACGGGGAGAACAGAAAAGCCCCAGGCAGATGGTGAATTCTAGCACAGGACCTTCTTGCTGTGAGGCAGCATTGCTAACTACCGTGTTGCACAACCTAAAACTTAACATAATCTATTTGTAATTTTATAAAGGGACCAGGGCATTATGGTTAGGTTTCCTGCCTGTTTGTTTCAAAGTCCCTATTCAGACATAAGAGATTGATACTAACTGAATTCTAGCTTACACAATCATGTCCACGCAGAATTTGTGAAGGTCAAGTAGCAACTTTCTCATCTTAAAAATGAAGCTAAGTAAAGTGCTAACATGTGAATAAAAAGTATTATAACATTAGGCCCAAGCAGCACCCAGCTTTTTAACAAAACCACTGATAACAGAAGAGCAGCAGTGCAGATGAAGCTGGCACAGTTCAACGTGGAGCGCGGATCCGTCTACACACTCCGCAAAGATCAAAGACGCAGTGACCTCAGCCAGAGTGAAAGAAAACATTTATCTGGTGTCCAAAACACCAGTCTGCCATTTCTGTAATCACCATTAAAACCTTCACTTGGAAAAAGCCATCCCACTTTCTATCGCTGTGAGCTGCAACACCTGCAACATACAGGGGTGAGTCTAAAGGGGCATATGGATTGTACAAGACCATATTTATATCATAACATAATTTCAGATTTAAAGTGAAATATTATCAAATATAATATTTATGAAAATGTATTCATATTTTTTTTTTTCAAATTAATTACAGACCAATAAAAATGTAGATGGGACTGAAAAACTTTGAGCCACTGAGCTGATGGTTCTTAGGCTGGACATCGAATTATTCTTAATATTAATTAACATCTGCAGCATCATAACGCCTGTTCTCAGCAGCACAAAAACGTGGCATCAGAGCACAGGGCAGACTTCAGGATACTGATACGCTCACTTCCCTTCATTGCAGCCACCACTTTCTCCTTTAAAGGCACTCATTCACTTGCACACTTAAACAAGCAAACAAGCACCAAATCTACGTCATCCAGCTGATACAACACTGTCAGAACTCTTTTTGCCTCCTATTAATGTCAGAAAGCCTCCCAAGAAGACAGAATATAGGCAATTTTATTGGATGCCTTAGACTGCATGTATACCTTATTTTATTTGACATTACTGTATTTGAGATCACAGATCTCAAAATTAGTTTTTTTTTTAAATCAATTTCAATTGTATCCAGTTAAATTATTAAAACATTAACAATTCTAAAAAGGAAACCAATGAGCAGTTCATTTTGAAATACCTGTGTTTTTTTCTCTTTTGAATATTTATTTTTGCTCATTAATAAGGCAAAATTATTTCTTATCCGATTTCTCAATAATCGATAGAGCACTCAACTACTAAAATAACTGATAATCAGAACTGAAGAAGCTTCTTGGATGACAGGTGAAATTTCTTCATGAAACTTAAAGAAGACCAGTCGCTTTTTGAGTGGAACAATTTGAATGAGATTTTCTTTTCAGATCTTTCTGAAAGGGCGTTATTTTTTTAACACCTGCAAATGCTTCACTGCATTATGGTACTGCCAGCAAAAGACTCAAAGAGAGATGTTTTCTCCAGTTTTCTAGTAATTTCAGACAAAAGCTCACAAAGAAGAAATCTGGCTCTGAAATTATGTTGTGGGTTTTTTTGTGGCATTATTATATCCCTACAACAATGCAGTAGACATATGAATCTATTCTATGGGTACTTTATATAAGGAACCAGTAAACAAATAGAAAATACTATTTACACAGTAGCTATAAAGGTTAAAAGAGCAGCTTTCTGCTCTGAGAGCAACTTGTACAGCAAACGTTGCATCAGTGATGAACTCTGTGTTCAATGGGTATTGAGTTTCAGAGCTAAAAAATAAATGAATAAATATGAACAAGAGTTCACTTCTAGCTTACTTTCCATCTGACAACGTCATCAATAACAACAAACGAATTTGGCGCTTTGGAGAGGGAGTAAATTTTGCTGTATTTATGTCTTTGTTTTAAAGATGTAAGAGGATATCCTAGAATTATGTGATATATTCATATAGTCCCAGACAAATTTCAGTAATTATTAACAACATCTTGTTCTTTTTTTGCTGTAATATGGTCTTGAATATACCTACTGTATCATTAATTATCACTCACTTATGGAGCTCTGCTCTGTTTGCCCTTTTTTCAATATTTAACACTTTTAACCCTTTCAAGGCCATTTTTGCTATATGAGCACCTACAATGTAATAGACAAGCGTAATTACAAAACAGTATGTTTATTGCTACTTCTTTATCTGCGTTATTGTAGAAGAGTACTACAAATCAAAATGATATTACCTACTACTGGGACTACAATTATTTGTGGAGAAACACTTTGAAATGTTTAGATAGAAGCTGAACAAAATTTGCAGGCAATGGTACATATTTGGTAAAACATCTGTGTAAAGAAGAGATGTTTTGGGTTTTTTTTAACAAACTGCTTTTGCTGAACTGTGTCAGTCTGTGTGAGCAGAAATAGAATAAAACATAAAGGAAGTTGAATAGAAGTAGAAACAAAACAACATCCCCTAAAACACACCAGAAGTTGAATAAAACATAATGGAAATAGAATGAAACATGAAAGAAGTTGAATAAAACACAATAGAAAAAGAAAAAGAAAATCTCATTAAACAAAACAGAAGTGTTTCTGGAGACACATTAACCTGACAGACCAATTGCAGAATCTATGCCTAACATAATTGCTAATTATGGATCACTTTGCTGTCCCATGTGAACTACAGTAATTCAATTCAATTCAATTTTATTTATATAGCGCCAAATCACAACAAAAGTCGCCTCAAGGCACTTTATATTGTACAGTAGATAGCACAATAATAAATACAGAGAAAAACCCAACAATCATATGACCCCCTATGAGCAAGCACTTTGGCGACAGTGGGAAGGAAAAACTCCCTTTTAACAGGAAGAAACCTCCGGCAGAACCAGGCTCAGGGAGGGGCGGCCATCTGCTGCGACCGGTTGGGGTGAAAGAAGGAAAACAAGATGAAAGACATGCTGTGGAAGAGAGACAGAGATTAATAACAGATATGATTCGATGCAGAGAGGTCTATTAACACATAGTGAGTGAGAAAGGTGACTGGAAGGAAAAACTCAATGCATCATGGGAATCCCGGCAGCTCACGTCTATTGCAGCATAACTAAGGGAGGATTCAGGGTCACCTGGTCCAGCCCTAACTATATGCTTTAGCAAAAGGAAAGTTTTAAGCCTAATCTTGAAAGTAGAGATAGTGTCTGTCTCCCGAATCCAAACTGGAAGTTGGTTCCACAGAAGAGGGGCCTGAAAACTGAAGGCTCTCCCTCCCATTCTACTTTTAAATACTCTAGGAACAACAAGTAGGCCTGCAGTGCAAGAGCGAAGTGCTCTAATAGGGTGATATGGTACTACAAGGTCATTAAGATAAGATGGGGCCTGATTATTTAAGACCTTGTATGTGAGGAGCAGGATTTTGAATTCAATTCTGGATTTAACAGGAAGCCAATGAAGGAAGCCAAAACAGGAGAAATATGCTCTCTCTTTCTAGTCCCTGTCAGTACCCTTGCTGCAGCATTTTGGATCAGCTGAAGGCTTTTCAGCGAGTTTTTAGGACTTCCTGATAATAATGAATTACAGTAGTCCAGCCTGGAAGTAATAAATGCATGAACTAGTTTTTCAGCATCACTCTGAGACAGGATATTTCTAATTTTAGAGATGTTGTGCAAATGGAAGAAAGCAGTCTTACATATTTGTTTAATATGTGCGTTGAAGGACATGTCCTGGTCAAAAATGACTCAAGGTTTCTCACAGTATTACTGGAGGCCAAGGTAATGCCATCCAGAGTAAGAATCTGCTTAGATACCATATTTCTAAGATTTTCAGGGCCGAGTACAATAACCTCAGTTTTATCTGAATTAAGAAGCAGAAAGTTAGCGGCCATCCAGGTCTTTATGTCTTTAAGACATTCCTGCAGTTTAACTAATTGGTGTGTGTTACCTGGCTTCATGGATAGATAGAGCTGCGTGTCATCTGTATAGCAGTGAAATTATGCTATGTCTTCTAATGATGTTGCCTAGGGAAGCATGTGTAATGTAAATAGAATTGGTCCTAGCACTGAACCCTGTGGAACACCATAATTGACCTTAGTGTCTGAAGAGGACTCTCCATTTACATGTACAAATTGGAGTCTATTAGATAGATATGATACAAACCACTGCAGTGCAGTACCTGTAATACCTACAGCATGTTCTAATCGCTCTAATAGGATATTATGGTCAACAGTATCGAATGCAGCACTGAGGTCTAGCAGGACAAGCACAGAGATGAGTCCACTGTCAGAGGCCATAAGAAGATCATTTGTAACCTTCACTAAAGCTGTTTCTGTGCTGTGATGAGCTCTGAAACCTGACTGAAACGCTTCAAATAAGCCATTCCTCTGCAGATGATCAGTTAGCTGCTTGACAACTACTCTTTCAAGGATTTTTGATATGAAAGGAAGGTTGGAGATTGGCCTATAATTAGCTAAGACAGCTGGGTCTAGAGATGGCTTTTTAAGTAAAGGTTTAACTACAGCCACCTTGAAGGCCTGTGGTACATAGCCGATTATTAGAGATAGGTTGATCATATTTAAGATCGAAGAATTAATTAATGGCAGGACTTCTTTGAGCAGTTTTGTAGGAATGGGGTCTAAAAGACACGTTGATGGTTTAGAGGAATTAATTATTGAAGTTAACTCAGAAAGATCAATTGGAGAAAAAGAGTCTAACTTAACATTGATGGTACTAAGAGTAGCTGTAGATAATATTACATCTGTGGGATGATTATTGGTAATTTTTCTCTAATGATAAAAATTTTATTTGTGAAGAAGTTCATGAAGTCATTACTAGTTAACGTTAAAGGGATGGTTGGCTCAGTAGAGCTCTGACTTTTGTCAGCCTGGCTACAGTGCTGAAGAGAAACCTGGGGTTGTTCTTATTTTCTTCAATCAGTGACGAATAGTAAGATGTTCTGGCTTTGCGGAGGGCTTTCTTATAAAGCAGCAAACTATTTCTCCAGGCTAAATGATGATCCTCTAAATTTGTGACACGCCATTTCCTCTCCAGCTTACGAGTTATCTGCTTTAGGCTACGTGTTTGAGAATTATACCACGGAGTCAGGTACTTTGGATTTGAGGCCTTAGTTTTCACAGGAGCTACAGTATCCAGAGTCGTACGTAGTGAGGAGGTAAAATTATTAACAAGATAATCGACCTCTGTTGGAGTAGCGTTCAGATAGCTGCTCTGCTCTATGTTGGTACAGGGCATTGAAGATGATAACAGTGGGTGGATTATATTCTTAAACTTAGTTACAGCACTTTCAGAAAGACATCTACTTTGATAAAGTAACAGTGAGTTATGCTGATACAAGCTGTAACGTGGAAAAACATGGGGGAAATGCAGAAAACCAATGGTCAGAATTACAAATTTAAATTCATGTTGTACAAAAATGTTACATACACTGATTTGAATGCTGTGATTTCACATACAGAATTCTATCTAAAAATGCACAGTCTATCTCTGATGCTAAAGAGGGTTTTTATCAGGATGTAGCTGAAATTTGAAATTGTTCATCTATGACACACTGACACACTTGAAGAACATGTTGCCTTCTGTTCACTGGGTAGCATATACCAAAAACGAGAACGAGCAAGAGACACATAGTCTAAGATCCTTGCAGCGAGCTTTAGTCTTTCCTTTTTTCTTAACAGATGAAAGAGCCAGAGAGCCGGGCCCGTTCATTTTTTTCTCTTTTCAGTGAACATTTATTCCTGTCCTGACAGGATGATGTCCTGTCGGATGCTTACAGCTGTGTCACAGAATATCTTCAGTCATGTCTTCTCTGGCTTCACTCCAGAGCTATGAGGGGAGATGTCTTCACAAACCTCAATGTAATGCAAATGTCTAAGTCCATATCCAACTCTGTAGTCCCAGTGGTGCCCAAGGGGGTTTCTGGCTGAGATATGCCATATGTTAATAAAGAATCACTGTCAATTCTCACACCATTAATTCTGTGGAAGCTGCACAAACTGTTAACCATCAAGCTATCAGCTCCTTCTCTCCAACCCCAGTCTGTCTCTCACTTCTCATAGACCTCATTTGCAGATAATACGCAATACAGGGGAAAAAGTGGTCTTTTTAATTATCCCGAGGATTATGAGGTTTGAGTTATTCCCAAATGCTAATACATAGATGGCAGCTGTGCATCTTTGCATAAGGAGGAGTATATTACCCTTCCATTTAGCCTCTGTTCCTGATGGCTTACAGCTGATCTTTGCACACCTCATTTGACGGGAAAATAAGAGACTGGGAAGCTTTGCGCGAGAGACCTCAGAGCGTAATGAAGTTCGAGCTCCGATTAAGGAGCAAATGCCAGAACTCACAAAGTTAATGACAGAAATGAAATATGGAATCAATAAGGGATTCATTTTGAACTATAAAAGAGACGGATGAAGAAGATTTTATGGCACTGAGTCGAACTCATAAATTAAAACTCACAATATTGATCAGATTTAATTGTAGCCGCAGACGGGTGCTGTTTACAAGATGAAAATAATTCAGTAACTTTTTAATAAGTCTGTTAACCATCTAAATGTGCGGTATTGCGCTGCTGTCTTCTGACATGAACCCAGCCCATCAGGAACAGGTCTATATTGGCACCATGTCAAGTCTAAGCATTGGTTAAGGTTTATTTTAAGATGCATTTTAGACATAAGTGATACGTGTTTAATTAGTTTAATTATCTTTAATTATGTTTAACTGTTTAATTATTGTCATACTGCTAAAACTAACCGTCTTTACATGCTTAAAAACAGCTCAAAGGGGTAAATATACATAACCATGAATTTAAACTTAACCCTGGACAAGTTGCCAGTCTGTCACAGGGCCAACACAGAAAAGCAGACAACCACTTGAACTCACTCAGCTAAAATCCATGCATATGTAATTATAACAGATCATTGCTTATATGTGAACAAAGTTAACAGTGAGTCAGTGCTGTCTTGGTGGTAAAGCCTGCATAAACTTCTTTTCACTCTTCTAGGAGTAGAAAATAAACTCCCTGGTGTTTCTCTCATCCCTTTAATCTCCTCAGCACAGAAGAAGTAGCACAAACTTCACGTATACAGCTCAAGAGTTCCAACTTACTGTTGTCAAGGTGTGAGTTACGGTGGGTGGACAATGATATGTTAAATATCCCCATGGGTCACAGTCATTTCACCTAAATCCTTTTTTTTAATGCAAACCCTGTACATGAAGCATATAAAGTATGCTACCAACACTGACTTATGCCCAAAGATGATAACAAAGAAGTGTTCTGTTTTCTACATTGTGGCCTTGACTGAGACTAAATGATCTTTATTGGAATGAGCACATCCTGTGCATGATTCATATACCCAAAAGAGCTAGATGTGGAGCATTGGCTTTTCAAGCATCGCAGGGATAGACAAAAAATACCTACAGTAGTCTGACCTCAAAAATCGTGAACTTGACTTTGATGCCATTCCAAAACTACCACATGCATGAAAAAATATCTGTACAAGTTTCAACAAATCAATAATATTCACAGTCCTCATTAATTACTGCTGCTCTGCACAAGTACACAGGAAAATCACCCACATGCTCTTCACACAACCACAAACCCCCACAGCAGACATATTTATTTTCTTCTCTTTAATTCTGTATTTTCTTCTTGGCTCGCTTAGCTGCTACTTTGTCAGCGAATGTGGGAGACAAAATAATTGCCTCTATATTTCCTGCATTGATTTCTTGCACAGTTCTAATACAGTGGTCAGGCTGGCCACTCAGGCATCCATGACAGGCCCCTGTATTCCAGGCTTTGTGTTTCAAGAAAAAAAGAAGCACTTAAGATTCAAGACTCTTGATTTTCTGCAGCTCGCTCTCAAGGTCAAACATTAGCAATGAAAACAAAAAAAATCCTCAAGGAAAAAGCATTTTAGAAAAATCTGAACTACAGATGAAGCGCATATGGATACTGAAGTAAATTAAAAATGTCAAGGTCAAAAGTGGAGAAGACCCAAATGCAGGACACTGCAAGCAGAATATATAATTAAAAAGAGGAGCCTTTTATTTAGGCAATAAAAAAGTCCAAAAGGTAAATGCATGCAAGCAAGTGTAACAAGGCATAACAGATATTGTACAAAAAGCCAGAACTTAATTATACACAGATTGATGATTAAGGAATGACAAACTGGAAGCTATGGGGACACCGGTGAAGACAATCAGGGAGGGTTAAGACAATCATTAAGGGAGACAGGAAATGAAAGAAAATCAAAAAATCAAAGTAAAACTGTAAAATAGTCAAATGTCATTGAGACAGACATGAGTACCAGCATTTAACGAGTATGACACCAGTTAGCACTGTCACTTCACAGCAAGAAAATCCTGGGCGTGATTCCACCAGCTGGCTAGATTCAAACCCAGTGTGTGGAGTTTGCATGTTCTCCCCATGCCTGCATGGATTCTCTCTGGCTAGCCCAAAAGTTAAAAACCAGTGAGTGATTGTCATTTTCTTTGTGCTAGCCCTATGACACACTGGCAGTCTCACTACAATGTACCCCACCTCTCGCCAAATGACAGCTGGGATACTATTACTGCATCCCTGAATTGGATAAGTAGAAGACGACATACTGAACATGAAAGCAGGAAGACTCACACTAAAGATGAAGACAGAGACAAGGGAACACCAGAGGATAATGTCGTGAACACAGAAAAACAGAGAGGAAATAGAGTGAAAATAAAACACAACTAAACTAAGACAAAGGATACAGAACTGAAATTCTGCCCTGGCATAACCTTAACCTAAAAGCAGGAGTCAAAGATGTTACAGGAAATAAAGTTTACAATCTACTAGAAAAAAGAAATCAAAGCAGGAAATACACTTAAACACAGAAATCAGAACCTGGAGTAATAATAAAAGCTCAACCAAAGCCCAAATTGAAATATTTTCACATATATTCCTCCAAAAGAACAACATATAAATTATCTAGCACCAAGACAGAAAGTGAGACATAAATATATAAATAAAAGAATTAAGGGATTGGAAGATGGTAAACAAGACAGAAAACACAAAGAAAAATAAGCACTATGGCTTTTCTCAGCTCAGTGCTTTTTTACATCACATAATTCTTACATAAAGTTTGATCTTTTCTGGCCTCTAGAAAACATAGTTAAAAAAAACAATACATAAGGGAAAAACATCACCAGAGGGTTTGTAACTCATAAATGTAACCAAGTGTCAAAGGACTTCATCAGATACTTTGTCCAGACCTCTAAATGTATCAAGTTTGAAGGGGGTATTTTTATAATAATGCAAAATAATACAGCAGGGAGCACTGATCCTGTCATCATTGGTTTCTCTTTGTGATTGTTTGCCCCGCCCTCAATACAGTCACCTGTGTTTTCCAAGCCACACCTTTTTCCTATTAGTCTTTATCTTTATGTTCTGCTTTTCACTTCTAACTTGTCAGTTTGTGTATGTTGAATGCAATTGGTAATCATTCTAGGCATATCTTTGCATTTTCCTGCTTCTCCTATTTTTCCCTGTTCATTATTTCTTCCTGATTTATATTATACTTATTTTTGGACCTTTCCTTTTCACCTGTCTTTCTCTCCCTGACTGCCTCTCCATGTTTGATCTCTGTCTGGATTAAAGACTGTATTTTGGACGTTACTTTACTCTGAGTGCCCTGCCTTTGAATCCTCTTCATCCAAGTGAAAACTTGTCTTGTCTTGTCTTTAACTTTCTGTGGCAGGTAAAAAAATAGCCACAGTTTTTCAAAGGCTTTTAGGAGCAACAACTACTAATTTTACAAATAGAAGTTAAGCAGAAATATGCAGTGTCATGGAGGTAGTACATTTAACAAACCTTAATTAGTAGTGGCACTGACATTGGCAGTGTTTCGCACTGATGCATCTTTGCTGAAGAGATTTGTGTTTTCAGTGAATAGTGAACTATGTAAATAGGATTTGTTGTTACCATCGTTAACTTGAACAAGCACCAGAAGCGTGTGTTGCATGTGACAGACTGTAGTAATACTACACAATGTCGACATGGCTTTTATTAATGAAAATTTAAACAGCAGCAGCCAGCAGTACCGCTAAAGACAATCATTTAACACTTAAAAGAGTTTGACAACTGAAACCAGAGTTAATTCTCAGGTTGAAGTTTGTAGGCAGTTGTAGGAAATATGTGAGTGAATGAAGAGTTACAGTTACAAAAGCTCGTACAGAGATGTCTCACATATAGAACCCGCTCTTTCAAACTTTTGTTTACAAATTAAGCAGTTAACACATTTTTCGGAGAAAGAAGTTGCACCAATTAGGTCCTGCATGGATGGGAGGAGGCTGTTCTCTAAAAGAATATCTCATTTAAAAATGTGATAGAACTAATCATAAACTACTTTTCTAGAACTCTGAATACGATCTAGTCTAGTTTAATCTAAAAATGTGTAATGAAGAGCTTAACAAAAATAAGTCTTACTGATGCACCTTTATGAAATATGTTTAAAAGATCATTTTTCTTACTGTAATTAAAATCCTGAGTGAATGCTGTTTAAACATCTGACCCTGACTCTTGAGCAAAAATAAATCAAATAAAAATATTATAACCAATTTTAATTAACGATGAACGCCACCTGAGTATTTTCAGCTTTAAAAGATTCAAAAGTCCGCACTGCTTATAACTCTTTTTGGTAAAAACTAGGGACATAGCAACCTTGTTAAAAGAAAAAGTTATTTGATTGTGACCGTACAAGTTGATTAAAGCTCAGAATGAACAGCTACAGTGAGTCAACACATTGTACGTGTTTAATTAAACTGTGTCTGCTGTGCATTCAAGACTGGACAATCTTCCAGGTTGAACTCGAGCTTAAAAAATTTGGCTACTGGCACTCCAGTATGTAGATAATAAAGATATCTGAGAGTAACTGATTGGCTCACAAGGCAAAAATGTCTCAGTTCAGGGCAAATATAGATTGTTACACATTTAGGAATGAAAAAGATAATAAACTCTTGCTTGGCCCGAAGCCAATTCTTACTGTAGCCTTTCCATTTAATGAATACAAAAAATACAGTCTTCTATGATTTTTGCAGTTCGTAATTGCCCAACTTTTCATTTTGTTTTAGCCTACACTTTTTATTGTCTCTGGGGCAAATGTTTAGTATAATGACCCCCTTGAACCTTCCCTTCTGCTGCAGACTGCTCTTTAAATTAGGCAAAGGATGGAAACATCACCCACACACTCAGCTGAATGTGAATACAGGACCTAGCTTCATAGAAACTAAACAAGTGCAAGACTTAGAAGATGGAAGCATGTGGGAAGGACAGAAAAAAAGAGGTAAAAAAAAAAAAAGTACATTGTCCACTTACACCAGTCTTGACTCCTGCTGAGTGAACTGAATTTTTCCTTCAGATCTAAAGCCTTGTCCAACACAGTCTTTCCTCTTAACAGTCCAGTGGGGTGAAAGCACCCTTTGAACCTTTTTACAACGACTGCATGACATCACACTGTCTGAGAACACCTCTCCCACCCTGCGTGTCAGAGAGGGATGAGACGACATGCTGGATCGGCAGAGAAAGCAAGAGAACAGGAGCAAGAGAGCATTAGCCCTCTGGTCTCAACTGAGGCATCAATTAATGAGCAGCCTGGGAATGTGTCCATCCAGACACACTTTTCACCGAGGTGCCACAGGAGGCCATGGCAGGGCCACAGACGGCTGGGGGACGTGAATAATTGAGGTCCCTGTTTTAAATGTTTAAATAAATTAGGACCAGGGGAAGAGGTGTTAAGAGACGTACAAGTGGGAGAACGGGAATTACAGCAAAAATATCTCCATTACGTCTCTGATCGCGAAGCAGGAAGGTGTTCATTGTCAGGAGTAAAGCTCCCAAGTCACGTCACCAGTTGGGTGAAATAAGCGTATGTTACATATAACACAACTCTAGCTTTGCAAGTGTGGAGATTGAGTTCAATGCTTTGCTGCTTCATTTATCAACCAGGTGAAAAAAATATATTCCTGGTCTTCTTTTTGCCCAAATCGAGCACATATGTGTGTCTTGGGGTGGGTACTGATCAGATGTGATACACAAATTTTATCTAACTCTTGAGAGCTCATCAGCAGTGAGGGGACAAATAGTGAGTGGAGAGTTCTTTGAAGACCTGACGGGAGACCACACAGTATTAAAGGCAGACAACAGCATCCTATCCCAGGAGGTTCTGTGCCTGAACAGCCGAGTAGATAAAGTCCTGAAAAATAAAATGAGAGCCATGTTTTCTTTCTTTTTGCTGCCCATCGTCACATTTCCAGATCCATGAGGCAACCGCTAGAGGAATGTACCAATTGTGGACCAATAGAGATACACTGATTAAAATATCAACTCGGCTTCATGACAGTGGTTAATAAATGGGTTTTGGTTGCAAAGCAAAAAAAGTTAATAAAACATACGGGGGTTGGAAAGGGTACTAAACCTCAGTAATATTTCCATATCTGAGGAAAATCTTTCTAGTAATGTTCCTGTTGAACTGCTGCTCAGATTTTCTCCAATCTCACTCATTCATTGCAGATCTGGACAATTACTCGTTGCAACTCATTAAACCACTTCATTTTCTTTGAGCTGCTTTAGATTCTTTGAACATAAAAAAAATCTTTTTAAACACATAGTTTCTAAAAAGCTTTCTCTGGTGATAAATCGAAAATAAATCTAAATGACTATTAGCGTTACAGCGCTGTTGTTTTCTCTTATAACTGTATGTGCACAACATGCATCACGTATTTTTAGTGCCATATGGCCTATTTCAGTTCAGTGTTTATCAAACTGTACAAAGGCACAGTGTGTGACATTACAGCAGCTGATATTTTGTACCAGCCAGTTGTCAGCAGGACACAGAGAGTAAACAAAGCCCTAGTGATTGGCAGCCGTTCCACTCTACAGAATCCAGCAGAGATAGCTCAAATTGGATGCAAAAACTGCACACTTAGATTTCAATTTGTCTTGTGCATTGATTGTGATTTGTCTCCAGTATGTGAAGCTGGGGAGTAAACAGTGATCAAATTGATATGGTCCCATAGAGGCTATACGCATTTAGGGTGCTCTGGGCATGCACTGGTTTATGAGGCAGAACAGACAGACTGTCAGCCAAGGGATGACACAAGAGGTGGTATCAGGCTTGTTGGGTGTGGGCGGCTTCTTCTGAGCTGCCAGTGGACCACTGCTTCTCCTCTCTTTCATTTTCTCCTTCTCACCCTCTCTCACTCTCTCTCACGCCTAAGTCCAAAGCCCAGGAGAAATTAGTCACCCCACACACTGCAGTGAAGCAGTTATTGTGTGTGCATGTGAATGCGATAGTGTGTATTTGAAGGAAAGACAGAGTGCAAGGAGAAAATACAGGGAGAGGAAATAAAATGCATTTTCAATCCATCCTTTATAATTCTGCCTTGTATTTGAAAATTGATACTGGTGTAGAAAAGGAACATCCATCTAAGCATGAGAACTGTATTGCAGGAAAGCGTCCATGTGCAGTACAGATACAAGAGTGGCCACAAGAGGAAAACGATAAGAGAATCTACAAGAGATAGAGTTGGTGCTGTGATAGACTGATGTACCCCGCCTCTCATCCAAAGTCAGCTGGGAAAGGCTCCAGCACCTCCTGTGACACAAAATTGGATAAGCGACTGAGAAAATGGGTGGATGAAATGAATGAATCTACAAGAGACCCTAAGCTTGAATCTTCACACAGACACAAAGGGTCTGGGCAGCATCGTGGCACTTTTTCTAAAATGGTACAAGGCCCATCATTACAAATTCTTGTATCCAGTTGAATCCCTTAAAAACAGGAATAAGATCACTGATGTTTTTACTCAATTTAGATTTTGTGAGTTTTCTCAACATTTAATGTGATTTTTCGACCGGAAATGGAATCCACATGCAAACATGCTTACTTCTAGAATCCAAACAGAAGTATGAACTTAAGAGTCAAGTTAGCGCACTGATTAACCAGCCTTTCTGGAAGTTTACTCTGTTTGTTTATGGCAGAATGTGGGTGTACACTTCAGAATAGTACTGCCCAAGAGATTCTCTGGCAGAACAAAGAACATAAAATTGTTTACGGATGCTCATAAATTCCCTTCACTGTTTTTTAATGCATATGATGGTTTGTTTACACTGTCACCAGGGTAAGACTAATTTCTATTTGATTTCTGATTTTACACAGGGCTTCTCTAAATTTCCCATTGCTTCACACAGGACATTTATATTATATCCCCATTATTATTATTAATATGGCTGCCACTTAAGCTTAAAATCTTAAAATCATCAATCACAGATTCTAAATTCAATTCAAAATTCTTCAAATTGAGCATCTGTTTGTCTACATAACAACATGTATGTCTGAGGTCACATGGGCAGAGCCTTACACTTTAAGAAAGTCATGTGTCACAGTAGCAGTAATTACATTTCTGTAATCAAGAATAAGAGAGAAGACAGAAGAGATCAATTCATGTAACATTGCAACAGTGTCTCTTTCTGCCTGCCTGTCATCTCCACAGACCTTTTACAAACCAACAAGGTAACAAGCCATGGCACAGGCACTGTGAAAAACAGAAACATTTAATACAAATCTGTGAGCAAAAACTAGTGTACAGTAATATTTAACAACAGGGTATGTAGCCCTGAGATGATCATAGATGTCAGTTACTTCATAGCAAGTGATGCCATGAATTTCATTTCATATTTTTATTTATGAATCCTTAAGGGTCCAGTCACGCAGGCCTAGAGACCCGTGGGCGATAAGCTGTCAACAACCGCTGGCTTGAAAAAAATCAGTTGCAAAGCAGGAACTGCTACTTGTGATTGCTTTGGTCACCAGCAGATTGATGCAGTAGTCCATATTAGGGGTCCATATTAATAAGCTGTGCCTCACTCCTGCAGCCAACATGTTACTTGGAAGGCAAATGTTTTCTGTTTCTGGTTTGTGTTGCACGTTTCAGAGTTTCATGACTACTGAAACTACTGATTAAATGGAGCCTACATTATTATACATAGTCTAATCTAAATTTTATTAGACTACAAGAGCTTGATTTGAAAAGAAACATATGTATTCTGTCATTTTCCTTAAAAAAAAAACTGAGGGGGAAAAGTAAAGAAGTAACAATAATGAAGCTTTAATAGCATCAAAGAAACAAACAAACAAATTATATGTTGAAAAAATGATTCAAACTGTAGCCAAATTAGAAAATAAAATCATTGGAAGATAAGTGGCTCAATTTTTGTACTTTTAAAGCTGACTGCTGAAAGCTCTGTCAAAACAAAAATGAAGAGTTCAGTCAAAGAATTGGGATGCCCACACATGCAGAGTTTGTAAAAATAATGAAGCAATGACACAATCTCAGAAATGTGGTAGCGGGTACCGATATTCAGGTCTGACACTTCAACAGTAAAATGAAACATTTGGTGCCAAATAGCACTGAACTTCAAATATTTAACTCTACAATGAAATATTCCTCCACACTGTCAAGATACTGTGTATGCAGCAGCTTCAGCTATATCAGATGAATAAAAATGATGCTTGTCATTACCGCTTTAAATGAGGAAGCTGCAGTACATGTGAAGGTTACATTAAAAGTTAGCTTTAAATGAAGAGCGGATAAAGTATCTGTTAAGCTCAGGTATTCAAACAGTAGTGGGTGTACTTTCTCACAATTTTGTCATCCACGCCTTTACAATTTCTTCTAAATTCTAATTTCTTCAGTTAATGAAAACAGTTAATCATTGCTATATCATTTTCAAACATTTTCAAAGTCTGGCTTTTACGTAACAGTTTTTACAGGTAATTGTTTTGTCTCCCACCACCTGGAGAAGCGCTAATAAGCCCATCTGACCCCCCGCCTGACAATCCTGGCTCATGCTTCAAAACGTTCCCCGTTTCCTCTCTCACACATACACAAGTCTGCTTCATTCATTAGTCATCGGTTACCCAAATGCAACTGAAAGGTGAAACTGCAAAAGAATAATTAAAAATGAAATGTGAAGTAAGTATTTATTGTTCACGTACATAACTGACTGAAAGAGGAGGCGTGTTTGAATGGATGAAAGAGGAACATGAACTGGAGTTACCTCTGAGCTAATTCTGTCATAGTGCAAAGAAAACACAAGTACCCACATTTCATTTTGTTCATGACACCAAGGTTTGGCTGCTGGCTTCTGCACAATACCTTTAAGGGCATTCTGAAAATAGAAGCCTGCTTTGAAGTCCTCACCTCTTCCGCTGTTGGGCTCTCATGGCGGAAAAACCTGACTGGACTTCATGTCAGGTCACAAAATCTCATTTTTACATAATGAGGGGAAGGAGAAAAAGAAAGAGTGAGCGCTAGATTCATGTAAGAAAACCAGAGCAGGAAACTTTGAATTTAGGAAAAGAAAGCCTAAATCAGCCTTCCCGCATGATGCACATGTAGAGACCTTTGCCATTAATTGTCTCTTTTTTGAGTCTGATTTCTTTAGTCTTAATAACAACAGGGTTGCCATGATCCTGTTCTCTCGCCACAAAAATAAAATAAAAATAACCTGCTTAGAAACGACACCCTATAATTGCAATTTTTACCCAGATTGTAGACTAATGATTACAGGCATGATTTGGAGCTTGACAGTAACACCATACAAAATATGAGAGGAAAAAAACATACTGCTATGGACCCTCAGGCGCCACAAGAGTCTGCCAAGAGAAAAGTGTCTGCCAACAAAAAAATGATAGCACCCTTTCTCCCCTAGGAACCACAATTTAGGATTTGGGCTTCTCAAATCTGCAATTCCCCAACCTTTTCACTAGGTGGATGGTTGAAGGCTTGGAGAATTTAGTTTTTTTTGTTGCTGTACTCAGGAGGACATTGATGAGATGTAGGCACAATGGCAGAATACTGTGAGTGAGAGCTGCCAAAATCTGCCTACCAACAGAAGAGCCGTCAAAAAGGAGGAATAAAGGATGAGAGCAAAAGAAAGGATTGTTGGTAGAAAAGTCTGATGGCCGGCAAAGCTGAAAACCACCTCCATGGAAGAGTGAATTTCTCTTTTGAGGCTCTGATCCATTCAAACCTAATTGTCCTCAGTGTCTTCAAGACTTTGAGAGTCAGCTGGAGAATTACCCAGGCAGAGTCATGTATTACCTCTGCTCTATACTGAGCGTCTTCACTGAGTGGACAGAACCATTGGGTCTTAGAAAATCCATGTACAACAAGCTGTCAGGAGACTGCGCTGGTTCCATGTTGAAAGAATCCATTTAAAAGTGTCATACATAAGTAATTAACACCAGCAGTTTTCAACTTGACCAGATGAATATGAGAGGGGATAAAGATGATCAAACAAGGTATGAAAACTCCCCAAAAACTTTAATAGTTAAATGAACAAGATGCAAAAGTCTACAATATTAGTTGTCTCAAAAGCTTCAATGTCAGCTTCAACAAATCATAAACAGTACATGTGTTTTATTCAAATACATCTTGAGATTTGCAGCTAAATTTTCCAAAAACTACCTCTACTTGATGTTTCCCTTTGTTTTAATGATACAAAGATGGGACACCATAGCTGGGGGTGACTAAGGCTATGTCCACACTACGTTTTCTCTTCGTTTTGGCCTCCCGGCGTTTTCCTCAAGGAAATACGCAGCGTTTTGGAAACGCTCTCGAAAACGCATACATTTCAAAACGGAGCTGTCCCGTGGCAGTGTGGACACTCAAAAACGCAGACTTTCTAAAACGATGACGCATTTTAGTCATGTGATGCAGTCATGTGACCAATTAAACAAAGATAGCGGAGTGCATTATACAGCAGTTGTTTTGAATTTTGACAGCCCTAAAAAAGATTAATATCAGTTTGTACATGCTTCAGATAGCTTTTCTTCAAATTCTTTAATTCTCACTCACTTTTGCGCATGCGCAGGACTGGAACGTAAGCGTTTTCGGCCGCTTCAATGTGGACGCACAACTCTGTGAAAACGACTGAAAACGCTAGTGTGGACGTTTTCGAATCTATGTGGACGTAGCCTAAAGCTATAACAGAGCTCTCCCAACAGTGTAAGGCTGTTCCAATACCGGGCCATCCTGACTGGTTTCTGTGCTCTGGACCTTCAGCAGCAGCATATGTGAAGAATCAGGCAGCACAGGCAGATTTTATAACCACAGCACCATCTCACAAAATCACCAAATTACCTATAAGATAAAGATTATGGCTGTGCTGTGATTTCAGCTTTATGGGTAAAATGACCACTTAGAAACAGCAGCATGTCACTCACTGAACAGTACAGCGAGAGTATTGCCACTCTCAGAGCAGAAATTTTGCAGGGGGAGAAAGAACTCAAATCACAAAGCGGTAATATACAGTACTGTAGATTAGGACTTTAATTAATATTTTCAATTTTATTAAATATTTAAAAAGGCATTCAACTGTGAAAATGTATATTTAATTCTTTAAAAAATGTCTCTCTCTGGATCTTCTCAGAATGAGTTTTAATGAGAAAAAATGTCCACCTGCTATACTGTATACAAAGTCTTATGTGGCATAGCTGCAGGAGTCACTGAGGAAGTGAATGATTTAATCTACCAAAGTTAGGGAGCGTACACTACATGAACAAAAGTACTAACCTACCTGCTCAGCCATAGAAACCCACATAATGAAACTCCTGGCAAACAGTTTTTGTGCTGATGTTATTGACAGGGGAGGTGGGAAACTCTGTAGTTATCTTATAGAGGAAAAGATCACTGTTGTTTGTCACAGCAGAGCTCTTTCAGGGTGTCGAACTTCTGTTCTGTAAAACTTTGTGGATGTAATACAGTTTTCAAACAATTCAAAGCTGCACGAGGTTTTTAAGAAATAACCAAACATGATTTTTATCTAACTTTTTAATAACAACTGTCTATAAATTTTTCTCAAGGTGCTATTCTAGCTACAAAGAAATAATAACATGAAGTCAAGCATGATGGTTCCTGCTGTGAGTGAGAGGGATGAAAGGCACCCAAGCTGACATGGTGCAGATTTTTGTTTAATAGTTATGAACAAAAAATATATCCAAATCGTGAAATTGAACACCTAGATGTATCCAGACAGAAACCAGTGATGCCAAAAAAATCTATCAAATGATTCAATCTCAAAGTTTAAAAAATTTATTTAAACAGATGACAAGTGGATCTAGCTTTTCCGAGACTGTCAGATGAACCTCATGAGTGTCTCTACTTCAGTCATGTACACTGAACAAACAACAGAGGGAGCTGATATAATGCAATGACCTCACAACACGCACAACACAATTTTAATCAAGCAGTAGGCGATGCTGAAGCCTGTACACACAAGCACAATGTGCCCCCACACACACACCATTCATATAAATTCTCCGGAAAACACCCACTTTTTTACAAACACCGCTACACTTCAACTGCACACACACGCGTGCTCTCTTGCTCCCCGTCTCCCTTTCTCACACACACCCACAGCCAAACATGCACACAGCAAATCAGCATGAATAAATAAGAGATGGAGTTGTGCTCACAGCCTAATCTCTCAGGAAAAAAAAAAAAAAAAAAAAAACAGCTCGCCACACATCAGCCCAGGCGAGTGAGTGGGACACTGCTGGCTTCCAGAAAACCAATTTGTTAGTTTATTGTCTTGGTGTTTAGTCTGTGGTTACAGTTCATTTCAGCCAGCCCATCCCAGGCATGCGCCTTTAAATGGCATCTATAAAACATGGGATGTGCTGTCCTCTTGTCCTCCTCCTCCTCCGCTGTACATGACAGAGCTGCATGCAAGCGTCACAATGCTGCATTTCGTTCGCTATGGTGGGGCTTTGAATTTCCCTTTAAACACCCGATGGATTCACCCCAGCAGCTCGAGCTGGCGCTTTGAGAGGTGGAACAAACTGTGCTTTCTAAACACATTAGCCTATGAACACCACTGAGCACCGAATCTTGAGGTGCTGAAATCGGGTGTAATCATGTAGATAGATGGCTGACTTTTTATTGTTCCGCTAAACCAAATCTGCAGGGCTGGTGGTGAATACAGAATGTCTGAAATGATGCAATACCCCAGATTTTATGGTTAAGTCATGGTGCTGCTCTGCAATGCTCTCTGTGTCAAAGCACTGGGCTGTCAAATGTATATGTAACTTGCACATGCAGACACACTTGACATGCTCAAACATCAGGAAATGCAAAAAAAATGGAAGACTCGCAGTACAAACAGGCAATCTTAATTGTACAACTACACAACACATGTACGAGGTGAAAAAACAATACAGTGCTTGTATTATTTTGTCTCATGCCTGCAAACACAATCCACACTCTTCTATTATGCCCTATTGATCTGACAGAGTGAGCAGGAAGCTGGCAGAGAACACAAATACTGCCTGGGGTGGCTCCTTAAAACTAGACACAAGCCTCTTATCCATGGTGTTCTCTTCCTCTGGAAATCACCTGGTGGCTCATGCATATCAAGTACTCTCTCCAAGCCTCAGTCTATACTCTGCCTTTTCCAGGCACTGTTGTTTGTTGCAATGTCTGTGTAATGGTAGCTTTACAGAAATTGCAGGCTAATCTGTCTTACCTGTACAAGCTACTTATTTGGCATTACTAAAGTGTATTTTGTTGCATACCAATGGCACGTTTTTGTTTCACCACTTGTTAGAGTACTCTGTGCAGATGTGAAGTAAGCCAATGTTATGGTGAACGTGACTCCATAACAAATCCCCACTTTTTTTTCTTCATCTTCTCCTTCTTTCTTTTTTACAACTACCACTGCAGAGCAAGCAAATCTTTTTTCTTCCAAGTTTCCAGTTTACTGTCAAATACAGTGGAACTGTCACAGGGATCCCATCTCCCTTAATCCCATGGTGGCCTTTGCTCTGCCTGTCAGCATTACCAGCCAATAACACTGCACAATAAAACCCTCCAGAACAACAGTGGGCCGCAGGCAGCTTCAAGGGCTACTGACGGCGATCTATAAAACAATATAATGGGTTGCCTGTCAGCAAGTGTGAAAGGGAAGATCTACACCTCCTCTGACTCTCTGAGGGGACTTCAATTAATCACAGCAGAATTGTATCACCCCGCAATAGGAGTGTAAGGTTATTACCATCCCCATATTCTGCAGGATGAAATGCGATGATAGCACTAATTGAGGGGAAGAAAAAAAAAAGCTGACCACACAACACTTGTCAAGAGGATGAAGGGCAAATGAAAGAACGAGGTGAACAAGTAGATAGACTGAGGTGGATTTTAAAAAAAAAAGGAGAGCGTATGAAACAAATTAGGAGAGGGAGAGTGGAAAGTCAAGGCTGCAAGAAAGGAATATATTCACAGTGGCGTGCAGGCATAATAATAAATATCTACAGTCTGCGTGCAACAGCTGACACCAAACACATGAGCCAATTCTCATTAGGGACTCCTTCTGCGTGTTTGCAATATAATACAATGAGATAACACCACTGTACTTTGCTGAAGTCACAAACAAGCTGTTTATAGCTGGAGCTGCTTTTCTCTTATGTTGGGGTTAAAGGGAAGCACACTTGCACCTGCTGTGAATTCAGCTCTACATTTAATTTTGCACTGCAAAGAGTTGTTTTAGAGTTACCTTTGCCAAGGTACCAGTGATGTGGAATATGGAGATTTGGGGGAACCAGACAGATAGATAGATAGATAGATAGATAGATAGATAGATAGATAGATAGATAGATAGATAGATAGATATTCTATTTGTCTGCAGGCAGATGAGAGCACAGACGTCACTGACTTAAAACAGAAGCATGTTGCTTGCATGCATTTCCACATAGAAGGGAGTTCCTTTCGTGCCTTTGTGCACATGGGCAGATCTCTCAGAGGGGAAACTTTTTTGTCCAATCGGAACTGTCAGTGATGGATTCATGTTGATGCCCACATCTAATATTCACTGAATCTTGAGAACATAAAGTTGAACATTTGCCAGCCTGCGGCTACACCTGTACGCCACCTAAAGTCATGAGTTTCCAGTACCCCATTGCTGCCTGATGATTTGTAAAAAGCTATTTATCATAGCGGAAAGAATGGATAGTTTTATCAATGAACCTAGTCAATCGTAGATTTTGCTGCCGTTTCACAGTCGCACATGAGTTGTTAAGCATTAGAAATTCAGAATATTAATTGCAATCATATATATAGAGATAGATAGATATACATATAGATATATAAATATACATATATAGTATCCACTTCCACAGATAGGAATAACAAATTATAAACTCTAATTCCAACCTACCTGCCGTTGTTCTCTCAGTTAATCCCGGGAAATGTCCCTTTCATTTATTCTCCATTGCCAGCCACAAAAAAACGGAAGCCTCTTCTTTAGGCAAATGGCATTTCCTTGTCGCTACAAGACGCCCTGGACAACACATAACCTAAAACACTGGTCTAATGTTAAGCTCTCCAGACGCACAATCCCTGAGAGAAATGAGTCTAAAGTGGGGCTGCCGGCTACTTGGAGGCGGTGGACTTGAAAGTCTATAAAAGTTACTGGTCCTCCGCCTCTGACTCACAACTTCCCATCCGCCAGAGCTCCACGGCAGCTGGACAATACGCCGGACCGTCACTCATACTTTCTGAATTCAGGGATGCAGTGGATTTTTACAATCCCCCTTCAACATACTGGTTGCAGATGGGTGTTTGGCAACGTTTTCTCGCAGTTGGAGAAATGGATCTGAGCTGTCCGAGTGATGAGAGCAGCCGGATTCATCACAGCGCGTGTGGAGCCTCCTGATGCAGCGCTGGTGTTTTAGCGCCATCCAGCGGTTCTGTTGGATCGTAGTCTCCGGTGGCGACGGAGGACCTTTATCAGAAAGCTTCAGACGTTGGTAACTGGATGGTCGTGCCCTCTTGAATGCAGCAGCAGCGAGCAAACTACAGCAGTGAAATCAAAACTGAATCAGATAAGTCACTAATTACGCCAGTGCCACTTGCAGCCATTTGTTTGCAGCTTTTTATGCTGATTGGTTTATTTAAGATGTTTTATCAAAAGGATGTTTTTATAATACAGCATCTTTCATAATGCGACACAACCAAATCAAAGAGGCCAGTTTATCATGCCGCATGATTTTAGAAGAAGCGCTTTGAGCTATTTTGTGGGTCAGTGGGTGGACCCAAGAAAAGATTTAGGGACTGTGTGAAAATGTTTTGAAGTGAAGAAGTATTACATATATTTTAATACTTTTATTTTAATATAGACTCCCCGACATCGTTAATGTTTAAAAATAAGATCGGAACCTATTCAGTTACGAAGAAATGGCAATAAGCTCCCTAACATCTTATAAACAGTGGTGCCAGTAGGCCTCAATGATGGCAATTTAAGCACTCGATACTTTTATTAATGATAACTCTGAAGAATTTATTATTTATCCACTTTTCGTGCTTCCATGAGTTTCAGAGCTGTGAATAAATTAATTTTAAAAAATAGGAAAATTAAATTCTCCTCCTTTAAGGTCTGATGTTGTCCTGCGATGTCACCTGACTTCCTTTCTTATGTTCTTCCTTTTATTCTTTAAAAAAAAAAAAGAGGGTGAAAAAGCTACTAAAACCTTCATTAGAGCCACTAAATGCAAGTGAACACAAAAAAAGGAAGACAGCTGTGTGCTGAAGGGTTTTTCACACCTCTGTTAAACACATGAACACCATCTTTTGTTGTAACCTAGAAGATTTCTTCTTTCTTAAAAAGACTAAAATAGAATCAGAGGATAAGAACAAGATGAAGAGCCTCCTCAGTTCTCACAAAAAAAGACTCCCGTCTTACCAAAACCCCTTCCCTTACCCTACCCAAACACACCACCCACACATACAATTTGTGCGAACCAGCCACTCTGAAGAACTTCAGCATTATGACATGAATTAGGCTCGTGAATACTCATCGAGTTTACGATAACACATTTTTGTGTCTTTGACATTCAGCTTCCACTCTCCCCATGCATTACTGTCCGGGCTACAAAAGCCTCCCCTCCTTTAATTTCATTATCATCTCTCCATTTCTCAAGCATGCTCTTTCATCTGCCCCTCCTGAATGGCAAGAATGGGTGGAATAATCAATACCAACCTTTGAAATAGCCTGTAGGAGATGGGATGCAAGCATTTGGACTTGTATTTGATTGATTTTGGACCGCCCTCCGAGAGTGTTATCATCATGAAGCCAAAACCATCTACTTCACAGAAAACTCCATAAACACCAACGCAAAAGCACACTTGTGCAAGTAAAATCAAAGGGCACTACACACAAAAACCCATGGATAGTGTACAAGAAAAATGTCATACCATTATCACTGCTGAGCTATAAAATTCAATGCAGATAGTGTATGTAGACCAGAGACAGGCTTCGCATCGCTTCATAACTGACTATAAATAGAGGAGCTGTTATTTTGATTCTGTGTGCGTCATTTATATCTTATAATTTCTAAAGTCATCAAGTTTCTTTCCTCCTCAAGCTGCGTTTCTCACACACACTGAAGGAGGAGATGGCCTCATTAATCTTCTATGCATTGTATAGACCTATCCTGTCACACCTCTGCCACTGTGGTTTGTGACACCGCTTCGCTCATTAAATCATATGACAGGATGAGGTCAGCCGGGAGGTAAGGTGTCTCAAGCTGTGAGAGAGCAGATAAAGCCAGCAGTGTGAGCCTTTGTTAGGGAGCTCTACAACAAATGTACTGTAGGTGGGAGCTGAGGTGACTCATGAGGTAAATTCCAGCTAGTGAGAATTTGGCATCAAAATCTAATAACAGTCTCTGGTTTTGTCTCTTTGAGGTCAAAACACAGGGAGAAACGGATATCTGCTGCACTTGAGCTGTCATGTGATTTGCAACCTCTCTAAGGAAGCCTGACTACCTTTTTAGGTCTTGTTACTGTAGGTGGCACCTTGCATAACCCCAATCATCCCATGCTTGTCATGCTGCGATTATTTTCAGTTGTGGAGGCTTCGTGGTTCAACACTGATTGTGGTGGTTGAGCTTAAAATAAAAGCAACCTGCGGGGAACAGTGCAAGCACTCTGCCTGAACCCTCGCTCTCTTTCGGCACGAAAGTGTGTTTGAAGACAGTGAGATGTCTACCAGAAAATTGCAAGGGAAAAAATAGGAGGCATTACGGCCTCGGGAATGGAGCTCTCCATCAATAATGCAGTGGAAGCAGCAGTTAATGCCCCCTTTAATTCAACAGGTCTGCAGACAACGACACAGTTATTCTTCCTCAAGTGCTGATGCTCGATGAGCGGCAGCTACCTTAGGCTTTATGGCTTTGTGTGGTTTCACTGCCAGGTCTTTCCCCTGACCTCAATTGCAATTGCTGAGCCTTTGATGGGTTTTCATCAGTGGCTCCTGCTAATGGAGTTTCCAACTTCACTAACTCTCTCAGATCCCGATAGTGCACTGCTGCAACAACAAAGGAATAATGTTCACATAAAGTCAAAATATATGAGCTCAATTTAAAGTGAACAGTGAGTGTAGACCTTTTAGAAACAAAAACAGGGCAGTGTCAAATCACAGTGTTACACAGCTTTATCGCCTAGGTCAGTTCTGAAAGAAGCAAAGCTATCTTGTAGATGGCAAGTGTATCAAAAGTCTTTTGCTTTGAGGTTTTGGCTTTTTAGAGATTACCGAAACTTTACTGAGCAAAAATTAATTGCAGGCTGGTTTTTAACTACTTCAAAGAGAAGTGAAAGCCGCACATTTATAAACTCTGACTCAAGCTTTTTTTCTCTCTCGGGACATTCAGATTCTTTCCTTATAGGCGTGCCATTATGTTCATTTCTACTTCAGTGTTTTTGTTATTGGAAACTGCTAGAGTAGCTTTGCCTCATTCACAGTTTTTTTTTTTTACCCAGTTCATATTGTCTGATTTAATGTCTGAAATGTGCCATTCCCTCCATCCTTTCTTTAAACTTTATTCTCAATGACTGCCCTCGAAGCACAAGCTTTAACGACAGGTAGGTGAGGGTGCTGTGTGCATGACCATATTAGGGATATTTGCCCCCACGGTCATCACATAGAGCCAAGAATAGAAAAACTGCTTGACTAGAAGCGTTGAGCAGTGCAGCCTGAGCTGCAGGCTCATAGTGATTACTTCATATGCTGGCCTTAAAATTTGCTCCTTATAAATAAAAGTATTGCGTTCAAAATCCTCCTCATATGAAGCTTTGAGTATTACGGACAAATGTTTATACACTTCAAAAGTACCTGTTCTGCTGAAAAACATATTGAATGAGAAGATTCGATTTTTTTTTAAACCTGTAAAATCTCTTTTTCAAGAGTGTCCTGGCAAATAAGAACAGCAGTACAATCATAAGTTGCATGAAGTAACTGCATCCAAGCCATTTAAAATTTCCTTAAATTCAATATGTGAGAGACCAGTTCCTTGAGTTTTAGTTGTAGCTGCTGATTGCAGGAGGCAGGAGCTTCAAATGTAAACACACTTTTTCCAAAATCAGTTTGAACTTTTGGGAGAGACCGAAAGAATTAAATCTGGTACCTGAGACAATAACCTTTTTGATTAAGATAATATTTGAATGTAAGGCTGTAAATAAGATAAGACCAAACCAAAAGTAGCTGCAAAAAACGAATACACCAGTGGTTTCAGTCTATGACATAACAACGCAGACCACCCAAACCACAAGATACTTATAAATTTGTAATGAATCTTATTGGTCCATGATAGACAGAACCCAGCATATATTACTATTTTGAGGCAAATGCATATAAATCACATCAACATAATCACGTACAGACATAAAAGTGGAAACAATATTTCTCACTTTTTGCCTCAAAGGACAAAAAGGACTTTATTTTAAAGTTTAAAAAAAGATTAATGTTTATGTACTGGAAATACTCAGCAACAGAAACTACAAACAACTCGCAAAAATCTAAAACAGGTTAACTGCATTTATGTAATCATTAGTTATTATTAATCTCTGGCTCTCTTCCACAGCGTCTCTTTGACTTGTCTTCCTCACCTCACCTCAACCAGTCACGGCAGATGGCTGCTCCTCCCTGAGCCTGGTTCTGCTGGAAGTTTCTTCCTGTTAAAAGGGACTATTGTATTGTATTATTATTGTCTCTGTTTTTGTACGATCTCTACCTTACAATATAAGTGCCTTGGGGCAACTGTTGTTGGGAACTGGTGCCGTATAAATAAACTTTAACTGAACTGAATTTCGAGTGTACCATTTAACATAAAAGCATAGTTTGTAAAGTAGCTAGGGAGAAGCAGAAGTACAGTATTTTTCAGAAATTATACGAAGGAGGAGGTAAAAGTATAAAAAATGGAAAATCTTTACTAACTTTAGCTGTCAAATAAAGCTGCACTAAAACAAAATGTAAAAGAAAATTAAAATATTATTACACTTTAAAATTTACATAGGAATATTATATTGAAGTCGTAATTTTAGTCTTTCCTCCTCTTCCTGTGACACGGATGAGTGAGCCAGTACCTGAGTAAAATAAGCAGGTGTATTTTCCTTCATTTCCTCCTTATTCAAACCAAAACATTAGACAAGATGAAAACCTTGCTTAAATCAAAATTTTCAGTATGGATCTGATTGAAAAGCATTTATTTTGAATTGTCACACAATGAAATATGAACCTTAGATGTCTAATATTTCTTAGTCTTGTTTTGTGTCCTGATAATCTGCATATCAACTGTTTACTTTCACCAGAGTTTTAAAATGGGGCCAGTGTCTGCACTATCACCACATACACACTCGCAGGCAAACACTCAGAAAGCTAGAGTAATCATGGAGAGAAATTCTCCCGTCATTTCACTGCTTCCGTTGGATTCTGAGCAGTCTGCCTCAGCGGCCTCTGTCAGAGAAATAGTGGGTCATTCATCAGGAGAGAGATTAAATCTTCATCCACTGCTACTGGATGTTGGAAGTACTTTATCTTTGGAGGAGAAAATAAAAGTAGAGAAAAAAAATCCATCCTTTCAGGCAAACAAAATTGTTTAATTTCCTTTTATCACTCGCCAGCATCTGCTGGTGTGGACAGTTTGCACCTAAACAGCTGCTGTTGAAAAAGCAAGTCCAAAAAGTGATAAACAGATGATATGCTAACATACATTTATAGGTTTGTATCAGTCAGTCAGTTATAACATGCAAGGCATAAACATTTTCAACTGTTTTAGAGGCTAATAAACACAACAAATGAAAATTTCCTGTGTACCTCTTCGACATCACCATATTCCTAGGCCGGCTAAGCTGATTTCGTATGGTAGTTCTTTAGCTCCATCTGTTGGACGACTTATCACAGTGTAAGCATCGCTCTATATCTACTAAAGTTTGTTTTAAAAGCGCTTACAGCAAAAGTATTTGGACCATTTAAGAAGACCACAGAGAAGATTCATGGATGTAGTGATGGAGGACATGCAAAGGGTTGGTGTGACAGAACAGGATGCAAAGGATAGGGTGACATGGAGGCAGGTGATCCACTATAGAGACCCTGAAAAGGTTGCAAGAAAAAGAAGACAAGAATTTATTTATTTTATTCAAGTTGTAACTTCTACCAAGATGATAGCATAAAAAGTAAAACTAGTCAGCATTCCTACATAATTGGGCTATTTGAGGAGAACACTTTCTATATTTAGCCTACAGGTGCCTATTCTTTGACACTGCAGCATATTCAAGTCATCATAGGCTCTCAATATAACATGTTAATTTAAACTGTAAAGTATAGCCCCAAGTCCAATTAAGCTGCTAAGTAAAATAAAATGTAAATAAAACAGAATGCAAATTTCATATATGGATATTTTATTCACAATAGAACACAGAAAACATATCAAATGTTTACACTTAGAAAATGTACAATTTAAGATAAATATTATTTCATTTTGAATTTAATGGCAGTGACATCTCTAAAAAGTTGGGACAGAGCCATGCTTACCACTGTGTCGCATCCCCTCTCCTTTTAACAACAGTCTGGGGTCTGAGGGGCCTGAGCTGATAGACTGTAACGAGATGGATGTTGTCCCATTTTTGTCTGATATAAGATCCTAGCTGCTCAATAGTCCTGGGTCATCTCTGTCATGGTTTTCATTTTATAATGTGACAAATGTTTTCAGTTGGAGAAACGTCTGAACTGCAGTGCAGTACCCCAACTCTTCAACTTCAAAGCCATGCTATTTTAACAAGTGCATGCAGATGTGATCTGGATGGGAGCACATGTTGCTCTAAAATCTCTATATGCCTGTCAGCATTGATTGTGCCTTTCTAGATGTGAAACTTGACAGTTCCATAAGCACTAATGCACATTTATACCATCAGAGATGTAAGCTTTTTACCTGAGCAAGCCCAATGGTCCCTCTGCTCAAGTGCGTGGCATTCATGTTTGCAAAAAGAATTTGTCTGAACACATTTTCCATTTCACGTATTTTAAATTATTGAAATATATTTAATATAAATTATTTTAAATGAGCTTTGACTGAGACAATTTATGGATCATATATGGCTTATTGATTGCATGATAGAGCTTTAACCTGGATTTATGGATGAACTGTGTCCATAAAACAAGGATTTCTGGAAGAGTTCCTGAGCCCCTGCAGTGATTCCCATGACATAATCGTGCTGGTTTTTAATACAGGACCGCCTGAAGACACAAAGATCACAGGGATCATTTATTGATCTTCAACCTTGCCTTACGCACAGAGATTTCTCCAGATTCTCAGAAACTTTTGATGATATTATGTAAAGTAAATGCTAAGATATTTCAAGACTTCAAAATTTTATGTTGAAGAACGTTATTCTGAAAGTGTTCCAGAGTTTGTAGATGCAGGTGAACCTTGGCCCGTCTTTCCTTTTGGATAAGCATGGGCAGAGCTTCTCTAATATGCTTTTTTCCCCTACCCAGTCAGTTATTGATCTAATGAACCTGATTAGTTGCAAACTGTTTCTCCACTTGTTTCTTTTTTAGTACCGCTTATTTTTCCAGTCTTCTGTTGTCTACACCCAACTTTTTGAGATGTGTTACTGCTCTCAAATTCAAACTGAGTTAATATATTTCAGGAAATGTGTTACATGTTTAAACGTAGACATTTTACTGTTTTTTATGTTCTATTCTGAATAAAATACAGGTTTATGAGGTTTGAAAATCATTCAATTCTCCTCTTATCTATATTTCACATAATGTCGCCTATTTTAAATGGGCTTGTCATGTTTTTTTGAGTTCCTCTGGAATTTGGGGGTTTATGTTATTAAATTCCTTCTGTTCTGTTCACTCCTGTTCTAGTACTCTAAATTTCGATTTATTGTCAGGCTGAGTCTGCTTTTTTCCTTTTTAATTCTAGTGGGTTAACTCTTCTGATGGAATTTAGTCTTTATTTACTGGTTATTCTAGTGATGAGTTTCAGTTTTGCATTCCTCTGTTTTGGGTTACAGCTTCACTTTTTATTAATATTTTCTTTTATCTACCTCAATACTTCTCTTTCTCTCTCTGTCTCATCTTTCTGTTAGTGCCTGTTTCACTGTCTCTGTCATGTCTAGTGAGAGTCTTCTTATTTCTAGTTAGTATCTGTTGTTTGCTTAATTTTAAAGTTGTCTTTCTCTCATAATTTGTTTCAGTTTAAATTCTTTGTGATTGTCCTGATGGTTTCCCCCGCCTGTGTCTGGTCTATATATGCACACTCTGTGCATATATAGTCCATTTTTCCCAGTGTCCTTTGTCAATCCATCAGTTATGTTCCCCTCTCATGCAGCTCAGCTCTATACTGTGATTTGTTTGTTACTTCCTTGTTTGTTTAGTTTCTTTTCATTGTTTGCTTGTTTGTTTTTGCTTTTTGTATTTTGGGCGGTTTCAGTGTAATTCATAGACTTTGTATTTGGGACATTGGGACTTTCTTTTCACTCATGGTTCAGCTTTCATTTGCTGCAAATAGCATGTTGCACTAGTGCACACAGCCTAGTGAAGAAACAAAAATGCAGATATGGGAACTTGGAATAAGCTGTGTGTGTGTGTGTGTGTGTGTGTGTTTCAGAACAAAGTTACAAAGTCGGTAAACAGGACTGAAGCTGACAACTAAAATTGGTTAATGGATGCTTTTCTTACCTGGAAAAAGTGATTTGTAAGAGTGAAAACAATCAGTAGTGCAGCATTTAAATTAGAGCACTATTAGCTGAAAGATGGACAGTGGCCTCAATAATTATGTAACTCAATTATGATGCTCCTCATCTACAATAAATGCTGCCATTCTTTGACATTTGTCCCACAATAAGGACTCTTGTCTGTTGCTGAACTCCAGCTGCTTTGTGTTCTGCTTTACCATTACAAAGTTACAGATAATTATTTATTAGCGCCTTCTTGATCAAATTTAAGGAATTATTTAGAACAACATTTCAATTGCCAAACTAATAGAAATAGATAAAATAAATAATAGAAATAATGTAATCATTCTCCTCAAATCAGTAGAGTCCAGTCCTTTGCAAGGAATTTTTAATGTGTAACTATGAAAAAACAGAGCATCAGAGAGCATCTTTCTCGCTATCATTTGTAATTAAATATTAAAATATTAAAAATACTATTTTATTTATTCTAGTTTATTCTAAATAGGCTTGACAGTCAAAGTTAAACAGCTTTAACTGTTTGAAGCTGTTTAGTTTTAAGCAACAGTTTTTAAAGGACTTAAAAACTGTTGCTGATAGCACATACTGCTGCTCTTTCTGGGATAGTGGCGCGGCTGCCCCTCTGTTGGTCTTCCTTGGTCTCTTGTGTTCTGGGGGCCTCTGGATGTCTGGAGTCTTGATCTCCTCCATACCTGCTTCATGCCCTGGAGGTCGGGGCAGTGGCCCCCCACACCCTCTAGCAGATCATTACATGAAGGAACCTTTTAAAAACAAGCGCGTTCATGCTCACAGGTGCACACACGGGTGATCACACACACAAACTACACCCTTTTTGGCTCCTACCTCAAAGCACACTGTGCGCTGTCGATCTCACGTGCTGCACAATAATGTTTAATATTTAGTATTTACTGTCATATTCCCATATATCATTGTGATCTTGTTTATTACTCTCGTTTTCTTCTGCTTGCTTTCTTTTTTCTTTCTCAACAGGTGATCCAGGTGATCGATATATGTATTTTTTGTCTGCTTATTCTGTTGGTTTTTGTTTTTTGCCCTTTTTCCCCGTCCCTCTTCTCAGGTTTTTTTCTTTCCCTCTTTCTTTCTCCACGTTCTCTCCTCCAGTCAAGTCTGTCCCGTATTCAGCAAGTGAAAATAAAATAAACAATAAAAAGTTGAATCAAATGGACCATTACGGCAAGGCTGGGATGGTCCATTTGGTAAAGTAAATCCGTTGGGCATCTTTCTTCGCCTTTAGACAATAATTCTGATGGCAAAAGAACCAAACGGGACAGGTTAAAAAAAAGAAAAAAAAAAAAAAAAGAAAAAAAAAGAATGATGAATAATGAAGAATTCATGTGTTTGATTTTATACCTGTTCAACTAAAAAGACTTAATTGGTTTCAAAGTTTATATAAACAATGATACCAAAGCATATATATACTGTAAGTAATGTAAAATAATGACAATGTAATTACTAATATACTACAACATAAGTTACATAAAGAATATATGTTGATTTTATACAGTACATAATCTTGCATATCTCCCAGTGTTTCCGCGTGGTCGACAGCAATACCCTATCTCCTTTTTCTCTCTCTCTTTTTTATTTTAATATCGAGAGGTCTCTTAGCTCTTAGCTGGAACTGCTTAGTTCAATTTGTTTCATTATATTGCTGTCTCAGCCTTTCCCTTTGTGCAGTTATATTTTCTTTTGGGTGACCTTAATTTTTGTCTTTTTTTTTTTTATTAATTTTTCATTTATTTAAGTTTTGCAAATTTGTGGTTTCTGCCACTTAGCTTTTTTTCATGGCATTATAATTTAGTTTACATTGTTTTGGAAAGCAGCGCTATTATACGACAGGTGACAGTGTACTACAGCATGGAAAATCAGGCACAGGGCCTGCTCATATAAGAGGGTTTTTTTTTATGGGCTCTACACTAAGGTTTGGAGGGCTTTTAATGGAGGATGTCTGGGGGGTGGGAGTAGTTTTAAGGTGATTATACCAATCTGAGTGCTTGCTTTTCAATATTAATTATCAGTGGGCATCTGCCTAATTCTGTTTGGCATGCATTTGCTTTATGTATATGTGCATCTGTAGAACTGGGTGTTTGTCCAAACATTATAGCTGTGTCTGAGTGAACCACATCATACAGTATAAGTGAATAAAAACTGATATAAAAAATGAATTGAACTAAAGTGAATTTAATTGAAAAAAACTGCAAAAAATTTGTAAGTCATAAGTCTTACATTTTAAATCAAAACATTATTTTTCTTCATATTCACAGAAATGTCCCTTTGTTTTCAGACATTGAAACATTTATTTAACTATTTTGCCCGCTTTAGATCAGACAATCAATATGTGATTCAAGTGCTTTAATTCAAGGGGTATTAGAAAAATATTGCATTAACTGTTTCTGAATTACAACCATTTTTATACATAGCCTTGTGGCACACTTCTAATATAATGATTGTTGAGCCTTTATAGTCAGTGACCTACATGCTGAACCCATGGACATCAACAAGCGTTGTATCCTGATAGGTCTACTGAAGCTACCTTCAGTTGCTGCTCATGACTTGAATGGTCACTGAAGAATATCCCATTTCTCTGCCCTGAGAAAGTCTTGGGTTGTGTTACATGCGTGTGTGGGACCATACACGAGCCTGTTATTGTCTTCTTGTCATTCTCACAAACGTGCTCTCCTTTCTGATTTATTCTTAGAGCTGACTGATTGCAGAAGGCTCAACACATGTGCATGCCAGTCTTGGACCCACTCTTTTCCTCCCTTATCTCCATCAGCACCGACTTTATCCTTCTGCTGCTTTTGTAGTTCTGTTTATTAATTATGGGTTGAGTTGAGAGTTTCCATCTGTCCTGTTTTTGATTTTGTTTCCATTAGTTCATCTTACCAACATTTAGGGAGATGCTACAGCCTTCTCCCTCTCTTGTTTATTTTAGACTAGGCGGCCACCAGAGGTTGCAAAAGTACAGACTTTCTGTACTTAAGTAGAAATACAGATACCTGTGTTAAAAAGTACTCCAGTAAAAGCTGAAGTACTGAAGAAAATTCTTTACTCAAGTAAAGTGAAAAAGTACAGGCTGTGAAATGTACTCAAAGTATGAAAGTAAAAAGCTCTTCGAAGGACAATTCTATTAACAAAGCCTTAGTAGATTTTCTTAATGTACAGGCTGTGATCAGCTGACCTGCTGTAGATTTACACAACTGAATTTAACAAGATGTATAAAGTTTCACAAGCTATCATGGCTGATGTCCATCCCCTACACGGAGACTATGCAGTTTGTACTGTCATTATACTAGACAGTACACAGTTGATATAAAAATGGAATTTAGTTTATGAATCTAAGCTTAAATGCAAATTAATCTCTGGTACACTTGAACTTTGACCATGAGCACCACAGCCACTGTGCACCACAGAGTCACACGCAAAGCTACTGTGAATTCACCACAGTACTGCAAGCTAATCTATTTATCCTGCACAAAGCTACCAGTATTTTCATGCAACATTTCAATAATGCAAAGTTAGTTTGTTTTGCAGGTTTCACAATATGAAAAAACTTTTTTTTTTGATAAATAAATTTACCAAAACGCATCATATACAAATCCAATGCGGGATTAAAATGATGACATTACATGTAATCTTTAAATCTGCAATTTATCAAGCTCCACTGAGCAGTCCGTACCTTTAAATCTAACCTCTGTTCTCCCTCTCCTGTCTTTATCTTTCTCCATCTCTGAGTGAAGTTAGCTCTTTTTCTTTTGTCTTCCTGTGAAATACAGCAGCTGGACCTTTAGCTAGCAACACACTGTGTGATAAGCTGCACACAAAGAGTTTGTGTTTGCTGATGTTTGTCGAGCTGAATTTGAAATTGCCTGCCAATTAAAAAAATGTCACTTCACTCATGCTTCCTCCTCCTAGGTTAAGGACATCTGCGCTCCTTTCAGCCCACTTTAAAAAAAAAAAAGTACTCAAGTAAAGTACACATACCTGAAAATTCAACTTAAGGACACTAACTAATGATTTGTACTTCTTTACTTCCCACCAGCGGCTCACCATGCTTTCCTTATCCTATCATTCTGGCAAGTTGAACTTCAGTTCATCATTTCAAATATTTCTTTTTGTTCAAAATCTTTTAGATGTTTTCAAGCAAAGTTTAATCTGGCCTTTGAGTGCTTGAGTGAAACCAATACTTTGCACCTTGCTGTAAACACTGTATTTATGAAGGCATATCTAAATTGTAGACCAATGTCCTTAAGAGTGTTCTCTACTCCTCTAATGAAGTGTTTTTTATTTAAACACGGAAATAGCATTCATCCATTTTAGCTATTCTCTGTGTCTTCTGTGGTATACAAAGAGAAAAGGGGAATTCATCATACTACGACTTGCACTGTGCACAGTGGAGCAAATTTGTGCAACAGGATCTTGCATAGACTGTTGATCAATGTGTCGGACATTTGTTTTGACACATTTAGTGATCCTGTTGTGAGCTGCAGTGCATGTGTGAAAACAGGTGAGAACAAAGAGAGCAGGAGCAGGACACTGATCCACCTGAACAGAAAGTCTGCATATTAAATAAAGCTAAACAATGACAAACACATTTTTTCTGTGTGATAAATTCATTTTTTCCACTTTTGTATTTTTTCTGCACACTTATTTCTTGTAATGAATTTTTTTAATCTGATCACATGTTTTGTTCCTTAGACTACTGTGTAGTTCTGAACATGAATGCTAAACGCAGTGCTTTCTTCATCATCATCTTCTTCTTCCAGCTGCTCTTTTTTTGGGTTGCCACAGCAGATCATCTGTCTGTCTTCTTGCCCCTAGCATCCTCTTTTGTCCCACCAACACTCTGTGTCCTTCTTCTTCATTCAGCATCCTTTGTCTAATATGTCCACTGTCCCTCCTCTGCACATGTTCACACCATCTCATTCTTGCCACTCTAACTTTGTCTCCGAACCGCACAACCTGAGCTGTCCTGTCCCTCTGATGTACTAATTTCTGTCTTTTCGATAGCGCTCACTCCCAATGTAAATCTTAACATCTTCATCTCTTCCACCTCCAGCTCGGCCTCCTGTCTTTTTCTTACTGCCGCTGTCTCCAAACCATGCAAAAACTAGTTTTTGTAAACGTTCCTTCTCACCATTGCTGCCGTGACAAATCACCCCTGATGCTCGTAGGTATTTGAACTTGTCCACCTTCAGTATCTTTACTTCTTGCATCTTCACTGTTCCATCTGCCTACCTCTCATTCACATTCATATATTCTATCTTGCTTTGCAGTCTTTCCTCTTCTCTCAAAACAACACCTAGTTTCTCTTCCACTTTACTCTCACTAAAAATCACAGTGTCATCAAATATCAAAGTCTATGGAGACACCTGCCTGACCTCATCTGTCAACCTGTCCATCGCAAACAAGAAAGGGCTCAAAGCCGATTCTTGATGTAATCCCGCTCACACCTTAAACTCACGTGTCACTCGTGCAGCACCACACACCTCACCACTGTCTCACTGTCCTCATTTATGTCCTGAACCACCCTCACATATTTTTCTGCCACTCCTGACTTCCTCATATAGTACCCTAGTTCCTCTCATCATATGCTTTTTTATAGATCCACAAAGTCACAGTGAAAGTCCGTCTGACCTTTTCTACACCCCATCAACACTCTCAACATCACAACTGTAGTGCTGTTTCTCCGCATTAAACCATACTGCTGCTCGCTGATTTCCCATATTTTCATGGTATGGCTCATCAGTTGTATCCCTCTGTAGTCACTGCAGCTCTACACATCACCTTTGATCTTGAAAATCAGTACCAGCACCTTCCCATCGATTCCATTGAAATCCTATTACTCTCTAAGATTGTGTTAAACAATCTGGTTAAGAGGTTCACTGCTCTCTCTTCTAAACATACCTCAACAGCCATGTCATCTGGACCAGCCACCTTTCCACTCTTCATCCTCTTCATAGCTTCCCTCACTTCCTCTTCACTAATCCTCTGTACTTCCTGATTTATTAACTTTCTTCCATTTGTACCACCTTTTTTCACTCTTATAGGTCATCCTTGGTTCCTTGCGCCTCTTCATGTATCTGTTCATTACAGCCATTTCCACAGCTACCATCTTTCCTTCTGCATTTCTCTCCCTAACATCATCATCATCTCCTCATCACCTCTGTTCTCTTCATTTACTTGTCCACTGAAATCTACTCCAATCACTGCTCTCTCCTCGACATGAATTCCTATTTCTCTTCTAACTGTCACCGAACCTGTGAGGCATACGCAGTAACAACACTGAGTGTCCCTTAGATTTCCAGCTTCAAACTCTGACACTCTCTTCCTGTCCACAACACTCTTCACATACGTTTCCTTAAAGATCACCCATAATTCATTTCTCTTCTTGTCTACATCATTGTAGAACCACTGAATCCACCTCCAGCACTCCTGGCCTTATTTCCTTTCCATCTGGTCTCCTGCAGAGACAATATATCTACCTTCCGTCCTCCCATCATATCAGCCAGCTTTCTCCTTTTACCAATTGTCCCTATATTTAAAGACCTTAATCTCACCTCCTCACTTCTGCCTTACCTTTCCTCTCACTGCCTCCAAACACACCTTCCCCCTCTCCTCATTTTTTGTCTTTGGTCAACAGTAGCACAGTTTTCACCAGCACTCTCTTGGCCAACAGCACCAGACAGAGCTGTTGTTAACTCAGATCCTGATTGATTCAGAATGGAAATAACACTGTTGATAATCTGCATCCTGATTTTGCAAAGTTTTTATGTAATATGTCCTTCCTGATGCAATCCTCCCTGTTTATCTGGGCTTGGGACTAGAATTACACTGGTTTGTGCTTATACATAAAATGTGGTGCAGTGTTTTGGAAAGAAGTATATTTTTACTCATGGAGTGTTTGTCAGTGAACTCTAGTACTCTTTTATTTAGAATAAAATGTAGAGATATTCTATGTAGAGCTGTCAGAGTTTATCTTATTTATATAAATTGTTTAATCTGTTACTGGAATAATATGTATCTGTTGAATAAATTCAACTTTATCTCAAAATACTTAAATGCTCAAATTAATATATATTTAACATCTTCTCAACTTTTTTGTTTGAGGCTACAGCCAAATACATAGAATTACCTAAAAGGTTTTGAGTGTCTGTAAATGGACTTATTTACAGACACTGTTATGAGAGGTGGGGGGGGCAAACCTAATCTTCTTATTGTCTGAGGTGTTGAAAGTGCTAGAATCGCCCTGGGTGAAGGTTCAGTTATGCCTGTATATAATGTAACTGCACCTGAGCCTTAAGCTTTTACACCTGCACACCTGATGATTTATTAGAAAGTGAAAAACTCATTGCCCTTTATTAGGAAGCTAAATCAGCAAAGCCATTTTTCATAATCTGGCAACTCAAATGTTGTTTTAATAAATAGATTAAGACTATAAAGTCGGTTATTACAAATCACAGTAACCTTTAATGCTATAATTTATGAAAGCTTGCCTTTTAAAAAAGCTGATATCCAGATTTTTCATTTAATCAGAAAAGGCTTGAACGTGTACTGATTAGTCCTTTGCAATAGTGCAGGGCTCTAGATGACCATGTGAGACGTCATATATATCATATTACTATACTATAATATAGTATATTACTATATATCATATTACTATCTCCTCATTTGTCATATGTTACTTTCATGGGATTTCTGTTAAAGGGTTTTGGGGTTTTTTTGTTTTTTGAGGAGGGCGTATGTGTAAGACATTTTCACTGCTGACTGGCTGCACATCCCTGTGAAGCCCTGCCTTCTGAGATGAGATAGCCTCCTGCTGGATTACAGCCTGTGCGCAGCCAGTGAGGGCTTTATTCTGTTTGAATGAGGAAAACATCGCGTCTGCCTTTCTGAAAACTGTCACATGGGGCCAAGGAGGAAAAAAAATCGCTTCCTGAAATGATTCTCGTCCCTCGCTATGTATTGCTGTTGTTTTCTCCCGTCTCTAACAACATAATATCGCATCGCGTTTAATTTTGCGTCCGGATCTTTTACCCCACTGTCGGTGCCGATGATGATCAGCAAAGTTAAAAACGCCATGTCCAACCTGGTCGGAGGGATGATGCCGCACGGACATCACCACCATAACCACCACTCTGGTGGACAGACCTGCGGTACGGACAGCCTGCCGCCTCGTTTCCCCTACGGCCGGCCGGATTTCTTGGACCTCACCCCGGAGCTCCTGCAGTACTCCACCGAGCACGCATCGCGGCCGGTGCTCACGTTAAAGAGAGGCAGCAGGCTTCCCTGGCAAACGGGATACGCAGAGTGAGTGGATCAGTGATTTCAGTGACATATTAATTGATCTGAAAATCATAGAATTGTATCAGTAAAAATTTTGCAAGGGGCCCGATGAGTGCCAGGCCTGATAAGTGATTTTTATTTATTTATTTTTATTGCTGCTGCAGTTTCGAGTGCACTGCAGCAGCCAAATGATGGCCAATGTGGCCTTTTGCTATTGAACGGTTTCCATTCACTGTTCCTCCCCTGAGCTGCTGATAAACAATGTAAATTTGGACCAGGGTGTCAGTGCTGTAATTAGATATAAGGCTTTCCTATCGCAAGAGACTGTCATGTTTGAATACAGGCTCCACCTCAGTTTTGATTTACTGGGGCCATACAGAAGTGAAAGCAGGAAATGTGTACCTACTCGTTACTAACAGAACCAGTGGGGTTTGCATTTGCAATGTTCCTGATTAACAGATAACTAGGTAGCAAAATGCCATGTGGGTTTACTTATCTTTGTGGCTAAATGAGCCCCGGCTCTTCACATTTGTCAGTTCGTCTGCACAACCCTGTCCTTGTCTTTACTATGATGCTTTCATATTCTTTACACACCTGCAGTCCTCTCACATATAGAAAATTTCCAGCCTCATTTCATTTATACCACTAAACAAAATGTGTTCTTCAGATGATTCTTGCTGAGGAAGAACACTTTCAGATGCTCCCCTCCTCCAGAAGTGGGTGGTTGTGAAGGACTGAATAAATACAGTCTAACACTATGTGGGCTATACCATCCATGCCTGTCCTCCTTGACCCAATGTGAAAACAAACAAAAAAAAATATAACTGACTCATGTGGAAAGTCTCAGATGTGAAATTTCAACACCAAATGTTTCAGAAGAATGAATAAGTGCGGTCAGATATGAGGACTTAACGCAAGTATTGATTATGTTCTGTGGAAAGTTGCATAATCTCTGTAATTCATCTGAATTCTTTGGCAGATTACTTTAACGTGAGTCACTTAAGTTGTAATCACAGCATTAGCGGTGCTGCTTACAACACAACGTAATCGGCTGATCTGATCACACATCAGCTGTCAGTGCTCATTTCATACGGAGGTTAAAACCCCAAACAATCTGAACCATCCGTGTCACATCAGCACACTGAGACCAGAGAAAACTCAACGTCAGTCCAAAGCAAGCAACTCTAAAATGGAAGCAATTAACAACAGAGCTACAAACCTTGTCCACACTCATCATGATACACTGATGCCAAATTACAGCTGCTGTCAGGTTCTAAATTTATGCAGTTGTATGGCTATTTTTATTTGGGATCACTTTCATTCATTAAGCAGTTGTTTATTCACCCACACGGCAAGGATAAGAGCCTTTCGAATGATCGTTTGTTTAGGCCTCGGTCCATTTTGTCCAGTGATCTTTACTCCCCTTTCTCTGTACAGAGTAGGAACAATGGCGGCCTGAATAATACAGATGGACGCTGTGTTGCATCTTCTCCGTTTTGATAACACCTAATTAGTGTGTCTTGGGCATGCTGGTGATAATAAGGATTCATGGTCATTGTTAGGTTTTCCCATGGTTTGTTCCTGTTATAGCATTGCACCCAGAAGATGAGGAATACTGCTTTCTCACAAATTGGATGGACTCATGTGGTAAAACAGGTTAGGAATTCTGAACCTAAAATCTGTGCACAGTGTAGGATGCTTGAGGTAATGAGTCTAATTGCTGCTATGGTGTTGGTGTACAACATTGTGTCAGCATAAATAAGTGAGTGCACTTATGGTAAGACACTCAAAGTGCTTTTGTCAAATGGGTATTTAATACTGTTTAGTTTAATATGGAGGCGCTCTTACAGGTCCTGTCACTGGTATCATGTAAGAGAGTTTGAGGAAGCAAGGACTCACATTTGAAAAAAAATTGTATGGGACATATTTATTCCATGTAGTATGATTAATAATTCATGAAAAGCAGATGTTAGAAGAGCACAGCAGTAAACAAGGATGAATGATTAAAGGTCTTTTATGCTCCTGAGTTGTATATAATACAAGATAGAATACATGAATGATGTTCAGTTTACTGTCAGTGTGTGTAAAGTGTGGGCCATTGTACATAAAACTGTTACAAGCTGAAATAAAAAGCTGTTTCTAACTTCTTCCTTTTTTCCATTTCATTTCATTAGAAATGGAGCATATTTGTGTTTTGGGCTGTTGTCAGATCTTTCATAGACACACAAAAAATCTACCTTAGTGGAGTAAATAAACCTCAGATGAATAGAGTTACACCCATGTTGTTGTGTATTTCTAAACCTATTGTTCAAGCGATCCTACTTTTTGGCTCACATTCTTTTAGTGACTCTATTTTGAGCACAGATCCTGAACTAATGGTGGAGCACAGTTCACAAGTTGCAGTATGTTTTAATGATAATATCTTTAGTAGTATACAGCTCACATTAAGTTTTTTTTCTACAGGGGAATTGTTTTTGTCAGTCATTGCCTGTCAGCTTTCATTTCTTCTTAGCACTGTGGGCCTTACAAACGTGATGGGAAGCTTCCTCTCCCTGAATAGGAATCAAAATATAACTAGTCTGATTTTTTTTAAAGTTCCTCATGAAGACGTTACTTTGACACTGCGGAAGATTTTATGTAACCAGGCCTGCAATGTTTGTCAGTCTGCCAACTTCCACTTGAGGTAGCTTCAATCAGCAGCAACCAGAGATTTATCTTTTTCACATTTAATTTGTAAAAGTGCTGTCAGACAACCCACTGTTGCCTGTGTCACAATCGCATAGCACACCGAAAACAGACCAGACAAAACGGACGTACAGTTACCAGTTTTACTTGAACCTGAATTGACACCAGCTATGCAAAAAGAATCTTGAATGACAGAGAACCATGCAAACATCCTTTTAAAGGATCAAAGGCTTGTTTTAGAAGTGTTTCCATTCACTAGATTATATGCATCACTGATCTCCCGCTGACTGAACCGCAAAACTGTTTCTGTATCTCTAAAGCTGCCTGTCCTCAACAAGAGATTATGAAGTGAATCCACAGTACTTTGCATAGAGTTTAATGTTTTACTTGCAGAATTTGCAATTTGTTTCAAAGATGATGTTTACACAGAGACATTTTTGTCAAGTAACCCGAAATAGAGAATTCACTGGAACTCACAGCTTCCTCTTCTTGAACTTTCCTTGCATAATAGAATAAGACGGTTCAAACAGAGAAGCACTGTTTTACCAAACACGACAGCTATGGTTTTCAGTCACAGGTTGTGGAAGCATATGACCGAAAGACAAATACGTGAAAGAGTTAAGTCACATTACAGCAAGGCCGTGTTTTAGAATGGCAGCCTCCCACGCCAGCAACCAGCATGTTCAATAATAGCTTATGGGGCTCATGTGACTGCTTTCAAAACAGAATTATTGCTGATTCTTTATTGTGGGTGTAGGAGTTTGTCACATGGGAAAAGTAAACACTGACACGTTTCAGCCAAGCATGTTGCAGGCCTCCAAAATCTTATGGAACCAACACTTTAAGGTGCACTGTGGAATTTTCTCAAGTACAAAGCTTATGTTTACATTTAGCCTTTTTTTGTAAAAACTATGCATCCAAAAAACACTATGCATCCATTAAGTTTCGAAAAGATAAGATTTTTTCTTTCACACAGAGACCTTATTTTCAACCCTTGGAGATATCCAAAGAGAGAGAAAAGGATGACATGCACCAAAGGGTGTCAGTTAATTCGAGTAGCTGAGACTTGGCAGGAACCCACCAACGTGAGAATTCCATGGATTTTACACATAGTACCTGCAGAGAGCTTGACTCGGGCATGATTTGAACAAGCAACCTTCGGAGTGAGGCATGCTACCTGTTGTGCCACCAGCATAGCAGTTGGCTACTTCCCTGGACTTTCTTTGTCCAGTCCTTTGAAATATATGGAAATCTTTGTGTAAAGTTGAGTCATCAGTGCAATTTTCCCAACTGATATATGTGATCTTTGAACATTGTCTTGGCTTTGGCAGAAAGTTTAGACTACAATCAAGTGATTTTAAATTCTTCTCTGTCATTAGTCCTAATGCAGGGGACGCAGTGCAGGACACTGGTGCCTGACCGCTGCTTTCAACTGATTAGAAAGTGAAAGGGCTTTTTATAATCCAGATTTGGGCAGCCGTTGCGTTTTGAGCCTCATTTTTGTAACTCTCTGAAATCAAAGCTCCAGACTATACAGCATCCATCTTCTGAAAAGATTGTAATCAGCTGAATTATATGGAATGTGAAAGGTCGGAAGTCTTACTCTGATGTAATTTTTACTAATCTCTCTCCCCGTTTTGTTGTTTGACTGTTTAGTTTGTCCTCTTTCCTCGTCACTGTCAGCCTCTCTTTTTTTATTTACTGTCTTTGTTTACTTTACTTTTGGCTCTCATGATCCCAGCATTATCTGATAAATTGCTAATTCCTTCTATGCAGAAGTTTCTGAGGGAATTTTAATGACAATACTTGAATTACTGGAATTGTGCAGTGGTATTAATGACACATTATCTGGCTAATGTGGCATTTATCTATAATTAAAAGTGAAAACGTTACATAATGTGCCAGCATGAGGTCTAGATAGACTTCAGCCTTTCCCAGCTAGGTTCACATTACAGTTTAAAGGATCTTGCCAGTGGAGCTGAGCATGTCGTTGCTACAAATCATCCACACTTGAGTATGAGTTTAGTTTGGCTGTAGTTTTTTTCTCTAGGTAGCCTTTAGCTACATTTTAAAGATCTATTATTTATGTTATAAAATATCTAGTCATTATTTTTGTAGTTTGAAATAGAAGTAGATAACATTTCAACGAATAATGTCACAGAGTTGTCCACTAGATTGGTTGTCCATTCATCGGAAGAGCAGAGATCAGTGGTTTTATCTGTGACTATTAAAGTCAGCTGACTAAAGTATTCTTGGGTAAGTTGCTTAGCACCAACACAGGCCATGAAGAATCACCACTGCTTAAGTGTTATTAAAGTGCTGTAAGAAGTGTGTCAAAGAGTGAATGGGGCTTGTAGTGTGAAGCACTTTAAGCTTACACTACAAGACCAGAAAGATGCAATCTTAATCATTTACAACTGTCTTACCTCATCTGCCAACTTCCCGTTTTGTGGAACATTCAGCTCACGGTTTCATTTTAGGGCATTACTCTTTTGGTTGATTCTCATTGCTGAAAATTCAAATGACAGAATTAACTATGTGCTAGAGGAGTAATTAATCGCTAAAGTGTTGAATATTTCCCTCAGGATTTCTAGGAAATAAAGATATGAAAAGAGTATTTGCAAGGCCAGAAACACAACTCCAAATGCACACATTAGTTGTGTCTGCTTTATTTAGGTGAGCCTTTGTTTACATAGTTCCTGTTTTGTAACAGTAAGATGATACTGTGTCAGTATCGTGTTTCACGTGTCTTCCACTGGCCCAAAAAATCAATCGACAGAGGATTAAGAATTATATAAAACGTCTGTACTGTGTAACGGTACATTGCTATAATGTGCAATGTGTGTAAAGTGATGGATTATATTACAATGCATGCAAATTTTAAGAATCTGCCAGCTCATTTTCAGATTGAATGGAAAATTTGAATAAATGGTTCTCTGAAAACAAAACTGTATATCATGCAAAAAAAAGATATTTGTGTTGGTATTTTAAAAAATGATGTTAATGCTGTTGTGCATCGGTAGTTTCAGCTGACACTGCTGAAGCACACCCCGTGATAGATGATGCTTCTACGGTATGAATCAGTGCATTACTCTAAAGCCATTATCCTCCACAGGCATCAGCTCATCATAAAAACACTTAATCCCTTCTGCAAGTTCCCTCTGGGACATGACTGCATCCTGCCCCACTTTTCACCCCACTGTTGCACTCTCTCTATTGTGTTTTTTATGCGGTTAGAGGAATGAGCGCAAACACTATAAATCATCCGACTCCGGGCTCACCTTTCCTCCTTGTGTCTTTTTCAATCAGGGCGATCAATGCAGGGAAGAGCATGTTGAACGAGGACCAGGCCTCATGTGAGAAAGTGTTTGTGAAGAAGCCGAGTGGCAAACACCGCAACTCTACTTTGCTAGATCAAAACGGGGTGAGTGAAGGACAGATGTCTAGAATCAGGGAATGAGGAATGAAATGCATGAACAAATGGAAACAAATGAACAAATCTGACACCAGTATATATCAAGTCCTAAACATATCTGAGGGGAATGTCATTGAAAGATGTTTGCATGCCTTCTTATGTAGCCTGAAGCATAATGTTCCCTTACAGAACATAAACTGCTGCACCCCATCTGAGCATGCATTGTATTTACTTCATACCCAGCAGTGCTGTTTTCACAGCTTTTCACAGAGTGTAGTTCCCATCTAGACATTTTTTTTCATTCTGTATACATTTAAATGTGTATACATTTAAAGAAGCAAATTACTACAGCACAGAAATAGCCAACAGGATTTAGCAGGATTTAACATTAACACCTCAGACAAAACTTTCAACTCAGATTTCATGACTTTAATTTGACCCGAATTAACAGAGGTTTTGATTGACTGACTCAATTTTCTGAAAGTCGCTGTAGTCAGATGGTTTCAATTTAACAAAGGACCACATGACTACACTTTCTGTGTGAAATGGTGCAAAGTCATGGGATAGTCTCACCCCCAGCTCTACTGAGCGTTTTAACAACTTACAGCTTTTTTTCTAAAACTGTAACTGTTTTTGCTGACTCACGCTGCTGTTATCAGCGTTATTTTCAACCACATCACCGCGTAATCTGTTAAAAAAAGGCTCACTGCACATTACTTGCCCTGCACAAATCTACAAATTGATACTGCGACAGAGAAACAGAGCTCAAATAAGACTAAAATGAAAGAAGTTTACACGATTGACTTAAAAAGGTAAGTCAATGTAAGTCATCGTGTGTACAGCTTGTTCCCACTGACTCCAGGAGGTCAAAAAAGGGCATTTATTTCAGAATATTTTAAAGAAAAGTCTTATAGTCATTGTCTCTCCTTGGGCCTCACAACTCCTGTAAGACCTGCAGGCACACAAAGTACATTCATGTCCTCCATTTGGTGTAAATGAATTACATCATCCCTTGTTGCACCCTTCCCCCACTCGAGTCTAGCATCAGAGGGGTAGGCAGATGTCTTGGGCCTGTTTATATGTTGGTTAGTCAGGCAGGCCAACTGGGTCTATTAACATTCCTGCCAAAACAAAGGTGGCAGTGCTTTTGCATCGCTCACTGTGTTATAAACAGCAAAAGAGCTGATTGGAAGACGTTTTACCTACATTCCTTTTCAAAAGCTATAAGACTATTTTACATTAATATTACTTCAGTTATATACAGTACTATTGCACTATTATTGTAAACTCTTTAGTGGTTCGACGAATAAAAACTGGATTCATGATGTGGCTGTTGTTTAGAAAGATTGATTTGGGAATGTAATAACAGATCTTGAAGAAATATTTTGTTTATAGTTTTCAAAAATCTGTGAACACTCAATAAGCTGTGCTTTCTGTTCAAAGTTGTAATCTCATAAGAGCTTTTTTTTAACCAAGGAAGCAGATGAATTCTCCTCTTATTTAATACACTATGTCTGTCTGTGACTGTCTCCGCTTTTAGGATGGTACAGGAATTCCTCTCCACTTCTGGGGGATTTTTGATGGACATGCAGGTTCTGGCGCGGCCATCATGGCCTCCAAGCTTCTTCACCACCTAATCAGAGACCGCTTGGGGGAGATCTGCCACCTCCTGGAGAACCCCAGCAGTGCTCCTCCTATCTGCCTGGCCAAGAATGGCAGCCCATATCAGGCAGAGGCAAAGAAAGGGGGTGCACAAGAACCAGAGGACCCAGATGCAGTCAGCGACGCTTCAGTGCGCTTTTACATGGAGAAAGTTGTCAGTTTGGAAAGCCTGGTGATGGGAGTCATAGAGACTGCCTTCAAACAGATGGTGAGTAGACAATGGGGAAAACAAGCAAACCACACTTGGCATATTTAAGCTGTGGTAAGCATTTTTGCCCATCTGTGTCTTTGAACACCAACATAACCGAAGATTTTAACTTTAATAAATACAGATCATGCACAGAGAGCAAATCACTTTGTTCTCATGTTTTGTTTTGGGGTTTTTGGCCATGCTAACATTACTCTAGGTATGGCAGTGTATGTGTGTTGTGTCCACTCTGAATTAAGTCAGATGTCCTCATCAGCGCTTTGTTCATCTTGTCCAAATATGAAGCTTTATAACTAGAATATCTTTTAGCTTTAGCTAATAGCTTTTCCACAGCACCACTTTGATGTTTATGAATATATATGGGATGGAATTTTGAAATGAGAGAAACAGGGGGAAGACAGGAGTGTTGGTAGGTATATCAACCAGTTCTCCTCATAAAACTTCTGCAATCTTTAAGACCCTCAACCTTTATTGTGAATACTCATCAATACATAAATCCATAAGTTTTAGGTGTTTGCATTTTGGTACCCAGGTTGCCAGATTGGAGTCAGTGTACACAGTCCATACACCATGTATAATTTCCACCCCCCTCTCACAACAACCTGGCTCTCTGCAGGCAACCAGGCAAATTAATGATGAATGAATAAGATAGATAGCATAGACTTTTGTTGTTGTTGTTGTGGATTGCTTTGACAGTTGCCAGAACAGTCGTGGCTAAACCACTTCACAACAACTGCAGTCATCTTTCGTTATCTAATCAGCCACAAATAGGAAGCTTTAAAACACACACACACATTTTAAGGTTCTGGGTCACTGGAAATATCAAATTTTTAAAACAAATAGACAGCTCAAACATGGTTCAAATAATAATGAATAATTAATTGAATCATAAATCATTAATAATTTAAAAGAAATCTATATGTATGTGTTAAGAGCAGCACTTTTGGTTTATGACCACACATCTGCAATACATTCCCTTTCTGTTTCAGTTTGTAAGTCTGAAATGGTATTCTTCTCTGATGCAACATCACTGTCTGATTAAGATCATACTTATAAAAAGTAACAATTGGCCTAGGTAATGTATTCTTTAAAGCATCCTTGTTTCTTTTCATTAGCGCTGCAGTTTTGTTTTGAAAATGAATATGCATGAAGAAAATAATGAGCTATTCAGGATGATGAGGGGGAAAGCAAGCTTTTAAGCAGCAGAGATTTTGCAGCCTTTTGTCTTGACTTTTATTTTTTTCATTTTTATTACAGGATGACCTAATTGAAAAGGAAAAATCCTCGTATGCCATTTCTGGTGGCTGTTGTGCCTTAGCTGCCATACATTTAATGGGGAAACTCTACGTAGCCAATGCTGGAGATAGCAGGTGAGGGAAATACGATTTGTTTTCATAGCTTTAAGATCCCTCTTGTGTTCACTACAGGACACTACAGTGTCAAGTAACCTCTTTTGTTTTGTCTTTTCACTCCTGTTCTTCTCCCTCTCTCTGCAGGGCCATAATAATACGGAATAATGAAGTTATTCCCATGACAAATGAATTTACACCTGAGTCTGAGAGACAGCGGCTACAGTATCTGGTATTCTATGTTGCTGTTTTTTAATGTGGCTAATAAACAGTTGTGGGCAGATGTTTGCATAGACTCGTCATGGGCATAAATGCTGTGGTAATGTGCTGTTATTGAACCCTTTGAACTGATTTTCTTCAATCCACACATGGTCAAAAGTATACATACAGGTCAAATATACAGATACACTCCCAGTTAAATGGCTCTTAGCAAGTTGCACCTCAGTCAGATTTTTTTGGTAGTCACCAGCTGGCTGGATATTAAACTGCTCTTTCAGGCAGAACTGACAGAGTTCATTTAAATTGGTTGGTTAGCTGGCACAAAACCAGGTTTAAAACATAGTCCATAGATTTTCAATAGGGATGACGTTCGGATTTTGGAAAGGCCATTCCAAAAGGTTAATGTTAGCCTGTTAATGTTGATGTTTCGATGTGATTATTGTCCTTTTGGAACATCCAACTATGTCAAAGTTTCAAGTGTCTAACTGTTGATTTGGAAATAGCCCTCCTTTTTTCCATCCAATTTGTACAGCATACCAGTACCACTGACAGCAAAGAAGCCCCAGAGCACGATGCTACCATCATGGTTGACATCTGATACAGTGTTTTTAGGTTTCAAAGCCTCACCTTTATTCCTCCAAGCGTACCTCTTGTCATTGTGGCCAAAAAAAACCAGTCTTTGTCTCCTGTGACCATAAAACCCTTTCTCCAGAAAGCATTCGGCTTGTCCATGTGAGCAATTGCAAATTTCAGTATACTTTTGACCCCGTGTGGATTAGAGAAAATCCTCAACAAAAATCCAACCAATAAAAATCTTTTTTTTTAAGTCAGTAAAGATGTATGCTGTACAATCACTCTACCTGTGAAAAAGAACAGTTAAACCCCAGATTTATAATAACATTCATGCCCATGATGAGTGCATGCAAACTTCTGACCAGGACTGCATTTTATCACTTTCAACCAGCAGACACATCCTGCATCTTGTGCAGCTCCTAGATAAATGACCCTTTCCTGACAGTAAGGTACATTATCACTGAAATAAACTGGCATTAACCGGTTGTCTGTTTTAGTATCTGTTTGTAATTCTGAGTCACAGAGTGGGTGGATGATGTTGCTTTTATCCTTTTCATTTTAGCATACTGCACTCAAGGCCTTCTGTCACATAGTGTCCTATAGCCTTTCAAATTTTAGAAGAAAGATAAGAATCGTGACTGAGGTTGAGCTTTTTATTCTCTAGTTCAATTCAACCTTTCTAACTCTGTGTACCCCTCCAGGGCTTCCTGAGGCCAGAGCTCCTGGGAAATGAGTTCACTCACATTGAGTTCCCTCGTAGGATCCAACACAGTGAGCTGGGTAAAAAGATGCTCTACAGAGACCACACCATGACTGGCTGGTAAACCTTTTTAATCATATTTTGGACAGTTAATCACTTTTTCATCTCTTTAATCTGCTTGAGGCACCCTGTAAGTGTTAAGAACAGTTTGACTGATTTTACTCTGGAGTATTAGGAAGAATATAAAAAAAATCCTGAACTTTATTCATGTTAGTTGTTTAGTCTATGACAATTAACAAAATAGGAATAAAAGTAAGTGCTATTTTTTTTAATAAATAATTCAAAACCCCAAATATCTCATTTTAAACAATGTAATACTAGCATACATTTTCAACACTGAAATTATTGAGTTTGACATTTTGCTTTTAATAAGAGAGCTTATTTTGTGTTGAGCAAACAATCACTTGATCAGGTAATTGTGTCAGCTTTAATTGTGTCTGTTTCCTGTAGGGCTTATAAGACAATTGTTGAAGATGATTTGAAATTTCCCCTGATATATGGAGAAGGGAAAAAGGTAAGAAGAGAGAAAAAGTCTGTGAATTTTATTTAATGTCTTAAATTTAATCACAACACCTAATTGCATTTTAAAGCATTCCGATAATCTTAATGTTATTAGCTAAATGTGGTCTCTGCCTGGCTAAAAAATGAGAAGACATGCTCAGTATTTTCATTATTGTCTGAAAGAACATTGTCTTCACTTAATAGTCCCCCGTAAATGGATTGTCTGAGAACTGAAGCGCATCCCGGAGCAATAACCTATATTATTGTGTGTCTTCGTGCTTGTTCTTGCTAATGTGTATGTGTGTACAGGCTCGTGTCATGGCAACAATCGGAGTGACACGTGGGCTCGGTGATCATGACCTGAAAGTTTACAACTCCAACATTTACATTAAGCCCTTCCTCTCATGTGTCCCTGAGGTGAGTGGGAGGAGTCAGCCTGAGCCTGTTACTGCTTTGGTCATTTTGGAGCGTTAAGATACATTCAAATAGTTGTTGGGCATTGGGCTTTGCTTACTAGTCTGTCAGTGAAGGAGGAGGATTTGAGCTTTTTGTAGTAGGACTAATTTATGTCTGAGCAATATTCTAAAACTGAATTTGTAGGCAGGTACGGGTAAATAAATGTGTCAAATATTCCAATCAAGCATTTTTTTTTCCATGATGATTAATGATACTATAAAAGGACAGAAAAACCAGATATTAACATGTTATTACTCCTAAAGTATTTTGTGTGCTGATTTGTTGTTATTGTGTTTGGATTTATCCTAACGGTAGTATCAAATGCTCCATCTGTTACCCATGAAAGTGCCCTTATTGTTTAAACTCAGGTTTTTTGCTACTTTTTGAAAAAGCTTTCCCCAAATTCTTATTTAGACTTGCTTCGTAATGGTACAGTCATTCGAGTCAATAAACATACCGATGCATTAGAGAGAAGACGGCTTAACCAATCTCTGCAACCACTTCCTTACTTCCGTTTTAGGTCCGCCACTCAAAGTTACATTGACAGCCTCTAGCTTAGACATACTAGAATCTTATTCTAATATGTCTAAGCTTATCTAAAAAGGCCACCCTTCCTGTAAGTCACTCTAACAGTGTGACTTAGCTTAACATCAGAAATGTGACAGAAAATGAGCAGCTTTACTACAGCACATGGAGTTTATGACCCTTGCATGCCAGCATACAGTGCATTCACTAATCTTTCTTGCAGTTGACATGCAAAGGAATGGTTGCCTTTCTTCTTTTTGCAATTTAGAAGAAGCATGATAAATAGGCATATAAATCCGTTAATTTGGTTTATCTCAATGACAGGTAAAGGTTTATAACATGGATGAACATAAACACGGCCCAGATGATGTCTTGGTCATGGGCACAGATGGACTTTGGGATGTAACTACGGACAAGGAAGTGGCAGATGCTATTACAGCCTACTTATCCTGCTGTGACCCCTCTGATCCCATGAGGTATGCAGTCTCCCAAATAATCCATTTTATTAGGCTTTTATTCTGGGTGTGTCATGTGTCATGTGATCATGTTCAGATGGTGTGCTGTCCAGAGTTTATCCACTAGGTGGCGGCAAACAAATGCAAAACACTTGAAGAACATTTAATCTATTATGTAACCTGAATATAAGACTATGGTAAATTCTTTATGGTAATTCTAATGTAGTTATGTGTTCGATCTATAAGCATATATCAGATAGTTTTAAATGTTTATCAATAAGTTTTTAACAATTCTGATTTAGCCCATTACTTCCATTCTTCTCCTGAGATGTTAAACTAGTGGCCAGATACATTGTTAAAAATGTTAACAGACATTACAGTATACAGATGGATAACAAATTCAACAAATATGAAAAAGTGTCTTAGCAAAGTGTTGAGTTTGAGTATCTTGATCGCACCTTTTTATCCAGAAGATATTTCCTTATTTGGCACCTTGAAGATGGTGGTAGTAAAATCCCAGCCCACAATCTTTCACTGATGTCTGGTGACTGTGAAAGACATAGAGTATGAATCATTCTGACAGGAGGCATAGTAAAAGCCAATAACATTCATATGTAACCAATATTAGTTGTCACACAACACAAAGATTTCAGATAGGCAAAAAAGCCTACCAAGAGGCAAAAACAAGGGGAAAAAGTACAGAAGCAAAAGCAAATATCATTAATTAGAAACAATATTTATAAATGCGAGGAAACAAAATAAGAAATGCAAAAATTCTAATGAAAAAAAATGCGTTTTATGACAAAATCTGAGAGTTGATAAAGGAGAGAGAGGTTTTTCAACTGAGGAGAGTGATTAACAGATTAGCAACAGGTGTTGCAGAAGTTAGAGAGAATAATAGGGAATGATTTGTATATATTACATCAGCATTGATTCACTGATTCACACCATGAGGATATACAGCTACGACTTCAAAATGTCATTCGGACTGGAGAAGTGTAGTCGGATGGTAACAGAAAGAGGGAAGGTAGTCAGAACTGAGGGGATTACACTACCGGAAGGCGACACTGCACTACAAGTACATCTGGAAGATGGCAACAACTGATCGGGTTCTCAGTGAAAACCTCAGGCAGCAGAAACCCAAAAAAGAAGAGGAGCCAGAGGAGGGGCCATCATGGAAGGACAGGCCCCAGCACTGGGCAGATAGAGGAAGTGGCCGATATCCCAGGAACAACATCCGAGATCTCTGTCCAGAAGAGAGCAGTCCTAGGAACAGCAAAGATATTGCGAAGGACCCTCAAGCTCCCAGGCCTCTGGTAGGAAGATAGACTGCCCACAGGGGCGAGAGGGGATACATAATAAAGGAATGGAATGGAGCTAACTGAATATATTAAAAATAATAATTTCTAAATAAAACATTAAATAAATAAATAAAATAAAATAAATAAATAAAACAAGCCTACCAAATTGTCACCCCTTTGGTAGGCTTACAGGTATATTTCATTGTATTGTCAGTGTATTAATACAAAGTCATGTGTATTTGGGGCAATTTGTTAAGATTGAGAACCGTTAAGCTGATATCTAGTCCACCACAGAGATATTTTTCCACTGAACTTTGGTCATGTTTTCATTAAAACTACTTATTATTTAACATTCCTGAACCAGTACTTATACTGCACTTAAATAGAAGATTCATTCAGCACTAAATTAAGAATGCCTCTTTCACCGTCTTTTCCCTGCTGTCCATATTGAATGTGCTCTAACTGTGATTTATGCCTCTGCTCGGTGTGTGTTGTGCAGATATACACTGGCAGCGCAGGACCTGCTTATGAGGTCAAGGGGGGTGCTGAAGGAGCGTGGCTGGCGGCTACCCAATGATAGACTGGGCTCTGGTGATGACATCACTGTGTTTGTCATCCCACTGGCAGGGCATGAGTCAGAGACATGACGTGGTTGTAGCCACCACTATGACAGAGCTCTCTTTAGGGTCCTCCCTCCTTCAGCTCCCTAAACCCTGGACCAGTGGGGCAGTGGGAGAAGAAAAAATCTTTGTCATAGGGAAGACTCGGGTCTGACCAGCACCTTCATCAACTTACCATATGAGACCCAGTCCCTTCACTTCATTTTAAACCAGGAACTGTCTCCCATCTGCTTTGGTTGGTCCTCAGTCATGCAACTAAACATGTTCAGTGACATTAAAGTATTTTCTCCCAAACCTGCTGTTTGTGACAGTTGCCAGTGAGAATTAAACCCTTGTTGTACTTTTCTTTCTTGTTTATGTTTGAGACTAAGCGGTTACTCAAACCTTAAATGGATTGTTCATTTTAATGTTGTGCCCTAATAGTGAATACCTTTTTAAAAATTAAAATTTAAAAAAAGAATCAATCACACAATGTAAAGGGGATTGCAATAGAGAATGTGAGGAAACCAAAGAGATGCTCCCGAAGCACAAGGATGGCAAATCAGATACAGAATAAACAGTAAAAACAATCATCAGGTTCTTGTTGTTGCATTAAAGAAGGAAAAAGAGAATTAGTTAACATGCAGAATCAACTGAATCTTGGTTGAAGTATTTCTTTCTCAGTAACAAATGAATGACAACACCTGAGGCACTTGAAAACTGTTGCACATGCTCTGTGTTAGCCTGTTGATTTCATATCTTTTAAGTGAATGTGCTCCTATATGACTTCCTTCTTTTTGTCATTGCAGTGAAGAAATATGAAGCTTTTTTGTTGAAAAAAGAAGAATCATTTGTATAATTTAAGTATAATCAAACGTTTTTCTTTGTTTAATATTTAAATGAGAAAGTAAATTGTTCTCCATAATCGTCTCGGTATAGTAAGATGTGATAAACTTCACATATATGCCTTATTGAAACATGAAAGGGACTCGAGAGTTTTTTTCTTCAAATGCACTAAATTTGACCCTTGTAGAAGAGGCAAAAAAATATATATATTGTATGCCCTTAAATGTACTACATACCTCTTTTATACCATTTTGGTTATGTCATGTTGTTCTTTAGATTATGCATATATTTTTAAAGATAACTTTAGTTGTAAGCAGTATCAGATGTTTTATTTTTATGTTTCTATCCATAACTCTTTGTTCAGATAGTGTGTCCCAGACTATGAGCTACCTAAATGTGTAGTGGAGGGATAATGTGTTCCAGTTAAGAAATAAATCAGATTTTTCCCATTTATTTTGAGTGTGCTTGTGTCACTAACTCCCAGTCTCCTTATTTATCAAAAGGAAATGAACCTTTGTCGCAGCAAACTGATGAGTCACAATAGTTCAGGGAGCAGTTACTGTTCTAGTTAGATGAGACTTAGGTTCCTCAATAAATCTGTTATTCCTTTTAATACAAGCGGAACTTTTGAATGCAACAAACTTTTAAAAAATATGCTTGAACTGTTTCAAAAGAAGCAAAGAATTTATATATTAATGTACAACCTCAATGTCAAAAAAATTGGGGATGCCGTGTAAATCTCTTAAACCCTTATTTGATTCACAGTAGAACACAGGGAACATATAAAATGTTTCAAGTGAGAAAATGTACGAGTTCAGGAAAACAAAAAAAAGTTCACTTTGAATGTAGAGGCAGCAACATGTCTATAAAAGGTTGGGACGGGGTTGTTTACCACCATGAAGCATTTCCTCTTTTTTTTAGCAATCGCCTATAAACATCTGGGAACTGGAGAGACCAGCTGCTGGAGTTTTGAGAGAGGGAAATTGCCCTATTCTTGACTGACACAGAACTCTAGCTGCTTAGCAGTCCTGTTGGGCAGCTTTGTTAGATTTCTTGCTTTGCCAAATGTCTTCAGTTGGTCAAAAGATGTTGAACTAGCTCCAGTATACAGTTCAGCACTGTATTACTGAAATATGCAAGGACTTCAGGCTTATGTTGCTCTGAAACCAGTATATTGATTGTTCCAGATGTGCATCCACATACTATCAGAGATGCAGGCTTATGAACTGAGTGCTGATAACAACCTGGAAAGTCCTTCCTCGTTAGTGCGGAGTACACAGTGTCCATGTTTCCCAAAAAGAAGTTGAGATTTCAGTTCGTCTGACCACTTTGCCTCCGTCCATTTTAAATTAATTTTGCCCTAAACAACATGGCTGCATTCATGGATCATCTTCTTCTTTGAGTCCATGAAATGATTCCCACGACAGAATCAGAAATGTTTTTAATACAGTGCTGCTGGAAGGCCAAAAGACCAACGTCCAGAAGTGATTTCTGACCTTATTCCTTGCACACAGAAATTTCTCCAGGTCCTCTGAGTCTTTTGATGTCATTTACTAGATGATTCAAAGGTGTCACAATTTTATGTTAAGGAACTTTTTTTCTTGAAAATATTCCACAATTTATATTTGCATTTTGCTTTTTTTTTTTTTTGCATTTTGAAACTCTGCCCTGCTAGAATGCTGTTTTTTGACTCGGTTGTGTTACTAACATGTTGCCAGTTAACCTAATAAGTAGAGCTGTTACTTTTTAGTACCACATACTTTTCAAGCCTTTTATTGACCCCATGCCAACTTTTTTGAGACATATTACTGCCATCAAATTCAAAATTCATTAATTAGTATATTGTCTCATTTTAAACATTTGATATATTTTCCATGTTCCATGGGTTTATGAGATTTACAAATCAATGTATTTTGTTTTCATTTCCATTTTACAGTGTCGCAACTTTTGTGGAAATGGGGTCCTTGGTTCGTTATTGACATGAGTACTAAGCATTTGAGTGCAAAAGAGTTAAAAAGATCTTATAATGAGATATAATAACTGATGACCCTTTACTTTGTCACATTCTGCAGTTTCACTGTTTACCATAAAGTAGTGTTATACATAAAAAGATGTTATTGCTTGTATTTAACTTGTATTTGTCTACCAGAAAGTAATTCTTAGTAAAAGAAATCAAAAGCATGTTATCCCACAGTACACTTGTGTATACTGTCCATCTTATCCACAAGAGGTCTTACAATCTTACAAACCTAAAACAAATGCAATATGCCATATTACACTACTTCAGAAACACTTCAAAAGTTTGGAATTACATTTAGAACTATTGCTGTTACAAAAGACAACTGAAACAGTCAGAATGGAAAGCCAATGTGAGCTAAAGTCCCTGGGACCATAGGGAATTGTAGATCTTTTGTAAAGAAATAATTATGGACTGCAAGTAAAAGCTTACTCACTTGGATATATAGGAAGATGCACTTAGTAGCGACTGGCACCTTTATGAATTATGTAATTATAAGCAATAAACATTTAGCTGTTTGTAGATGTACTTGTCAATAACTGAAACTCCTCAGAGGAAACAGTAACATCATAACGCGGTGGTAATTTCCAAAAACACAGCGTAACCTCATGTCAGAATTATTAAAAGTACACTAACAACCAGAAACATGTGTGCACCTATATGTGTTTCCGGAAGTGATTTTTCACATGTGACCAGTGGAGGTTATAACAGAGGGCTACACTGGTGAGATCCACACCCATCCCTCCTGTTGCACGAGTCTTCTTGTACTACGGATGATGTCATCTTTGACCGGGGAGGGGAGGAGGGACTCCGGTGACTCGAGTGCCTGCAGAATCTGCATCAAGCTAGTGTGAGGTAACTAGAAAGAAACAGGAAACACGACCATCTGTCTTCAAAATCAAGCAAGTTTGTGAGTTTTCGATTTAATTTGATACGAATTCTTGATGACATAATGGCTAATGGTGGGCAGTGCAACAAGACTTAAATGCAAGAATAAAAAATAAAAAAAGTCAGAAGTTTTTGTTTCTGTAATTGTTTATTTTGTTTTTTGTTTTGTTTGCATATTTTCTTTGTTTTTTTCAGTTATGTGAACATTAAGCATTTTGTATTTCTAAGCTTTTCAACACAGATAACCCCTATTAGCTGGGCTTGACTACCAGTTACATAACGGGGCAACTGCCCCATCAGACATGACAATTTGTAAAATTAAATGGAATGTGCAAAACAAAAAAAACAAGGTAAACTTCGATGACAGGGGGGAAAACGATTTTTTTCTTGAATTTACAAAAGTTTGCATTCTATCATTTGTTTATTTCCAAAGCACAAAAAAGGAAAAGTCAAGAAGCCACAAGCTGACCCATTTATTTTGAAAGGCTTGACCGGACGTGGTTGAAAGTTAGCCTAGCTCGTAGCTTTTGTCAGTGGGAGGATCTCTGCTCGCCTGCCCCGTTTCTCAACACCCACTCTGTAAATTTAGCGAACACTGCAGCAAGAAGTGTGTCTGTGTGTGTCACGATCAAGAGGAAGGAGCAAGCAGGGATTAAGATTAATTAAAACCTCTCGTCCGGCTGGTGACAGGTAAATACGAACCGGAGCCTGTGGTTTGACTCAAAATTCTTATTTGACACAATCCGACTGTCTAATTATAGCTCACTTACTTGGGTGAAAGGGACAAGGTGGTGGCTTTTTCTCCTACTAACATTCGCCTTTTCTCGGGTAGATGATACTTTAATTCCTGGCATCGCTGTAATTTACAGTGAGGTCTAAGCAGCGAGGTTGTAGTTGGCAGGGTGTGTTTCTGTACAACTGTTGATAGCTTCATTGCTGGTAGTTTAAAAGTGACGGCACCAGATCAGATCCCGTCGGTATGTTCTCACTGTTCCGAGTGCTGCGACCTCAATAAGGCTAAGCAGCTCCTTATGGCAAATTTCCAAGTGTACCATTCCTGGGAACACTTAATTTTCTCATTGTTATGATTCAGGTTTCCTGTTTAAACTACAAACAGTGCTTTTCAAATATACTGAAAGAAATGTGGAGGATGAACTTTGAGAAAATGGGTTGGACTAATAATGTTTAAATAAGTGAAAATCCAGGCCTGTTAATGGGGATTTAAATAACCTACAGTACAGAAACATATTGGATAACCTCATACATGTTTTCCTTAGTTTGTTGAAATGATTTAGAAAGCTAACCAGATTTCTTGATACACCTGAGTCAGCTGACTGGTCTGCAGTCTGAAAGCCAATAATAGTTTTTAGCACTTTTCTCTGTTCTGATTGTTCTTTCTATCCTCATTTACATTGTTTGCCAGTGTGAGGTGAAAGGCATTTCTGGCAGATTTATACCTCTAATACTGGAATGCCTTTGAAATATTTTGGACAGAACAAGAAATGTAGATGCCACATGTGTACTAAATGATTAGTCCCTTGGATGGGTGCAGTTATTTATCACCAGGTGGCCTGGAAGTCATTAGAGACTTCTTCTCTATCACTAAACTAGGCTGTCTGGCTGTAGTTTCAGATTCATCTGCTGAATCTCAGCAAGAAAGCAACTTGGCTTTTATCTCAAAATGTCAAAGCAGCTCTTCAAGACATTAAAATCTCTTTATGTTCAGTTTAGAATATGGAACTTTTAAAAAACTCTGGCCGTCTAAATGGTAGATTACAGTTCATGTGAACTATCTGCAGGGTTTTTTGTTTTTGTTTTTGTTTTTTTGTTTTTTTAAAAGTGTGAAAATCGTTTAAGCAGGTAAGTCTCATTTGTGCTAACTCATGGTACACATGAAGTTCATCCATCCATCCATCCATCCGTCCATCCTCTTCCACTTATCCAATTCAGGGTCACAGCAGGGCTGGAGCCTATTCCAGCTACATATGAAGCTGTAGTTCTAGTTTTTTTTTTTTCTTAATTTGATTTTGAAAACAATCCAAGTGCTGTTGCACATGAACGGATTATTCGACTGGTCTGTTGACAGAAAGACGGTACCAGTTGTTCTGTCATCAAGCAAAAAAACAAAATGTAAACACTTTTTTAAAGTTTTAAAATTATAAGATATTAAATTTATTTATTTGAAAATCTTATATTAATAAGATTTTAAAATAAATATCTTTTAGGTTTGGACTCTCCCGTGTAGGAACTCATTAGCTAGCCTTGTGGCTTAGCCTCTTTGGACAATGACACTTTCATTTCTGTCCACCAGTCAATGTTTAGAAATGCAAATACATTTTATAAAAGTTAATAAAAAGCATCAGTGCCTTCAGGTAACAGACGATTGTTCTCCATTGCAATTTGGCAAATGCCATCCCTCTTTTGACTGTTTACCTGTATGCAAACGAAGCCTGTTCAAATATGTTTTGTAAACTAGCACTTGGAATATAAACAGAAAACAGAAAGTTTCCAGTACCAAAAAACTCTGTCCTTCTTGCCTACAGATTCTAGAAATGCTCATAGAGATTGTGGAGTGCCAGTGAGGAAAAAAACAGCCTGAAAGCTTAACCCTGTGCTCTGAATGACTGACAAATTTCTACTATTGCAAACCAATCGATTACTCATTTATTTAAGAAAATACTGGACAAGTGTTCAGTAGTTATTGTCATTATTATGACTTTAAAGATTAGAACAGTTGGCTTCTAAAGGAACAGACAAAAAACAAACTCGGGGAAACTCAATCCTCTTGGCCAACAAGTCATCCCTGTCTGGCTGCTCATGACCTGAGTTATTGAAGAGAAGTGAGTCCTATGGTATCTGTTCTCTCTCAGTGTATCTGCTGCTTCTTGCCTTAGAGTTTGCCAGCTGCCTGAACTCTCTTGTCTTCCCCTACTTCCTCTCAGCAGGCTTCAAGAGCAAGAGTGTCTTCCTTTGATGTACTTTTAAAGTCGTGGCTGCTTGACAGAAGCCATCTATCTAGGTCATTAATCTGGAAATGCCCAGCTGTTTATGGTGCTCAAACAAGTTTTTGCTTCATGAGACTCCTCCTATGTAATTGTGTTGAAACTGCAAACACCTGAAGGATATGATTTTGGAAACTTATTTGCTTTTCTGATCACATGCTTATACTCTTGTTATGAAGTGATAGGCAGTTAGTTTAGTTTATTAAAATCGACCTTCCAGACTCTGCCAAGCCATTTCTTTGGCTTGATGCCACGATTTTCCTGATCCCTTTATCACAAAGTGACCTGAAAGCTGGTACAACTTGGTACAAACCTACAGAACTGCAGCAAGAAAAAAACATAACTTATTTCCCAAAATGTCAACAGTCCTTTAATGCATAAAAATCTCTGTTTAGTTTACAATCACCTGGTCCTCTTCACATGGATAAATTGTCCATTGCTGTTAAGAGGCCTTAAGAAAGAAATCATATCTGGGGGTTTTTTATGTCTTGGGCATAGCTGATTTTGGCACATTTGACCATTTCCTTGGGTGTAGCATATGGTCATGACTCGGTGAGACTCAGGAGCTGGGGTTTTTGTGCCCAAAGAATGTGAGAGGCTGACTTGATCTCCTCTGTGTGTTCCTGCTCTTGTGTAATGCAGATCGGCATTAAAACATTTTGGTTTTTTGCGCTGTAGTCAACAGCTTATAGTAAGAGGACTATATTTGATCAAGGAGTACTAGATATGAAACGGCTTGAAGGTATCTTTCAGATTCCTCCGTGTAATCTTTAATCTTGGTAGATGAGATGTGTGTAGGTGGTGCTGACAGCTGGTACTGCGGGCTGTCTGCTCTATGTCATACACAGCCTTTGCCAGTTTATGAACTTTGCCCCATTTCTTAGGTTGCCTCGTGCAGAGGTGCAGCTAATTCCTGGGTGCCCTTAGATCTAAAGGTTTCTGGACTGTTTCAAGACTGCACCTCTTGAGGATAAAAGGCACAAGTTGTGTGTTATTGTGAGTTGAGGTTCAGGTGCAGAAGTTGCTTGAGGACATTTTTGTAAAAGGCATGCCCCTGAAGTACATTAAAAGTCATTTTTCTTCTGTAGTTTGGAGCTGCTCTGAAGACATTCAAGCTAGATGGAAATGAATGTTTCTCTGTCAAACGGAGTCAAAATCCAGCCTGGCTTTTATTATTCTGTTAGTTATAAAACCTGTTTCTACAACCAGAGTTGGACAGAGCTCCTTCACAACTCCTGTCTGTGTCAGATTTGCTTTTCTTTCACTGTAGTGCACACTATCAGTCCTGTGAGCTTGTTACATGTGCAAAACAATCCTGATGGGACTCATTTCCTGTTATATGTTTGCAGGACATGAGAACAAAAAGTCATCATCGCTGTAGTCTCAGGAACAACATGTTTGTTAATAACTGGATGTTCGTGTATGTTCAGCATTGTTATTGATATCAAACTCACATGAGCAGAGAGGGGCAGCTCTACCTCAGCGGTCAGGGTCACGCTCTACTCTGCAGTAACTCTGCTCAGCTTGTTGCATAACTCCTGTTGGCCCTTAAGCCTCAGGAAACCTCCTTAGAGAAGGATTGAGGTGGCGTGTTCATTAACCCGGGGCATTGCCCAAATAGTTGTACAGAGTAATGGTGCTTTGCTTTCCCTTTTAATGGTTGTCTTTAGACCAAATCTTACGACTTAAGTCTTAGAGCATTTGTTTTACAGTTTATCCCCTTCATAAGGACACTATGTTAAAAATATTTATTTGTGTTTGTTGAATTTTGGTTTGTATTTAACACCTGTTTCTTGATGAAATAATAAAATAAATAAAAAATACATGATAAGTTATTAGAATGATTTTCCGTTCATTGACTGGATAACTAAATCTAGGTCATTTTTACCTCTTGATTGTCTGTGAACAGCTTACCAAGTGAAATATTCATCATACTTATTTATGCTTTGATACTTTTCTGTTTTGTTTTTTGTTTTTTGTGGATGAACAAACAAGATATTACATGTTGGAGGATTTGGAGAGTAAGTGGATTTCGTTACCTTTGGACAGAGTGGCATAAGCTGTTTTTCCCTTAATTCCAGCCTTGAGGTAATTCTGTCCGTACTATCCCTTCATATTAACAGACAAGTATAATGTTAGCAGTTCACTCTTATTACCCTTAACAGTATTACTGTTAAATGCATAGCATTTGTAGCCTAATCTAATTTTCAATGCCTGCTACTAGACTGGCCTTTTAACATAACTACAACTCGACAACAAATACATAAGAGACCATAAAAATGCAAGCTACACAATGGAGATAGTAAGGCATTGCTTCAGAGCAGTGGATTTTAATCTATTTGTGCCAATTTCCAGGCCTCACAGGAAAACCTTTTGTCATGTGTTTGTTTGCTTGGTAAATTGTGTGCATGTAGATAATTTGTCATTTTTTGTGCTTTTCTTTGTTATTAACCAGGAAAGTGGTCACTACATTTCTTGACACAAAGTGCAAACAGTAGAGTGGAAATTGAAGAGAAATTCTTCCTCAGTTGCTTTTGGGCTGATTTGTCTTAGCATGAGATGAACTGTGAAAAATTAAATGTAGCCTATAGTAGTGCATTTTTTTCCTGTTTTCCTTCAGGGACCACATAACACGTTAGCAAGAACATTGTCTTTACAGCGTGGCTCACAGTGTAATGCAGAAATATTATAAAGTCCTGATAGACAGGATATTGTTCATTCTTTTCAGATTTTTCTTGTAGTTTAATGAAATCAATCTTTTTCTTCAGGCCGGCATTTCAGTGAAATAATATGGAAAAGGACTCCTCGGTTTGAACTGCTATCAATGCAGTCTGCGACCAGGAGTTGTATTGTTTCAACAGAACTCGGCCCTTTATGAAAACAACACAAGGTTCAATGGCAGCTTGTTGCCCCAGAGGCATAAAATACAATCCAGGAAGTCTAGATTTGGTAACAGATCTGTGAACATGAAGGTATTTCAGAGCCCAAAACAATAGCAGCAGCACTATGACAAAATACAATGCAACTGTGGAAAGTTACCGTGGTGATAATTATTTTTTAACTTATTCCACTTGAAATGATCCCTTGGATTTATGGGATTGGCTACCAGAGCGCCTCAGTAGGAGACATTATGTTGCACTGTGAAGTGCAGTCACAATTTTTGCAGGCACCCTAGCTTCATAACTAGAAGGGTCTTTTTCAAATAAATAAACAGGCTGTTTATGAGGTTACCCAGAATGCAACCTTGCCTTTTTTTTTCAAAGGGTCACGGCCTTGCTTTGACATTTTGACGGGAAAAATAAAAATTTCAGGATCATCTCACTAGATAAAAGATGAATGTTGGCTTTTCTTCCAAGAAACTCAATCTTGACTCAAAGGTCAGTAATTAAAGTTGCTTTGGTGTCATTCTGTGTTGTTTTGTTGGATTTTTCAGGCAGCGTGCTTCTTTTATGTAAATAAAACAGATGGTCCTCAGCCAGCTCCACCATGATAGTTGAGTTTTTATAAACGAATTCCAGTAATATCTCTGTGCACGTTCAGATGCCTCGAGTTACATTGTGTACAGTCAAAGATATATATGCCAGTTTAGTTTGGCTTTTCCACAGCTTTCAGTAAAAGTGTTAATTTTTTAGTAACAACTGCACCTACATCCAGTGGGGTTTCTAGTCAACTAGCAGACACTAGTTGTGGTAAGCGATGCTCAAACATGTTTTAATTGAATCAGGGTAAGAAGAGGCTTCAGTGTCAACGTGGAGAGGATGAGCTAAAGTTTTTTCCATGCTGAATCATGTTGAATAGGTGTCATCTGGAGGATGGATCAAAATCGATTTCTACTAGCAACCACCTGCCTCTTTAGTAGTTGCTGTCATTAGTATCCATTAGTCCCTAAATTGAGAGCATCAGTCATAGACAGCCTGAGGATTTGGCACCATTTGTGACTATATGGGACATTTTCACGCATAATTTCCTTTTGTCAACGTGTCAAGATGTTCTCTCACAGGCTGCTAATATCAATAGGAAGAACTCAATGTGCAGCTCCAAAGAGCAACTGTGTACATGTGAATGTATGTGAATGTAGGCGAACGTCTGTGCTTGCTTGCACGCGTTGCGTTGCCTCTGGCTGCTCCCTCCATGCTCCGGCTCTGCCGTGGCCTGTCCAAACAGAACTACAGCCAAAAAAGCTCCTCCCAGGCTCCACAGAACAGGAAGTGGGTTGTTTTGTTTCACAGAGGCCTCGGTGCTGCTGTCTCCCACTTGTTTGGCTATGAACCCATCATCTAGTTCAGAGTATCTCTGGTCCATTTGGCAGTCTCTGAAAAGCAAAAGATGCTGTGTGGTGTCTGTTGAGAACTATCAGGCACTCTTCAATGCAGCTCATTATTTTTTGTTGTTCTTTTATAGCTGTCAAAGCTTTTGCTCTTTTTTTTGTTCTTCATGAGCATATTAAACATGCAGAATAACTGGAGTGAGTAAATGGAGTGAACAGCCTGAATTCAAACTTGAGTGTTTGGTGCAGCTTAACAAAAGCTTTGCAGCTGCAACACGGTTTGTGGGAAGTGTAGGAGTGGGTCGTTGGGCAAAAGACAGAAAATATGATCATACCCATGACCACAATTTCCATAGCAAGAAACAAGTAACCAAGTTGTTATTAAAACTGTCAACCGCCAAACACCCAAAGTTTCCTCCTGGTTATGCCAAGTTTTCATATGCATGGTAATGGAGCTGAAAAGTAATTCATTCACTTACCCTTTTCATTTTACTCTTTCCAGAGCAAAACTACTGATTCAGCCTATTTATTTCTTAACCATTTACATGTAATTTTATTTTAATAATTGTACGTACTTCCACAGACTGTATTTAAATGAGCTGTTGTCTGTTTCAAGGTCTGCTGGTTAAGTGCTGATAGAGATGTTTACTGGCGAAAGTGGTCAATGGAGGATCTACTCAAAAAGTCAAGGCAATATGAGGTTTTCTAGGTACCTTATGCTTCAACTCGTGTCCACTTGGAAAAAAGCTGAAACCAATTATAGACAGTAGCTCCACATGGCTAATTACCGTCAGCAACACATGGTGAAATACAATTAAATTTCCACATTGTAATGCTATTTCTTAACCCAGGTGTTTACCACAACATAGAATGGGCAGTTAACCAGCTGTCAGCTCTTTTTCCTTCACTGAAATTGCCTTAATTTTACTGGCTGTTGTTTGACCTCTAATTTCTTTGCTTTTTCTCGAAGTTCCATGTCACCCTTACTCTCTAACTTCTAAATATTTCTGCAGCCACAACGCATTCAGATAATTAGTTGTGCTTGATTGTTTTTTGATTAAAATCCCTGGTTTCAGATTCTCAGATCTGAAATTTTGGCAGTTTCTTTGTCTTCTGACTGTAAACTGTAATTATTTCTCCACATTTCTAAACACAGCTAACTAATTGCTAGTGATAACCTGCCATAGCTTTAACTTTAGGCATGGGTGTTATCAAGCAGTCTGCAAATTGTACAGATTTTACTACAGGAATAATCTGTGGTGTCCCGTTTTCATTTTTCTTGTGTTTGTAAACAGATGAGACTCTAAACAAGCTTATTATTTTTATGGCTATTTTATGACTTGTTAAAAGGTATTCAAATTTCAGAAGATTAATTTTGCACATCCCCCCAGCTCTGCATGAAATAAATCATGTCTAACAAGCCATCCTGATGATAGGATATGAAACCAGCAACAGTTTAAATAATGACCTCAGTCTGTGTTTCATTGTGACTTCTGATAAATGGCTTGATGCTGCTTATTGAAAGCACTGGTGTTGCCATGCATCTGAGCAGCGATTAAAAGTGGGCGTTGGGGCAGACTCGACTCAAAGTTTTGCCTGTAGCACAGAAAGATGAATTTCCCCTGATAAGTCGGTGCCCCTCGTGAAGAGTATTAGTGTCAAGACTGTCTGGCAGAAGGTGGATGAGGTGAGGAGCCAAATGACTATATGCACAGCTGCTCCCAGGCAGCAGGGCTCCAGCTCATCCATCAGCTGCACTGCTAACTCATCCCCATGCATCCCCAAACACATCAGCTAAACTAGTCTTCTGACCTGGGGATACTTCATAATGTTTCTTGATGGTTTGTGCACAAAAACTTGCAAAGCTTCCTAAAGCATAGGTATAACATTTAAAGCTTTAATTGATTTTGATTTAGGGTTAGGATGCCTGCACAGTACACACATGGAAACAAAACGAGTTTAGTGTTTTGGCCTTTTTAGGATGCCACCAAGCACTTCATCAACTACTCTAATTTCCTTACACTTTTCTCCTCCTTACAAGCCAGCAGAGGATGCGGAGCCTGATAACACATCCCTTCATGTCCTAGCTTGTCTCAACATGTCTTTTATTCCTCTCCTTCACTCCAGTCTCATCCTCCATCTCTTCTGTTCGTGTGACTTTGTAGTCTAGATTTGGCATTGGGGATTCAAGCTCTGTGACTGCACTTTGCCGTGACAGTATGCAGATCAGAGCTTTCCCGAAGGTGTAATGCCGTACGGTCTGTCAGAAATGTCAGTGGTTGCTTTGGAGCTACACTGCTTGAGCAAGGAAAAAAAGCACTGTGTTCTTGATTTATCTTATGATAACTACAAATAATTTAAATGACTACTATGCAAAATCCATGAATAGATGAGACGGTTAATGTGTTGTTTGACTTCAGGCAGACATGTTTTGAAAAACTTCTTGTTGTTCTCCCAACAGAAATGGCAGCCATTCGGAAGAAGCTGGTGATTGTTGGAGACGGCGCTTGTGGGAAAACATGTCTTCTCATTGTTTTCAGTAAAGACCAGTTTCCCGAAGTCTATGTCCCTACTGTGTTCGAGAACTACATCGCTGACATCGAGGTTGACGGAAAACAGGTTTGTGCTATTTACACTAAAACTGACTCGATTAAAGTGATGGTGTCTCTCGTCATGAACACAGAAATGCTTTTCAATTATTTAGGCTAATTATAGATTTAAGAACATGAGAGTGTAAGTAAAGCCCAATCCCCCTCAATTACTGCTGCTACTGTCAACCTTTCCAATCTCTCACACCAGATAGTTTGCACTAATGTTGCCAGACGTACCATAAACACTTGAGGTTTTTGTTTGTTTGTTTGTTTGTTTTTTAAGTAGTTTACCAAAGTAGGCTTCTAATTATGATGATGCAACTGCTGGCTGAGAATGCAAGTGTGAAGTGGATTTTATAATATTTCAGGAGCTAGCTTTCTGAAGGACTACATTAAACTAAATTAAAACAGGCTACAGGCACCAGTTGAAAATTAAGAAGATACATTTTTCTTTATTGCGGTGTAAATATAATCTTGGTTTCCACAAATTACAAAAAAAATATCAACACTTAATTTTTTTATTGTGGTACTCTGAAAGAGTAGTGACCCTATTAGTCAGACAAAAGATAATGTGATATCTACACCATTGTTTACGTGTGTGTGTTTTTGCTTCTGGACAAGAGCTGCATGCACAGCCTTAAACAAGAGAAAACAAACCTCTGTAGTTACAGTTTTTTGTGTGTGTGACGTCTTGGATCTGAGTCATGGGAAGGTGGTGAGGGTCGAGTTTGAACTGCAGATGGCTCGTTATGTCCAATCGTTTTATTTTTTTCTCGAGCCGACCATCGCTACACCACTTGGCAAAACAGGAAATGACTCTACTTCCCAGCTTCCTGTTCAGACTGGGAACAGGGATGTCTCTTAGCAATCCCATTCCTTCCCTCAGGATCACCATCCTCGTGCTACTGCCTGATAAACGTGCCTCACTTCCTGTCCTTGTCCTGGCTGCACTTAGGTGGAGGTAGGCAGGAGGTTAATGCTCATGTTCTGGACAGGAAATTTAAAGTTAGGGATCCATGATGGACATCAGATTAGAAAGGGATCATTTTGGAAAAGATGTGAGTGTCAAGTCCTTGAGTGTCTCTATGGAGGATGACCATCCCATCAGATTTAGCTTCTTACACAACAGGATGGATTAGATTTGTGTTCAGCCCCAAATTTTTAGCTCCTCAACCCCACCCCGTGAAGCAAAGATACTCTCATCGTCAGCGGACTGAGCCGATTCCATAAATAGCTGGGGGGGTTTGGGTCTTTTTCCTCTGTCTTTCCCTCCCTGAACTCTGCAGCTTACAACTAGTCCAGTGGGAACATAAAGCTCTGGTTGCTCATGCAGTCTCAACAGTGTTTGGCCACCTCCCACCTTCTGCCTCTGCAAACCTCTATTTTGGGACTGTTAACTGATTTTTGTGCTTTCTGTGGGCATACAAAAATCTGTCTTTCAGCAAAGTTCTGGTATTTAAACTTTGCAAAAGTTATTTTTTTTTCTTTTTCCATTGACTCCAATGAGTCAGCTGAAGAGCAAACTCAAGTGAAGCTTGGCTGTTGATGCCTTTAGAGGGAGACACACTAACCGGTTTGATGGTTGCTAATCTCTCACTTTCCCTAATTGAATTAATCAGTGGTGTGATGGGATGAGCCCAGTCCCCAAGTTCATTTCCACAACACTGACAGCCTTACACAACTAACAGACTTACAGTATGAAGCCCTGATTAGGTCAGAGCTGCTGGGGTGATTAAAAAAATGAATTCACTGCAAACAAGGAAGGAAGCGCGGGTAACACTAACAGATAACAAGTTAAGATGAAGAAAGTAGTTGTAGCCAGAGGGAAAAGCGATACTATGTCAGATACTTCCAGCATTGTTTGGTTCCCCATATTTAAACCTCCAGCCTTCGGGAAGATTACTCAGACGCTCCACATGCCTCAGGATTTCTGCGTCATTGAGCAGAAGTGATGTCATGACTGGTTATCTGCTGTATTCATCTCCATTAGTGGGCAACGGTATGTTAACTGTTTACAAGATAAGTCTGTGTTTATAAAGATGAGTAATATTAAGGAGCAAAACTGCATTTGTTCTCTGTTCCGGATGAATCTGTTTTTTTTGCAGATTTGATGTGTTTTGATGCTGTGTTTTTTCCAGGTGGAGTTGGCATTGTGGGATACCGCAGGCCAGGAAGACTACGACAGGTTGAGACCTCTCTCTTACCCCGATACAGATGTCATCCTGATGTGCTTCTCCATTGACAGCCCAGACAGTTTAGGTGAGGAAAGAATAATGTAGAGTAGTCATATTACAAATGATGTATAACGAAACTTATATTCCATTAAAATGATCTTTCATGAACATATTGCTCTATCTTACATAACCAAACCTAGGTCAAATAAGCGAGGGAGGGTCCTTGTACAATACCCTAATATACTTGATGGGAAGTGGGATTAATGCAGCTGAAAACATCTTTGCCTCAAGGAGGTTGCAGAGCAATCCATCATGAGAAGCGTTCTGCACTGTGACTCTGCACTGCTTGTCCTCTTTTTGTAGTTCTCCTTCCTATACTGAGTATTTCAGCTCACTTCTTGTCTTTCCTGGGACAGAAAATATCCCTGAAAAGTGGACGCCTGAGGTGAAGCACTTCTGTCCCAATGTTCCCATCATCCTGGTGGGGAACAAGAAGGACCTGAGGAACGATGAGCATACACGGAGAGAGCTAGCCAAGATGAAGCAGGTACAAAGGCCCCTGAAGGTCAATGAACAGTGGAATGAGCTAATCTGATGCAGGTAGAGAGCTCTTGAAATCTCAGGCACTAAAAGGCAGTGGATATGTGCTGGGTTGAAACATTTTATTTGTGAGGATTTTGTTTGACATATTTAGGCACATGTTATTGACCCTTAAGGTACTGGTTAAAAAATAAAAATAAAAAAGGGTCATATAGCACTACCATCCTGTGAATGTTTGCAGTCTCACATTTATTTCTAAAGAAGCTGCATGACGGATGACGTTAATCTTGCTTTTCCTGCTTCACCAGCGTACTGGGTTTAAGAACTGTCAGCTTATAGAGACACTGAAGGCCTGTGTGTAGAAATGGAAAATTCATTATTGTACAGGGTTTCAACCACATGTTTACGACATTACACCACCAGTGTATTAACTACAGCATCAATCTCACAGCTTACTGACAGTGATGGGACTTTTCTTAATATTTTTTGACCACATCAGAACTATGACAGGACAGAAATGTTCTAATCCAGAACAGCATGTGAAAAGCAGAAGCCTCAGATGGCTGTACAGTCAGAGCATGAAATATGATTCAGGGAAGCTGGTTTAATTTGTCACCGAGTATGAACGCTTATCGCAAAACACAGCGTTTGTACTGCAAAGAAGATATTATGTAATTGGACACTTTCTATCAGATGGCTTTAAAAAAACAAAATTGAGAGAAGACAGCAGGAGGAAGAATCCCTCTTCTAGGATTGGCATGCAATAATTTAGAGTAAGAAAGCAGTAAGAATAGAAAAGTTGAAATATAGAAAATCACAATGTCAAAAATGTCAGTTTCAATAACAAGTTAAAGGATGTGTCTCTATGAAACTGATTTCATAAGATGTAAAAGATTTCAATTTGCTAATCAAAATATACTAGATGAGCTTTTCCTGTCTGTAGAAATCAAGACATCAGTTGTCAGTTCAAGAGTTTGACTCTTACATAATAAAACAGACTTTGGTTTGATATTTGTAAGATATGTGATAAATGGCTTAGACATAAAGCCATAAACTTGAGCCCTTGATTCCAAGATTTCGTCGGTTTGGTAAATGAGTCATGCCAAAAAGGCGGTGAGAGGCACATCAAACTCTGCTTATGCTTTTGTTAATAAGTATTATGGTAGTGAGGGGGTGTTTAGACTGTAGCTGGCAATGATCAGTGTCTTAGTGTATAAAATGATTTTGTTTTATCAGCAGTTTAAATGCAAAAATACTCAGTTTACTGTCACATATATGACAAAAAAAGCAGTAAACAGCAAAAAAAAAAGCCTTTTTTTTGCATGAAAAATAATTCATGTTCTAAGTACAGTAACATCAATAATTTTGTATTAATTCTGCTTATGGAATTACTTATTTTTGACTGATTGTTAGTGCTCTAATTTCACTTTAAAAGGGGGGAAAAAATCAAGGATCTCCTTTGTGATATCATGATTTTCCCTGGAAAGTAAACTGAGCTCTCCTTCTTTTCTCAGCACTTTAATTGAGTCCCTAATGGTGTCTGATCTAACCCTGCAGGAGCCAGTGAAGACAGAAGAAGGCAGAGACATGGCTGGTAGGATCAGCGCTTTTGGCTACTTGGAGTGTTCTGCCAAGACAAAGGATGGTGTGCGGGAGGTGTTTGAGATGGCCACAAGAGCAGCACTGCAGGTCCGCAAGCGCAAGAAGAGAAGTGGCTGCACGGTGCTGTGAGCAGTCCAGACACCATCAAATCAGCTGACCAATTGGAGAAAAATAACACATGAAAACGGACTGACCTATTACCAAATGGATCTTTGTACTGTATCTCACATTTCATGACAAAGACAGGCAGATGAATTGAACATAAACAAACCTAATACAGGAAATGAACTATATTATATCTGTGGCTAGAAATTGATGTTTCCGTATTGATTTGCTTTTGTCCCTCCCAAAATCTGTCTTGACACTTTACACTTTTTTTTTTTTAAACTTGGCTTTGGTAGGTGCACATTTGTATGCAATATTGTTCTTCACAAGCTTCTCGGGCAAGTGGCATAATTCTTAGCTTGTATAAATCTTTATGAGTAGTTCCCAGTCTCGTCAAGCAGGCAGTTCTGTTTCACTGTAGCAGTAGCGATAGAGAATTAAAGATGATATCTTTTGACCATAAGAGCTAGTGCCTTTTTTAAGTTTATACACCACCGTCTGTTTGTCAGCGAGCTTGCATTTCGGCTGAGGACCCCGTCATTGTACTGTAGCTCATTTTACAGTGTTGTCATTGTGAAACCTGAGCAAAGCCGTAACTAAAGGCTTTCAGTGCTCGTCAAGTTAAGCACAATAAATGGTTGCTTGTGTCATTTTTTTGTTGGTATGAAACATCAGTTTCCCCTTCTCCATTATGAGCCCACTCACATCGAGGATAAAGAAAGGCAGCTGCTTCTGTAATGTAATGTGTCAACAAAGGAGTGTGCTTCCCATTCTGCATAAAATTATTCACATTCACCCCTCATAATTGTTGCTAGAAGCTAGATGGGAGGGGAGGGAGAGGTGGCCAACTGAGACGCAAGCCAATATGACTCAACTATGCACAATAGCTGTTAGGACCAACAGGGAGATGAGACAAGTGAAATCACGTAGGCCACGGCCTGGTGAACCCTCCCTTGTTTGTTTATAATGAGTGACTGAGTTCAGCTCTTTTTGCTAAGTTAACTGGTTACACCCATTATTGGAATCTTGTTTGTGATACTGGTTAGCCCAGTCATGGAAATCGCATCCTGTTAGGCTGGATCTTTCCAGTTGGACGACATTCTTTACATGTCTGAGAAGAGCCACAGTGTGTGTGAGTGAGTTTTTTGTTGTTTTTTTTTTCCTGGTGCCTTCTTTGTTCTGGTGTGCCTTTTTCGGTTGTTCTCTCCCAGACCAGATGGACTAGCTGCTGAATGTCAAGCTGATACTCACTGACAAGGTCAAGAGTGACCGTTCTGACATGTTTTTTCCAAGGCTTGGTTCTTTAAATAGATCGATGCATGGTAAATGTGTTATTTGATGTATGCCATCATCGTTTTTTTTTTTTTTTTTTATTTTGTGGATGACACATCTTTATCTTGGCAGATGAGCAAAAGAAGTTTGATTTAAGTTCTTGCATCATGTGAAAATTACAAAATGGTTGATTGAGAAAACATCTGTATGCAACCATTTCCTTTGATGTTTTACTTAAAAAAAAATCAGTTATAACCTATAGGATGGAATTTAAGCTCACTCTTTGGAAAAATACTCGGCATTTAAGGATGTAATTAAATTTTAGTTCGCTAGGACATGTCAGATCGTCTGTCTAGTATCTCTATTTGCTCATATCCTCGCAGCATACTCTACTGAACTTCACCTGATAATAGCTTGATATTCCTGAAAGGCCCCCACCAACTGTCCTGAGGCACACTCTTTCACACCACTGTTGCTCAGTCATCTACTTTACATGTCCACTGGTTGCATGAAGGGTGGATTTCTTAATATACGTGGCAAAAACAAAATCATCTGTGTTGCATGCAGCCTTCTTCCAATTCCATTAAAAGCGCCAAACCTACCAGTTGGCAAGGTATCTATATCTATTATTGTAAAACTGTGTGTAATGCAAATTTAAACCCTCTGCTGGTGAAGCACATAAATGATGCTTTAAATGAGCGGGCCAGCAAAGAGGCTACAGCTCAGACGAGGTGTTGTGATTGTTTTAGCCGACAAACGCACACAAGCAACGTACTAATGTTCTATCCACCCTCCAATCTTTAGAGGGTGGATGCTACTTTTAACTCGGGACTCTGTGCACTAATATGGACAACAAGCACACCATTTGGGCAAGGGTAAACATTCATATCTCTACAACTTCTTATCAATGAAAACATTTCATAGTGGTGGCATGGTGTTGACGTGTCTTAACAAGCTCTCGCAAGGAATACTTGGGAATTAGAGATCGGCAGAGAGTTAAGTAACTTAAAGCTGGGAGTAGAATCATAACGATTGAAAACGTTCCCATAGAGCAGCGGAGGAGCTAGTGTTGAACATATCACTAAGAGCATGTACTATACTGATGTTCATGTGTATGCCGATAATGTCCCGCTATAAAATGTCCTTGCTATAATTGATGCATGCATGAGAAATCCATGGGTCTTTACAGAAGCACTAACATCGCACACCTCTTTGGGAACAGCTTCAGCTCAGTGTTGTGCAACTTTTGTTTCTCTCTCTGGAAGTATTTGAAATGATTTAAAAGGATCCAGATTTCTATAAAAGCTCATTGTAATAATGCTTTGTAAACAGAAAGTGTTGTAGTGAACATTTGAGCTGAAGTGAACATGAACATTGTTAATAAACTATTTTTGCGAATAGACAGACCAGTCTCCTCAGTCCATTCTTGAACAGGACGATGCTGCTAAAGGAAATGATCAGGCACCACGGTGTAATATAATATACAGCAGATCAAAAAGTCAGTTTATTATTTTTTAAAGTTTTGAATTGACATAAGTCATAAGACATACGGTGATAAATCAGTGTATTAAAATGATCTTCCATTCTTTTCCCATCCGTAGGAAATTTTAGCATTTGTACAGCCATAGTTATGTTAACTGGGCTAAATAAACAGATCAGGTAAGTGTAAAAAGCCAAAATTCACTACTTCATTTTGCCATTGTGATTAGAAACAGAGGAGCATTTATTGCACTTAAATATCCAAACTGCTCTTAAAAGGTTCATAAAAAGGATATGGTCTTAAAGCAGTAAGAGGCAGTAAGAGAGAGAATAAAATAAAAGACTGACACTTGCTATGGCTTTAAATCTATCTATCTATCGCAGACGCTATGTCCAAATTTAGAGGAAATGTTAATGCTCATTTTTCCACCCAGGGTCCACAAACTGCTGAATGGCACTCTCCTCTGGAACAGGACCTACAACAAGTGTAGAAAGACAGAATTTTTAAAAAAAATTTTTTTAAAGAATACTCACTGGGAAAATGTTTTTTTCCAAATGCTTTTACATTTTAAGGTTTAAACCTGCAACTACTGACTGCAGCAAATAAAGCCTAAAGTCTGGAGAAAAAGACACATGCAACTGTCGAGTCTACTGTCTGTTGCAGTCCTACTGAGGCTAAAGCTGTACTCACATTCAGAATCCATGCTGATTTTCAGCGTCGCCAGTCTAGACACAATATCATCTTCCCCTTCCGCGTCGCTGAAGTCAAATCCAGTGTAGCCCTTCTCCTTCACACAGTAGCTGATGAACCTGTGAACAAAAAAGCAAAAATTAAGGAAACGTGAGTGAGAAATGCTCAAGAAATGTGCACTCCCTGTTAACTGGGCAAATTTGATCTGTGGAGTGAAACGCTGTTGTACATCCCAAAAACTCCAAAATTGCAACAAAGTGAACAATTTGAGGTTGTTTTGTCAGCTGCTAACAATGAGGTTTCACTTTCAGTAATCACTGTGTTTACTCAGTGCCTCCCAAAACATCTTGTCTGCTCTTACTTCTCCCATGTTGGGTCCTTCTTGAGGATCACAGGGTTTCCCACCACTATAAGCAGGGACCTGGCTCTCGTCAAGGCTACGTTGAACCTCTACAATTGAATACATATACATATATATATAAAAAAGAATATATTAGTAATTTATTCAACCATTAAAGAAGCAGCAGGCTTTCTTATAAGTTTAAATGATGTGACAAACTTTTTCATTTGACAGGAATCCAATATTGAAGTCTGTGTCCATCTTGACATAGTTGATGCTGCTACGGACGGTGGAGACCATAATGATCTTCCTCTCTTGTCCCTGAAACTCCTCCACAGAGCCGACCTGATATTATAAAACAGAGGGGGGAAAAAAACAGTAGAAAAAGTGCACTTTAGCATCTAATAAAACTTTAATCTTATAACTGTTAAATGCATCCTCAATAATTAAATTACACTTCTGATTAGAAATAAACAGCAGATCAATCTTTTGATTACATTTTATTAAAACAATTTAGAAGTCACTGTAAATGAGCATCTTAGGTTTGCATGGGGGCATCTAACCATATTAACTGACACACAACGTTTACAGCAGAGCTGCTAACCTTCAGCTCTTTGAGATCACTCCAGCGACTCAGTGCTGGGACAAGTCTCAGGGCCTTCTGGATTTTCTCAACCTGTTAGCAAAAAGAAAAAAAGAAGAGCAGTCATGGGAAGTTATGAATGAACCAAACAACCTCCTTTTATCTTCAGTCATTTAACATGAATGTGCACCATGCATATTCACTTGTTTTCTGTAGGGGGCGATTATTCCGATGTCTGTTGCAGACAGTTTGGGGAGACCCTTCTTTCCTTGCGTTTCCATCAGTTTGGTGAGGTAGTCGATCAGGACTTCAATCTCAGACACGTTGAAGAAAGACGGACTGTTCGCCTCTCTCTCATCTTTGCCCATCACTCCATGAAAGATCACTGGAAAACCCTGTAATGGGGTACCACTGTCAGTTATTCTTGTTAAATATGGTTTAAATACAATTTGGCGACTGACTCCTTAGTGAAATTAAAAATGTGAATTAAAACTACACATGAATTGTACACGTGAGCACTCCCATAATGTCTATGAAGTTTAAAGAAAAGTTACTTAGTACTTTTACAACATGAGTTGTTTTCATGTTTTACTATCTACTTTGTTTCAGCCATGAACCTTCTCTTTGGTCCTTTTTCTTCCATCTTCAGCATCCTTTATCCAAAATATATCCACTATCCCTCCTCTGGACATCTCCAAACCAAACCCCTGCAAACTTCGTCTCCAAAACCATTCAACCAAACTTGTCCCTCTGTATATATTCATTTCTAATCTGGTCCCTCATGTCCCAGCAACCTCCAGCTTGGCCTCCTGTCTCTACCCACTCCACCCTGCCTGCGCTCTCTTCTTCACCTCTCTTGTGCACTTTCTTGTTGCTTTGCATAGATGAGACCCATCTCACCCAGCTTCACTACTTCTGCTCCCTCTCATTCAAACACATGTCATCTATCTTGCTTCTGCTGACTTTAGCATACCTCCACCTTTCCTCTACTCACAAATCACAGTGTTGTCCCTGAACATCACAGTCCTCTTGTGTAACCTCAATTGTCAGCAGAGGCTCAGAGCTAATCCCTGATGTAATCCCACCTCCACCTTAAACTCATCTGTCACTCCCACACATTTCACTAGTGTTTCACTGTTCTCATACACGTCCCGCACCACCCTCACATACATCACTGCCAGTCTTGACTTCCTCATTCAGTACCACAGTTCCTCTCTTAGCACCCTATCACATGGTTTCTCTAGATCCACAGACACAGTGAAACTCCTTCTGACCTTTTCTATACTTCTCTGTCATCACTTTCAAAGCAAACATTGCATCTGTAAAGCTCAGATGCACTTTACTATTTTATTTATTCATGTTCATCACAGTTTTTTTTATTTTTAAATTAATGTATGATGAAATCAGAGTTGACAAATACACCTTTGCATCTAATCATGTGCTTTGTGGATGACTTAGGGGAACAAAAAAACCAAAAAAAACCAAACAAACAAGCAAAAAAAACAAACAAAATAAGACCTCACCTTCTTCGGGAGGTATTCCCAGTTGCAATAGGTCTCACGCTCCCATTGGTCAGCAAACACCTGCAGTTCATTTTCATAGAACAACTCATTGGGGATTTTCAGAATGGCACTGTGTGACCTGAGTGAACGGGAAGGAAAAAGAAGAACAATAAAAAAATGATGAAGCATTATTGGTGATTAACCACAGCAGCACAAGTAAAAAATGGCATCGACAAGCAACAGCTGAGAGACCCACCTGTAGTTTCGCAGCAGTTTGGTGACAAAGCGAGTGTCAAAATGCCCGTCTGTATTTTTCTGATATAACGAATTATGTCTCATCAGCCTCTCCAGTAGAGAAAGCCCTGGAGAGCATTCATGATACAGATTTGAATTCATGTTAATCTGAGAAAAACTCAAATAACTGAAGCAACACTAAGCATTCATTTGATCCTAAACTATTGCCAGTGAAAACAGCCAGGGATACACAGTGATGCAACTAACACCATCTGATCAGAAAGAAAAGAAAATGAGACCACTGGACTTACCGAGTCCATGTTCTATTGCAAAAGGAGATCGAAGGATTGGTCCCAGCTGCTTAGGATCTCCTGCCAGCACCAGCTGACCTTTCTCTGCATCGAGCAGACCTGTGAAACAACATAAATGAGTCTGTAACAAGGTGCATCAATTTCAGCACTTGCAAGTTATAACCTTTAATCACAAGAACCGATTTACTGAGGGAGTGTAATGTGTAAGAAAAAATTAATTTACTACTGATCTGACTTAAGGTCACATATATATTTTGAAATTTGCCGTGCAGAGTTTGTAAGCTGTAAAAGTCTTAACCCATACATTTTATTTATTTATTTATTTATTTATTGTACAGCCTTTAGCTAGCTTTGGAGAACACAAAATTCTACAAATGCTAATTATATTCTGTCTGTACTGATGAATGTCACACTGAAAGCTGTGTGCTTTCAGAGAAGGCACATGTGTAAAGCAGCTGGGATGTGGATGAAGTTCTGTAATCAGATAAGTCTATGATAGACGCATGAAAGGTCCATGTACTGCATTAATACCAGATTTAATGGAAAAAAACACATTTAAACAGAAAGTTGGATGTAAGAATTTCAGATTCTTCAAGGTTTCACAAAAGACTTTATTTATGTAGCGCCAATTCAACAAAAGTCCCCACAAGGCGCTTTATATCGTAAGGACCTTGAGGCGACAATCACACAGCCCCCTATGAGCAAGCACATGGCAACAGTGGGAAGAAAAACTCCCATTTTGTAGTCTGAGAGTGAAGCGTTGTGTTAGGATACTTGGGTCCTATCTGGTCTTTGAGATTTGAATTTCACAGAGAGCCAATAAAGAGACGCTAAAAATGGGAGTAATATTGTAATAATGTATGAACAAGCTTTTCAGTATCACTCACAGATCTGAATGTTTCTAATTTTAACATGCAAATGAATGAAGGCAGTCCTACATATTTGCTTAGTGTGCATGGTGAAGGACATCATGATGAAAAACATGTAGTTCAGACATTCATAGTTTACCTGCAATAGCAATGACACACTCTGGCTCTACAGCTTGGCCTCCCTCATCCACAAACACATGCGAAAAATGGCCAACTGGGATCCCTCCAGACACAAGCCTCACAAAGACACAAACACACAGCAGCATGATCAAGTGCAGCATGGCTCATAACACGAAAAATGTGCCAAATGTCAAAGGGTGTTTAAAAACACATCATAATGGATACTTTACATGCCACCCACTGGCTCTTACCTGCCAGCTGTGACCATAGTTGTAACTACGACTTTGTACTTCATCGTAACCTCTTTCTGTGGAGGCACAAAGCTGTCTTTGGTCTTGTCCCAGTTACAGTATTTCTGAAAAAAACACACAAAAAAATATGAGAACATAACCTTTTGTTCAGCTTTCCCATAGTGATTACAATCACTGATTCCTCAATGTGATCATGAGGAATCTAGTGAAAATGCGGGCCTATTTATGGGGCTTGCTGAGACAAGCGAATGCAATGGCACTCTATTTCACATGTAATTTTTAAACATTATGGGCTGTGTTTACATATGGATACACAATTAGTCCATATGTAGCCCATAATGATTGCTGAAGTAAATATAACACTTGATGCTCACCAGGAGACTCTTGGGGACGCTGTTTGGGTCTCGGCTGTTGGCGTACACGCGGTAAATCTGATGAGAATCCATGTTTACTTTTAGTCTTTCACAGAGCAGGTCGCATGCACTGTTTGAAGGTGCACAGGCGAGGATGTGTGCTGATGGATCTGCCTTGCTGACCTGACAAGACGAGCAAAATAAAAGTCATTACTTAATAATAACAGGCTTGTGTGCGAAGACATAACATGGTTTATAGGGAGCCACAGGCCTTTGCCTCACACCCAGCAGGACCCAGGCTGCGGCTGTCACTTATTTCAGAAAGGCACCTAACCTCGCAGATGTGCACAGAATTCAAAGTACATTGCACCAAGGACATACTATAGGACTAATACAGTGGCTGTAAGTACAAATTTCTGAGAAACAGTTACAACATCACGGATAACATCACAAATTACAGCATTGTTAAATTTTGCAAGCCCTTTAAGTTAAAGTTCTGTTTCCAGTTTTTTTAGTGTTTCCTGAAGTGAATCAATTCCAAAATATCCCACCATTTACCCAGTTGAGAGTCACCGTGGGGCTGAAGCGGATCCTAGTTGTCACAGAATGAAAAGCAGCTCACACCTCGTACAGTTTGCCAGTCTTTTGCAGGGCAGTGAGATAAACAACTGTTCACACTAATATTCACCCATGTGGGCAATTTAAAAATCACCAATTAACCCAACTCACAAATGTTGTTGGACTGTGGGAGGAAGCTGGAGTATCCAGAGAGAACCCAGTCAAGCATGGACAGAACATGCCTACTCCAGGACCTTCCTTGCTGTAAAGCAACTGTGCCAACTGCCACATTTGTTGGCAATGTAAAATCTCTAAATTTAAAGTGCTAATACTCATAATACTCGAGAGCAAATAAGCAGCTGATTCAAAAAAAGAAAAATGTGTTTCTAATATACAGCGAGATATCTGGGAAATACCTTACAGGCATCCCAACACGTGCCGATTCCTATGCAAAATCTGTCTGGCAAAGAGAAATCTTACTTGTGTAAGTAACTTATATGTTATTGGTATAGATGCAGGGTGGCAGGGTCGAGCAGGGCACCTGTTAACTGGAAGGCTCATGGTTCGATCCCTGGCTGCAACCCAAAGTAGGGCAAGATACTGAACGTGATCGTTCGTGGAGTGTGAATATTAGACAGAAAAGCACTTAGCACAGACGTGTGAATGGGTGCATGAAGCAAGTATAAAGCACATTAAGTGCTCAGAGTAGAAAAACGCCATAAAAGAACCACCCATCAACATTTTACCCAATTTAGACCTGTGAGAAAAAAATAATAAAACACCAACTCAAACTATGGATTAGCAAAAGATTAGTTTGATTCTGAATAATCTGCCAGTCCTGCACTGGCAACCTGTCCAGGGTGTGTCCATGACCGTTGGGATGGGCTCTAACCCTCCAGTGGTCCTGAACTGGACCAGGAATCAAGAAAATAGATGGATAGAATAATAAAGAAAAGATCAAAGATTCTACTCAAAGTAACAATATCAAATGTCTTGTTCAAAATCCAGCAGCTTTAAATTGGTTACAATGTAACAGCCAACGAAGAACGAATACGTTTTCTGGCAACTCACAAATAAGATATCTGATTAATCTCTGAAGATCTCATTCATACAGATCTTAACTACATGTGACTTTATACCTGATTGATTGCTTCAACCACAGTGATTGTCTTTCCAGTTCCAGGAGGCCCAAAAACAAGATGAGGAGCCGGTTTCGATGATCCAGCTACAATGCGTTGGACTGCAGCATGTTGCTCCGGGTTGTTTTCCAGCTGTCGATTAAACATCCTGGAAAGAGATGTAGAAATTGATTTTTTTACACTTAGCAAAAAAGGTGTGTAAATGTGTGTATAAAAACCTGCTATGCACCTTGTGCCCATTTGGTTTATGGCATTAAACCAAAGAGCAGTAATCCCTCCTGTTAATGCAACATAGTGGCTAAATGCCCAGGAAGACATCAGAGAAATGCTGCTGAGCCCACACTCTCATTTTTCAGAAGCTCACTGTTCTCCTACCACCAGTACCAGGCAGAATATACAGTAGGACACAGTACAATTCATTGTGTCCGTAACATAAAACCCTACATGGCCAAGCTCCTGCAAATATAGCAGATTACTGAGACCTTATTAATGCAGCTGGTCTCTTCGATTATCTGATCAGCATCTCCTAACTGTTCCATGTTCTTATTTTAAAAGCAGAGGCGATCACGCCTTCCTTCACCTATCAGGTTGGCGGAACCTGCATGATTTATTATTGGGCTTTTTTAAAAACAACTGTAAAAAACAAAAACCTAATTCTTAAAGTTTGCCTTTTTTTTTTTTAACCTTTTGCCCATTATTTGTGGTCTGTTTTTCTTCTATTATATGTGTATAGCAGTTTGTATGTATTAATGAAAGACCATGCGTTAGCATTTCTGAGGATCTACACTTATCTTCACTTTTGTGTTTTTATCCAAAACTGTGAAGCACTTTGTAACTTTTTAAAGATGCTATACAAATAAAGTTATTATCACTATTGTCATTAAATGTGGTTACGTTTTTGCATTTATAGATGATGCAGTGCATACAAATAGGCACCAGACCTGAGTTTGGGCATGGGCACACTAGCCACTGCTGCACCCGATGGAAACAGCACCTCCTCAAGTTGATGTTTTACTGCCAGGTCCACAGCCCTGTGTTGTAGCTTCAAAGGGTACCGGTTGAGAGTAAACTCCACATTAAACTTCATATTGCTGATAAAGAGCTGCAACAACCTGAAATGATTGAAAAGTAAGTAACAAGTTTCTCATTGTGGGTTCTTATTCAACATATCATTATTCTAGCTCGTACTTTTTTGAGAAACCCAGCTTCACACTGTCCAGTTCTACTCTGTGAACATATCCGGTATACACAGTAATGGGCTGGACGGTGTCCTCAGATTTGGATACTCTCAGACAATCTCCTCGAAGCACAGATGGCCGATTCTCAGCGACACCAGGAACCTGTCGGACGACATCGATGTTGGGCCATTCATATGTTTTATAAACATAACTACAATTCTGCAGGTGATTCAGATGGGTAGATATGACAAGCTAAATAAACAAATCTGTGTAGGAGAACTAGATCGCAAAATCATCTGTACAAGTAAAATGTGAGGAAAGTCATCTAGCTCCTTCATTAAGAATACAATGTCCCAAACAACTAAAATGCATTCTGAAGTTAACTGCCAAGAAGCACAATTTACAAGTGAATTCAATGCTTCAGAGATGCCAGCTGCTCCAGCAAAAATAGAGCCACCGCAAACACAGAGCATAGCAGACGGTGTTCTAATTAAAATCTCTTTACTCTGAGTTTCAGGAGTTTTTTGTTGCCTTGGTCTTCGGTCATGGTTTGATTGTGGAGATCATACTTTCGGATGTCAACCTCCATCTGTATCTCTTCAAGGTGCAGCAGGAGGTGAAACCGATGCGAGTAGTTCTTCATCTTTAAGGGACAACTGAGGAGACCCCTGGATGTCAGTGCAGAGGTAAATGGTGCATTTAACATTGGGTTAGTTCTATAAAATACTCATCACAGAAAATGCATAGCTGGTTGTAATGAATTGGGTGATTTGCTTACTTCACTGATGCAAGTTTCTGTTTGGCAGTTGGAGAGAGGTACTCGGAGTCTTCCATCCTTCGTTTAGCCAAATCCTTCAGGTCATTATGATACTTGTAGTCTCCTAATTTCACTGCCATCTTCAAAGGCACAACAGAACTGCAGAAGAAGAAAACAAAACACCATATGGCTGTGATCAGTTTCAGAAGACACAAGGTCGGTAAACCCTCAGGGACAACTTGTTGATCTAAAGTACAAGTCAGCAAAAATGCTTCAAACTACTTTGTACAATCAGTTTTGAAATTCATTACCTGTCAGGTGGTACTCCATCTACTATAATGGTGTCAACAGGCTTGTAAGCAGCCACCCGAAATGGTTTATAAGGAGCCACAGGCCCTAGCTCCACAGCCAGTGGAGTCTGGGCTGCAGCTTCTATCTCCCTGACAATGCAGAAGGGCACCGATCCAGGCAAATCTGGGCAGAACTCGAAATACATTGTGGCAGGGAAATATCCATAGTGGTTCAGAATGTACTTAACCTTAACTTCATAGCTCTCTCCTGGAGGAAAAAAAAAAGAAGAAAGAAAAAAAAAAAAAAGGGAAGAAATTGTGAACATTAGCTAGTTTATTTCTCTCATTTCTAAAGGCAGAGAAGAAGTCCTCGATGTCTCACCAGGACAGAGGAACAGCGGAGATGCTCTGGTCACTCTCCTCTCATCCTCTAGAGTGAAACAGCGGATCCTGTGCAGGGCAGTGTAGTACGTCAAGTGGATGCAGTCAGTGCCTTTATTGACAATGTGGAACCTGACAACGAACGGCTCTCGCAGGCGATCCACAGCGAACTGAACCTTCCCACCGCTCTCCACGGGGTCTGATGTGATCTCGATGCCGCCCTTATCAGCCGTGAGCTCTTTCCTGCAGGCGAAGCAAGATCAGGCTGCAATTTTAACAATGACAAGACGGTGCCAAATCACTGAAAAACCAGTGTACCTGGTAAATAAAACATAATGTTTCATCAACCCCACTTCTGCCATGACTGTCTGCTATTAAACAGGTAGAAGGTAATTTAAAAAACCCTCAGATGCTCCTGAAAAGAAGCCTTTTTCCCGTCATAGTGGATTCATATCATGGATTATATGATCTTTGTGACTAAGTGATACCAGTAAATCACTGACACCCAAACTTTTTTTTTTTTTTTTTTTTTTTTTTTTTTTTTTTTTTTACACAGGAATACTTCACCACTGACTCAGATTAAAACTGCTGTGCAGTTAAAAAGTTCCACAGGACTGTATTTATGCAGGGAAGTCAAAAAAGGATCACGAAACAACAAAAGTGTAACTCACAGACAGGTTTTACAGTTCTGGAAAATTACCACAGTTGGAACCAGTTTATCCCTTCTCATCTCATTATCATCATCTTCTATCTTTTTCCTTTGACTTGTATGTCATAAAGCAAAGTGCTGATTATCAGTTCTAAAAAAAACCCCTCCTGATAAAGCCAGTTCTCATGGAGTTTTTTTTAGCTCATGTCTTGTTTTCTTTGAGTCAGTCTTTGTCTTGTCTGCAGGTGGTTTAAAGTGAAGCAGAGAGACTCCTCAGTCATACCAAGAAGAGAAAGCAGCTCTCCCCTGCACTGGCCTCACTCCACGGGTTACCAATCAAATATAAAATCTGCAAGTTTCTAAAAGTTTTAATGTCATGATAAAAGTTACTTTGTTTTAACTTGTGTATCTGTATCTGAAGTGCTTGTTAAACCACTCTCGGCCACTTAAAATATGAAGAATTGTGACATAAACACAAGCACATTACACCCTTATCAATAATGTGCGCTTGCACATCACTGACAGGCAAACGCACCCTGAGTCTTAACATGGCCTCTTATTTGCTTTTATGACAAGAACCATTCTGAAACAGATGTTGAAAAATTAACTTGTTAGTGCTCTCTAATGGACAAACTGTGCAACGTCATTTCTTTTGTTAAGGCCCCTCCCACTCTGCTTGTAGTTTGTTTTTTTTGTTTTTTTTAATTTTCCTTTTCCTGTATGAGCCAGAGCAGCTGATTAGTGTTAGCAAGCATCTTACTTTAATTCAAGGGTATTCTTCTGAACTTTAAGCTGATTCTTGACACTAAGTTATCTTAAAATCTTAAATAAACCAATTACATGTCAGTTACTCAATACATTTTGGCATGTAGATACGGTCAAGATCATTCGCTGAAGTTCAAACTGAGCATCAAAACAGGTCAGAAAGGTGCTTTCAGTGACTCTGAATGTGGCATGGTTAGTTTTAAAAAATGCTGATTTTCTGGGATATTTCTACACTGCTATCTCTAGGATTTGCAGATAATGGTCTAGAAAAGATAAAATATCCGGTGAGCTTCAGTTCTCTGGGCAAAAATGCCCCGCTGATGCCAGAGGTCACTGGAGATAGCCAGACTATAAGCTGATAGAGGAAAGTAATAGCAACTCAAACAATCACTCTTTACTGAAACTGAACAACAGATGATTTGAAAAACGTTGCCTGAATTGAGGAATCTCCACTTCTGTTGTGACATTCAGACACTAGGGTCAGAATTTGACAAAAACAGCATGAAAGCAGAGATCTATCCCATCTTTTATCAACAGTTCAGGCTGGTTGTTTATATGTAATAGCACAGGGGAGATTTTCTTTGCACCAATTTGGCACAGTGGAAATGCCCCTAAAATACTGAGATACCCCTACTGAAGATAAATCAAAGCACATCAACGTTTTTCATATTCTATAAAGTCTATAATAATTTAAAGAAAGATTCTTCCATAAAAAGTGGTTAAATTTACAGATATTGTGATATATCCCATAGTTAAAAGCCGAATGGTAGATACGCATGACGATGTGATTAATACATTTGGTAATAGTTCTTGCTGTGATTGTCGCAGAAACCCCACATATGGTTTGTTGTAAAGGTCTGACTGCACTAAATCCAGTATTTTAACGGCTATAGTCACTGTTTTACATTAAAAATGATAAAATACAGAGGTGTGAAAGGGGTGCTGTCTTACTAATTATATTTTATTCCTGCACAGTTGGCATGGAACACCCATAATTTCAATGTGCACGTACAATGACAATAAAGGCATTCTATTCAATAAAATATTATCAAAACATTTTTTACAAAGCTATATATTGCCATTATATAAGCTATAATAATATGAAAGCAGAGTCCGACTGGCTGAGGGTAATTTGATAACTTCAAGCCATTACAACACAAAGTGTAAACTGACCCATCCCCATGAGCCACAATCTTTACAGATGTCTTGACATTTCCCATCTCATTACTGCCAAGTCACGCTTTTAATGGGATATTGCTCACCCATTTCACTTCTTGAACATCATCTAACAGCAAATTACATTTGACTTTACCATGTATTTGTTTTATGTCAGCTACCTTTGTGTTCTTAAATATGTCTATATTTTTGTAATGCAAAACAAATCTGTGTTCATCATCAGAACTAACTGGATGCTTCCCAACAAGCCACAATGTTCATGTCTTCAAGCTAATTTGCATTAAAAAAGTATGTCACAAGCTGTTCAGCTTGGCATTATTTTTTTTTTTAATATATGGAGGATACCACAATATCTGTGAATTTCACCACTTTTGCAGTAAATAATTTTTATATCCCTTTCATATATTAGACACCCCAGAGAATAGAAAAAAAAAACAATGTTTATTTACTTCTCGTTGCGGTATCTTGATATTTTGGGGGCATTTCCACTGTACTACTACCTGAGTATTGGTGCTGACCATGTCAATCCCATTATGACCACAGTGATGGTTGCTTCCAGCTGGATAATGCACTATTTCATAAAGCTTAAATCATCTCAAACTGGTTTCTTAAACATTACAGTGAGTTTATAGTACTCAAATAGCTTCCACAGTAATCAAATCTCAATCCAATAAAGTACCTTTGGCATGTAGTAGAATGGGAGATTCACATCAGAGATAAGCAGCAACTGTGCAATGCTGTTATGTCAACATGGACTAAAGTTGCTGAATATGTGCTATTAAAAACTAAGACAAAACGCTGTCTAGCAAGGTGTGGCTCACAAAATGGTTGGTGAGTAATTATATTTTATTAGCCATCACTGGCCGATATAAAACCCTAGTAATCAGTCTTATCTGTCCCATATATTATCCTTTGCCAGCTGGCAATATTTACAGACACACTAGCAAAAACATGTGCTCCACTTACACCTAAGAGTGGTTTAGAATCCACACCTGGGTGTCTTTTGTCTATGAAAAAAACCCCACAGCCATGGGAAGAACACGCAGAATTACACACACACACACGTAAGCACTATTCCTAGAAGGCCCTGGATTAAATCCACTATATGGTCAGGGCCTTTCCTTGTGGTGTTTGCATGTTCTCCCCGTGTCTGCATGGGCTCTTTCCAGGTTCTCCGGCTTCCTCCCACAGTCCAAAGACATGCATTTAGTGGAGTTAGTTTAACTGGTGATTTTAAATTACCCATAGGTGTGAATGTGCATGCAAATACTCTTCTGTCTCTCTGTGTTAGCCGTCTGAGAGACTGGGAACCTGTCCAGGGTGTACCTTGCCCCCAGGTGACCCTGAATCGGATAAGTGGAAGAAAATGGACGGGTGAAACTTTTTATGCAATGCTCAACATGATGTTTCTTCCAAATCTTCACGTCATATAAACCAACCAAACCAACAGGCCCTGCTCCTCTCTTGTGTTAATCTCACATGGTCTTTTGTGCGGCAACACCCTGCTTTATTGTTGTCATGCACCTACATGAATAAGCAAATTCACATTTATGAGGGCGCGTCTGAGAATTAGAAAAAAACCTTTACAGCGACGATGGGATAGAGAAACATGTAATACTAACTCAAAATGCATTTTACCTGTTCACCTTCAACTTGCGAAGGATTTCTGATGCAAGTTTTTTCTTTGGGGTCAGCACAGGTGCCACAGGGGTGGAGGAGCCAGCAGGTGTCCCAGCTGGCGTCTGAGGGCCAGAGCCCAGATTCTGTGGCTGAGGGGCCCGGGGCCTCCTCCATTGGTCACAGTACACTCGAACCTACAAAAATAACAGCACAATTCCCTGTTCTGGTTCTCTATTTTCCGGGAATGGGAACAAAACATATCCAAACTCATCCCATCATAGCACTGACTAATATATGGCACAGGGAAACTTGTACTCAATGACCATATCTTACCTGAGGTCTGGCATTAATGTAGACTTGTCCCTGCCTTATCTGGGCTTTGTTGAATTTCACAAGCGCAAAGAAAACATTGGAAAAGTTGGGATCTTTTATTCCTTCTCTGCGAACACAGGAGAAAGAGGCTGTTGGACACAAGACCGGGCATATGGGACACACGGTGTTTAAATGCAGCCTACCTGCCCCTGAATTTGGAGTTATAGATGTCTTTAAGTTCCTTTTTGCTGATGCTGGATACCCTGTCTCCCAGAAATTCAATGAAGTCCAGTCCGGATTCAAGCGAGTCTTTAAGCGACGGCATGTCGACGTGCTTTTACAGGCCGCTGTCACTGACTGCCGACTGACAGAAAGTGAGGAAGTTCATCTGCTGGAAAAGAACGCTTCTGTTTCCTGAAGTATTAATGTGACTGCTGGGTGCAAATGTGCCTCAGCAGGGAAGAAATTTCCACGTGCTGTGTATTTATGCGCAATCTATGCGCATATCCACGGTGTTTGGAAGTTTAGCAACGATTTCTTGTTCATGCTCTGGTTTAAAATGTTTACTAACTTATCTATACATCTACTACTGCGCATTTAGCGCAAAGCCCGGTTTTTGTGAACGCTCGCCAACGGTCCCAGTCAGGGATCATCTGTAAATGCGCTACGCAAGCGGAGCGAAAATACTTCCGCACAGAACAAAATCCTTCATCCTGTGGCTCGAAAATAAAATGATTTAGGGGGGAGTGTTCGGTTTCTAAATATTAAAATAAAGTGCATAAATTATCATTTTTATTTACGGTCTGAATGACAAGTGGCCTGCGAGAGCTGCTTCAGACCTGTGATTGCTCGGCAGTCCCTGGGCTGGATTATATAACCTACGTGTGGCGTTTGTCCCATGTTACTACGTGTTTCCGTCGATTTCAAACAGCAAAATTTTAGGAAAAAGTAAATAAATATATATATTTATATATCTTTTAGGATAACTGATGTTCATAATAAGGATTACAGCTGGGAGGTGAAAAAACTTTTTTTTTCATCTTTTTTTCGATTGGCTAACTTTGTTACATCCACTATTTTCAATACTTTTGCATCTACACACGGCCACCACACCACTGCTCGAAAGCTCGTCTTTGATCAGATCTTTTTATTGCATAATAGTAAATGTCCGTGCTGTACTATTTTTCCTTATTTCGAAAAAAATAATGAGGTGACGCGGCTAAAGACTAAAAGCCTAAACATTTGAAAAGGCATCAAGGTATCATCTGCATTTTCTCACACTTAACTGGCACTGTTTGGTAAAAAATAATAATAATAAAAACAGCGAGAAAAATAAAGCAAATGATAAACTATTTAACTGTTACATGTGCGCGTTTTACACAAAGGGTCGAGAATATTTCGTATGTTTGCTTAGACACGAGTAACATTAAGGTCTCAGCACTGCTGTCTGGTCTAGTCTTATTTTATGTCACAATTATAGGCAAATACAATCTGACTAAACCAAGTAAACATAAACACGCTCATACTTTAATCCTAATAAACCCATTCTGCGATCAATATGAGTGCACAAATCTAATAGGGGCACTACAGTAACTATTGGCTGTTTGTTTAGACCGCTTACTTCAGGTTTTTAAAAAAGGTGTATAATCTTCATAAACTGCTCACAATAGATGTTGTCTGTATGCCAAAGTTCACTGTGCGTGTAAAAAAAAAATTAAAAAAAATAATGATCTATTTCATATTAGTGTATATAACACATCTGTATTTGTATACTTTGATGAGAGCACAGACAAACTTGATCTATTCAGCCAGCTGGTCTGTAGCCAGCATTTTATCCCTGCAGCACACACAGGTATAAGAGAATGTTTACCGAGTCCAAGATTTTAATTAGAAATATCAAAAATGATATGTGATAGAGGAGGCACGGTGGTTTGGTGATTAACACTGTTGTCTCACAGCAAGAAGGCTGTGTTTAAATCCAGTTTGGGGTCTTTCTGTGCCTGTGTTAGTTTTCTCCAGGTGCTGCTGCTTCCTCTATAATCCAAAGATAAGCATGGGGTTAGGTTAACAGGTAATTCTAATTTAACCATATGTGTGGATGTGAGTGTGAATGGTCATTTGTCTCCATGTGTTAGCCCTGTATACCCTGCCTTGCACCATGTGACAGCTGTGATAGGATCCAGATGCCCCACCTGAACTGAATAACTGGAAGAAAATGGATGCATGTGTAATGGCAAAAACAAATAATTTTACTGATTTAAAAAAACAAACAAAAAAACCCAAATCTTTGACATTTAGCCTAATACCAAATTGTCATTCGATCAACAATAATGATCCGAAGTGCTTAAATGTTTTGTGCAATGTTTTTATTTCATGAATAATAAATGTACTTACAGTTTGTATAAAAAAATATAGCAGGAGCTAAAGGCAAACAGCTGGCAAGAGGACACCAATACTTTATCATGCCAGGGGAAAGTAATATCACTCAAGTCATCTCTCAGTACCTGAGAGAAATAGAAGAGCTAAACTATGACAGGTAAAAGACTGTGTCTAGGAATGGGACAAGAAAAGATGTACTTTAGTATTCCTGCTGGCTACAACCAAAGGAATGCTATATTCTCCAGTTGGGTAACATTTCAAATTGCATATAATAGTTTCCCTCTGTTAAAAAAAAAGAAAAAGAAAACTATAGAGGTAAGGAAGCTCTTAGAGGACTCTAGCTATATAGAAAGTGTAAGTTGCTACATGGAAATCAAGGAGCTTTATGGAGGTCATGTGTCTGTTTGAAACACTGAGGGACCAGAGCCACTCTGTGTACATCGTATATGTGAGAATTTGAATGGCAGAGACCAGCCAAACTTTCACAGTGTCACTAAAGGCATTATTAGTTTAAAAAAAAAGTTTACAAATGAGCAACAGTTAGACCAATGTCATTTTAAAATAAAGGCATCCCCTCTTAGTGCTGAACAAAAACTGTAATTCTCTGGAAGGACATACAGTACATTAGGTTGCATCACACATGTTTGCGCAGCTACCAGTTTCCCAATCCCAATCAGTTTGTTGTAACCCCAGCGGACCCTCTCCTCTAAGCATTCTGCATCTCCTTGCCAATCTTGTAGCTCAGGATCTTGTTCCAGTCAATCTTGGTCCGGGTGACTGGGAGTTGTCGACGTAAGGCTTTGAATGTGGTGTCTGACATGGTCTGATAGGTCTCACTGATGGCCACCTGAAATGTTAAAATTAGCAGCATTAAAAAGTGTGCATGTGTGTTCTGCCCTGTCTCCCTATAATGACAACAGATGGCTGCCTGCCTGGTTCTGCCAGAGGTTTCCTCCTGTGAAAAAGGAGTTTTTCCTTCCCACTGTTGCAAAGCGCTTGCTCCTAGGGGATTACCCGATTGTGAGTTTTGCCTTGCAGTATAAATCACCTTGAGGTGCCCGTTGTTGTGATATACATATGTATAAACCTGAATTGAAAAGCACGTTTATAGTTAGAAAAGGTTCTGGTCTCTACAGAGACTCTCGCATGTCATACCAACTGTGTTGTGGGTGAACTTCTTTCTATATCTCAGTCAATAAATTAAACACTGTTAACGTTTAAAGTTACAGAGCTTGAATGCTTTGGCTAACAGGTGTGCTGACAGAGACAGCTATAGCCCGTTGCTGTCTGCTAGACGTCACCTCCACTAATTACAGTTTGTTTGCACTGCTGGTGCCTTTTGAAGCTTTTTTTAAAAGATGGAAAACAGTTGCCTAAACAGTGATGTTATGCATATACAGTCCTTTGAAATAGCTGTCAGTTCCAGTTAATAATAAACATGCGTTTTATTTTTATTTTATTTTACAATGTTCACTCAACACCTGAAAATAGATGTAATTATTTAATTAATGATTCTGATTTCCGACTATTTAACACAACACCTTTAGTCACTTATTTTATAACACTATGGTGTATATACCTAAAAATCTTGCGGTGGTCATTTGGCAGCCAAGAGTGCTTACAAAAATAATGCCATTAGTAGCTTCACTTACCAACTAGGAAATAAAAAAATAAATAAAAAAAATGTGTGTTTCGATCAGTCTTCCCCTTTTAAAGATCACCTATTGTTCTATGCACAGCTTGTCGAGGATCTTAGCCAGTAGGAAGTACATTTTATACAACTTGCCACAGCTCTTCTGTGGCTTTATTAATTTTTTTTCTCTCAAACTGAGGCAATTCCCACATACCTGGTACTCATTTTCTGCATCTTCAATAATTTTTACTAACTCCTTTGCAGTCTGGCTCTCGTTCTGCCAAAAATAAACATACATGAGTTAAACAGATCCAAACAAAATCAACGTGTTCTTAAACTTTAGCCCACAGACATAGAACAACACTTACAGACACAGTCAGTGATTTTTGTACATCTTTATGGCTGACCAGCTGCACATTTCCATCCTCATAATAATGTACCTGTGGTAAGGAGAGGAAATACAACATTGAAACCAAACTAATATCAAGACTATTCTTAAATTCCACCAAATAACAACTTAACATACCTGTATTTTCAAGACTCCGGCAACCTGTGCTGTAGGCTGTGAGACACTGAACTTCCACTCAGACCGGCAGCGACCGTTCCTGGTGAAGGAAAACGCAGAAGGCTATGCTTGAAAGACGATCCCAAATGCATCATTACGGATACACTACATCAACATAATTCTTTGGGAAAATCTGTTAAAGACATTTAGAAAGAGATCATTATCCTTTCTCAACTTACCAGAAGTTTTTAGGCTCATATTGATGGCCCTCGATACAAGCGATAATGGTCTTCTGGCCATCAATTGTTTTCCCATAAACCTGAAACAAATAACCAGGAGTGGGTGATTTATTATGCTTAAACTCAACATGACAGCCATAGTGCAATGAGAGAGGGAGCGATCTTACGGTGGAGACTCCACTGGGGTAGTGCTCCTTGACGTATGCCCTAATAGCAGAGTCACAAGCATCTCTCCATGAGCTGAGGGCTGCCTCGCCCTGATGGGGCTGAGGATCGCTGGCCTCCTTCCTCAGGTGGTCAAACTTGAAGGAGATCTTGTTGTGGGGGTCAAAGAAACGGCCATTACCCAGGTCTCCATGCTCTGTTATCAGAACCTGCAGGAGACCAGACAGAGAAACCTGCTGTTACCATGGGAGTTCATTCAAGTATCCTAAGATAAATTAAATTGTAGATTCAATAATAATAGCAAATTATTTGAATGCTTAAAAAAAAGAAAAAGGCCAAAACTTGCCGGCTCTTCATATCCATCAATTTTGGCACGGGTGAACTGATCCATGTTGTACTGGGCAAAGGCACTATAACAAAAGACAATATAACCATAAGCTGCATTCATATCTATAACATTGTTGTTATTCTTAGACTCTAGAGTAGTGCTACATGATCTGATACTTGGCCCTTTTTGACCATGTAAAGAATAGCAGATCTTAATGACATCATGGAGAACCACGAGTAGCAAAAAATGTCTGAAATTCAGCAGTTACTACAGTCTGAAGCCTGAGATTCAGCTTTGGACTGCATAAGCATGTCATCTCATTATTTGTAACATTGACCATGTTCCAAATAATGGAGGAGAGTAGAGTAATAATTGGTTCCCTTTAAAAAAAAAAGAAAAGGAAAAGAAAGAAGCTAAAGAAGGAAACTTACTGAGCTGCACCCTCTCTGAGGAGATTATCATTGTTGAGCAGGAGTCGCACATCTGAGAACAACAAGTAGTGGAAGACAACCATAAACACATTTTTCTTTGCACATGGGTTGCAGTTAGTACACAAGGTGTAACCGGGGTTTACCGTTGAAAACTTCATTGAACTCTCCTGGAGGAGCATGCATCACAAAATTAGCTGCGATACGGACCTGGAAATAAATAAGACATGTTGTCATAAAAAAAATAAGAAAGAGTGCCACATCATCAATGGGAATCTGCACTTCATCTCTAAGAAACTTTGGTGTTATTTAGTCTTGCTACAGTATCCATTTTTATAAAGATACAGATATAGTAGGCAATTTATATGAACAGATTAAAACCTGCAAATAACCACTAGAGTGAAGCAGAGAGTACTGGGTACTGTACTGTACTGTACTGTAACTTTCTTGGCCAGAGGCTGGTTAGCTCTATTTCAGCCGCTCCTTAGATGGCAGTACATGTCATCCAAGGGCTTTTCTTAGCAGCCACCCAGTATGCATGTGCAAGCATGTGGTGTCAAAGCCCTAGAAAGAAGTGACTGAGGCAGGTACTATGCTCTCATAAAGTAATACTCAATGAGGATCGCAAGTTGTACATTTATACCAGGCAGCTCATTGTAAAATCTGAAGTTAAGTTGTTCTCTATAGAGGTTAAGAGTTCCCTTTTTTAAAATCACGAATTTGCCACCTTCACTGTATCCCTTTGCTAAACCCATGACGTCACTTTCACATTGTAGTATGATTTTGCCAGTGATGCTATCTGTCAGGCAGACAGGATTATTAAAGCCTTCAGGCTGCAGCTGGCGCTGACCTACAATTGGGCTGTCCTGCTGAAAGGGCAGAAGGACATTACAATGAATAACCCAGTTTAAGAGTGGTGCAGGCATTGTGGCATTCAGAGCATACAGCACACTCTCAGGCTCAGACTCAGCTTCTCCATCGTGTATTTCAAACGCAAATGAACACACTATTTACGCAGACTCTTCAGAAAAGTTAAAATGTATTATTTTAGTGTAGATATCACACCAACCTATTAATCTTATTTCGAAAGATTCACTGAAACTACTTAAATAGTTAAGCTCCTGGCCAGATATCAGCTTCAGGAATGCAATGCGCTATTTTACAACATGTTGCAGCATGATACAGACAGCAACACCAGTCACTGCAAGGCTCAGTAACACTGCAGGGAGACAGAAGACCTACCCTCCTTATGCGTTTCTAAACCAAAAATAAGTATCGGGTCTTCAGTGCATAAAATACCCACAAACTCATTTGTGTGGGTCAAGCTTTAACGTCCGACGTTATCAAAACCGGTTGAGGAAGCTAAACGTGAAAGTGAATAGGGTGTGGGTGGTGTTTTGCTATCGATGCTCTGTCATTATCCTTGGTGTAAATGCAGGAAGTAGCTGGACTTCCTTCGATTTAACAGTTGCCAACCACTGCAAAGTTAAGAGCAAAATCAGAAATCGACGTTAGCCGTACGCTGAATATGGCTGCTATTTAAAACGAGTAATTTAGTTAAGTTACTCTATGTATAAGAACATAACAGCTTCAGCTCCGAGCTGTCAAATACAGCCCTGCCTAGGTTTAGCTAGCACCCAACAAACACCTACCATAGCCCTACTGGTAAATTCATACGCGACTTTAAAGATCCCTCCGAGGTCTGCAATTGTTCACGACAAAGGTTAGAGCTAAACCGTTGTTATTGTGAGGATTATTAATATAGCAATACCTTCTCTTCATCGCTGAGCTCTTCGAAATCTGCCATCTTGGCTCAATGAAGCGTTAACAAAGCGACGGTGGATGTTGCCAGGTATGTGGGACTGACTCCTCCCAACACAACGACCGCCCAGTCCCGGAAACCGTCTGCCCGAGCCGGTAAAACAACAACGTTCACGCTGCCGTGAGCACGAATGTGTAGATTTAGACAATAATTATAATATTAGCATATCCTCATACATTTTGGAAATTAACATGAAGTACATTACATATTATAAAATGCCGAAATTCAGGGATTGTAATGCTTTGTTTATTTTTACGTACAAACCGAGGGGACAACATCTCAACCTGGCAACCTTGCTACCTTCCAGTCATTTGAAGCAGCTAAGCTATACTGAGTCAAAATAGCGTGAACTGATTATTTTTATTAATTAAGCAAAACATTGCAAAAGAAGAGAGACTGGTTTAGAAAATACAATACAAATTACAACGCATATATGCAAATTATTATTTAATTTCCTTTATATAATTTCTTAGAGGGTTAAAAAATACTCCGTTTAAAAAAAACGTATATTTTTCTGGTAATTATTTTTAATGGTTCAGGCTCTAAAGGTCTAAAATTCGTTTTATTGATTCGAAGGGCATACTGCACGTATTTTATGTTTAGCCAATAGGTGGCGATATATAGGCTAAATGAAATGGTAGTTACATCCACACAAGGGGTAGAAGAAGATATCAGGGCCAGTTGCTGTAACTAAAGTGAAGAAGAAGCGCAGCATTGTGAGCGGATAGTGGTTGTCCGTGGGTGGCTGAAAATTAACACGAAATAGACTTTGAAGGTAAGCACATAGTCGCCCTGTCGTTCTTGCTATAGCATTGCTTGCAGCGAACCGTGGATCGTAAAGCATTTGCAGGCGTAACTGTGAACCTATCTGTTTGGTTTTAACGTCCCTCGTTAAGGTAGCGTTAAGAAGCTAACCGCCGACATTAAGCTAGCTCTATGTAGCTACTCCGTAACCACGCTATTAAAACGTCGCTCGGAATGGCGGTGTATGAGAGTATTGCTTTTAATGTTAACCGACTTAGTTTTATGAGCAGTGTAACGAGTCTATTTTTGGATTACATAGCTGGTGCTGTAGCGTGTAAATCGTTATTTATGAGGCGGCCGGAAAGCTTTGACGAAGAGTCCGAATCGAAAGCAACATTACGAGCCGCGGTCGGATTTGTGTTGCTAAAAAAGGCGTTTGGTGAGAGGTGATACACTTGACTGGCATTTGAAGTTTCGCAGTGCTACTTTGCTTTGCTGGTTATTCAGTTATTTTGTTTAACCTTCATTTATACAGATGATCCAATTGAGATTATAATGTCTCATTTACAAACATGCTTCAAATTTTGTTCATTTATTTTCTCCAGTTAAATCAAGGCACGTGAAATACTTACAGCTAATTGACTTTTTTGAGGTTTCTTAAAAAAATATGTCTTTGTTCCTAGAAGCAGCTTATTTTTAATACTTACAATGACTTGTTGGTAATCATAGGACAGTGGCCAAACCGGTTTGAACCGAAGGCAATATTAAGTCAAGTAACTATTTGTTACAACCAACGTAAACAAAAGGGCATCTTTGATCGCACGAAATCTCAAACCTTGGTGCAGATGGGCTACAGCAACAGAAGACTACACCAAGTGCCATGCCCATCAGCTAAGAACGGGAAACTGAGATTACAGTTTACACAGGGTCACTAATATTGGTCAAGAAATAGAGTAAAACATTGCCTGGTTTGATTAGTCTGGTGTTCTGAATTTGCTGTAACTAACATGAAAGTATGAATCTGGCCTAACCTTTATCAGTGGTTCAGGCTGGTGTGATATTTTTGGCAGGATATTTTCTTGGCACATGTTTGGTATCATTTGAACATTGTTTAGCCACCCGGACCTACCTGAGAACATCTCAAACTAGTTTCTTGAACATGACAATGTTGCTGTTGACACTGTGCTCTTGGCCTCCACAATTACCAGATCTCAGTCCAATAGGGCACCTTTGGAATGTGGTGAATGATGAGGTTTGCATTGTGGATCTGCAGCCGACAAATGTACAGCAACACTGTGATGTTATCATGTCAATGTGAACCAAAATCTAGGAGAAATGTTTCCAGCAACTTGAATTTCTTCCATGGGAAATTGAGGCAAAAAGGGATTTAACCTAGTTCTGTGGTGTAACCAAGGTGTAACTAATAAAGTGGCTGGTGTGGAGACTTGTTATTGTGAATCAATTTATTCAATAACTTTCCGAAAGGCTGTTTGAGACTATATTTTAGAGCATTTCATTTGATTAATTTCATAAGCTTATTGTAGTGTTTGTATCTTCTTCTTTTTTTCCCAGACACACTAGTTTCTAAATTCAGTGGATGCTGAATCCAGGCTATCCAGGTTCAAGTTAAGGTATGTAAGGAGCTGCTTCCTGAAAGGTTTATGTAAATTCCTTCAAGTATAAATGCAATGAAACTCTCTCTGGTCTTTCTGCTGTATGTATCTTGAGACCGAAAAACCTCTTGCGGTTCTGTTGTCCTGAAATAATTTTATATTGCGTTATCTAAGGTAGGGCTGCACAATTAATCGTTAGAAAATCGCGATCTCAATTCATACTTATGTGCGATCTCATTTCCAAATGACAACGATTTAAAAAAAGAAAGAAAGAAAGAAAGAAAAAAGATGACGATTGTACCGCATTTTGATCCGGGACATAATCTGCATGAAAACAAGCGCTCACTCTTCCTGCTCAACAAATGACAAGGGCGGAGCCTTATACCACGTGAAACAGAAGCCAGTTGGCAGGGTAAAAACAACGGAGAGCATGTGAGAGATGACGAAGCTGTAAAGGCCAAGAAAGTGACAGGAGAAAATCCGTCCCGGTCAACCACCCAAACATCAATAATGGGAACCGTATACAGCGTTTCCCCATAGCCGTCGAACTCCCACAGGCACAAAGAAATTACGGAGGCTATCACTTATCACCTGGCTAAAGATATGGCTCCCATCAACACTGTGCAAAACGAGGGATTTAGGAAAATGATCAACACCCTAGACAAACGCTACACAGTGCCGTCCTGCAACTATTTTTTCAAATGTTGCACTACCTGCTCTATACACGCAGTGTCGAGCAACGGTGGAGACGGAATTACAAGCAGTACAACATTTTGCGGTAACGACAAAATGTGGGACATTTATTGTTTTTATGTTTATTTATTATTTTTATGTTCAGTCTCAACTGTTATGAAGTTGATGTGCAGTTAATAAGTGCAATAAATATTTATATTGGAAAAGAAAATCGTGAGAGAATCGTGATCTCAATTCTAAGCAAAAAAATCGTGATTCTCATTTTATGCAAAATCGTGCAGCCCTAATCTAAGGCACATAATACGCACATTTCTCCTAAGGACTTTTAAGGAAATTGCGCTGTTTTAGATTTTGGCATTTTCAGAGTGACCCCAGGAACGTGATTTCATTTCAGCTAATCTGATTTTCTTCAAGACGGCGTTATTTCAAGAGAAGAGGACTGCATTTATTTCACAAAGGACTGTTGTGAGACCCAATGGGGCTTATTTTTCTCGGATGGTGTGACTTTAAATTTGCACCACGAACCTTCTAAAATATTTCAGTCGTCAACTATAACTAGAATATATCTCACTCTGAATCCTGAACATCAGACACCGGTGTCTGTCATTTTTCTCTCTCGCTATACAACCACCAAGGACAGTTGTGGATTTCGCTGGGGTACGATGTCGAGAACTTTGTGTTTTGTATCAAGAGAAGTGTGTTATTGAACATTACTTATTAAATAAAAAAAAAAAAAAAAAAAAAAAAAAGGGAAACAATCAGTGGTATAGTCAGTGATTTTAAGTTTTTCTCTTTACAACGTTTTCTCCTTGTGGAATTTTCCTCACTGATTAGTCCTGCTTCTCTAGTGTGGTCTCATTTTCTTCTGCTGCCATTTCTTTGCAGAAAACTCATTTATTTTGCACTAATAATAAAGTCTGCACACAGTGAAGATGAAAAGGGTCATTGCACATTTTACAAGAAGAAACCTTAATTCATTCTGCACGCCTCAGTCAAATTCTGGCATAACTTGTGCCATTTAAACGGATTTAATGTAATTGTTTTTACACGTTCTAGTTTTCTTCTTCATGAAGCGTCTCTATCCAGTAAACGGTTATTTCAAACAAAATTTTATCCAAAATCCCTTTTATGGGGAGATGAGAACATTGTCATTTCAGCACAAGCTACCATGGTGCAGGGGGAAAAAAAAAATCAACATTTATTAAAAAGGGAAAAAAAATCACTTGCAGTGCAACGTTTTTTCCTTTTGCGTATTAACCTGTTGCACAACAGGTTAATTAAATTAGAAAATTATAAATATATGTAAATATTTTGGAGTGGTTTATGATTTATCGGTACATTTCCAGTTTAATTTGGATTTGAAGATTGAACTCTTTTTGATGCTCTGTCTGACCTTTTGTGATTTGAACTTTTGATCCACTAAAACCTTTTATCCTTCCAAGGAATTTGATCTCTTAAGTGAACAAACCAAACCTGTTCAAGCATTTGAGACACACGAAGATACAAACCGGTGTACTTGGGATCTAATCATGTCTCGCCGAAGGAGTCGCAGCCCATCACCAGGGCGCTATTCGCGCTCCTGCAGCAGTAATGATCCTAGAGATTTGGAGAGGAGGATTTTTGTTGGGAATTTGCCGACCTCCGACATGGAAAAGAAGGATTTGGAAGACCTCTTCAGCCCATACGGGAAGGTAGTCGGTCAGTAAACACAATACAAGTTTTAATGACATGACGACAGTATGCATTAGGGAGGTTGTCCCTAAAAGTCATGTGAAATATTGACTAGTTAAAATTACAGACAAGTTCGCATGAAATACAAGAATGTTCTAATTTATATTTTTAAAAGGGATTAAATGGGTAGTTTGATCAAAAATGGCTCTTCAGAATTGTCCTAAGGTTGTGCACTTAAAATATTCCTCTTCCAGGCGTATCCATGTTTCGTGGGTTCGGATTTGTACAATTTGAACGCATTGAGGAAGCCGAAGCTGCAAAGGCGGCCCAAAAAGGTCGAATATATAAAGGTTATAAAATAGGTAAGCCTTAACTGCAAGTGATGTGATTGTATGGCTGAAGGAGTTATTATTCGTGTTCCAAAAAAACCAAGCTAATGAAAGAATAAGGTCAGGTTATGTACTAATAAATAAAAAAAAAAAAAAAAAAAAAATTAAATGGCATAATTATTTGTCTGAATTTAGGAATAAAATATTTTATTATCTTTTTAATTTATTTTTCTTTAAAATTACCCCTATTTTTAGAGTCTGATAAACCACGAATGCACGGTGCTTTGCTTTTCCTTTTTTTTTTTTTTTTTTTTTTTTTTCTTTCCTCTTTTTCTTTTTTTTTCCTTTTTGAACTTGCAAATCAACAATAAAGGCAAACATGCATTTTTAAATTCTGACAAGGCCTGCTGCAATGCTTTTGTGTACGATATTTCAACGCAGATTCAGATGTGTCACCTTTTGGTTTGGGGAGTTTCTGAAGCCCAAATTTGAACTTGAAAATCTAATACATTCAAGCTCTGCTAGTTTCTAGCAAATTTCGACCCGGAGAAAAGACGTCCATCATTTTGGGTTCATCTCAAACTCAATTTGACAGATTGGGCGACAGAATCTTCTGCATTTTGAACTTCCGTCCTTTTTGGATCCTGGCACTCTGTTTCATTTGGACCGTGACGCAGCCACTTCCATTTTTTGCGTGAACATCATTAGCAGATCTCCATGTCACTGTTGTGTTCAACGTTTGGATTGATTTATTTTCAGATGTAAATATGGCAGTGGAGCGACGGCAAGCTAAACCTCAATCCCAGCAGAGCCCTCCACGAAGGTAAAGTAACGCGAAATGAGTGTGAAGAACTACCATCGCCACAGTTGTTGGTTTAAAAAAAAAAGTATTTAACTATATCCTCACCTGTAATTTCCACCAGTGAAGAAGTTCGCTTTATGGATGCTACTGCACCATTAGATGGATTTGTTTATGGCGGATTCAGTATTTCAACCAAAGTTAAAAGTTTACTGATGTGTTGAAATAAAGAATAGAGACATATGGATGTAATTTAAGTGTCTTTGTCTCAAACATTCTTCACGTTGTGGCTGTTTTTCAGCACTGGTGTTCTTTGCATGACGATAGGACTATCGTGTGTCACTTTCTCATGTTTCATATCCAGTAGGAAGGTTTATACCTCACAACAATATTTTTAACATTAATATTTTACAACATTTTTAATTAGGTGTACGTATCTGATGATCTGAAGCTGAATAGTAGTAGTGTATAACATAAAACCGTTGCGTCAGCTGATGTCTGCACAAAATACAAACCATGTTGACCTGTCCTTAAAACCACAGCTGCAGGGTGTTAGTGGTCAAAACTCCATAGAGTACCTTTTTATACTTAAAAAAAAAAAAAGAAAAGAAAAAAAATTACAATTGCCGGTGTGGACTTGTATTTTTCGTTTAAGCTTTGTTGCTTATGTATTCCTTTAACCAGCTCAGCTCAGTTATCACCATACAGATTATGACTCAGTACAGGCTACAGAGCATCCTGCACATGAGAAGCATATTTCAGAGGCAGCAGGTTATGGACCATCTCCACTGGGCACTGGGTTTCTGCGTATTTGGATTCAGTTGCCTATTGTGAATTGTTAAGATAAGTAACTACTGAGCCCACTAAAGGGCAGTGTGAAAGTTTATCTTTTAGACTTCCTCCATGTTGACTTGCTGTAAGTCTTGCATTTCATCTGATCCACTTAAGGGAAACTCTTCTCATCTTTCTATCTCTTCATATTGTAAGTAAAGTGTTTCACTGTACCTTATGGACAGGATATGCAGTAGTTTTTTATTTTTTGTTTTAAATTCTGTACAACACTTAGCTGCTGGAATTTTATATCACTTCAGTGTAAATAGAGTAAGTGTAACACAGCGTTATTTTATTTATTTATTTGTTTATCTTTCGTGGACCAGTGAAAATCCAAATGTGAGGGAATGGGAAAAGTAGGCAGGGTATCATTGTGTGGCGATACAAAGGATTGCTAAACGCGCTTCATGTTTTGGTAGTTTTGTGTTATTTTGTTTGTGAACCGCTTCGGAGTTGAGCCCTTAATAAAACTTACATTTTACATGGTAATAAGTAAATGTTTGGTAAATGTTTGGTTAACCATACTATTTATTTTATGTATAATTTTTTTTTTTTTTTTTTTTTTACTACGAGAGAAACGGGCAAATCACAAGTGTTTAGGAAAATACACTAATATGACTCAAGTAAAACTGGTATGTCATGCTATTTCTGAATATTATATCATTTTACTTGAAACATCTTTACTTGGTCTCTGGCATTCTTGCAACCTCATAGTATGGAAATTCAACTTCCGGAAGAATTAACAGCCTGTGAGCTTATTGCGCTGCATGTGCGAAATAAAACCACCTTCAAAAAGTTTGTTTTATTCAGAGCTGGATTTGTGGTCAATAAACATTACATGTTTGGCTGGTAGTTGTGTGTTTGTAGATCACAGAACATTTTTGAAAACTTGCTGCTAAGACTTATCGGAATCACTGACCGGACTGAATTTGTACAAGTGGTCTGAAGAAGAAAGAAAACAAAGGGAGAAGACGCTGTACTCTGTAAACAAACTGTTTTTTTTGTTGTTGTTGTTGTTTTTAAACATTTGAATAAGTACATATTTATTTTACACGTTTACACTACCAGCCCATAGACCTGTCCTTAGCTGATGAGGACAGGCATTCCTGTTTTCTAATATTTCAAAGGCAGCTTCAACTCTTAACCTGCACTAATGGATGACATTTCTCTCAGGGCCCCGTACAGCACCTACGGGGACAGCAAAGAGCCCCGACCTCGGTCTCGCTCACCTGTTTATGGGCGTGATGGACGTGAGCCTCGGGACAGCCGTGATGGGAGGGACTCCCGGGAGCCTCGACCAGGTGGCCACTCTCGTGACCCTGATTACCGGTACCGTAGCTCAGAGAGCAGAGACAAGGACATCAGAGGTGACCCACGGGATTCTGCTTACAGGTGACTGACAGACCATCCACTGATTGAGTCTTTAGTGGTTAAGCTTTTGTTTGAACCTGAAATTTTCCCATACAGCAGAAGCGAGTATGACAGATACTACCGTAGTGGCAGTGGTGCAGAAGATTATTACAGGAGGAAGGACGAGGCCTACAGGGATGCTTATGGAGATCCCTGGAATGGACGTCGTGAGCCAGAAGGTATGTTGTCTTCAGTGTACAGGGTATAGTTTAGTAATGGTTGGTTTGAATACTCTGAATTTTAATTGATTTGTTGTTGGTTTTTTTTTCATGTGTGGGTTTAATTCTCATGATTATTCAAGTGTTGGTTTTGTGTTTTTCCTCTAATATCTTGAAATTTTTTGGGGGGGGTAATATTAGGTTTACAATTGAAATCACTACGAATATAAAGTACCAAGATTTCTGCATAATTAAATTCAGAATAATACAAATTTAAACTGACATTATTTTGAAATCACTCCCACCTCTCATTACCTGTAGAGGAGCGTCTACGACCAGAAGAACGCCGGCGTAATGAACTGTATCGCCAGTACTATGAAGAACTTCAGCGACGTCATGACGCTGACCGTCCTGTCGACTGCTCTGTAATTGTTGTCAACAAAGCCCAAAAGTATGTCCACAGTCTGTTCTGTATAGGAAGAAAAACTGATCCTGGACCAGAAACATCTCTCTAAATATTCAAAGTACATGGAATGTTTTCATTTCATACTGCTCCTGTTTGTGTGTGTGTGTGTGTGTGTGTGTGTGTGTGTGTGTCCGTGTGTGTGTCTCTGTACTTGTGCTTCAAAACCCACTGTAGGGAGTATGCTGAGACGGTTGGGCGGAAGGTCCGTGACTTGGGAATGGTGGTGGATTTGATCTTCCTCAACACAGAAGTGTCTCTAACTCAAGCACTGGAGGATGTAGGCCGAGCTCGTACTCCTTTTGCCATCATCATAACCCAACAACACCAGGTGCATCGGTCCTGCACTGTCAATATCCTGTTTGGCACACCTCAAGGTAATTCAAGATGATATTAACATGTTTTTTGGAACGTTTCAGGTCATTCAGAAGTGTCAGAATCTTATTTTGTTTGGTTGCATTTCTTGCATTTATTCTTACAGAGCATCGAAACATGCCCATGCAGGACGCCATGATGCTGGTTGCCCACAACTATGACACCTACAAAATCGAAAACCGTGAAAAAGAACGTGAGGAGATAGCCAGAAAGGCTGCGAAGATGGCAGACGATGTGTTACTCAGAGAGCCTGACCGAGAGAGCCACCCAGTCTCCTTACTTACTAGCATCACACTATTGGCTGAAAATAGGTAATGTGTTTAAATCTTTATGCTTTTATACAAGTATGCTGAAACATGGAGACTTTACAATGAAATAACATGGCTTTGGGGAATGCAACATTTCATCAGTTAGTGATGGTGTGTTGTAGTTGTCTACATGATATTTAGTTTCTCTGTATTGAAAGAATAATCTTGTTTTGTTGGATAGATTTGTGACTCCAGACGAGTTGGACAGTCTGATTGCATACCTGAAGGACAAAAGAGCTCGGCTGGTACGAAGCACAGCAGATCCCCTTGCAGGTAATGCCACCTCTTTGGTTTAATTTTTTTCATTTACATACACATAAAAAGGAACTGGTGGACTGGAAATGGTTATTGACTTTTCTGTTGAATACAATGACTTCTATAGAGAAGCAAATAACTGATGTCTCCATACAGCTCCAGTCCATGTTGGGCCTCCTCCAGCAGTACATCATGAAGTTCCCTCTTCAGCTGCAGCACTCCCTCCTTCATCTACTCACACACCCCCACAGTCAGGTCATCTCAGTCTGTCAGCGGGTTCAAGCACCTCGGCTAATCCGAGTCACCAGCAGGAGCTGCAGGCTAAAATCCTCAGTCTGTTCAACAGTGGCAGCGGGCAGTTAGCAGGCACTACTGGCCTCTCCTCTGCACCCTCACAGTCACACTCATATGGATCTCTTGGCCAGTCTCCTTCCCAAAACCCATCCCGCCTACCAATGCCAGGTCCTCCTGCACCTGCATCTCAGGGGTACGCAAACCCTCCAGGCCGAATGCCAGTTGCCACCAGTGTTCAGAGACCCCCTGCTTCTGCTTCAGGCATCAATTTTGACAACCCGAGTGTCCAGAAAGCTCTTGACACACTCATTCAGAGTGGACCCTCTCTCAACCATCTGGTGAGTAGTGGGGCCTCTCAGCAGCAAGCCCCAAGACCATCACCCAGCATGGGTCAGGCCCCACCTGTGTCTATGTACCCCCGACACTACTGAAAAGCTGTAGAACCCTGAATTATTATTTTTTTTCCCTCCGATGCCACACTCTTTCCTGTGCAGTGACTTTTCTTGCTTAGTATCAGTAGACTGTAGGGATGTTTTTGTAAAACCTTTTAATCTCTTTTCCTCCATTGTGTTCATAAAATGTGAAGACTTTTTTGCAGCTGTTGGCCAGAAAATAATTATTCAGTCTTGTTATGAGTTAACGTTATGAAGTAAATTTTGCTCACTGACGGAATTCTCAGTTCTTTTCCAACTATTGTCTTATAGTTTTACAGTCTTTTAATTTGTAACATTGTTTTTTTCATGAACAAAACAAGACATAATTAAAAACTCGGACACAATTCCTGTAATAAAATGGTATTGGTTTATTGCATTTTGTGCTGACAAATCTATAAAATGGAACGGGTATCGCCAGAAGCCATAGAGATAAGCATTTGAAATGTAAGATAAAACTACTTTTTCCTCTTTATTTTTTCTTTTAAATGTACCATGAACCACAATAGAGAATAATACATGTCTTTTTTTTGTTTTAGAATATTTAACTTGCACTGACACAAAAAAATAAACACCTCCACACTAACTGTAGTTTATTTACACGTAGCCCCCTCCCACCCTCGCCCATGACCACCCCCGCCCCCAGCAGGTACAAGTGCACATGTACACACAAACACACTCCCACAGAACTGAAAGGAACACACTACGGCTTTACCATAAGACTAGGTATGGTATCAAGGAAAAGTAATGAATGGTTCATTCTGAACCAATGTTTCAATATTGTTGAATTTGATACAGGTGTGTCTTTGTGTGTATGCTGTATACATCCTCTACATCCAGTGCATTTTTTATTTTTTTTCCCTCCAAGCATCCATACAGAGTGTTTCCCACAAGTCCAGTGAATTTAAAAACAAGTCTGGACAGTGACAAGGTTATGGTACTGGTTACTTTTTTCTTTTTCTTTTTTTTTCTTTTTTTGTTAAAGCCATCAAGTATTACGGAATAATGCATTTTGGGAAATATCCATTAAAAAAAGTTGAAGGATAAGAGAGTCTGTAGCAGAAAAACTCAAATCTCCAATAACTGAATCTGTTCAAATGAAACTGGGCATTTGTTAAAGCTCAGTACTTGTGTGTACACCTTATTTAAAACGTACAAAAAACAAAGTTTGTAATGACAGATTACATACTCTGCTCTTTATTAGTCAAGACCAGCAACTTACTAATGCCCAGACACAGTCCTTTCACAAATGATGTGTTTTTAAGCCTTGGTCTAAGCAGCGATCACACAAACTAGATCCGTGTTAGTTTTGAGCTTCAGAAATGCTGGTAGATGGATATACCTTTTGATAAAGCCGTAATTGGTTTATTGCACAAAATGCAATAAACCAATACCTGTGCCCTTCCCAAAATGCACAACTTGTCCTCTTAAGGTCATTTAAAAGCCTAAATAGCAAAGCAGTTTTGGTAGTTGGAAATACTTCTATCAATACACTGAATAAAACCAAAACTGGTGACTGAAAAGAGGTACATCGCCAGTTTTGGACAGGCAGCAGACTTACTGCTTTTTCAAACATTTAAAAATAAAAATTAGCAGGCGTCTCCTATAATACCTTGGCACGTCCAGTGTTCTTTGTTTTACCTTGTTGAAACAATATTCTCATGGGAAGTGACATTTGCTACAAATTTTGATAAGAAGGTAAACAGTTTGCACGTGTCTTCATCTAATTCACTGGAGCACACATTTTCACACTCATTTATGTAGTTAACTGAAATATACTTTGGTAATCACTTCATCTCCAGCTATTAGACACAATGAGAGGACCATGTCAACAGATCTACCATAAAAAATAGAATCTCATACTAGAATAATATTCATCCTGGGATACAATGGGCCAGTGCTAAGGAAAAAATATTATTCTTCTACAAAAAAAAAAAGTGTCTGATATAAACAAAATACTTTTATACCACAAACACCCAATATATTTTCAATACACCTTGTTCAGGGTAGTTGCATGCATGCACTGAGTTACACAACATAACCGGAGTGGGGCTCTGCTTGCACTGCATGAATAGCCGCTCGAGTTTTTCTCATCTGACTCCCAGAGAGATCGACTGTGTGAAATGTAAGTGCAGCTGTTGCATTACCTTCCATATCAGGCACATCTGATGCTTCTGTGTAGATAATATTGAGGGGGTATGATCTTATTTCAGCTACAGACTGTGTGCCCCCATCTGCAATAATCTGGGATTAGTTTTGTACTTCTCTGTTGGTGTCCTAACACGACAGCCTCCTCAACCCGGTAACAGATGTGTTTCAGAGCCCTTAATATCCATTTTAGGATGGAGACTGGGTAATGATCACCGGCAAGTTTGCCTCATGCTACAGTTGTGCAGGTGAAAGATCTGATCTAAATCACGGATCAGTTCAGGGGGGAGAGGGACGTGCTGGTTTTTAAGTCGACTATCGCGCCTTGTCCAAGCAGAGCCTGTACCAGGTTTGGAAGCGCGAGTTTTATATTCTTTGATCATTTCTCAGAATTATACTGCAGTCACATTTAAAATACAGAGCTGGGGTGGATTTTCGTGGTTGGGATGGGGGAGACCAGGGAGCTGGGGCAGAAGGGCTGAGGAGTGGGGTTGAGGGGGAATTCTGGGAAGGCTCACCTCACAGATTGAGTGACAAGCACTAGAAATTTAACAGTTACTATTATTCTTTTTAAAGAAGTTTGGCAAGGAAAAAAAAAAAGTGATGCATGCTAAAAATGTCCAAGAAAACGCTCAAATGATAAGATGTAAACAAAATTAACAGGTAGGTGTCTGAACTGTTGCAGCTGGGAACCGCAGCGAGATGATGGGATTTCATGATTTATTTTTATTTTTTTTTAGTCTGAGCTGTCAGACCGCCACAGCTGGCTGTAAATACACTCTTGTGCCACCAGGGATCACTGTGGGACAGAATCTGTACAGAGCAGGCTGGCTGTTTTGCCATCCGACCCCTCCATCACAGAGTGCCCCCTCAGTGTAAAGTGCTGTGCTGCCTCTGCCACATTTTGGTTGAACACTTTAGGTTTTTCTGGTCCAAAAGACCTGGTGACAAACACTCTAAAAATTTAAGAGACTGCTGACATCTCCAGTTATTTATATAAACTGAAATTGTGACAAAATGGGAAAAAAAATACTGGTATGAGAGCAATATTGCACATAATCTTACAAAACTCTAAGACTTTGCCCACAGTGATAGAACAGTGTACAACAAAAGACAACACTAGCAGATTACAGTGTCCTTGATTTGTGATATTCATATTTACAAAAATGTGAAATGACTATTCCCAAGGCTCGTCTATTTGCAAACTCAAAATCTTCTATCACAATACATAAGACTACTTGAGCGAGATTGAAATATAACGATTAACAATATAGTGAACTCATACTTTTTCCTGTTTTGTTTTTGTTTTTTGTTTGAGTTTTTTGCAAAAAAACTTATTTTCAAGGTTAAACCATGCTGCCGACTGTGCGGCAACACTCCTGAGTTCTCAAAATCGGAAACTCATTGAGAACGTTTGACACCTTTCTCCACCACTCTGACTCTGCACCTTAAAACATGTAAGTCATCACGATATAAAATCACTAAAACAAATATTGCCACATGGTACCATGCAAACAGCAATTATAAAACATTTATAATTCCATAAATAAATTTATTTCCAATAAACTTCTCCAATAAACATCAGATATCTTTTCTTTTGAATAAATTTAAAAGGCTCAGTTGATGCAGGCAATGTTGTAGAGACAATCCCAAAATAACCATGTTCTTCAAAAACAGGTGTGAGTGTCAAACAACCCCAACCCCTTTTGTGACAAGCATAATAAATAAATTCTTTATCACTTGGCACAGAGAAATCTTTGAAACTAGGAGTGGGCTACTTGTCTTCAGGTGTCACAGGTAGGTGTGTTTAAAAGTCTCAAAACAAATATTCATGTTTTAATATTTTGGCAATTCCACTCGGTTTCTTTAAAAGCGCTAAACAGAAAACGTGTTCCCCTAAAACTGGTTCGCTTTACTCAGGGGATTAAAGATAGTAATTACGAGAGCACGTTTTAGAAAAGACAATAAAGGGTGACGGTTTTGCCCTCAGTTGTAATATTGCATCAAGGTATTCAGTATAGTTTTCTAATAAAACAGAAAGCTAACCCTGTCGAGAGATCACGGGCCAAATGTGTACAGGTACAGCCGTGTCTTGTTAGATAACCACCGCTACCACTGCTGATATGTATGTCTATACCCTTTTTACTATATCTTTAATGTTGATTTATCTCATCTCTATTTACAGTACAAATAAATCTATAGATACTAGAAGCATTCACAACATATGGTCCGACATTCAAGCAACACTAAAAACATTTAATACTGTTTGTAAATAGTTCTAGAAACTAATTTGTTTTGCTTCCCTATATCGTATATACTGTATATATATATTTTTATATATATATATATATATGTTTATTTATATTTACTGTATATTTCTACTAGAAGTGCAAATGACCAAAAACAGTTTCTTTAAGAAAAGAAACAGGAGCAATCAAAGTAAAGTGACAGCTGTCCTTGGTCAGAGTGAGATGATTTTGGATTTTATAAGACTTACGAAATCTACATATACAAAATATATGTGTAAAAAAATAAATAACGTGATCACGTGAGTCCAGATTTCAACCATTGCACATTCCTTCAAAAATGCACTCTTCAAACGTAAATATGATTTGTTCACAAGTCATTCAGTCACAGGGATGTATGTGGCTCAAATCTTAACCAATCAAATAGAATAGAAAATCTCACTGGAGAGTAGTCTACTGCATAGAGTTCATTCTTGTGGACAAAGTGAGTAGCTACAGAAGCCATTGTCCTCTCTATTTATTTAGGCTAGACCCTATAAACAAATAACCAATAGATGTTCAAAAACTCAACTCGGCGAGAGCAGATATCGACAACAGCTGGACGTTTTATGGAGGGCTGAACATGTATTCTTTAATTATCTATAGGGTGACATTCCAACTAGTGTCATCACCATGCTAGTTTCCCGTAGACACCTCCTTTTACCTTTTTTTAACGACACTTTGTTCTCTCTAACTTGAATCGGCAGAATTTTGTTTACCACTTCTCTGAAAAAACTTTGATATGGCACATTTAATGTATTGAAGTTTGGCAAAACAGTGGCAGAGCTATGAATGACAAGATGATATACAGCTATTTCATCAATATGTGTAAATTCAGTCTATAAACGTAAATACATATTTGTTCTCTACATGAAAAAATAACATTTAGTATTTTTTTTTTCTTAATGAACTTGATGAAATCATCAAAATTTCACTCGTCGCACAGTGGTGGACAGTGCAGGTGCAGTGCTTTGTCGAGGTTACAATGACGCTTATCATAGTGAAAGGAGCCTATGCCATCCAATAAATAAATCCAATAAAGAAATAAATAAATAACTTTTTTTTTAAAAGCAGCTGTTTTGAGCTGTCTCCGTTTTTCCTCTCCATTAGAATCTTTTTAGTATGTCACAAAAATACTACACTCATACTGAACAACGCGTCAGAGCTTGTACATTATTTACAGTGATCCACACGAGAGGTCGAGGGGTGCTGGCGCTGATAATCTCCTCAGAGGGGGCTTTGTCATGTCTCCCCACTCCGCTGTCACACCAGGCTTCTGCTAGGAAACGCACTATTCACAGTTTAATTGTGTGTCAATCTCAACAAACTAAGCTAGCCTTGTATTTTTTGGCACTAACAGTGGCCACAGGGATGAACAGCCACTAAGAAATGAGCTGAAAGGAGTGTAGGTGATGGAATCAACAGAATGAGTGGAGCATCAATTTAAAGATAATACTGCAAGTCTGATCCACATGCCATTTCACTTTTTTCAAATGCCATTGTGAATTACACATACATACGTACTCCAGCAGGTGACACTGACTGTGGGTAGAAGTATCTTCTGCCTTGAACGGTTATTCACATCGTAGACAGCAGGTTGGAACGCTGTGGGAAGTGTCCAATCACCACGAGGGAACCGAATAGACAATCCTACATTGATCTCATTTCAGCTAGCTCTTGATCTCTCCGTGGAGAAGCTGTGTCTATGCCACATTTGTGTTCGAACAGGGGAAAAAAATAAATAAAATCTACCTAGATTAAAACAAAGAGACACATACATGCATGTGTGCTCACACCTCAGCTAACAACCCATGCAGACCCCATCACCACCTCCTCCTGACCGAGTCACTGCGACTCAGTGCGAGTTTCTGTAGCAGACTGCAATCTTGCAAAGCAAAAAACGTCTCCAAGAACAAATGTTGATAGCATCTAATTCAGTCTAGAGCCTATACTATTTATAGCAGTTTTTTTTGCCTGGAGTGAGAGTAGCTTAGTGTTTAATACTGCTTGTTGGTTTGCTGGGGTTTGAGCTTGGGGAGAGGTGCTGAAGCTGAGCTGGGTTATTTGGTTGGGTGTGAGAGGACTATGTCATAGAAATAAACTGTAAGAATGATATAATAATGGTGCAGCATTGATGAGAGGGTTTGGGTACGGGTGACACAGGAGCAGGGCTGAGAGAGGGGTGATAATGAGGGGAGGGGGTTTGCTTTTTCAGGAGTAGATAGTGATGACCTCGCGACCACCTCCACGGACTAGGAGGACTCGGTTCAGGCCCTCAGTGAGGACCTCAAGAAACTCCATATCTGGGAGAGAACGATTAAGGAAACAGCTCATACACTCAGTTCACAATGTTCCCCTTTTGCTCTGTGATGCTCACTTTGCACTCAATGACCTATAATGAGAAAATGAAACCTCGAAAACCTGAAACCAGGTTTTTCTGAGGTAAATTTTTACAGGCCTCGGGCATCTACACTTGGAACATTTATCACTTTCTTCCTGTTATTTTTTTAAGGTTGTGACAGACTGGATGGAAAGCATCTGTAAGCAGCTGTCTGTCTGTTTTGTAAAGAGAAGTCACAGATTTGTTCTGCAGCCGCTAAATCGCCTTATTGGTGTTATATCATGGTTTGCTCCATATATTCATTGAGATGGGCTTTGAACAAACTGTCATCTTGCTTCTAAAAAGATTTTGGTGCTATTCAAAGAGTTCACTTTTTGACTTGTCAGAGGAGCTTTTTCCTAATGCTGTCAGAGGGCTTTAAATGCAGTTTGACAAACTTCAAGCAGGTTGTCAGACTGGCTTCTGTCTAGCTGCTCGAACCCAAAAGGTCTAAATGATGAAGTGCTCATGACATTGTGATCTTTCTGGCAGGTTCTTCCATCTGTAGAAAGAACTTCTGGAGTTCTGTTAGAGTGACTGCTGGGCTTTTTGTTATCTCCTGGACCAAACCCTTTGTGTCTGGTACTAAGCTTGGCTGAATGATCAGATCTAGGTGGAGTGATTTCTGGCTTCTTCCATTTTCCTATTTTTGAATTTACAGTGCTACTGAAAATACCCAAAGCTTTTATAGCCATTTCCTGACATTTATGACAAAGGTCTACGAGCAGTTTCCTTGGACTTCATGGCTTAAATTGTTGTAAACAAAGCAAGGACACTGCCAGAAATATATTTCATAATTAGGTTCATATACTGTAAAAAACAAACAAAACAACAACAACAACTGAAAAATATGTTAAAGAAGTAAAACTAAAATAGAATATAAAACTCACAAAAGCCTGAAAAAATTAGTTTTAAAGTTCTTTGATTTCTGCAATAATGATTTGTGCTTTGAAATCCTAATTAGATCTTTAGAGACCCATTAAACAGAATGTTTCTGATAACAAATTATTACTGTTCCTGAAATCAAGACAATTAACTTACTGACCCAAACCTGCTGTTGATTGCTTTAACACAAAATTCAAATCTTTCACAAAGTTACATAGAGGCTGGAGGCCCAAACTCAATATGATTGTGTGTGGATCGATAAAAAAAAAAGTTTAACACAATCAGAATTTTATTTCAGAAGCTTTTTATAATTTATATTTAAAGATTTGAAGACGTAATTATAATTTGAAACTAAACCTTTACAAATGTATAAAACACTGTCTTACACATCCATGACACAGTATTCTTATACACTCACTGGCCACTTTATTACTTACACCTTACTGGTAGGTAGGAACCCCTTTCTGCCTTCAGAGCTGCCTTAATTCTTTGTGCATAGATTCAACAAGGCTCCTGGAGACATTTTCAGAGAGCTGTACTGAGATGATAGCATCACACAGTTGTTCCACCACATCCCAAACATGCTCTATTGGATTGATATCTGGTAACTCTGGGGGCCATCTGGGTACAGAGAACTCACTGACATGTAGGGCTGCCACAAACGATTATTTTGATAGTCGACTAGTCACCGATTATTTCTGCGATTAGTCGACTAATCAGATCATGCATCCACTGGACGTAAAACGTACAGTTTATTGCACCAGCATGCATCTCCTCTTATATAACTATCATTAGCTTAAAGCTTGAAGTGTTTAAGGTATGTGCTAACTAAAAATAAAGACAAGATGATAGTTTATTAAATTTTAATGTCATTTGCAGATTGTTTCGGTGGAGTTTAATAAACTCAGCCGTCTGCTCCTTGCTATCTAAAATTTAACAGGACACCAGAGTATACTCTCGAGCATCTCACACTTCTGATAATCAGTTGTCTGCTTGACGTTTATTCAACTATAACTTTTCTCAGCCAAACCGATTTACCCAGGAACAAATAAAATACTAAAAAAAGCCAAACAATAACATTTTTAAGTTATCTAAGTGACTTATATTACATGTTTAACCTGAGTAGCGAAAGACAGCGGTGGGTTTGAAAAGCGATTTGCGGGAGGCTCTAGTGAGCCTTGAACCCGGCTAGCTATCGAGCTGGTGGGTAACAGGCGTCTCCGAAAACATCGGAGTGCTTTTGAAAATATGTGATGTCTTGATAAACTGAGCAGATATTTGAGGTTACACAGCTACATTCTCGCCTGAAAATATGTTAAACTTTATTTTGTGACCCCCCAAAAATAATAAGAGTAATATTAAAACTAACTAGCTGCCGCCATTGTTGACAACTGAGCAGGGCCGCGCTATGAATTCTGGGACACAGCTTCTTCTTCTTCGGGGTTTAACGGCAGCTGGCATCCTTACACATGCAGTGCTGCCATCTTCTGTTTCAGTCCGTCATTACACTCTTAAATACTACTACTTGCTCCTGCGTCTTTTGGGATCTTACAAAGCTTCAAACGACGCGTCGACTATTAAATTAGTCGTCGACGATTTTAATAGTCGACGTAATCGTGACTAGTCGACTAATCGTGGCAGCCCTAACATGACATGGATATTTGAACTTTGTGACATGGTGTGTTATCCTGCTTGAAGATGAGTGCACTTTGGTCATAAAGGGACACACATGGTGAGCAACAATACTCAGGTAAGATGTGACATTTAAGTGGTGTTCATTTGATACTAAGAGGCCAAAAATGTACCAGGAAAATATCCTCCACACCATTAAACCACTATCCCCAGCCTGAAGTGGCCAAATTCTGACCCTATCAGCTGAATGTCGCAGAAAAATATCCAGACTCATCAGACCAGCCAACATTTTAAAATCTTCTGTTGTCCAATTTCAGTGAGCCTTTGTGAACTATAGCCTCGGTTTTCTGTTCTTAGCTAACAGCAGTGGCATCTGGTGTGGTCTTCTGCCCATCTAACCATTCTCTTCTGACCTCTGACATCAACAAAGTATTTTGGCCCAGAGATGGGCCCATTCTCTGTAAACCCTAAAGATGGAAAGTCCCAGAAGAGCTGCAGTGTTTGAAATACTCAGACTAGCCTATTTGGCAATAGACCAGCAATAGACCCTCCTAATTGGCACCAACAACCATGCTACATTTAAAATCACTTAAATCACTTTTCATCCCCATTGCTCAGTATGAACATTAGCAGGCTATCTTGACCACGTCTACATGCCTTAATGAAGCGAGCTGCTGCCTTGTGACTGGCTGGTTTTATATTTGCATTAACAAGCAGCTAAACAAGTGTACATACCAAAGTAACTGGTGAATGTATATAAACTCATACATATGTTATATATTCTAATCTCTTTCTCACCAGTTAGCCGACATCCAAATGCAAGTAACTCCAAACTGTCAAAGCTGATTAGTTGTGTTTGGAAATGAAGGCACCTCTGTCACCTATATATTAGAGACCCCGTTCAGTAAACCTACTGTTTGGGCAAAGGATACAGTTTTCATCACCTGTCCGGTTCCTGGGTGGCCCTGGCATGTTGAGGAGGACTAGCTTGGCCTCTGAAGACTTTTTAACAATGACCTCATTCAGCCGGAGAGCTGTATGCATACGTCGCACATTGAACTGGTTCCTGAGAAGAGACAAAGTCACAGAGAGCAAGTCAAAACATATCCATGCTGATTAGCATCCAGACATTTTATTTTAAAGCGTATGACACAGCATTTTGTGATGCCAAGTGGAGACATGGGTGATATACGCTCAGTCACACATTTTTTTTAATGATCATTATCTGCTCACGTGGTTGAGCTGAACGTTATAAAACATGAATGGACTGAATGACGTTTAAAGAGACTTCAGTACTTACAGGTTCTCCCACTCACTGCAGCATGGCAAAAGGAGAAATACACCATTATAAGTGCTAAACTGTTCATGTCTTTAGTGAAGTTCATTTCTCCCGCAAGCAAGCCTAAATCTTATATTAGCAGCCATTTCTGGTGTTACAATAATTCGAAGAAAGCAAACAACACAATTAAGAGACTCAAGGCTCGGTTTTTCTTAGTAACCAGAGGGTAGTTCAGTTTTACAACAGCTAAAGGTTCACTGAGCATTGAAAAATACTCACGGCTTCATATTGAAGATGTCTTTGATGCCCTCTGGTGTTGCTGCTCCAGGCGGCTTGGCTGGCTCGCCGTCACACTTCTCAGTCCAGGTCATCTGGACCTGCTCCCCTGGGCTCTGAGCCCCCTCTCCAGGGGTCAGCGGAGTGGCTGGGGTTGCAGGGCTGGCCGGGGTGGTATTGTCATGGATGAGCTGAACCTGGGCAGGGGGGGACACAGGGGAAGAGGCCGACTTTGACTATGAGACGAGAGGATAAGTGGACAGATGTGGATTTACATGTACATTACATGGAAGGTTGAAAGAGTCACAGTTGAGGTGGAAATGTAGGAATGCAGGTAAAGTCACAGAGAGCCACAGTGTTTGAGAGAGGGAGAGGAAGGAGAAGTGTGATTAGGGAGCCTTATGCTGCTTTATTCATATTAAAGGCTATTAAATTATGCAAATGTTCTTCAAAGGAAAATACTATGAGATGCTATGAGATCAATTCAACAGAAAACTGAAAATACCAGAAAGGGAATGCAACTTTTTTGCTGCAGTCAAATGATTCTAGCCTTTGATTAATATTTGGAAAATGAAACAAAATACTTACTTGCTCTCTTGCAAAGGGCTAGATAAAATGCTTGATACCTTTATCACTCACATATTTTTATGATAAACATGACACTACCACTAGCAGTGGTTAGCTTCGCATGACTAATGACTCTGGCTCTGTTTTAAAGCTAACATTTTAATCTGCACAGCCTCTTATTTCTGTATGTTGTTTTTTGTACAGTTAAAAAAAATCTGTCAAGATTCTGCTCGGCAGACTGAGCTGGATATGTTTTCAAGTATTTATGCTAAGCTAAAGGTTGCTTCCAGTTTTATATACAAGCACTATAAAGGTATTATTCAAAATCTCAAACTGGCCCTTTAAGACATGGACAGTTGCTTCAATGCTGCTGTTCTTTGATTATCTTTAGTCTGCATTTCACTGTTTTGATGTTATCCCAATTTGAGTCATTGATAAATATTTTAATTTAAATAATAAAAATCTTAAGACACCAGGGTGCTTTTTAAACAAAAAAATTCTGTGACCATACAAACAAACTTTATACTCCAAACTGAGATCAGCGGTGCTGGAGAAGTTGATCCTACCTCTTCCTCGGGCTTCTCCTCCTTGCTGCCAGCAGGTGGGTCTTCAGTCACACTCAGTTGGGTGGTTACAGCAGCTGGGTTCTTACGCCGGATAGACCCACGGGATGAATCAGTGATGCTCTGGATCTGTGAAGACACAAATGAAGGGTCAACATGAAAAAAATTGAGTTGAGCTTCTTTTTTCAGATATATATATATATATATATATACACATAGGGTTTTACCACATTATTTTACCACATTATTTTAAAAAAGCATATCAGGAACCTAAAAATCTGAAATCTGCTGAAATCCTGGCAATAATAATTTATTAAAAACTAAAGAAAAGTGAAGATACAGTTGCGGTCAGACATTTATATCTATGATAACTTGGGCCTTTTAATAATTGTTTTGAACTGTTCTTTTTCCATGCTGGAATGATTGTACAGTCTTTAATTTGGCTGCATACATTTCAACTTATTTTGGATTTTCTTGAATCCACACAAGGGCACATACATGCTCAAACATATACATGCACTCACTTAAATATTTAGTAATGAAAGCTGAAGATTCTACAGTGCCAGGGCTTTGTCAAGTTTTTAGTGATCACGATTGACGTTGCCAGCATAAAAAGGATTTGTTTGACACCCGTGGAATTGCCCAATACTCAGAACAATGGGAAAGTCCAAGGATTTCAGTGAAGATCTAAGAATGAAACTGCACATTTGCACAAGTTAGGAAGGTGTCTTGGAGCCAACTCTAAACAACTTCAGCTGCTAAGATCATGAGTTCAAACAATTGAACATAAGAACAAGTTATTTATTTATTTATCACCACTTTGCAAAGGTCTGCAAGAAGATCCACAGTGTCACTCTCGCTTAAGAAGAAATTGGGTAGGATGTTCAGGAACAACCTATGGACCACCAAAGCTCAAGCCTACCATGAACTGGAAACTGTTGGAACACCAGTGAAATGAATTTTGCATTTTCATGGAGTAAGAGAGTACTGACCGAGAAAGAATCCCTGCTCCAAAATCGACACTTTCAAGCTCAACTGAAATTTGTGCTGCCCACATGGACAAGACAATTGTTTTCTGTAGAAAGGTTTTATGGTCACGTGAGACAAAGACTGAGGTATCTGGCCACAACATCAAGAGATGCTGCATGGCATCTCTTGACATTGGAAGATTGAGGAGTAAAGGTGAAGCTTTCAAATCTGAGAACACTGTACCAGCTGTCAAGCATGGTGGTGGTAGCATCATGCTCTGGGGCTGTTTTACTGTTAATTGTATTTATATATAGTACAAAAAGGACAGAGTAATGAAAAAGGAGAATTCCCTCTAAATTTTTCAACTTCACCTAACATCAACAGCTAGATGGATGAAACTGGGACACAACTGTGCATTCCAACAAGACAGTTATCCCAAACACCCAAACTGGTTTTGGAATGAATAACACAGGGTACCTCAACCCGACTGAAACTGTATGGCCTAAAGCAGCGGACCGGTTTATGCCCGACAATATTTTCACGGAGCGGCCTTTAAGGTGTCGCGGATAAATACAACAAAATAAAACTAGTACCGGTACCGAAAAAAAGAAGATTTATTCACAACACACGTGAAAAGACCCAGGAAAACCGAGTTAACGATAAAAACGATAACAAAATAACGCTGAAAACCGATAAAAACCCTGAAAAACACACATTTCACACCTGAGCCTCAACTCTTGCGGCCCGGTACCAAACGACTCACGGACTGGTACCGGTCCGAGGCCCGGGGGTTGGGGACCGCTGGCCTAAAAGACAAGTCTATGCCACGAAACCAACCAGTCTAAATGAACTCTACTAATTCTGCCTAGAAGAGTGGTCACATATTCATTGATTGATTGATAATACTTTATTCATCCCGAGGGAAATAGGGCCAAAATTATGCCAGAATTTTCTAAATTACATTTAGCCAAACACCATTTAACCATTTATGCCCCATGAGTGTATGTACACTTGTGTGCACAAATATAATTGCACGGCACATATTACATTTATGGATCAGGGACAATTCAAGTTCAACAAGGGTATTAATGAAACACAGAGATCAATATCTTTCATTTACCATATCAACCTAAGCACCATCATGCTGTCAAACAGCAAAGTTTCTGCTGCGGCTGTGGTCTGATAGAAAGGATAAATATGGTGTCCTACTGCTCAAATTTAACCATAGATATGCTTTTGTCCAGAGGGGCTGGTGTGTCATGTTAAGTCAAGTCAAGTCCAATCACGCCAAGCCATGCCAAGTCGGCCTGTCAAGTCACGTCAGGTTTATGAGTGCATCTTTGAGCGTGTTTCAAAACAAAACTTGGGCATAAACAAACTTCCTTACCTCTCTCTCACGTTCATTCTTTGTCAGATTGATCTGTTTAAGCATCTGCGAGCGTTGTTCCATCACCAGGGTCTTCTCGTAAGTGTAGGCTGAGATGTCACTGTCATGCTAAGAAAAGGTAACGTGTGGGTTTGTTATGCATATTTTTCTTACTACAGCAATCCAAATCCACTACATTTCTCCTGTGTAAACCTGTCCCCATCTCATCTGACTCATCTTTTGACATTCAGACAGAATGCAGTCACCAGTTACTTCTTTTTTCCTAGATAGGAGAAAATTCACCTGTGAAGGGTTGAGGGCTGAAGTATACTAGAACAGAACTAGTTTAAGTAGGATGCTGACAATTTTAGACAGCCTTTTTTTGAAGACATTTGTGGTATGGACCCATTGTTGTACACACAAAAAGTGACAAATTTGACTCAAGGAAGAATGAAAAAAAGCTTGTGTGAGAAAATTACACTGCTGCCTAGTTTCTCCCCACTGCACACATGGTTAGTCATTTCATATAATGCACATGAATGCCTAATAGCAGGTTTTGCTTAGAAAATGCTGAAGAAAACCACAGGCTCTCTCTACTGCCATGAAACATTAAAAGTATTAGTAAGTACACTAAATTATAAGTGATAAAATTCTTATTCCTTAATTAAGGGTTTTGGAAAGCCAGACCAACACTCAGCTTCACAGTGTGCTGCTTTTCTAGTAAACACAATCTAGGGAAGGAGGCTTTAGACAATATCCGATCACCTAATATTCATATTTCATGCTGTCCTTTGTACCATTTACTGGGCTTCTGTAGTGCAACGATCTCAGCAGTCATGCACTACCTTTGCCTACCTTTGTGTAGTCTAAAGCAATCAAGCTTTGAGCATTGCTGAACATTTTAATTATGTTGCCACCTGAAAAGTACTGAAATTAAAGTACACAATATGAACAAAAGTAATCTCTGCAATTGTTTTCAGTGCCGTTGCCACAGGTGTATAAAATCAGGCACCTAGCCATGCAGTCTACAAACATTTGTGTTTTGTTCCAAAGAGCTCAGTGAATTCGAGTGTTATAATTTAACAGGATGCCAGTGTTGCAACAAGCCATTGTTTTGCAATCCTTGTAGCTTTTCCACAATCACCTGCAAGTGGTGTTAATGCAAAGTGGAAGCATTTAAGAATCACTGTGACTTAGCCACAAAATTAAACCATGTAAAGTTACAGAACAGGGTCGCTGAGTGCTCAGTACTTCTGTTCATATTGCGTATGTATAGAAAGTATATATCTTTATATTTGTGGCTATACCTTTAAAGAAAGCCAATCTTGCTTTGAGAAAACTCACCATTTCTACAACTTCTACCATAGCATCGATACGGAGGTGATAGAGGAATGTGGTCAGGTCCTTTTTCATCTGGATGCTGTTGTCGTCCATCTGGGCCACAGTGAAGATGCGCATCTTGCACTTCCTCCAAACCTGCAGAGCAACAACAAAATATGAGGCATCTCCTCACTCTTCTCCTACGTCTGTATGGACAATAAAAAAAATTTCATTAAGCGTTCATACCATATCAAGCGTTCAAAGGAAAGGTAAGAAATTTGGTTCTGATAGTGTGAATCCAGATTCTACGTTGCCTGTTTGTGAGTGCACATTCGCTTTATGGATTTCTTTAAGTAGTAACTATTGCAGGTTACCTTGTGCTGGCGGAGCAGGAAGGGCAGCAGCATCAGCATGCCTCCATCATGGACGATCCACCAGACGTCAATGTGACCCTCTGTGAAGCGTTCGCCGTTGGATGGGAAGGCTGAGATGTTCTTTGGGACGAGCAGAGCCAAGTTAGCGACGGTAGTTTCTCTGACCAGCTCTGCAGAACAGACAGACATGGAAAGATTACGATGTGTTGGTTACACTGCGTCTGCATTTTTAAATTGTTCAGGATTTTGTTTTGAATGTTTTTTTAATAAACCTAAATGGCTATGTCTGATATCAATCAGTGATGATTTTATTTTATATATGGGCCCTTGTTTTTGGCAGTATTTTTGTTCTTTTTTTCCTTCCTAGTAACCAACCAATGAAGTTCCTCCAGTGCTGATGCTCGTCTCCTTGCTTCCAGTTGCGTGGCCATGAGACCAAGACAGCATTGTGTTTCAGGCCTCCCAGCCCACTGGCCTGGAGCAGATGTGATGTAGCATCACGCAGGTTAGAGGACACAGTCACCTGACAGAAGCCCTTCACCTTCTCTGTCTCCATCAGCTTACGCAGTGCCTAGACAGGCAAGAGGCAAGGCAGAGAAAAAAGCTGTTACCACAACAAGCACAGCTTACTATGAAGGTGGCAACGGTCAGACTTGATGTTTCATTTGATTTAAAAATATATATTTGCAATAATATTTTGGGGTTTATGGGCTCTTCCATAGTCATATTTAAAATTTTCAAATATTTAATTATTATTATAACAAGGTGCAATAATAATTAATGTGCAATAATAACAGTAATACAAATACACTTCTTCTTCTTCTTCTTTTTAACTAAGTTATTATACTGTGTTGTGTTGTTTGTGTTGCGTTGTGATGTGTCGTATCGTGTCATGTTGTGTTGTGTTACATGGTTGGTTGTTGCCGACGTAGGACAGTTTTCCAATTTCATTGTACTAGTGTACTATGTATGACTGTGCAATGACAATAAAGAGTTATCTTATCTTATCTTATCTTAATTAGCTATATAGAAGAAACAAATATACATTGAAAGCTATGTGTAAGTGTTTAACATGATTTTTGATAGATGTGCAGAAAAGTCTGCAGGGAAAATGAAATTAAGTGACACAATATCGTATAGTTCTGTTTACAGTAGCTTCTGTGACTGGATTTAGTATTTTAGCGACAATAGAGCAGATTTGGGTGATTTTGGTCTGTTGTTGTGCTGAAAAATTTAATAATTTCCAGTGATTGAAGAGTTACAGGCTGTCATTTACAACATTACCTGCTCTGCACGCTGTGCCTGTTCATAGTTGTCCAAGAACGTGCCCCCTAGAGCTGTCCCAACAATGGTTAGACCTTTGCCTGCCTTCAGCTGGTTGGTCAGAGAAAGCAGACGAGGCTGCTCCACATTTTGCTCTGCATCTGTACTGACCAGCACCAGCAGCTGAGGCCTGAAGAGAAGGGAGATCAGAGAGGAGAGGAAGTGATAAGACGGAGTAGAAAAAAGTAGAAAGAGAAATGAAAAGAAGAACAGGAAGAGCTGTGAAAAGACAAATAAAGCCATGGGGAAAGGAAAGGCTGAGATGGCCAAGTAAAAGTCCTTGTTTGGAAGGAGAGAAAGAGAAAAAAATAGCAAGAAAGGTTGATGTTAATATGAATTTACAAATACTTGATTCTCCGACAGCTGTGACAAGAAGGATCCTATTACGTGAATAAATGAGAACACGCACAGACATGTGGTTAATTTCTATGGTAATTAGAGTCATGGTAGACAACACAGGATACATGTGTCATACCTCCAGTTTTTGGTGTGTGGGGGACCTTCCTCCAACCGCATGAGAGCGTAACGTGCAGCACTTAGAGACAGACCCCGTATTCCATCGCCCCATTCTTTCTCCGCACTGTGACACAGGCAAGTGCCAATCAATATTTGTCAGTCAAAACATGAACAACAGTTTTTGCAGCTTCACTGTGAATTTAAGAAGTGACAGTGATACAGACAGCCCACCGAAACAAATCCCCTTTTAGATGACAGTTTGACATAATGCAACATGATCACTCATCACAAGGAATCACAGCATTTAAAAACTCAGTGTGTATAGGTCTATACTAATACACTAGAAACATGGTTGATTAGTTACAGTCTTTCAGTCACAGATATGATCAAATTTCCTTCACTTTTCCATGATGCTACACCTAAGATACAGAACTAAGGCTAAAGTAAGAACATTACAGCACACATGAGTAAATCATATAAGCCTTATATGATTCACTATATGAAGTAGGCCACATCTGATGCAAGTCTTTTATAAGTTTTTTCTATTTCTTTTCCATATGGGGTGATACGGCAGGAAAGTAAAAAAAACATTGTTAGTGGAAATAAAACCTAAAAAACACCAATTTCCATTTAAATTACAGACAAAAATGACAACTTGGAAAGAAAGACCATTTTCACTAAATGTGAAAAAACTTTTGAAAAAAACAAAACAGAAACCACCTTATATAATATACGGTCTAAAACACACTACCAGTCAAAAGTTTGGACACGCCTTCTCATTTAATGGTTTTTCTTTATTTTCATGACTATTTACATTGTAGATTCTCACTTAAGAAATCAAAACTAAGAATGAACACATATGGAATTATATAATTAACAAAAAAGTGTGAAAACACTTTAAACATGTTTTATATTATAGATTCTTCAAAATAGCCACCCTTTGCTTTGCCCACTCTTGGCATTCTTTCGATGAGCTTCATGAGGTCATCACCTGAAATGGTTTTCCAACAGTCTTGAAGGACTTCCCAGAGATGCTCAGCACTTGCTGGACCTTTTGCCTTCACTCTCTGGTCCATCTCATCCCCAACCATCTTGATTGGGTTTAGGTCAGGTGACTGTGGAGGCCAGGCCATCTGGCGCAGCACTCCATCACTCTCCTTTTTGGTCAAATAGCCCTTACACAGCCTGGAGGTGTGTTTGGGGTCATTGTCCTGTTGAAAAATAAATGATGCTCCAGCTAAATGCAAACCGGTTTGGATGGCATGCCGCTGCAGGATGCTGTGGTAGGCATGCTGGTTGAGTGTGCCTTCAATTTTGAATAAATCCCCAACAGTGTCACCAGCAAAGCACCCCCACATCATCATACCTCCTCCATGCTTCGCGGTGGGAACCGTGCATGTTGAGACAATCTGTTCACCTTTTCTGGGTCACACAAAGACACGGCAAGTGGAACCAAAGATCTCAAATTTGGACTCATCAGATGAAAGCAAAGATTTTCACTGTCCATTCCTTGTGTTTCTTGGCCCAAACAAATCTCTTCTGCTTGTTGCTTTTCCTTAGTGGTAGTGTTTTCTTAGCAGTTATTTAACCATAAAGGCCTGATTCGTGCAGTCTCCTCTAAACAGTTGATGTAGAGATGTCTCTGCTGCTGGAACTGTGTGGCATTTATATGGGCTCTAATTTGAGGTGTTAATAACCTGCGATTTCTGAGGCTGGTGACTCGGATGAGTTTATCTTCGGCAGCAGAGGTGACTGTTGGTCTTCCTCTCCTGGGGCGGTCATCATGTGAGCCAGTTTCATCGTAGAGTTTGACAGTTTTTGTGATTGCACTTGGGGAAACATTCAAAGTTTTTGTAATTTTCTGGACTGACTGACCTTCAGTTCTTAAAGTCATGATGGACTGTTGTTTCTCTTTACTTAGCTGGTTGGTTCTTGCCATAATATGAATTCTAACAGTTGTCAAATAGGGCTGTCAGCTGTGTACCAACCTGACTTCTGCACAACACAACTGATGGTCCCAACCCCATTAAGAAGGCAAAAAATTCCACATATGAACCCTGACAAGGCACATCTGTGAAGTGAAAACCATTTCAGGTGACGAGATCATGAAGCTCATTGAGAGAAGGCCAAGGGTTTGCAACGTTGTCAACAAAGTTAAGGGTGGCTACTTTGAGGAATCAAAAATAGAGACATAAGACAATTTTCTCTTTGCTACATTATCCCATATATCTTGTTTCCTACATTTGATGTCTTCAGTACGTATCTACATTGTAGAAAATAGTAAAAATAAAGAAAAACCATTAAATGAGTAGGTGTGCCCAAACTTTTGACTGGTAGTGTACACAGAAAAAGTATTTAGTTTAGCCTTTGTCAATTTCACAATCTGCAGAAAGAGGCGGTTTGTTACATATGATTATTAACTGAACTCAAATCTTGCAAAAAAATTTGAAGAGGTTTGTAGCACAACTTTACCTAGAGTATAAAGTCGGAGGAGGTTCACATATAGAATAAAAAACAACTCAACCCCCCAAAAAATGTTACGATTTGCTAATTGGACTCCTACCATCTGTAGTCAAACTCACTCAGGAAACTAACTGAAAATAAAGTAAAGTAAAAAAAATGCGAAATCCAATCTCCTGGGGTTGTGGTGCACTCACCCTGCAAACTCGATATACTTGTAGATGGAACCGGCAATTACCATGGCGACAATGGCGTAGTACCAGGAACAGAGGAACATAAGAGTAAGACACAGGCTCATCCCCAGGAAGGAAAGAGTCCTATAGTGGAATGCAGAGGCAGACAGACACATGCAATATAAACTGTTTGTGAATCTAGAAATTCAGCTGTTCCTTCCCTTTGTTGTTGGTGAACTGACCAGTGGTAGAACTTGAACCGTGGTCTCCAGTTTGGTGTCCTCAGCAGTGTCTGGAGGGCACATGCCAGATTCACAAACATGTAGCACATCAGGAAGAACCTGCAGGAAACAAATATGAACAGGATATAACAAACCTCTTCTTACTTACTCTAACATTATAAGAAAGAGCTCACTAGTTGAAATCCAGAAGGGCTGTTATGTTAACATCTATGACATTCACTTGTATTTATGACTGCATTACCAAAGCAGAAAAGTGGTCTGTCCCTCTGAGACCATAAAATTTGGTATTTGCATTGTTTAAGAAATAGCAGGGGACCAGCTGCTCTGAAATCCCCCATGGTTTTATTCCCTTTAATCTATTTATTTTTTTAAATGGCAAGAAATTAAAGGATTTTTTTCCAAGTCTTACATGGAGAGGATGGGAGCGACTGAATCCAGGGAGGCAATGAGGATCCCACTCTCGCAGATACAAGCCGTCAGCAGGAGGGACCATGTGGGTTCTCCGTTGGCCTTCCCGTGGCCAAAGATCTGCAGGGCCGGCACAGAAAACATGTTAACACCACTTCTATTTTAGGAGTATGTCTGCATAAACTGCTTTCTCTACCTTCTTAATTCTAGTCAAGTCATTGCATGTACATGTTGACTGTATGTAATAAATACAAAACAGACTCTATAAAAGCAGAGGATGTAATAGTGGCGATGACACCTATGCATTTATGCTTTGAAGCCTTACAGTTAGCATCTTGGCGTTCTTGCTTTTTTCTATTTTGAGGAGAAGAACATATTAGGTTCTCTATTTGGATTTAATATTGAAACGACTTTATTGGTACTAATGTCATTATTGATTCAGTTTACTCTGATTACTTTCCTTACTGATTCATTATCCATTTTCTATGTGAAAATTGGTGTATAATACAATTGTTTTACTGCACGACTCTGAATATAACATTGATAAAAGAACTTAACTGTTGAGACTTTGATTAAAATAGATTTAATACTTTTTGTGATGGTTCTTCTCATCTCAAATCAATTCTCCATTTCCATCCTCAAGAATGCACACTCATAAAGTAGCAAACTATCAATCACTAATGTGTCCAAAGAGACCTCAATTTATTATATTTTGTGCTGTAAATAAGATAATTATTTACAAAATGAACATTATTGTGTAGCCAAGAAGAACTGAAACTAATAACCGAATACATAAAATCATTAGGATATTGTTTTCTGAGCTAAATTAAGTAAGAAGCAGAGTAATTTTCTCATACTTCCATACAATTACATTTATTTTTTTGACCCAGGGGAGTCACCACCTGTTGGCCATTATGAAGAATGCACTTTAAAGCCCCTTGCCCATTGGTTTCACTATGTCCACTTCTTCTATAAAGTCTCCTGTAAGAAGAAAACAGACTGACCCGAAGAGCGGGCACAATGCCATCCTTGGCAATGGCCTGCATGAGACGAGGCGCTCCCGTCAGGCTCTGGAGGCCTGCTCCACAGGTGGAGAAGAAAGAGCCAATCACAATCACCCATGGTGATGGCCAAGCCAATGTGCCAATCACTAAGTTCCCATGGACGCCCTCTCCGAACCTAAACACGATTAACAGAGTGGTCAGTCTCAGACTTATTTTTGTATTTAGGGATGATTTTTATCCAATCAAGGATAGACTTACTTGTCCCTGAGGACCACACCCTCAATGCAGGCACCAAACAGAACCACACTGGACATGTCTGAGCAAATATGGTTCAAGAAAGTAAAGTCATTTCATAACAATATAAATAAATGATAAATACTCAACACTTTTTAGTGATCCTTGGTTTAGTGATTATAAGAATTATAAACCTTTCCATCTGAAGATGCACTTAATTATCTGATAAACCAGTTAAGTACATTTGCTGAGGAAAGACGTCAATTGATTTTGTGTAGTAAATCTCTGAGATAAGTGACACTGCATGTAATATGTCTTAGTTTCATTAACTGGTAAGTGCATAGGCAGCTCAATGATGTGATTAGAGATCCTAATCAGATCTGTGTTGATACAGAGCTGATTACATGGAAACCATTCTATTATAGCTGCTTCACACTACATGGTATAGGCTGCCTTATATGTTAAAGCACATAAATGGCAGACATGTGGTCAACAATTTTGTACAAAGAGAAAAAAACTTAAAGCATTCATTAACAAGGTTTCACATGACAAAATAGCTCAAACTCTAATATGCACCAAAATTATTCAGAAGCCAGCTGCCATGATTTAAACAAAGGTAGGAAATGTGTTCTCATGAATGGTAGATTCATACTTTGGGATACTTGAGGGCATTAGACTGGTATCACAGAAGTTATGGCCTTTTCAAATTTAAAATGCTGACCTTTAATTATGAGGCTTCATGCAGGCCAGTGAGTGTGTTTGTGGAGACACGTTAGTTAAAATCAAAAATTTGTAAACTTGACCTTTACTTACAGTGTCCTTTATGAACTGATCCGTTTTAAATATCACTACAAATTCATTATCCCAAGTTTGATCACAACAAGGCCAGACATAAAATATAGATACAGCGAGGAAATAATTATGGAGTCCCCTGCTGAATTTGAGAGGTTCCTCATTTACAAAGAAATGATCATTCTCTAATTTTATGGTAGTTTCATTTTAATGGAGAGAAACCGTAAAATGAAATATTGAAAAAAACAATCATTACATATTTGTGTGTCAGTGAGTTTAAGTATTTGTTGAAGTATTGTACATGTGGCACACGGATTACAATCAATCACTAAATAATTGTAACTTGCAACACCATTTCACAGAAACTTATGTTCCAGCCTCTCCACTACCATGGGTATGAGCTAAGAGTATTCAAAGGATGTCAGAGACAAGACTAGACCTGCATAAGGCTGGAATTGGCTTCAAGACCACCAACAAAAAGCCTGGTGAGAAGGCAATAACTGTGATTATTCATCTAAGATTTTGCCTCAGGGGGTTAGGATGATCATGTGAAAGATGGTGGATCAGCCCAAAACTACACAGGAAGAACTTGTTAATGATCTGAAAGCGATTGGGACCAGTGTCACCAAGAACGCCATTGGTAACACACTACGCTGTAATGGACTAAAGTCTTAATGTCTCCCTGTTCAAGATCACACATTTATGGGCCCATCTTAGGTTTTCCAGTGAACTCAGAGAAGACTTGGGAGAAAGTGCCTTGGCCAGAAGAAATCAAAATCAAGCTCTTTGGGACCAACTCAATCTTTCATGTTTGGTGTAAGAGAAATGCTGAATAGGACCCAAAGTAAACCATTTCACAGGTCAACATGAAGGTGGAAGCATTATGCTTTGGGGCGTTGTTTTTGCTGATGGTACAGGATGACTTGACTGGATTATGGGGCCAATGGGCGGTAAAATGTTGGACAAGAACCTCTTTTCTTCAGCCACAACACTAAAGATGGGTTGTGGATGGGTCATCTACCATGATAATGACCCAAAACATACTGCCAAGGCAACAAAGAAGTGGTTAAAGAAGAAGCGCATTAAGGTCACTGAATGACCTAGTGCAGGCGTCTGCAACTTTCAACATTAGAAGAGCCATTTTAGCTCCTCCTACCAAACAATGGGAGAAAAAGAGCAGCACAAGTGGAAGATGGGCGGATGATGACTGTAATTGGGAGAGAATCAATTATTAAACTAGTATATGTGTTAATAGGGTGAACCCTAATCCTAGCCCATGGCTTGTGAACCACATTTTGCAGCTAAAGAGCCATATATGGGTCGCGAACCACAGGTTGCTGACCTCTGGTCTAGCTAGTCTCCAGAACTCAATCCTATACAGAATCTTTGGAGGGAGCTGAAGCTTCGAGTTATTAAGCAACAGCCGAGACAATGGCAAATCCCTCCTTAGGTGTACAAACTGGGTGACCAGCTACATCAAACTGACAATGGTTTCTCTGCCAAGTGCTAAGTCATACTTTGCTTGGGGGTAAAGATACTTTTTCACTTAATGACATTCAAATGAAGTCAGAATTTTATGTATCATATTTTCTTCTGGAGTTTTGGTTGATATCTTTCTCTGTTAAAAGGAAGCTATCATAAAAACTCTCCATTTCTTTATAAGTGAGAAAACTTATAAATTCAAGTGGATCAAACAATTATTTTCCCCCTGTATATGTAGTGGTCTGTGAGGGCCCGTGATGGCAGTTGTTAAAGGATACAGACAGTGGAGGTGGTGGTGATGGCTGCAATTGTTCCAATGGGGATTGACTTCTGTGCATCACGCAGGTCTCCAGAACGGTTGGATCCAGCCATGATCCCTGGAGAGACAGTGAAGTGACAGTTGTTACCAAGATCAGAGATTTGTGCACATACTATAGAAACACGTGTGCTACAAACAGCAGAATGTAGTAATTTCAGATAAACTCACTCAAGCTAAATAAATATAAATGTCTGACATTGAGAACAACACCAGAGATGCCATTTCTCAGATGGTTAACAAAAGAATCACTCAGCACCACACTGATAAGTAAACAAATTAATCAACGTGTCAATGATGAACAACAATAAGAAAAAACTAAGTGGGCAGAACAGTTTATGCTTTTACCTGTCACAGACGGGAAGTAAATGCCAACCAGCAATGTGAAAAAGCTGGTGATGTCGGCTAACACGTAGCGGTTAGCGTTGGTTAGAGGCTCGTCCTGGTCTTCCACTGACTCCATCTTATCCCTGGCAATGAGGTCCCCTTTCTCATAGTAGTTTCCAAACAGGTTATCTGGATTGGCATTGAAGAAGCATAGAGAGGACTAGAGTTAAAAGATTCATGCAGACAGAACCTGAAAATAAGTGCACAACATGTTTTTAATCCTTCCATGTAAGCCAAATTATCAATTGGTGACTGAACTCCATGACTAATTAACAAATTTACTTTATTCTTCAGCCATTCAAAATTGAGTTAGTCACTATTTACAATTTCTAATTAGTTTTGAATTTTTGTATTTATGTTTATTGAAATCAGTAAAAAAGATGCTTTCAGAAAACAGAAACATGAATTACTTTGCTTTAGTAGGTGGATTTGGGAGGTTTTATCTCCCCCTAAAAATGGGAGATAAAATATGATATGTTTTATCTCTAATAAATAAAGTAAAAAAATTAAAGTGACTTTTAAATGTGACTCCTTAATTCAGAGTTTACTGTTACACCAGGGTAAAACAAGGCTTGCCTAGCTGTGGGCTTTCTTAGGGTTTCAGGAAGCCCAAGGCTAAGAAATTAGTTTGCTCCACTTTGTCTTTGTAAAACTAAATTACCATTTTTAACATTTATTAAAAAGATCTGAAAGCAAATATCTAGAAAAATGAATCAACATTTTAAGTTTTTGCAACATTTAAAGCTGCTCGTACTGGAGTGTTTCTTGATGGACACTCTTTCCCCTCTAACAACAGATCAATGGGAAACACAGGACATTCAGACCTAAGAAAGTATTTTATCGTAAACATTTCATTAAAAAAAGAAATGTAAAAAAGAACGCTAATGAATTGTCAGTGACCCAGCAGTATAGAAAGACGATAATTGGATCCAAAACGAATGAACCAACCTGCCAAGATTCCACTAGTGACCCCAGGGATGCCCTGGATCTCAGTCACGTTGTTGGCGACAAAGTATTTGTCACAGGTAGCGTTGAGAAAAGGTGAATCACAGAACATCTGCCACAGCTGGGTTGTGACTGTCCCATTAGCTGTCTCAATGGTCTTGGCACAAACATCAAAGGACTTCCACACCAAAGTGCGATTCCCCAAAACACACACCCTAGAGGAATAGAAAAGCACAAAATTTTGAAATACTGCTGCTGTAGCGACTTTTGTGCATGCGTGTTTGATGTAAGCAATTTATTTGGACTTTTTTCTTCTTTAAATTAATTTTATAGTTAAACAATATCTGTTGTTTTAAATTGTTTTCTCAAACAAGAGTATCTCCCCAGAAAACATCGATTTACAGAGTTTTTGCAGGTCACAAAGTGTCTAGACATCTAGGTTAAAAAAAATGATGGGTATCACATTATAACACTTAGTTTTCAGGTAAATTCATCAAATTTTTAAATATGTAAAAATAAAAAATAAAGCAAATTAGTGCTGGTGCCTTTGTACCACTGATATAATAATGGCATGTTCTCCAAACCTAGCATGTAATTATGTGTTGCTTTTTCTAAAACAGCATGTAGATAAGATGTGTGTTAGTCTGGGCTTTTGTTACCATTTCAGCTTACATTATGTTGGATTATATTGGCTCTAACTGCTTACGGGAATACAGGTGGATCCACGGCGGTCTTGATGACTCCGGCATAGACAGCCAAGATGGAGAGAATGACACATGCCAGAAACACGAGTGCCAACTTGTTAACATATTTTACGCCAACGAACACCACTGTGGCCATGGAGGTCAACAGGATGGTCCCGTACACACGCATGTTATTAAGCAGGGCGGCCTCGGCCTCAGGACCCTCTAGGCCCTCCAGGGGAAATATGGCTGCTTTGGGCGCAATGTAGATCTGCAGCAAAAGAGGAAAGGAGCTTATTTATTTATCTTTGACTTTATGTATCCAGGGAAAGCAGCAGTACTTTTATCATAAAAAAAAAAAAAATCCATAAAATATCATTGCTGCTCAAGGACATCTTAGTGGTACACGTTTTGGAAGTGCGACTTTCACTCCTCACCTTCTATGGCCTGTCTGGGGATTTAAACTGGCAGTTTTCAGGTTACAAACCTGCTTCTCTACCTCACTGTTTGCTGCTAAATGGAAAAGAAAGATGTATATATATATTTTTTCATTTAATGTATCGCTTTTTCTGTGTCATGTCAAGTGTACAGCACTTTGTTTTCTCCTGGTAGTTGTCTGAAAGTGCTATATAAATAAATTGCTTGCTTGCTTGAATATAATAAAAAAGGTGAGAAAGGCAATGAGGGATGAGATGAGTAAAAGAGGACAACTCTGTGAAGTGTGAATATATGCGATGTCACATTAAAAGTCCTCTACTGGAGCTTGAAGCACCAACTCGTACTACTGGCTGCTATTTTAATTCTTAATTAAACAACTCAAGCATGGTATTAATATTAAACATTAACTGCCATTATTACACTTTTACTACGGGTCAGTCTAAGAATAGTCAGAAGATAGATGGTAAACCCCTAATTAGACCGTCACTATCTGTCATCAGGTTTAGATGATTCATTGCAAGGCTGTTACATAAGTGTGGAAATTTCTGTCTTTTTTCTTTCAGCCTGAACACTCTTTATCACTATGAAGAGCAACAAGAGAACAAGCAGTGAGTTGTGGTTTCGGTCATTTGGCTGAATGCTAAGAACAGCACATCACTAGGCAAACAAATCGCCCGCTTCACGGTGAACTCTTCATGGTTCCTAAAATAGCAGCATCAGTCTGTGTTCCTGACTTGGGTGGAAGGATGAAACATATTCAAATCAGTCTTCCACAAGATCCGCTCCTTACAATTCTGCAAGGATTGTTATTTTACAATGGAAACTAAGCCAGCTTTGACCCAGAAGACAGAATTAACCTCCAGACACGATCAAACTCCATATCCATTAGAGGCATCCAGAATAATATTATTAACAATAAAAAATGACAGTTGATAACAGTGGACCAAAGTGATGAGAGCTGTTTCAAGGAATGATCCTGTTACTCAGGCAGTGTCTTCATCCCTTACAAATGCAGTATTTGCATAATTACCCAATATCCCATGCAACATGGAGGCACTGCAGTGGAAGAAGTGTGGAGTGAAAGGCAGAGGAGGAGAACGAGAAACAGGAGGAGAGAAGCGAAAGATTGAGATGAAAGATCCTGCCATTTCAAAAACTAATCAGAATTCACATTGAAGAGCACACACTGCGAGAAGAAAATAGCTTCAAAGCAAAGTGATGATGTTAGAAGCGTTGCATTTTTTTTTGTTTCGCTTTGCACTGATTGGATTTCAGGAATATCAGAAGTTTCATTGATGTGGGTCTGACCAGTTGGAATAAACACCCCCCCCCCAAATTTCAATTAATATACTTAAATTAAGGATTTTATGGTTTCTTTTTTTTATTTATACTAGACTTGCTGTACTCTCTAATAACTGTTCCCCTCTTTAGAAAAATTGAGTCAACCAGAGGTTTGCAGGCAGGATTAAAAACAAGGGATCATATTCCTTCTGCTGAACAACAAAAATAGTAACAAGCGTGGATGAGATTAACAAGCAATACAGGTCATTGTAGCTACAGGAGTAAATCTATCAAATCATCCTTTTTTAATATATATTTAAAGTGGAGATATTATGCTATTACGAAGGCAGATAACGATACTAACCATGGCCAAAGTCAAACACCAAGTCAGACAGAAAGATAAACAAGGATTATTTTGAACTGTAAATCATACAAAGCTACTCTGCGAGAGTCCAAGAATACACACTTTGATCTGGAAATGCGCATAATAGGACACCGTCAGAGGAGCAATTTGACATTTGGAGAAATACACACTTGTTAGAGTTGGACAAGAAGACTGACACACACTTAATATGAAGATTGGAAAAGGGTCAAACAAACTCACTCTAAAATGAACAAACAAGCAAAAAAAAAGCTTGAACACTGAACAATCACGTGAAAACAAAATTGTAAATTAGAACTGGAAAATGTTTGTTGTTACCTGGTTAAAACAAAGAAAAGAAAGAAACAAGAAAAGATTAGCCACATTCCCTGCACACATTAGTGATTTATGTTTAAATACCTCTGTGCTAGCGGTTTTGTTTGGCTCCTTGCCTTTAACCATTGAAACGTTTCCAATGTTGGCTTCGAACCTACTTGGACCAGAACAACATGGTGCAAAAATCTTTTATGTATTACCACTATAATTTAATCTAAAGGGTAATATTTTGCCACTGGAGGACAACAACGTTCCCCAGAGTTGTGGGTCTGACAGTGTTATCACCTTGGTAAAAATTGTCAAAATGTGATGTTGGAGGGTTCACTGCAGGGAAGAAAAAGCTGTGATTTGAGTGGTCATCCTCTACTAACCTGGCAGCTCACATCATTTTTCTTTTAGGTCATCGTGGTCTTGTGACATCATGGATGAATAAGCTTGAAATGGATGTCATTTCAAATAGACAGGATATTAGATGCTTTTCTCTCTCACTCACATAAAAGTGAACTCAAAAAACTAAAAATAATAAACGTGGCAGCTGTCTGGGATGTATTAAAAACATCCAAAAACAAGCATTTAACCAGAATCAGTTTCAGAATAAATAAGTGGTTCAAAACAGCCAGTTCACCTGAGGAGAAGTGCATCACTTAATATGATTCATAAGACCATCTAAGACTTGGTGATCGCTGATTGGTTGAGGCATGATGGGGTGAGTCAACTTTTAAATGGTCCTTCCACACTCCAGGCTGGATGTTTGACACTAGCAGATAAGCTGTTTTCACACATGCGTTTCATTTCTAAACATTAACCTGCACGTGAGAAAGCATAAGACGTGCTCTGATATTAACTGCTTTTTAACCTCTCAGCTGCCCAGCACATACGATACTCAGTTGAGCCCATGTGAGAATAGTGAAGCTAATAGGATTCACAGCAAGCAAGGAGGTGTCACGTTTTCTGCTTCCTGCAACCTTTCCTAAACCACAGTTAGTATTTGTGGCAGTGAGAATGTGTCTGAAGCAGACCTCCCAAATCTCTCTAAAGGTGAAGAAAGAGGTGAAGCTGTTACAAGACAGAGACCTGGACAACATGGCCAGGCCTTCATTATTATTATTATTGTTATTATCGTTGTTCTTTAACCACATGCATGGTCTGAGCGTACAAGTGCCATAATATTAATTATGGCATTAAATAAAATACTAATAAACTATGCTACACTAATGAAAAGAAAGTGAACATATTACTGCCTGGTGATGACATTAACAAAGTCAGAGAGAGAGTGAACACAAAGAGGGAATCATTCTCACCAACAGGAGCTCAATAGCTCCGAGGATGTACATAGCTCCAGCGTACGTGGTCCCCAGGTAGAAACAGATTCCGACCGCTCCCCCAAACTCAGGGCCCAGTGAACGGGAGATCATGTAGTAGGAGCCTCCAGCTACACGAACAGCACAAAATCACTCTGAAGTACTCATTTAATGGGTAACTTTGTCTGTGAGAAGACTAAACGATGACATGTCATGTTGAATCATACTTATATTTTTGTATCTATTAATTAGTTTTGACATTAGCACGTCACCATGTTGAGTGCAGACTTCCATTTTGTCTTTTTTAAATGACTAACAGTTTACACAATCAAATAAAAGAAACTTGACAACAAAGAACAAGAGAGATGTTTAAAAACTGTCCACTGTGTACACCAGTGAATGTCTGGCAGATTTCTTTAAAATTAAAAAAAGATTTCCATACATTAATGATAGAAAATAGTTTTTTCTGTAATGCTTTTTTGTTTTGGTAGACTGCTTTCTGACAGTTGTAATTTTGGCTATGCTGAATTTGCTAGAAAAGGTTTTCTTATTATTACATCTTATCACACTGTTATACACAAATGCACAAGCAGTGTGCAAATAAATTAACTGAACATAAATAAATAGACCTTAATCAGCACTTTGGAGCAGCACAAGGGTTGGGACCGGTTATAACAGAGACAGTTATAATTGGCATACACTTCCACACTTCTCTACAAGCCTGTAATTTGCTCTGACCCCTGCTGCATGCACACCAACTGGTAAGACGCAGGCCATCATTACTATGTAAACTCGCTTATAAAGTGTAGCTAGCCTGCATATGCACGTTCATGTGTCTGTGTACAGATACAAACTTGCCGATGCAGATCTTCATGACAAGCATTTGGCTGATGCTTTATTTTGTGTAAATAATGTTGCGTGACAAGGAGCTAAAGTGCACAAGATCCCAGACTAAAGCTTTTAATGTTTCTGGAGATATCAAGCTGCGCTGGGTGTACTGTGCCAAAAGCAATCAGCGAAAAGAGAAATTTAGAAGCGGACAGACTCAAACAGTGATGACTGTGTGGTGCCAGCGTCTGCTCACCCACCTGGCACTACTCCATTGGTAGCGATGGCACTCATAGAGATGGCAGTCAGCATGGTCTACACAGAGAAGGACAGAGGAGCAGCAAAAGAAGAAATTAGATCAAATTTGCAAATTACGCACACAAGTTTTTGATCTTTTCAACTCTAAAGAATACCATTTATTGTTTTCTTAAATTGGTAACTAAACCTCAATGAATAAAGTGTCATGGCTATTTAAATCATCAAAAATGAAAGGAAACCGATAAACTAAATCTAACTAATAAAATAAAAACAAAACTAAGAGTCTGATTTAGCTCGATGCTCACAACCACAATGCTGTATGTGCAAATCAAGTTAGTCGGAAAAAAAACTGAAACAGCTAGCTCAGACTCCATCTTAGATAAACATGCAATAATCAGCACTAAATTCAAAGGAGAGATCACACTAATAGGGATTTGGCAGGAACTTAGTCATAAATCAAAATGTCAGACATCTAAAATACATGACTTGATGTTAAAGCTTGAGCAGTTAATGTCAGTCAAGTCATCAGAACTATTTCACTTCAACGCAGTGTACGAATGTGTGAAACATTTTCAAACCCCCTTCAAGATATTTCAATACAAGCCTCTCTGCGCTGCTGCAATAGTGCATGTTGAAAAGTTAGTGGATAACCCTGATCCATCAAGTCATTAGTTTATCCTCTTGCTACCATGGATAGCTGAAAAATTTAATGGAAGTCCATCTAACCGTTAATGAGGCTTTTCTGTGGATCCCAAAGACAGAGTAGGGTCTTTCCTGCATTGAAGAATTTTTAGCACATTCCTAGAGGCTTTCAGCAGAGCCGAAAGGAAATCATCAGCAGTATGCTAATATTTTTTCAGCTCCAGTTTTGTAATTGGAGTTTTATTTATTCACGAACTACAGACATGTTGTTTATCAAATGACCAGAAACAAACAGGAAGAATGCACATATTTCTGTCAAATAAGGCAACAGAGACTTATTGGCCTTACTGTAAGTGGACCACTCATGCTTATGTGTATAATTAACTCCAAAGGCCATTTCTGAGCAGGAAGCCCCCAAAGAATTAGACTGCCTGACATTGCCATCACTAGAGCCACTGGCACTGCTAAAAATCGTTTACTGTTTTAATGTTCTGTCCTCACTTTCACATTTTATCAGATTCTTTTTAAGCAAACTTCAATTCTTTTACTTCCTCCAGGTAAAGTCCTTCATACCAGCACCAAGCAATGAATTTTCCCAGCATAGAATTAAAGAACGGACAGGCTGCTCGTTGATTAGATAAATAATAACGCCACAGGGCCTGTCAACAGCTGTCAGAGCACATTCAGACATCCAGCGACAACTCTTATGGAACTCTGTCGAGTTGAGATATGTGAGGGCACGGTAAAGCGAAGCTCACGGCTATCACAGTCGCCTGCAACACAGAGCGTGAGTCCCGACTGGCCTGCAGAGGACAAGAGGGAGAGATGTACGCAGAGAGTGGAAGAATGGTTCAGAAGAAATAAAAAATGACAACGTGAAAAGCACTGAGAGCGACTGGGAAAGAGAGCGGGAGAGTGTGTTTGACAGTACAAAGACAGCATTAAGATTTCATTATTCTTTTAGTTGCTATTGTTGAATTTCTGAGTGTCTTTTCACGTTGTCTGCACATGAAAGACAGAGGCAGACACAGAAAGAGAAACGCGAGGACGAAATGTGAGAACTGGCTGCCTAAAACATGTCTCACTTTCTCCTATTTTTGGGGGCTTTTCTATAAATTAGTTGTTCTAGCTTATTATGTTATTATTAGTTGAGTTTTGAATGTAAAGTTATATAAATTATTATTTAAATTAACATTTAAACTGTATTAACCTTTCTAAAATGTAAGGTAAAAAATGACAACAGTAAATTCTGTGAAAAAAAAGTGGTTAATAAATACAACATTTTACAGAACAATTACTTATTATTATTATTTATTAATTTACCACAACAATCAGTGGTTGTTTCTGTGGTGTTTTTCCACTACATTTTCAAAGTTTATGTTTCAGCTACACTGGAGTGAGGATTTCCAGCCACGGGAGACCATGCTGGTTATGTTTAACTGTTATTGTATCTGTCTCTGCAAAGACTTTAATGTGGTTAGTGTCACCTGAGGGCCCAGTGGACTGATGATCAGGAGTGAACAGTGAGTTGGGCTCTGTTTCTCACTCTAATCTGGTCATAATGAGGCCAGAAACCCTTCTCCCACCACAGCAGATAAGACAGTAATTGTTTAAGTGTTTTATCTGATGTGGGCAGCAGCCACTCAGAGGTAGTCAGTCGCATACCCAATCACTGAATCTCCATGCAACTCTGCAGAAAAGCCAGCAATGCACTTGTCTGATTTGCACTGGTGGCGGTGCAGTCAAACAGGATTGATGTACTGTGCTTTAGTAATGCGTCGCTCTGAATTTTATGTATTTCAATAATGTTAGAGTTAAAGGTAAATTATACACTATATCCCCCCAGAACCTTTGACTTTGTCTTTAAAACGTATGCACTGTTTAATATTGATGCGTGATTTTCAATTACTATGAGTTTGGAAGGTGGTCTATATTTTTCCATTCCAAGAAGTACTGCACTGTAATTTATGCTCATAGCAAAATCTTAATTTTGCCATCTCATTCTGAAGATATATATCTTTAATTCTGGTCTGAAGCACAGCAAACAATACTGCTCTTTCAGTTCAGTCTGAAGGAGTAGCATTGTAAGAGTTCTGACTATTTCCTGAGACACAGAGGTTTAGATCCAGTTATTTATGCAAGTGCCAATTTAAGACTTTATCAAAGCTCTTTGTGTGAACCAGTGCTCATGGAGTGAAATATAATTAGAAAACTAAAGCTGACAAACTGAGCATGTTAGTGACAGCTGCGATTTCAGCTGGCAATATCAGTAGGTAACTGGCTTGAAATGAGAAGCCTGCTTTTGTCTGTGTGAAGTCACAACTCACTGTTTTGAAAATAACAAGAATTTGGAGGTGAAAATCTGTCAGTATCAATATTGTTAGCCTCATCGTGCGTTCTATGAGAACAGAAGGCTTGACAGGCACGAGGAGTGGAAATGAATGAGGGCGATTAGGTCAAGCAACCAATTATTTGAGGTTTATCTGTGTTTCAGTGGAAACTGTATCGATATATGGATCGATTCTGTATTGATTTTGTCTACAACCAGCTGCAGACAGGACAAAGTAACAACTATCACTTTTCAAAACTCACATTTTGTCTCCAGTTAGATGAATAATTTCGCCTTCAATCTATGATTGATTGCTGATGTGCAATTAATGTCATATGTTGTTTTGTTTGACTGAACCACCACAAGTGGCAACAGATAAGCAAATGATTTTGTTGTTGTCACTGTTGTGAAATACATTTTTATCACTTTTAGTTAAATGACCCTTTGGGCATCACTGCAGACAGGGACACTCACAGAAAAAGTCATGCATGAGAAACTGCCTGGCTTACATCTCCAATGATCTCAACTGCAGACCCAAGTGGACCACAACATAGGATCAAAAGCAGATACTGGAGATCCAATAACTAAATCTAACACTGATTCTTCTGTGGTTCAAGCATTTGATGACCAAATCATGTCTGTATTTGCAGAACATTTGTAGAGTGGCACTAAAAAACCCCAGCGATGTTCTGTTTTAGCAAGCAGGATGTGCAACATCTTTCTTCCCACTGACCCAGAGCCTGTGGCCTGTTTTATCGTCCCACTTTCAGGCTGGTAACCTAAAACTGTGATGGTTTGAGAGTTTGCGTTAGTGAACATCCTCTGGTTTATAACTCTATTTCTCCATGAATCCTGGAGTCAGTGCCTCCAAACTCACATGTACCCACAGGCCCTCTAGGCTCTAAGCATGCCAGTAGAAAGGCCAGATTAGACCTCCCCACCATCTGTCTCATCCACATGAGATACAACAGCACACAGCTTACATTTCGTACAAAGGGGATGTTTTCCTTCAAAATGTAATCGGAATGGTAGCAAAGCCTGAATAATTGCTAAGCCATCATGATTACAGATGAGCCCAAGGAATGTATTTGGTGAAAGAAGTCATTTTTAAGAAAAGCCTGCCAGCTCACACACTCCCCAGTGATGACCCCAAAGGACACTTTTGGTCTGTTTCTTCCCAAAGCTACAGACAAATTCTGAATTGGCCTTTTTTCGACCTTACAGTTGAGCGGAAATTGGTTTCGACAGGACTGGAGCTTTTGCCTTGCCCTGAGAGCGTGCTTCATTATCATGCTTCATTACACAAATGCAGAATTGTTGTTTTGAGGTACAACTTCATCAGTTGACACACAAAAGCACAGAAGTTTCATGGTGCTGCTCATCACTTGAAATCCCTGTGGATGGTATACTATGGAAGGCACCAATGTCAAATGACAGTGATGGAGGAGATTTTGCTTTCAGAGTGATGGTGGCAATGGAAACTATAAGTAAGAGGACGAGATGCTGCTGTGCTATGCTGTGAGACAAGAACAGAGGTGGCAGAAAAAGGACAAAAATTGAATAATAGAATAAGAATGAGAGCAAGAGAGAGAATAGAATCAAAGGAAGAAGGAGAAGGAGAAAGGGAATAATGAGACAGCAAAATGGAAAAAAGGAAAGGCTTGGAGAAATTGAAGAAGCGAAAGAGTAAAATATGAGGAGATGAGCGAGAAAGGCATCCTAAGCATTTAAATGAGTCACGACAGAGGGCATCCAACCCTTCCCCTCACAGCATTTGGATTCAAGACCTGGAAGTAATGAGGAAGGCCAAATAACAGATGACTTTCCATCTAGAATATTAAAGCTCATTTTAATGTGGGAAGAGCCTGTATTCATTATCTGGGGTAAAAAGACTCATATACCATTACGACGTACACACGTTTGAACGTCCCTGTTGGAGAATGCTGTCTGCAGCAAAGCACTGATTTTTAAAATGGTGGCTTGTGCGTATAATTTCATGGTTAATGGTTTAATGTGTCAGAGCCATTCCACACGGAGGCGCGTTCTTTATATAACGATTCCCTGAATGTTTGAGCACTGCGGCTCGTTAATGTTCCGTCAAGATGTGACAGAAAAATATTGGCGCAAGCATTCGACAGCTGCAGATATATGCAGCTGTGATTAAGCATCTCATGAAAAGTGCACCGTCAGTGACATCCCATGAAGTGAATAAAACATGGGGTCCTGCTGTATATTATTAAGCTTTACAACATGCGAGATTCCTTCGCACTTTGGGTCCTGTGGATTTCACTCAGGTGGGCATCGCTGCACACACATATGTACATGCACACACACACACGCGCGCTCATTGCTGACAGCCCCTGAAGGCCTCGGTGGTTATGTAAGGAGCTCAGGAGGAGAGAGGTGGGGGTTTCTCACACACCGTTCACGCTCGGGCTTATCGCCCCAGGGCTCTGCAATGAGCTCAGTGTGAGTGATAAGAAGTGTGTGTGGCTGTGTGATATTAAACAGTGAGACGAAATTATTGAGAGACGTTTTTCAGAGTTTAAACATTTATTCTAGTAAATGGACGTAAGGAACTTTTTAGCACTGATTCGTGTGTGTGTGTTAAAGCATAAGAAATGAAGCATAGGAATTGCAAATGTGTTTGTGTGTGTTTGCACGACTTCCTGTCAAGCTGTGTCTGAACCAGCTTTGATCTCCAAGCCTTTTTTTCTCTCCTGCTATTTTTTCCACCATAAAACTGAGTGCTGTATTTTTTTCAGGCACCACACAAAATCTTTTTTCCCCCTTTTTATTAATTATTTTTATTTTTCTGATGCTGATGGAAAAAAATAATAAGCTGATGAGATTCAGTCTCTGTATTTTAGAGGTAATTACTAAAATATCAGGCTCAAACATGGAATTACATATTATGTTCCATCAATATGCTGTTTCATTCAGTATGCCCTCTATACTGTCACACAGAAAAATGACGGGGCCGCAGCATGTGTCTGTGCAGGCAGTGTTTGGGATTTGAGGGGGTCGTTCTATAAATACACTCAGCTGGAGGAGAATCTAGGTTGCACAAACTCGCAGACAAACCAACATAAAGTCCATAACCCAAAATGCAAATCAGACGAACGACACAACTCTTACATCTTATAGACCACAAAGTTTTAATTAAACTGTCATGTACAATAAAATTAGCAAGGCAATCCACTGAAAAGCCATACTCAGACTGGATGCGCCTGTGTTGTCTGACAGAAAGCTCTCATGCAGGACACTGTCAAGTTTTCAACAGAGACGGTAAATTAAGTCAACATCCTTCAGAATAGAGATGTTAAGCTTTCGAGTGAAGAGGCCAAGTATATGCTCTCTGACAATCAAATGCATCAAACAAGTCAAACACGATCATCTTGTAGAAGTCAGCCAGACCACTGACAGCAGCGACTTCGATCCTGTGGGAGTCTTATGTAATGCGAGTCTCAGGGCCACGGCAGGGTGTCAGTCCAAAGTCACTCTGACACATGACTACAGCTCTGTGGCAGTGACATTAAAGGGAACCAGGGAGCATCACAGTGTGTCATGTTGTTCTTTTTTACAGACTGAACGTGTGGGGTCTGTGAAATACAAACAGATCATCGACAGAGAGGCAGTTTGCTCTTTATACAGCACAAAAGGAGCCTGGTTATGTGATCTGCAACGTTACACTTCACTCAGACCCAGAATCATTACACAGGCTAAAATAAGATGATTAAAACCTCCTCTCTTGAAATTTCACTTTAACACTACTTTGGTGGATTTGGTGCAGGGTCAATGATACCATTCTGGCAAATAAAAATAGATACTACGTCTCACAAACAGCGGCTTTCATTCATCTAATAAACGAAAGATCCCTAGTTGAGTCCCGGGAGGAGACACAAATCCTTTGGGGGTTGAGTCAGGAAGGGCATCTGCTGTAAAAATCTGCCAAAGCAAACATGCGGCGCTACCCGCTGTGGAGACCCCTTGTGAATAATGGAGCAGCCGAAAGTAGCTTCTTCTATGTCTCGAAAACAAGAAACTACTAAACTCTAAACTATGAGTATTTTCAGCAATTTAAGCTTTTCGAAAAGAATGATAACACAAAAAACCATAACTGCTTATTAAACTGATACAGAAGAAAAAGTTTTATTTCATACATCTCAAACCTCTGTGAACGTTTAAGATAAATGTGCTTAGTATCAAGAACCTACGTATGTAATTCTCAGCACCCTTCAGACTTGGCAAGACGTAAAAAAACATTTGAGGACCCTCTATAATCTTGCTAACGCCTGTGTCCTCAACTATAAACCTGCCACCTTCAAGTGAACCGTCGCTGCTATACAATCATCTTCAACACTCTGGGTTCCTTTAATGTTATCTCATGTAAGATTAGAGTTTAAACCCTAAAAAATGAATACTTGCCACTTTATTATTACTGCTGAATGCCACATTGTTAAGAGGGTAATGTCTGTGAACTATACTCCTATATAGATAATTGCAGTTATATTTTGACCACACTTTGTCAAAAGCTGCCAGGATGACCCTGCTCCATTTAAGTAAGCTGTAACCTTAGATGTGCCGTTTAAAACCTCGACTGGGTCAACTATCCATATTTCTGTAGATGTAAGACATTAAAAATTCTTGGGGGTGGTACCTTACCAGACTGACAAAGTTTTCTATTGGACATAAAACCAATATAATACATCGGTATAGAACTGTAGAGCAGAGAGGGTTGGGCTGTATTAAATGTTTAGCAAAGAAATTGTGCTTAACTGAACCAGGAAAGGATGTCAACATTTAAGCTGTTCAAACACATTACAGCAAAGCTCTTATCCTTAAAATAAGGAGGATATCTTTGTGAAAAATCAACAAAGATACATTGTGTGTATTGTAGGCCGACTCTGCTTACTAAGGAGACTAATGCTATTTAGAGACTGAACAACAGCTGTATGACCAATTTTACTGTGAAACTACCTCTGGCGAACTATTTTTGGATGAAATAAAAAAGAAAGTCGTTTTGGTTAATGCAGAGAACTAATTACTTGCAATTCAAAGTATGGCACCACATTAATGGAAAACTACTGCTCACTAATCAAAACACAGAAATTACCGAACCATTATAAACATATTTATACCCTCTGTTTCTCCAACCATATACTGTGCAAGGTCCTTAATCTTTGCTGTTGTCACCAGAGCCAACAATGGTGATAACAATCTTACACTGCTGAACAATATATTCTGCTACATCTGCTACCTTCCACTCTACAATATGCTACGCTCCACGAATGCTGCACTTTATAAAACGTGTGAAATTCGGATTTTCACTATGAACCTGGGCTAAACTTTACAAGAATGCACAACACTCACTGTGGTACAGCACATGAAAACGATGATGAAAGTCCCAATGACACCTCCGATTCCCACCAACCAGGTCATCCTGAGGAACAGGATGACTCCGAAGATGTTTTGGATGCACGGCATATAAACGCCCATCAGTGTGCCGAGCTGGGGAGCCTGAAAGAAGAGAGGGGTGAGAAGAAAGAGACACCTGAGCATTACTCATGCACAGTTACAGTTTAAGTTTCTCCAAGTACTTAATTTAGATTGTATAACGTTAAAAATCAGATAGCTGTCAGACTCCAGATGTATACGCTTAGCTTGTCTCTCGCTATAAGCATTCCACACCAGATGCGCAGCACCCACTGAATGACTCCTGCTGCATTTTGGCAGATATATTAATCAATAAAAGTCAACACATCAGCCGTGCATGCTGGGAAGCACAGTTTGCAGTATGTGTTATGTGCCTTTTTTTTTTTTTACACGTGCAAAGACCCAAAACAATAAAGCAAAACACTGCACAGATGGCCACACTGCCATTAAGGAAAAAGGCACATAGGACTTGACAGATTATTACTTTCAAAGGCCCAATTTGTGATTTTAAAAGGCCACTTTGGCTTGAACTCGCTGTTGTTGCCACATTAGCGTGTTGATTTACTGCAAACACACGCTTTTGATTATAGGCTCTTTTTTCTTGCTAGTGTAGTTTAACATATATTTAAAATTATAATCATTTGGGTTATTTTTTATTTTAAGGATAGCTGTAAGAAGACATAATGTAAACTGGAGTTAAAGAGTGGGAAAGGCTTACAAGTTCTATGCCAAAATATACTTTTCGGTTGCCTTGCATAAATATATGTCTCTCCTATATTCCTGCTTCCAAATCCTCTGCTGACTACAAAAACAGTTTAAGCCCAGGAAATAAAGAAAACTTTGAGATCAGAAGGCAGCCATGGGACCAATCTGTTCAATGAATGCATGAAATATTACTGTATTTCTTTACAGGCTGGGTGTCTTTGTGTTTTGGTGCTGCAGTGCAGTCCCTGGTGTGGATCAGTTGACAAAGACAGCTGCTCTGTATTTTCAGGGCTGATCTATTGAAGGCAATTACTGACGCTCGGAGAATGACGACGTATTTTGTCGCACTTCTTATTTATTAATAGGAGGATTCTCTTACCAAAGGTTTTTGGATGCACTTGATGTGAATGCGTTTGCATACATTTGTTAATGAACAGTATATGAGTGTTTCCTGTGTGGGTCTGTACCGTCATGATGGCATTTATTAAACCTGAAGGACACAGCAGCTAACCCTGTACATAATAGAGAAATATTAATTTCCTGCTCGAGGACAGCTTGGCCAATGACAGGTAATTATTCTAGTATCCAGCCGTGACCCATTTTACCAAGCGACCTTCACTGTCACATCATTATATCACAGACAACACATGAACTTCTCTGCTGCATGTTTGCACTTAAATGCAGCTTAAAATTATGAATAAAGGATTGATTAGCTGTAGGTTGAGTTAGTAAAGATGCTAATACACAGAAAGGTTACAAAAATGTTTCAAGTATTAAAAACAAAACAGTAGCTGGGTGATAAAAATTAATCTCAAATGGGAAATTACAGCTAAACTGTGAACACCACCTCTATATAATTATACACACAGTGTTTACTGAACTTTACTCATACAACCAAAGACTTTCTTTAGGATAGGAAGTACTGAATCATAGATAGTTTAATTTGGCCTAACTTTATGCCCATCGTCAGCAGTAATTGCCCTTGAAGTGACAGTACAAGGGTCTTTAGGTTGCTAATTGTTCACACCTGACAAGGTGTGGATAAAGACATGCCTGGGTTGGCTCATTATCACCTCCCTGCTGTGTTACCTTAAGTTTTATCCCTTGATTTTTAACGCTGGATATTTAGTAATTTAATTATTTTTCCTAATAAATCACCACGTCACCCAAAAATTTATCTTGTTGCTCACAAGCTGGGTGGGTTGTAAAACAAAATAAACTCCAGCAGGCAATGTGCTTACAGACTTATGGCTTTGATACAACATAAGGACATAAAAATCAAAGAAGCTTTTAATTAAAACAAAACAAATTATTATATTATACCCAAGTACCCAATAACTTGAATGAAATTACAATATTATGCCCATAATACTAATGTGGCAATTCTGTAAATAATGGCCTGTTTTGGGTAATTTGGTACAGATAGATAGATTTGGAAATAATATCATAAGAAATGTCTTGATCACAATGATGGTGAAGTGAAACTCTAACATTGTGATACCCCAACTTTCACAATTTAGGCCCTTGCACCTGTAGAAGTGTGTAGAAGTTCTTTTTAAATATATGAGATTCTCTAGGACAAAAAGAAATTGTCCTGGTGATTCAGCAGCATTAGTACCCAAAATGTTTCATTAAAGTTGAGATATCAACTTTCCCTTTTTTCCTCCATAATCTACAGTTACTATGGTGGATGATCATAGCAACACAGCCAAAATTTCAATTACATGTAATCCATGTCAGCAGAAAAAGCTCAAGCTTTAGACTGCTCCTACTCTTGGCCCTGTATGATGTCAGTGAGAGCAGATATCCTTAATACTGTCATCACATGCAGACTGGTTATGAACACAGGTTCACCCACCTGCTGTTCAAACCTTCTGTTTTAAAGTGGCAATCAGAATAAAGTTAGCATAAGGGGAGGGGGAACAGACCTAAAACGGCTTGTTGCAGACATTTGATAAACAGGAGGGCAGCACCGGGGCACAGCAAAATATTATTTTAAACGTCAGAACAACTGCAGTAAAGTTCAAGGCTGAAATTACAGAGCTAAAAATGAGCATTATAAGTCCTATTTCAACACTCTAATGAAAATCTGGTTGTGCCGATTTATTGACCTTTAGCTAATAGCTTACTGCAGGGGAATCAGTAAGAGACACGTACAAAAAGGTTACAGTATGTTTGGGCTAATTTGGAAACAGTGTCACACAGTTACGTGAGCAGGGAGCTCTTAGCTTTTGCTTTTTCACATAAAAGCGTTTCTTCCATGATTAAGTTTTTTAAACTCTCAAGTTCAGCGTTGGTTTCAAAATGTATGATGAAATAATGATGTGCTCTAGGGAGAACCTTAAGTGGTTCGTGGTTATCAGTCACGGCCTCTAATATATTTCTTCAACAGGGGTTATTAAATTTGCTGTAGCAAATGGACACTACACAAGATGGAGAACTTAGAACCACGAGGCCCACACGGGGAAGTGACAGCAGATGCTGAATTCATAATCCAGACTTTTAATCAAATCATCCTGACAAGTGGCTGACATCAAATGAATAATGTTGTGTCTGATGCTACAGTATGTGATTTGTTTGGAGAGGCCCGCTTTCCAGCATTAATAATGTACTGTTTGCAGAGAGGAGCAGAGTGAGAGAGGCAGAGCTGGAGAGACAGAGGCAGAGCAAGTCCAAGCAGGTCTTACAAATATAATTATCTTCTAATTTCCTTTAGATAAACAACAGAGCAAGTGCTCACACTCGGAAATGCAATTAGCAAGCTTATCACTTTGGAAGCCCCTGATTACCTCACCAGAAGCACTCAGTTTCTCATATCATATCATATCATATCATATCATATCATATCATATCATATCATCTGATTATATATATACCTTACCTGTCAGTGGATAAAACTGGTCATATGCTACACGACAGGTATTGATCCATTCTACAAACTGACCAGACCCCATGTTCCTGAACAAGCCTGATGGGCTGGTGCCCCACTCTGCCACCCCCAGGGCCCAACAGATCTATTGACTTCCCACTGTGAGACACCACAGAGAAGTCAGGACATGAATGGAACCCACACAGTATTAGGAATAGGCTGATAATACTGCAACGGATTAGTGTTTGCTCCATCATGATATTTACCTTTTTTAAGTTGCTAGCTGACATAACTTGACATAATACACCATTCAAAACAACAAGTGTGATACAAAACAATGAACCAGCCATGCAACCGATGAGTGTTTTGACTTCCACCAACTGAGAGAGCTGTAAAAGAATGACAAGTGGGTAAACTTTGATTTCCTTGTTTGAAAATGTCTTTGCTTACATTTGTGTTTGCATGCTAGCACTCTATATTCTGTATTTTAAAGACTGCATAACCATTAGAAGACAAAATAAATGCAACTGATTCCAGTATAAGTCAATCTTCTACTGGTTTACCACATAGCCTAGCACTGTATGTAATTCCTAATGTTTTCTTTGCTTTTGATTACAAATTTCTATTTGGCTAACACAACTGAATTATCTTCAGCGACAATTTTAATCAGAAATATTCGTCAATTATTCCTTTTGCTTTTGGGCATTTGCTCACACAAGCCGCTTCAAGATGTCCTTGGAAATTCAATGTTTTTAATTTTTTTTTGCAGCTGCAGGATTAGATGTTATATTGATTATTAATCGATAAAAAGAGTAGTAGATGAAGAGATGATAAAAAAAAATAATCATTAGTTCCCCTCCGGGTTTCTTGTTCTATTATTTGCAAGATTAACAAAGTAAATCTAAACTGCACTGTTGTTAATCCAACACTTCAGTTTTTCCATAAGGTGTTTGTTATATTTTCCCTGTGTGTGTACACTCTGTCTTTAATATGGCTGACATGTAATCTACAGCTTCACCTCTCGCACAACTTAATCCTCGCAGCAGGGAACCTCTCAACTTTCAGGCTCGCTGTGCTTTAATCACAGATCCACATCTTGGCCTCCACAGGTTGCTCGAGGGAGCAGCTGACAACAAACCCCATTCATCTCTGTCATATCTCCCACTATATGATTATTATTTGCACACTTTGTCGGGTGTCTAGGGTATGTAAATAAGATTGCTACTCACTGTGCCCTTCAGTGTGTGGCAGAGAGCATTTCTCATCATCTGCATGTCAGCGTAGATAAACCTGGTGTAAACCTTGAAAGGACTCATATGTGTAAAACTACATATATATTATCTAAGAGGTGATTTTACTTCTAGTGTATATTTCTGGTCTGTGTGCACCTGATATATGTTATGTTGTTCGTCAGACAGACAGTACAGTATCACTGTACTCTGCTTCAAGGTTCAATTTTTACTTAATGAAAAAACAGACAAACGGTAGGGGTAGTATTAAAGTCAAATACGGAAATAAATTTTAATTCATAGAATTAAAATCCAAGAAAGTCAAAATAAAAACACACATTTAGGATAATTAAGACACAATTTCACTTTTCCTCAGGTCTTCTTATAACTTTTCAGTTCTCTTCTTTCTCACCCCAGCAGCAATCCTGTAATTAAAAACACTGCCTTTCCACTGGCAGGTCCTTCAGGGACTTGGTGTGTAATATACATTAGCACTTAGGTGCTGCAGGCAGAAAGGCACCCCTGCCATCAGCACTTTGTTGTTTGACTCAAAACTGCTGCCACTGCACAAAGTGGGCTGAGGTTAGTTTGTAACAACAGGTATGTTATTAAAGGAAAGCCTGTGTGCGCTTACATATCGCAGACAAAACACCTTCAGGAAGCTGGAGCTTTGTAATTCCTTTCAAGGTGGGTGAATCTAATAACAACAAGAATTTCCTCGCTGCTCATCTCTTTTCCTGGGGTGGCTGAGAAGTAGAGCAGGTTATCTACTAAACAGAAGGTTGGTGGTTCAATCCCTGGCTGCTCTGGTGTGGTGCCAAATTATCCTTGGGCAAGATGCTGAACCCTGACTTGCTCCTGATACATTCATCAGAGTGTGAATGTTAGATAGAAAGCACTTAGACTTGTATAAATGTGTGTGTGAATGTTGTATAAAGCGCTTTGAGGGCTCAAGCAGAGCAGAAAAGTGCTATATAAGAAATAAGAACCAGTCCATTTACCAGTAATGTTAACCCTTTAAAACCTGAACCATGAAATGACTGCCAGAAACTTTAAATTTTTTGATGATGGAGTGTTTGTTGAACCTTTAGACAAAATATATAAAAATATATCAAATTTTAATCTCCATATACGAGTTTCAATTTGTATCACATTTGCTACATAAGCCATATTTTTCCAATTTAGTTATTAAAAATGTGTCATGCAATTTATGTCATTTTTTGAGGGTAAAAAGAAGTCACGCTGATGATGTAGAAGTCTCAAAAACAGGGTTAACGACTGCTTTGTGTTAAATACACACACTCTGGGCTCTTCATCACACGGACAGATCATTTGCAGCGTTCACTCACTGGAAACTGTTAAAGAGTTGTATAATATCAGCTTCATACAGGGGTTGATTATTATCAAATACAGATAAGGAAAAAGAGTATGTCTTTTTGAATTGAAATAGCAGAGGTTAGATTGTGGAATCTGGAAAAGATAACATCTTGGTAGAATAGTTTGTCAGAAAGGCTTAAGGAGAAGTGAGAAAATTCAGTATAATTTTTGTCCTTTAATGGTTTTCATACACAACTGTAGACTTAGAGGAAGGCAGGTTGAAAGCACGACTGATAATGCAGATTATAATAATCTGTGCTAAAAGGTGTGTAAATACAATTGAGTATTACAACAGCAACAAGGTGTTTATGCCCTGCAACACTCCACAGGAGCACAACAAAACCAAAGTAGGCAGTAACTCTCTCCAGACTGGAAAATGTCATTTTCCCTGCCTGTTCTCCCACACAATGGAGAACCACAATCAAGCAGACCTTCAGTGTTGGACTGCTGCATGAGTGTCTGTGGTAGCTCATGGCTGAGTGATAAATTATAATCCAGCTTTGACAATAGGGAGGCTTTGAAAAAAACAAACAAACTGTTTGTCTGCTAGAAATCCTGATTGTTACATAAGATGTACAGACACAGAAAACAGATACTGGATTTGGGGTGTGGGGGGCCTAAACAGAGTCCTAAACAAGATAAAACACTTCTATGGATTTGTTAAACAGCCAGCAAAAAACAGAAATGGGGTAAACTAATGAATGCTTGTAATGACTTTATATTAAAAAAAAGCCTAAAACAGATTGAATGCTTGTACATGCATTGAATCAATGACCCTGTTGGGAGAAAAGCCAGGGCATTCACTGAAAGTACTGCTTTTCAGTTTTCATTCAGTTGGTGTTTCATTACTTCATTTTGTGGATGGGGAATGCAGGCCTGACCAGCATCTGCCCTGATAAATGCACATGCTCACATATACACAGGAGTGTCTGCTTAATGGGCCACAAGCCAGCAGTGTGATTTCCCTGGAGAATATGCCACCAAGAGCAAAGGGAACGCGGACTGCTGCAGAGCCACAGGTAGGGCCAGCGAGGCACCACTGAAAGAGGAAGAAACAGCTGCCCACCGATCCCCTGGGAAGTGCAGTCAACGCACCACATGGATGGCTCAGGTGTGCTAGATGCACAACAGGACCTTTCAATACATCTGCTGTGGCACCTACTTCAGATTCACTGCCTCCTGCTGCCCTACCACTTAGCACAAGTCTATCACCAGACTGGATCTCAGTCTCTGGCCATCTTTTCAGCTTCACATCCATCACGAGCTTTTTCTCACATAACTATACACCAACTATGCATCAATGTGTAGCATTATAAAAAAAAGACTTCTCACAGCCATGAAAATGCTGTTCTTAATTTAAAGACCATCCTAATTCCAAACAAGAAAATATTCACATTTGTCCATAAACCATGGGAAATTGATTCTTTCAAAATCTGTGCAGGTCAGAAAAGGAAGATTTTCTTTTAAAAAAAGCATTAACTGGATCACTGGTACCTGGCTGTTTTTGGTGGAAGGCCAGGTCAATAGATTGTATGAATGAAATGTAAACTATAGCAGGTTTCCTTAACCTTAAAGTAGTTTTAGTTGCCTTGACGTAGAGCAGACATGTGATTCCACTTGATTTTCTTTTGACTATGCTATTATAATGGTAGATTTTCATATTAAACAAAAACAAAATGCTGTGCTCCCAAAACTCCTTCTTGTTTTTTTTTCTACTTTTGGATCTGTATTATGTCACAACCAGAGAATATCCTTAATATGGTCATCTTGGGCACATAGCTCTGGCTGTGTGTACAAAAGCATCACCTGCTCACATAGTGTTCAAAACCTTCTGTTTGAGAAGGCCAGCCAATGAGAGGAAGACGTAATACAGGAAGAAGGGACTCAAAACAGCTTATTGAGACAGCTGATGGACATGTATTTTTAGATAACATAAATCTTCCTTTAAAACTGCATTAATTTGTTATATGCTTCATACATCCATATCCCCCCTCCTTCCTTTTCCTATGTTACTCACATAGTCTTATTTCAACCTTCCTTTGAGCATCTCTTAACCTGCTGAGGCTAGCAGTTCTATGTTGAATTTGGGGAAGTGCAGATTTAAAAAGAGAAGGTGAAAACAATTCCAAATCCCTGGATAGCCGGAAGGGAAAGAAAATGAAAGAGAAAGAGGGCAGAGTATCAGGAGATGGAGTACACACTACTTCTGACTGAGCTGAGAGGAAGGGAAACATCCTAGCCTTCACAGTCTTGGACAACCTGCCAAGCTGCTTAGGCTGACAAAACTAGCGACATCTTTTAAATCACTTCTTACAGGAATTTGTTATGCTTACAAGCAGGACCAATATGTGCTGCATGTACAAATGTCTGGATTTTGTTTTAAATGTCTGGGTGGTGTTGCACCTGTTTGTGGAGAACTGCTGATAGAAATGTACCGATGTTACTGTGGAATCATATAATTGAATGCAAGAGTGTGAAATTGTTTCCACTTCCTGCAGCAAATCAGTGGTATCAGTGCACATAATTATTTCATGATTAATTCGTCACTTTGATAATACATTAAAGTAGCGCATTATGTGTAACATATGGGTGGTTTCTCTACCTGATTTGGTAGAAACTCAGGAGAGAGAAGAAGAGATGAAAGAACAAGTAAGGACAGATAAAAGAGGGTGGAGAAGAGGAGGGGGATCCGCGCAACTGTTTCATTATTTTCATTACTGGCAGAGACCGAGGCGTGAAGTGAAGCGAGTGAGGTCAGGGGAGGTGGGGGGAGAGGGGGGTAACAACAGAGAGGGAGGCAGACTGGGAGCTTGTAACGCAATCTGCACGCTCTGCTGGCCAAACCGGAGCTGATAGGGCAAATGTGTTTCTGCTCAGGTGTGCTGAATTATTAAACAGACAGCAAGAGGAGAGACCAGCGAGCATCAGCCTTCCTGACCGGCTGTGGATGAACCAGTCACTCTGCGGTCAGCTGGGTTTCTGTGTGCGCGTGTGCGTGTCTGTATGTGCGAAAGTGTTTTAAAAAAATAATAAAAACACTGAACACTGTAGCAAAATATCCTCTGCGGAAATCAAGACGCACCACCTCTAAACAGCATCTACATGTGTTACTAGAATATTCTAGGTTCCACCACAAAACCTCATGTGTTACAGCCAGCTGTGAAACCACTGTTTACGTGCACTCTCAGATTCAAGGCTGGCAGACTCCTTTTCCACTAATGCACATGTACTGCTGCTCCCTTGTGTTTACAAATTAAGATCAAGAGTGACATGCCAGAAACAGACACGTGAGGTGAAAATGTACTCTAAGCTACTATGTGGTAGATACAAATGAGCACAATAATCACGAGAACTTAAACAATGACATTTTAGATGAGAAGACGGATCATTTTTCTCCTAATTCTTTCAGTCAAATCATTAATTTTGTGGAAATTTAGTGTAAATGACATTTATCTTGCGAAAGATTTAACATCTTGAAATTATATCTTTAATTCCTGTTTTATCAGTGTTGTAGAGCTGGAACAATTAGGCAATTAATCCATGAGCTCACTGGCAGAAAAATAATTGGCAAAATATACTGAAATTGATTGAATTTTTCCAGTCATTTGATGATGACAGATGCTAAATTTTGCTGCTTTTTTCATACTGAAGATATCCAGTTTGGGGACTTTTTGCTACACAAAACACGTCATTTAAAGATGCGAATTTTAACACGTTTTTGATATTTCATGTAAAATAAATAATAATCTGAAATTTCACAGATACCAGGCTAATAGGCTCAGAAGAACAAAAACATTTACTGAGCCTATTAGCCTGGTATCTGTGAAATTTCTATTTCTCCCCACTGTGAGCATGTGCATGCTGCTCTAACATGAATTCACATTAATCACGATACATTCTTCAGAAAGCAGCTGATGGGAACGCTGATCTCATGCCAGTCTAATGAGAAAGGGAGGATGTTGTGGAGTTGGGGGGGAGGGGTGAGGTCAGAGCTGAGAGCAAGGTTCATAAAACACCCAGAAGGGAAACATTTATGTAAGGGGAACATTACACTCTAAAAAGCAGAGTACATATGGACAAGTGTTCCTTCTTGGCAAGTGTAGTCGTTTGGAAAATGACATGAATAAAAGAGGTTCATATGTTTGCATTGTGTTTACTGTTGTGCATACAAAAAGCACTATTAAGAAAATGCAGCTGGATATGTTATCTTTATTTTTGTTTGCTTGGTTTTTTTTTTGAGAAACAGAATATAAAAATACTGAAAACTAACTAAATCTATACATTAACAACTAGGAACACTACAAGCTACATGCCTAAAGACTGACTAGTAACCTCCAGCAACCACCCACCAACTACTTGGGGAATATATATTTTTCCTTTTTGATCTGTGGTTGCTACCCAGTCTCTACATCTGTGTGATTGAGCCCTAAGTAACTAATTCAATCCACATGTAAAACAAACACCAAGGATTAAAGTGTTCATGTTCAGATAACTTCCCAGACACATTATTTTTCATGTTATTCTGCAGCAAGAGTATATTAAATGTTATATTTACATAGTGCTGGATGATTTGGGGATACGGACAAGAGACTGAAATTCACACCCAAACCAGGCTGTAACATTTTAACATTTACAGAGGAGAAAAATGTGGTATTTGTTTCTTATATATTAAACCAGAACTAAGTTTTTTAGTAAAGCTTTATCAAATGTTGATAATCGAATGCCTAAAGTGAGATATTGCCAATATACAAAAAAAACAAGCCTTGCCTTCTTGTACTAGTTTTCTCAGTTGCTTTGGAAGATAGCGAAAATGATTCTTAACATGTACAAAAACATAAAAGCAGCTTTTCAAATAAGATTTTTTCTCTAAACAATCAGAACTAACAGCTGCACACAATGGATTGTCTGCGAAAGCCTGTAACAAGACAAGTTGTGACAAATTCTTATGCCACTGTTTACAAATACAAAAGTCAAACAGCTTAGTGATGTTAATATAACTGCATACTCTACTGTGAAATGCTTTCTGATGTAAACAACCTCTTTGATGACAATGATTAAAAATGCACTACGCTGCTCTTTTTTCCTGTCTGGCATAGAACAATTTAAACAGTACAGACTTTCAGATTACTGTATGTGGGGCATCGACTGCAACAGTTCTGCTGGAGAATCACAAATCACCTTTGTAGTTTTACTGGTTTTACTGTAACCGGCTGACATCTTTGTGACACATTAAAAAAATGATATATATCACAGCAGATGCCTGCAGAGGCTTGATGAGATATCGCCAGATTCTCCATGTGCTGCAGTGCAAGGGTATTTGTTGCTACTGTAAGTTGGTGGGAATCTGGAACTTGAAAATCAGGTTGTAACACTAACAGTTTACCATTTATAATTGCTAAATTAATTAATGTGAATTAACTTTAGTTATTAAATATATATTGCTAAGATCTGCAAAATTACATAATCAATAATGGTTGAAAAAATCTTTTCTGATGAGTTTATAATTGATAGTGTCAAACATTTTTATAACATTATGCAACATTATGGTCAAATTGAAAATTATGGTAATTAAATACGAACACAGACCAAGGTTTGCTCTAGGGCAGGCATAATATACACTGTGACTCACAAGTCACTAGTGTATGAATATATACTGTCATTTTGGTTTCCCAGTCAGAGCCACACTTGTATCTGATTTTAAAGCACCAACATGCTGAGGGTGAAAATCCTTAGCTTGAGTCTTCAGAAAACAATCACAGCCATCTTTTACATTCATCTGGTTATGATTTGCCATTTAAAGTTGTAACTAACAGGTGTTTACATTTCAATAATATTCCTGGTTTTCCCCCTTTGTGCTTGTATCCAGAGCTGTAAAACAATATTGCATTGCTTTTTGTATTTCCAAATGAAAAGTCTAACAAAATATGTAGGAAATTCTTGACAAATTATGAAAACCCAATGAACCACTTTACATGGTCAAAATAGCTTTTGATCAAAAGAACACACATAATTGTTAATATAGGAAGCAGCAGACTGTTGTACCTAATCCAACCTAACTTAAAACCTGCTTTTATGATGATGACTGGATGATTTGAAGGTGTTGAAATTCAATTCTGATCTGAGAAATGCACCAGAGTGACTGCAAAAAACTGTAAATGGGCAAAGTCAGAGAAGATTAGCTTTGACTGGTTTCCATCTTAACCTTTGTGACCTCCAGCCTGATCCCTCATGTCACACACCATCCAAATCTCTAATCTTGGTTTTCACACTGAACAAAAAGGCTACTACTTCTGTCTCTCTCTTCCACAACTCACTCTCTTCCTAACTCGAGGGACTGATGAAAAAGGAGACAGAGGGAGAGGTAGGTGGAGTGAAGCGAGAAATGGAGATGGAAGGTGATTTTTTTTTTTGGAGGGGGGAGTCCGCTGTGTGAGCGATAAAGCGCCACAGGCTGCCTTAATGAAAAGCCTCTCACAGCGATGGGGAGATTGCTGTGGAATGGGCTACTGATTGGAGGACCAGCGGCTTGGTGTAGCATGGAGACTAATTAAAGTATTGAAGGAGTTCGGATGACGGGGGGAGATTAGTCCTATACCGTAGTGATATCTGAGCCAAAGACAGCTGGACAAATATACCTTACATTTCAAACAACTGGGAGAGTTGGGTCAAAGTGGCAATACCTCACTGTCAACCAGTTCAAGAGTGAAGGCATGTTAGGCTCATGTACATGGTTGTTGTCCTTAGCTGCTCCCAAAAGGATAAGCGAAACCAGTAAGAAGCATAGTTTGGCCCCATTACATCTGTTTTCAGAAATATTGTCCCCATTGATCTTGATAGTAAACAGATCTGTTGGGTGTTTTCGTGAGGAGACAGCAGTCCTGGTGAAAACTGTCCACAATGAGGCCTGTGGCTTATCTCAATACACTCTGAAATTGTGTTTGGAAGTAAAGGCTGCTGTTGATGTTTTTAAATGTGATTTAAACTGTAAAAAAGCTGAAGGCAGAAGCCTCAGATCTCATAACCTGTGCAAATAAAATAAAATTACCTGCATGGTAGGATAACACTTGAAGAAAACTGTTATATCATAATGTTTTTGCTCATATGGGTTAAATGATGATCATCATGGAATATAAAAACCTGTTTCCAATGTCATTGTGTAACTGTAAACATGAATAAATGCTGATCTTTACTTGATGCAGTGCTTACTATGTTTACCACATGAGTTTAGTTAGCATGTTAAACTAGGTAACTAACACTAAACAAAAAGTGCAAGTGGGGCTGCTGGGAATGTTCGGAAAGTTTTTCGGCACTGAATAAATAGAATACTGTACACATTTAAATTTAATGGAGCTGGATAAAAAGTTAAAACATAAAAAAGGCAAGAAAACTTTGGAGGGACATAAATGGATGCTGCAAATATGATGGTGAAGACACTGAGCTCAAAACATGTGAGGAAATGATTTGTTCTCCAACCGGTTGGAGAGTGGTTGCTGGCTATCTCTAGACAAAATTTGAATCCAAAAATAAAAGTTGTGCATTTTGAAACATGTTTGTTGCAGCTTAATAACACATCTTTTGCTTCTGTGTTCTCTGTCTCACTACAAGTCAGTAAGCAGCTGGGAAGTGTCTATAGACAAATCAGCATTTTCCATGCAAATGATGCGTGACTGTAGTAATGTGTTAATGAGCCAAAGAATTACAAGGAGATTTTTAGTGTAGCACTGTATACTTCTTTACGACCAATTTCACCCAGCAACTTCCAGTAATCACTCACCAACCAGTCAGGGAATACACATTTTTCCCAGGTGACCAGTGGTTGCTAGGGGTCACCGATTGGTCTCTAGGTCTGTGTAAGACAGTAGGTAATTCAATCTGATGTCAGATTTCTGAACACAAGCATGAATAAGGAAACAAATGTATTACTCTTCTTAGACTTATCCCTGCCGTTGGTTTAAAATCTTTTTCGCAGATCTGCTCTATACCTAGATGCTGGAATCATCTGGAGCCACAGCAGGAAAAGAACATATTGAATTGGATATAGTAGGTGAACTGGCATCTCATGTCATCATCACTGATCTTTCTCAAGGTTAAAAAGAAGAAAAAATACCTGAGTGACAGAGAGCAGGACAGGAAGGAAGACAAGAAGTGGATAGAAGCAAATATATAAGGGTAGGGAGACAGAGTAGGCTGATTGGACACACGAGAAGACAGACAGTGTCAAAGGTCATTGAAAAGCTGTCAAACTGTCACTGCTGTAGCGTCTCACTTTTTAAATGTGTGTTTTATCTCATGTGGGTTAACTCTGAAGTCAGAAACTTTCAAAAGTTGGTGTGAAATATCTTAACACGTGTCACTTTCCATCAGTCTGTTGTCCTAATTTGGCATGAGCTCCTTCACAAATTATCATTTGTCATTGAGTTTCAGCTTTGCTTGTCACTGCATACCTAACACCATAATTTCCCACAGGATTAATAATGCAGCAGTCTGTCCATCAAGTGCTGAGAAAAAGCCAGAAAAGTAAACCACTTCCTGCTGGCATCTCGACACCAACGGCAGAAAATATCATGGGATGATATGGAAGGAACTCATTAGTGAGTGGCATTTAAGCTGCAAACCAGTAACACGAACAGGGGATTTATAATATCAACAGAAAATGATTGGCAAGTCCTAAACTGGTGGAGATTTTCAGGCTCTCCAGTGACTGTGTTAACAAAACAATTTAAAACTGTGCTGTTGGGGAATCATTATTTGATCTTATGTAAATTACAGCTCTATATTTGGTAACACTTAATGACCATCCACTGGCAACAGGAACATGGTCCTTTCTGGTTGAACGAGTTATTCAACCAGGAAGAGCCATAAATAATTCCACTGCTGCAAATGTAAATCCATAGGCAAAAGATTTATCTGTGCACATTGCATCATACTGAGCGGGGAGTTAAGTCAGTGGAAGTTAATTTTAGTAATTTGTTTGAGAAGAAATAATTTTTCATAACCAAAAACCTGGCCCATTTTTTGAAGACAGCTTACACTATCATTTCAACATTAGTTTTTATACTGCAGCCAGTAAGATCATTACTCTGCGTTGGAGTACACTGTTATTGCAGCAACATTTAACTAATAAGATGCAGCATGTGAATATATCTGAACATTTATGTTCTTTTAAGCATTTTAAATATATTCTTTATAGTCTTTAAAGAACAGATAAACAAATCAGGAGACATAAACATTATTATGCACTAGTTTTGATCTTATAACGCAGTTTTAGTTTTTTTACACTTGCTGCAGCACATTCACATTACATCCAGCTTTTTCCAGATAAAGAACTTTTAATGGAGCAGCTCAGTTATAACACAATCGATTTGAATCCACATTTTACCATTTAGTGTTTGCTTCTGTCAGAGATCACAGAGATAACCTTGTTTTCCCATGCATTTGCACTTACCATACTGTATAGGTTAGTGTGTTGTATAGACCAATCCAGTGACCAGTTTGTGTCTTCCACTGTTTTTCAGTGCCACTATCACTATGGTGGCAAATCTCAGTGACAGTGTCTACTGCTGTCTGCTGCCAGTGACAGCAGCAAGGGTAGTTGGATCGACGATAGCAGGGACTGGCCCCTAATTACTGTATGTATGTAATGCTGACTTTGTGAAAGTAAGGCTAACCTTGGTACATGCTTATATTTCACAATAATGCTACAGTTGGTTGCCTGAGTTGGTTTATTCTGTGACCATTGCTTCCACTCATTAACATTAGCAAAGCATTTTAAACCTAGCTGATGTAACTGTGCTGCTCTCACAGTCCCTTTCAGGCTGAGTAACTGCTACTTGTTAAGCTATGTAGGCAGATGCAAACTAAAGATACAACTAAATATAGTACTCTTATCAACAAATTAACAAATTCTATTAATATTCTTCATCTACTTCTTACAAACGCTGATCCTCTAACAGGGGTACACTTGAGCTTTCCATGAAAAGTAAATTAATGGTACCCTCTTAGAGTAGTTGACCTTTGGTACTTTATTTGTCTATAAAATCTGTTGTATGTTTCAGTGCATATATTTTTAAGATAAATACCTTAACAGGTTTCTTGCGTGATGACTCAGCCTCATTGTTTTCGGCCTCCTCATGCTCCTTGCTACCTTGGGGCAGGTTAGAATAGTTGGCCAGGCTACTGAGAAGAGATGACACCATGGGGCTGGTGTCCATCTCCTCCTGCAGAAAAACAAGTAGACAGGAAGGTTGCAATCAGCATTTTAGCCAATATTATTAACAATCTCAGTCAAACAAGTGAACTCTAAAAAATTACCAATCACTTAGTGACTGTTTCCATAGATCATTGCAGATAAGAAGCCATTTAATTTACTTGCAATCCTCTTTTGTGGATTTCAGCTCATTTGAAACAAAAACAAGTGTGCACACCATAAACCCCCTTTTCCTGTTCAATCTAGAAATCCCACTGAGAAGAGATTGTAAATACATCTGTGCAGAGCGGAGGCAAATTGCCTCATTGAGGTTCAATCCTGCACCAGTCTGAGATTTTCTTGCTTTAACCTGAGGTTCCCACATGCCCTTCACGCAGTAATTACCCTCATTAATCGATGTCAGAGCCCCTATTCAATCACTGAATTGTGAAAACGAGTGTATCCCGCTTCTTACCATCACACCTGATTGTGTGTGTTAACAAAATCAAAGTGTGCATGCGCGTATGTGTGTGTATGCAGAGTATTGCATTATACCTCAAACAAGGCCATGTTCTTGCCATCATATTGCTGAGTCTTCTCTGTGGCAGCATCACTGCTGTTGATGAAGGGGCTGCTTTCCTTGGGGTTACTGTCTCCTGGAAGAAACAAACACACACATCTACTTTTAGAGTGGTCTGAAATAAAGCAGAGGACAAAGAGCGTGTTAGGGGAGAGGATAATGCACAAGTCAGATAAAAGATTCCTGATGTCAAAGGAACCATTTTAGTAACAACTAAAAGTAACAACTTTTAAAAATAGGTAGACTTTTGGAATAATTACTTTTTTATTGTTAAAATAAAGAAAAACACACAGAATGCTCAAAGCAGAGAACGTCTTATAAAGAAAAGCTTCCCATCTCCTTGAAGCAGTCAGAAATGCTGAGAAAGCGAAGCATACCTAGTGGACTGTGTATTGACAATATGTGAAGTGCTATGTATTCCATATGGCCATAGACAACCTGGACGTGTCAATCGGTTTTTTCACCTCACTGAAAAACAACATCACAACTCTGAAAGCCAACACAAAGAAAGGGTCTACAACCCGGCAGCTTTTCATACCCTGAACAAAAAAAAAACTGACTTGTAGAATCAGCCTGATAGTGACAGCTCGCTGAAGGCAACATGACTCTATCGAAAAGCATCTGTCTACGAGTTCACAGGCCCAGAAATAGGGCCAGAACAAACAAATCCTCGAAACAAAGTGTAGTGAGAGGGAAGCATCCAGCTCTTTGCACATTCATTGATTCTCATTATCCGAGATCAAGAAGTTCATTGATTTCTAATTGACATTTGAAAATTCAGTACACCTCAGGCAGTGTTCAATCTATTTTCCCCTTTATACCGTGAACAACTGCTTCCTATAAAACACTTTCGTGACATCTTTCTCACATGCAGCAGGATTTTATTTTAAGGACCAGAATATTTTTGTCATAATTAAATCTTTTCGGGGCGACCGTGGCTCAGGGGGTTGGGAAGCGTATCTGCAACCGGAAGGTCGCCGGTTCGATCCCCGGGCTCTCTGTCCTGGTCGTTGTGTCCTTGGGCAAGACACTTTACCCTACCGCCTACTGGTGTTGGCCAGAGGGGCCGATGGCGCGATATGGCAGCCTCGCCTCTGTCAGTCTGCCCCAGGGCAGCTGTGGCTACAACAGTAACTTGCCTCCACCAGTGTGTGAATATGAGAGTGAATGAATAGTGGCATTGTAAAGCGCTTTGGGTGCCTTGAAAAGCGCTATATGAAATCCAATCCATTATTATTAATTATGTTGCTGATTTAAACTTTTCTGGGTGTAATTTCAACTGACTGTTTATTGTATGATATGGTACAGATAGAAGAAATACTATTTTCTGTGCATACAATTTTAACACCTTAAATGTGACTTCACGTTAGATACAGTGGACACTTTAGTAGCTACACCTTGTATTATAAGCTTAAGACCCACTTTTACCTTCAGAACTGCCAAAATTCTTAATATTGTCAATTGTACAAGGTGCTGGAAACATTTTTCAGATATTTTGGTCCATGCTGACATGATAATATCACTGAGCTGTTGCAGATTTGTCAGCTGCACATCCATGATATGAATCTCCTGTTCTACCACATGCCAAAGGTGCTCTTTTCCATTGTGATCTGGTGACTGCAGAGTGCAGTGAACTCATTGTTATGTTAGGGAAACCAGTTTTAGGTGGTCTGAGCTTGCTGGAAGCAGCCATCAGAAAATCAGTACAATGTGGTCTTTTGTTATTTAGTTTTTTTTAATCTATTTTTATTCTGTTTTAAGATGCTTCTCTGTTGATATAGTTTTTTAATTGTGTTATTATTGTTTGTGATTTTTATCTCTGTAAAAGGAGCCATATAATAAAAAAATGTTAGTTCCTTACCTACAGGGGTCAAAAAGGGATGGACATGGTCAGCAACAACACAGTGTGCACTGTGGTAATCATCATGATAAATGACAAAACCAAAGCTACCAGTCAAACTTCCAATGGATCAAGACAGACGGGGAACAGGACCGTCTTGGTCTGGTGATAAGAAACCTTTGCTGCTGCAAAATGGACCAGACATAAGGACTTTATTGCAGTAAGCAGAGTCACACCAATTGACTCTCCAGACTGATGTGCATACACATTTAAGTAAATACACACACAGTTACACATATATACAAACTTTCTTCATGTATACAGGACATTGATCAGGACTCAATGAGGGGATCAATAAAGACGGGACTTGCATAAAGATGGGCACAGGCATCAATTAATTCTTATCAGTGTCGCTCGCTACAATGTACCACTCTCCTTCTACTATTCAAATGAAATGAAAGTTACTAAAATCCTGTGTGGACCCATAAATCAATCCAAACACAGCTACTCAACAGAGATGTGCAAAAGATTGATGACTGCAATATATCAATCAAACCTTTGAATGTCACCAACACTGCAGAGTGACATTTTCTTTCAGAAGGAAACACAAACACGCAGCAAAAAAGAAGGGATAAACCTTCCAGACGGTTACTTGTAATGGCGTTAGCACAGTTACCCCCATCCTACATCTTCATGAAAATTCAAGGTGTCTGTTTACATTATGTATTATGAGATTTAGTGCTCTAACCTTTGATTTGGCTAAGTACTTGAAATGCTTGGTCACCAGAAATTTGCACTTCTCTAGAAAAATAATTGCATTCACAACCATTTTATACATAAAGTACAATGAAGATCTGAGTGGTGAAGGTAGTGCAGAGTGAGCCATCTTATTCGCGCCTTCCCCTTCGAGCATCTCTTGAGGGAGACAGCAGATTGCTCTCCCTCTGGCTCTCGGTCCTGTCTTGGACTGCGAGACCGAGTTATTTATAGCCAAGATGCCGCAGCCATGTGCCATGACGTTGGGGCACCGCTAACAGCCGGCACACTGTTCTAACAGAGATGGAGCACTAGACAGGGACACTGAGAAAAGGGGCCATGCATGAAAATTTGGAGCATAAAAAGAGCACAGGGAGGTTAACACAAAGAGATGGAAAGCGAGAGAATAAGAGTACTGATGAGAAGATGAAGAGAGACACAGATAGATGGGGCGAGAGTAAACAGTGACAAGGAGAGAGCGATACAGGCTCAGACAAGACAAAGACGAGGCAGCCAAATCTGAAATGGGAACCCGCAGAGAGAGAAAGAGAGATGCAAAAAGAGGGACACTCACGTCTGCTGCTGCAAAATGTAAAAGCTTCTGCAGCACTAAAGGTTCAGCTCACTTTGACCTCCAGGTTAAAACATACACTATGGTTAAAAGGAGGCCGGAGCATCTAGCAGAGGGTTTTCAGAGCATGTGGATTATTTTGTTGGTTTATTTTCACTTTGTCAGAGCGAATCAGGATGATACAGTGTTGTGCCTCGCTTGAGATAAAACAAAATGAGTCCTCTTGTGCCCAGCAGAGATTAGACAAACATCTACAAACACACATATACACAATACACAGTCTGACTAATACACGGATGAATCTGTCTGTTCGTCGCCCATCTCAACATCAAACTTGCTTGGTATGTTGCTGGGTAAGTGCAGTATTGAGTTTGACGTTGGGGGACTTCTCTCTGTTGCTAGGCAACATCATCAACTGGCAACCTCATAATGATGTCACAGTTCAGATAACATATTTTATAAACCTCCTCTGCCTGCGGCATCTACCTTTGCTCATGCTAACGTGCCTGTGACAGCAGGGGATGCTTCCAAATGCTTCTGTTTTCTATTCAAATTTAATTTAGAGCTGAAACACTTTTGGCTTTTACAGTACATTCATTTGCTACTTTTTCCATTTTTTTCATCATTAAAAAAAGATTTTAAAATTATGTTGAAAATATGGAGCCAGAAATTTCTCCACAATCCACTGCACAATATAGACAGTAAATAACTGATGTGACGGCTTTAAATGGTGCTCACACCATATCTGAACTGGAAAGAGATTTTTTGTATTTTGCACCTTCCAGTTTGAATGAGGGCAACAAATACTGGTACTGGAGACAAATGTGAATCAAATGTGAATTTTCCCCATCCAAGGGATAATTTACTAAAACAGATCTTCTCTTTCATTTTCCCTTGAACAGCTTTATCTTTGTCTAAATCCCCTCCTCCCCCTTGCTGATAGACATGACAAGTGTTTTTTTTTTATATTAATTTATCTATTTTTATTGTAGGTAACTGTATGCATACTGTAAAGGCATGTCTTGTTTTTTTATTGACAGAAATCTGTAGTTCCATTTATTCCTGATAATCTGATTTAAAAAAAATTAAATGTATATTTTGCTTCATTAAACAGAAACCAAATCAATACAGTGAGTTAAAAAATACTATGTTTTTATCTGACTTGGAGTAAAACTCATCTAGAGGTACCCAAAATGTATCTTTGCAGGAAAACCCCCAATATGATGATTATGAAAGTTTGGATGCACAGTGTAAGTTTGTAAATGGGACACTGTCTGTTATGTTAAATTGTAATTTTTCCAGTCTTACATATATGTAATATTTGTGCTTATGCTATTTGCAAAGACATATTTTGATTTCAAAGAACTAACTCCTATAATCACTGAACCTTCACTGGCATTCTGAAATAAACAACACCAGAAATGAGACAGTGGACAGTGGAAAAGGAAGCTGTAGCTGCAAATACAGTCTGGTTTATAATGCCGCTCTGAGTCAGTATGATCAAATGCTACTTGTCAGATGAGGAATGAAAGAGCGATGGTGAATCATGAGTCAAACAGCTGGAGTCAGGTGATGGGAGCGTGAATCAACGTCTCAGCCTGAAAGCCATGTTCCATTTTCTGATGTAAACCACACGACACAATCCTTCAGGTTTCTCACAACTATAATTTATCATTATACAAACTTACTCCTGTGGATAACGGAAAAATGATGAGGGTAAATCTCAGAAATCAAACTTTAAGAGCTCGTTATTATAGATAATAGTAAGGAAGTGACTCTGACGGCTTAAAGCACATACACACCCAAAAATTCAAACAAAAAAAAGGGACACACACACACATACACATACACACAGAGTTGTACATCTGTGGGCTAATGTGCCCATAACAGCTCTTCTAATGTATCATTTCTCTCTACATGCCTCATTTCTCCTCATCGTCTAATAATTAAAACTCCATCATCAAAAGAATGATGGAAACTATTTTTTGGGAAGAATGACAGTTCCCAAAAGAGTTTTGCTCTGACCGCATCCACAAGCAGCTTATCCTTCCTCAGTCTGATGGGATCTATTCAACAATGGCTCTCACTATCAAAGTCTTTCTTATCTGTGGTCAAAATCCAGAGCCTTTTGCTCACTGAGCATGTGATCATACTCTAAATCCTCTGCAAAATAAAAACACTGAACCTTCTTTTATGTACTTTTCTTATAGATTTTTCCTCTTATTTTCTTATTTGTTAGCATAGCAGACTCGTACCTTATTTACTAATATGACCATCAATGCGATTTACTTTTTAACAGAATTGTTTTACATGTTCGTAGCTATTTCAAAACAACATTATGTAGAGCAAGGCCGCTATCTTCAGGTTCTGTACATTACATAGCCTCATCATTAAGTAATTTTGGGCATTGCCAAATTCGGTGACAATAGCTTGACTCAAATTCTGATCATGACAGTCAGACGTCAATTATGGAGTTCCACAGGGTTCAGTGCTAGGACCAATTCTGTTTACATTATACATGCTTCCCTTAGGCAGCATCATTAGAAGACATAGTATAAATTTTCACTGCTATGCAGATGACACGCAGCTCTATCCATGAAGCCAGGTAACACACACCAATTAGTTAAACTGCAGGAATGTCTTAAAGACATAAAGACCTGGATGGCCGCTAACTTTCTGCTTCTTAATTCAGATAAAACTGAGGTTATTGTACTCGGCCCTGAAAATCTTAGAAATATGGTATCTAAGCAGATTCTTACTCTGGATGGCATTACCTTGGCCTCCAGTAATACTGTGAGGAACCTTGGAGTCATTTTTGACCAGGACATGTCCTTCAACGCACATATTAAACAAATATGTAAGACTGCTTTCTTCCATTTGCACAACATCTCTAAAGTTAGAAATATCCTGTCTCTTAGTGATGCTGAAAAACTAGTTCATGCATTTATTACTTCCAGGCTGGACTACTGTAATTCATTATTATCAGGATGTCCTAAAAACTCGCTGAAAAGCCTTCAGCTGATCCAAAATGCTGCAGCAAGAGTACTGACAGGGACTAGAAAGAGAGAGCATATATCTCCTGTTTTGGCTTCCCTTCATTGGCTTCCTGTTAAATCCAGAATTGAATTCAAAATCCTGCTCCTCACATACAAGGTCTTAAATAATCAGGCCCCATCTTATCTTAATGACCTTGTAGTACCATATCACCCTATTAGAGCACTTCACTCTCGCTCTGCAGGCCTACTTGTTGTTCCTAGAGTATTTAAAAGTAGAATGGGAGGGAGAGCCTTCAGTTTTCAGGCCCCTCTTCTATGGAACCAGCTTCCAGTTTGGATTCGGGAGACAGACACTATCTCTACTTTCAAGATTAGGCTTAAAACTTTCCTTTTTGCTAAAGCATATAGTTAGGGCTGGACCAGGTGACCCTGAATCCTCCCTTAGTTATGCTGCAATAGACGTAGGCTGCCGGGGATTCCCATGATGCATTGAGTTTTTCCTTTCCAGTCACCTTTCTCACTCACTATGTGTTAATAGACCTCTCTGCATCGAATCATATCTGTTATTAACCTCTGTCTCTCTTCCACAGCATGTCTTTATCCTGTTTTCCTTCTTTCACCCCAACCAGTCACAGCAGATGGCCCCGCCCCTCCCTGAGCCTGGTTCTGCCGGAGGTTTCTTCCTGTTAAAAGGGAGTTTTTCCTTCCCACTGTTGCCAAAGTGCTTGCTCATAGGGGGTCATATGATTGTTGGGTTTTTCTCTGTACCTATGAAGCGCCTTGAGGCGACTTTTGTTGTGATTTGGCGCTATATAAATAAAATTGAATTGAATTGAACTGAAATGAAATTGAACTGAATTGACAGGCTGTTGAAGAATTATTGACTTTATAGAAAACACTTATTGATTTTTTATATAATTTATCGGAAAATAATTTCAGGTCATACGGTGTTGGTTGAAATAGCAAGCTCTGGAAAATATTGATGAGCATTTTTTGTTTACTTACATTTTTGATGTTTAATTGAGAACTGATGATTTTCATCATTTGTGGATATAGAGTATTAGACGACTACTTTCATGCCCTAATAGATATTCACAAATGCTTTGTTTTGCCTGATCAATAATCAGTTACAAAGCAGGCAGGTCAGCAGGTGAGACACTGGAATGAATAGATTATCAGGGTTAATCCAGTCCATTAGAGATTTGTTTACACATTTACCGTCGGAGAGACAGACTTCATCACTTGTATTGCAATATGAGAGCACCATCCCACTGGTTTATATTCAATAAGGACTCTCTGTTTTCTATTGTCTGCAAGGATGAGCTACACACAGAGAAGTTAGGACAATTCTACTGTTTGAGTGTAAATATAACTTGGTGCAAATGAGTGGAAGTCTGGTCCACTGCTCTGATTCGGACAATACAATTCTCCAACAGATCTTTGAACAGAGCCACAGAGGACTGCTCAGTGAGCGCTATTTGACTTTGCTTTATTGATCCTCCTTGTATGGTGTTGAGGTGGCGACAGTCACAGTTACTACTCCCTCTCCCTCTCACTTAGAGTGCGTGTTGTTCTCCCTCTCTCTAACTGCTCTGTGTTAAGCTGCCATACTGCTCTTTCTCTCTGAGGACCAACTTCAGGGGGAAAAGCCAAAGAGCTGGATGTTGATTCTGGAGGAGCTGACTCAACAGAGGCTCTGGGAACACTTGTTGAATTGGTGTGTGCATCTGAATGGGCAAGTGTGTGTATATGTGATAGTGGGGTCTAAGCCAAGCATATGCACTAACTACTGTTGTACAGCAGCAGAAGAGCAGCATCTCAAATTAATCTTAGTCTGGGCTGGACTGCAGCCATTATATGTGAAAATAAGGACACACACTACCCCGGTGCTGTTGAAAAATGAGGCTTTTTACACACATCCAAAAACGTATTCACAGCTACTGCATGTATGAAAGTAAACATAGACCATCCTTTTGGCAGTCAATCTGACTCACAGCCGAATAAACAGTGAGTACATGTGCTTGCACAGACATTTAATTTGCATCCAGAGTGAAACGCTTCATCCAGTGGAAGAGTGAGGGATTCAAATGGAATTAGTCGGTTGGAAACAACCAATTAAAAAAAAAAAGAGGAAAAAAAAGGAAAGATGAGTTGGATTTTCTGGCTGGGTTCCCTGCTATTGTTCCTTGGTGGTTCGCCAAATCCAAGCGGGTCATGAGTTCACTCACTGATTCTCTTGTCTTCTCTGAATGTCACTACAGTAAGGCATTAATTCGTGTCTGGCAGTCAGCGATATGTCTCTCTCTCTCTCTCTTGCTTGCTGATAGAGCTGGTGGATACTGGGTGGAGTCAGGTGAAGGATTAAGGTCACTTTAATCTAAATTCCAGTCAAATCAGGATTGACAGTGATTTAACATGTACCCAAACACACACATGTGCAATTCTGTATGAAAATTACAAGTTTGTCTAAAAATGACCCAAAAAAGGCTTAAAGCAGTTTTTGGCATAAAGCAGAGGCACGCTGACTCCTAAAAAAATAGACAACAGATTTAAACCAAAGCGAATCTATTCATACTTCAGTCAGCCTTGCCTTTTTAACATTTTTTTTTACATATTAATATATCCAAATATTTAGAATTTATGCAACATGTAAGTGCAAGTTTTGTATTGAGATAAAGTTTTCAGTTAATAATTTTGTTTAACCAACTGGTATTTGGGGGCTTTTTTGCCTTCATTTACAGTGTAGTAGTGAAGACAGACATAAGAGAAAGAGCAGAGGAAGACACCAAGCAGAGGGCCGCAGGTCGGTCTTGATCCCGGGTCATTGCACTCCAGCCGCCTGTTTAACCGCTGCGCCAAACTAGTGTTTCTGCTGCTGTGGGCATTACTTTACTAGGAGACAGTAAAATGAAGTTTACATACTCAGATTTCAAAATTTTATTATAGTTGTTTATTTTTTTGTTTTTATTCCATTATAGCTTTTTTTTTTTTACTGGGTTTGTTTTCACTTTTCATTATTTTCAGTGTATTTATTCATGCATTTTGCATCTATGTGGCTGTTATTAAAAAAATATTTAATAAATAAAGTTGGTCTGGTACATCCATCTATAATTGGACCTAACCATTTAACTCACTAATTAAACTGCTCCTGCCTTTGTTTTATTTAATTTAATTATTTATTTATTTATTTCCCGTCCCGCTATGGAAAAATGGGATGATCCCAAATTTGATCATTTTTATGGAATCACTAATATGGACTACTAATTTATAACATGATAATAGGATTTAAATTCATATGGATGAAATATAACAATCGATTATAATACTTAAAACAGTTAAAGACCTTTACACGGGCTGATTGATTAATTTATTTAAATCCCAACAGGCACTTATTTGCAAATACCACGCTTGCCAGGTCACAATGTAATTATTGATCGTCTCTTTTTCCCACTGCAGAGATGGCAGGGAGAATCACCAAGATACCTTTTTTAAAAAGAAAAAACAAAAAACTGCATTTACAAATGCATTAGACATTTTCATAAGTGCAAACATAATGTTCATATGAATAAATAGCAGCAGCATATGGTTACATGACCACATTTGCCCACACACACTGTCATAAATAGATATTCTCTTACTCTCCTCCCTCCGATCATGACTCCAGCACCACATCAGAGACACACCAGCCTTGTATAACTGGATCTCATGCTCTGTATTTTCTCTCTGTGTCTCCCACTCTCCCCTTGGTGCCTTTATTCTTCTCTCTTCCTGCTGCTTCGCTCCTCTGTGATGCATTTTATGGTCATATGCATGTAAGGAACACAACTGTGGAAATCTACAGTAAAATTACTCTGTTTCCTCACTGTGCTGCAGGACAGCACCGGTGCCCTGATCAGTATTCAGTCTGGTGCCTCAGCTCTGTATGAATTTTAATGCAGCACTGCCTCGCAGGGTACGACTTTGACACAGTCACTTCTTTTCAGCCCCTCAACATCTCCACTAGAGATCCTCGCTCCTGATTGGCTCCTAAACCGATGGTAGCTGATTGGCTACGAGCGTAGAGAGGCAGGAGGATGCCTGAGCATGTACATGAGAGCGTATTGCAGCTTTTAGCGTGTTGACCGGGCCTCTTGCGCATGTCACTGTCGATGTCTGATGATGAATGGGTGAATCTAGTCCAATTTCCCCCCGCTGCTGCTGCTTCCCCCGTAGCTGTGCACGTCAGGATTAATTTTTGTTAAATGGCAGGCCCCTGCAATGCCTTCCCTAAAGAACCTTCTTTATCTGGAATCATGCAAAGGAGGTGATTGTACACAGGAGGAGACTGACAGTCAAATGCAACTAAGCCTTCCCTGCCTTCTTTACTTGCTAATCTCTGCAATGACTGGTCGACGAAAGGGATATCTTGACAAGAGGAGGATACGCAGATGTTCCCGGGAGGTGACACTTGCCAGACTCAACTGTGAAATGATGCAGAGAAAATGCAGAATGAAACTATTTTTTACACTGTAAATCTTACTTAATGCTACTTTCACAAAAATCTTATCGTTCAGTGACAGAATTCAATTTATTCTTCTGCTTCTGTCTTCTCATTATCATAGCATAGCTCTCAGTAATCTCTAGCCTTAATATTAAACAGATAAGAGTCTCCTCCCATTTGACAAAAAACACAGATTACAAAACATTTCAGGACCCTTGTTGAAGTGTCTTGAATTTCTATACATCAGATAGCAGGAAATGGAAAGCTGGCAAGCACAAAGGCAGTCACTTCTACAGTGTGAAATCAATTTAGATAATAGATTTGTGGGTTTAAACATTGCCACGACAGTTCTGTCGGACATCGCATTTTGTCGGGACAAAAGCATTATGGCTTTCCATTTTTTAGCCTTTAAGTAGCATGAAGTGGGAGCCAAGCACAGCAGCTGTAAAGTCCCTTGGCCAAAAGTCACAGCTAATTATTCCATTTACATTTGTTGCCATTTTCTCTATATTCAGAGAAGAAAAACAAACATAAGTGTACTCCACACTAAAGTTTTAATTACCCATCGAAGTTTGTGTGAGTGTTTTAGGTTCTGAACTCAAACCTTCTGTTCCTGTTCATTAACTTCTTTTCTTGTCCATGAGCTGTTAAGTTTGTTCGCTTGAAAAGAAAAGTATCAGTCAGGGTTCACCTGGTATGAGGGGCACTAGTCATGTAAAGCCAGCCACACTGAGTCCTGGGTGGAGCCTGGCTGTCCAACTTCCTCAGGTGGTAGACTGGCTATGGAAGAACACCTTGTGTCATGTTAGTCAACTGCATGCCTCCTGCATGCATTAAACTGGCTGTGGGAGAAGCTTTAGCTAGCTGCCTATTGCTGCTGTAATTGGTGAGCGATGGAGCCTCACTGGGCGGCAGGGATGAAGCAAAGAGATGGAAAAAAAGGATCGAGTGGGAGGAGAGTTGAGGTTGGGTAGGATTACACCGTGGTGAGGTAATTGGTTGAGGGGCAAAGGTGTCTCACACCTGCTATCTATTACTTTTTTGAGCATAGTGTAGCCAGAAGAAAGACACAGGAGCAAAAGCAGATGGGAGTGGAAAGGGAAAAGGATGTGGAAGGATGGGAGGCATGATAGCAGCTGGGAGACTGACATTTTTTCATGAGGTCATGGATTAAAAATTCACCCCAACTTATCACATGCCAGGAAACCAATTTAACTTGGAAACATAATTTCCTTCTGGGTGCTCTGGTGCCAGGTCTGGATTTGGAGCCAAGCGCTATCACACTTTTATTACATTTTGGCACATTTTTGGACAAGAGGGTTCAGTAGCCTGAGACAGGATGAGAGAGGTATCTTTCTTGGCTGAGTCATAGCATGAGAGAGAGAGAGAGAAAGAGAGGGAGAACAGAACAGAGAGTGGGTTGGGAATGCAATAGCCTGCAGCAAAGCCTTGTACAGTAGATGGCAGGGATAGTTTATGTGATCGCTAGGTCTGATGGAAGGTGACAGGGCTATCATCTTGCCAAATCTGCAGCTCTAAGGCTCTCTGATGAAATGCTGGAAGTGTGAATCAGGGTGCAAATTAACACCTGAATGTCCAACTCCTCCCCTGGCAGTGGCCACGTTCTCCATCCCTCCCCACCTTCACTTGCAAGTCAGAGAGGAAGCAATCTATCCAAAGCCCAGAGGACAACAGAGGGAGGGCACGTCCTTCTCTCCTCTCTCAGCACCTCTCCTCATTAATTTCATTCTCTGGTCTGCTCCTCTCCTCTCAGGTGTGATAGTGCATCCCTGTGGCCTCTTCTCAAGTATCTCCATCCCACTTCTATCTTTTGTGCCCTTTTTCTCACCTCTCAAGTCTTCTCTGCAAAACTCTGTCTCTCCTCCAGAAAAATAACAAAGTCAGCAGGCCAGGCTGCAGACAGAGAAGAACATCCTAACATACTGGGGCAAAAATAAAATAAAGTGTAAATGAAGACAGCATAATAACGACAGTGTTCAGAGGTAAAAGATGAAATTAAAGGGAAACTGGACAAGGATGAAAAAGTAATCAGAATTGTTTATGATAAAGTAGAGTTGAAATGTACTTCCTCATATCTGTGATCCCTACTTGGTGAGTAGAAACATGAAAAGGAAAATACACTTCGAGTCACACAACTCTCAATTTACAAACCTGTCAAATTAGAATAATATAGAAATTATGTAGAAATTGCTGAAATATGATATTTTCCAACCATTTTGTTGGAAAATATAGAAGTAATACTAAAGTGAATATGTTTGAAATAAAGAGAAAATTCTCTTTTAAAAAAAATATTGTATAAATAATGTAAGGTCAAGTTGTACCTTTGAGGACACCTAAATTAAGCATAATGTTAATTTGTTAGGTCTACATGTCCTTATTTATGCAGTTTGTAACCATCATGCTGGCTGCTTAATAATTCAAATCAACCAAACAGCATGAAACTTTGGCTCACGCTACTGGGAAAACTTCCACAACCCCAGATGGTTTGTCTGCCTCTGCTGGCCTCTAAGCTCTTCTTCTCCAACTGAGCAAAACTCAAACCAATGCAGTGGTGCCGCTCAGGGCTGCTGTCGCAATCTTCGCAAAAGGAAACACTTTCTAAAGATTTCAAAAGAATATTTTATAACTACCTGACAGCAGCAGACTGGAGCTAAAACATCTTTATACATTTCTGATACACCACAATTAGTACTGCGGTGCTGATTTGCCTGCCAACAGCACATCATCGCAGCGCTACATGAGAAGAAACAGAAAGAGAGACTTATTATGTAACACAGCCAGAAATAACAGCAACGAAGCACTCCGCCATGCTCTGAAAATCAGATAAAGCTAGAATGATGGGGTGTATGGCAGCACACATTCAGCTTATTCGCAAGGAAACAACATCGGGGGTCATAAAACTCATAGAGACTACTCTATCACACTCCTGTTCAGGCATACAGCACTTTCAGTTTGCCCCAGTCAACAATCATTAGGCCATATATTACAGTCCTGGGTTGCTTAGGCACTCTTTTCACACAATTAACATGACTTAAACCTTAGTGTTTGACCTCTATGCTTTAACCTTTAACCCAGTTTATTGTAATGAATGCCTAACTTCTATAGTATGTGTTCTGTCTGTTAGACCTGGACCTGAGTTTCATATAACAAAAATCTCACTCAACCAACCATGTTTTCAATTCTAAATATGCTTTACTTCAGTTAAGCTTGTAGAGTGGTCTTTTGCCACTGAAGGGCGGTTAAATAAACAATAAACATGTATAGGACATGTCTATTCATGTCTATTCATTTGCTTTACACTAAATGTGACCATAATTTTAAAAAATGATCATCACGCTGCATTACATAACACTTTAAACTAGCAACTGAGAATGCAGGCTCATTAGGAAAGTATTTACTGAAGTCCCAAAACATGATTCCCTGCTGCAGGTCATATACAAAAGAATGCATGTTTAAGGTATTTCCATACTGACTTCACTTTTTAGACCCACAACCTACGCTATACGGACAAAAGTACTGGGCCACCTACACATTACACCTACAGGAGCTACTTGGTCATGGTAACCCAGCTATTGAGTCAGCAAGGCGTTGGCAACTTTTATGCACTGTATGCCTCAGCACTCAGCGACCTTTACGTGGCTGCTGAGTTGCTGCAATTCCTAAACACTTCCACTTTGCAATAACACCACTTATAGTTGATCGCGGACTATCTAAAAGGGAAGTGATTTCACCAGCTAGCTTGTTGCAATGGTGGCGCCATTGTTTTACAACCGTTTGTTAACTGTTTGTGGACTGCTTGGCTAATAAACCCCACTTTAACCACTGTAAGAGATTCAGTGTGAGTTTGTCACATCATTCTTTGTGCATTTGTTATTACAAATACACAAAGTTACAGCAGCTTTAAGTTCAACTACACTTTGCAAAACTTAAAGTCCTGCCTCAGCACAATATACCTGACATTTTAGAAGAAATATAAAGTAAGGGAAAGTGAAGGAGCAAGGTGGGAGCAAGAGATCATCCATAATGAGTTGGGTTTATTGCCTATCAACTTCAACGACTGAAGTAATAGGGGGAAGTCAGACTGCAGACTGCAAAAGGCAGACAGAGAAACGGACACTGACAGAAGGACCGAGCCACACACAAAAAGACAAGAGGCTTTTTCTTGAGCCTGGCCCAGGCAGATAAGGCTAAAGCATTTAGGGATTTATCTGGTGCCTCGGCACAGGTGCATTACCTGGATGGCTGAGTGCAGTCACAGTTATTTGCTGGTAGTATGTGAAACATAGCATTTCTATGCTCATTTGCCCGTTTATTTGTGTGTCTGTTTGTCTGCCCAGAGATCCACTGCAAGGCTGAGGCTCAGCTTGCCAAACATGGATGGATCTTACTGGATATTTCTAGTTATGGGAAGATAAAGAAATGGGACACTGGTTTGGATTTAGACATAGATAAAAGCTTTAAAAGTGGAGCTTTTTATATCTGTGTTCTATGAGAGGGTCAGAGAGAAAAAGACAAACTATCATAATGCAAAAATACAACCCGCCACACAAGTAAGTCCAGGTCTTCAAAGCGCATGGATCATTGCTAAATATGGCATATTCAAATCTTAGGAGTGGTAGTCATCTGTATTTTATAAAATATTAATATTTATGGAGTCCAAAAACAGGCCTCAATTTTGTCTCCCTTGTGCAAGCTGCCACAAAAACCACTTTTCTCCTTAGATAAACTCTTGAGAAAACATATAGAGGAACAAGAGGAGTGAATGAAACAGAGTATAGCCAACATGTGCAGGGAGTTTATCTCTGCTGTACTGTCTCTTTTTGGTCTAGACACAGCTTTTTTTTTTAATAAAAAAGGGAAGAGGAAGTTGTAAGAGAGGGCCTCTAGGCAGAGGAGCAAAGTGAAGAGGTTGTGTGAAAAATTATCTACTTTCTGTTTCTCTCTCACTTTTTCCCCATCTTTTCCTCTTATTCGCCACCTTGTATTTTCTCTCTGCTACCCTCTATAGACTTTGCCTGGCTGGTAGAAACTGCTGTTCACTTGAATAGAGCGAGAGTGCGTTTGTGTGTGTACGTCAACCTGCATCCCAGTGGGCCTGCAGACTCAAAGACTGAGGCTTTTGTCTGCCTTTGATTACTCCTATAAATTATGCATCCTGCACCTCTTTGTTTGTGTGTCCATGTGTGTCTGAGGGTGTGTGTGTGGCACCGAGCCAGAGACTGCAGTGGGTAGCGACAGTGACTGATGATGCTTTGCCCTTCTTCACGCACACTTTCTCTTACACTTACACACAAATTCATGCACATTTTTATTTTTGCTCACACATTACCACTACAGTATATAGCTTTCCTTGTTTGCTCTTTAATGTCCCATCTTTTATCAACCCTCAGAGAAACCTGAACTTCTGTGTTGGTCAGAAAACGTGCAACATTAAGAACGCTATATTACCTTAATTAACAGCAGAAACTGGCTAGGTGTGAGTCTGCAGTGCACTGCCATAAGAAGAAGAGAGAAAATGAAAACATGAGAAATCTGTGAAATTATGCTTTTGGTAAATATGTTAAATCATGAGGACCCCAAGATCTCATGATATGAGATTATCACATCCAAAAGTAACACCTGCACATTGTTTCTTTTGTCTGAGTGAACTTCCTAAACCTGAAAGTCATTTTTTGTATGACCACCGTTATTCAACACATCCTCAACTCTTTTAAGCAAGCTTCTTGTAATTTCTCTAAGTGGTCTTTGGGAATAGTTCTCCAGGCTCCTTGAACGACAGTCACAGCTCTTCTTTATATGTCCTTCAAAGAGCATTATCCAACTATGCTTTTACTGCTGTGGCAGTGAAAAATCACTGCTGTGCTGAAATATGAAGCAGCTTGCTTTCAGATACCATCTATATGGTACTGCATGGTGGATCAAATTCACAATTTTGACAAGATCCCCAACACCACTGTCTAATGTCTCCATCATGTCTTCTGCTGCTCCTGTAGACACTCTTTCCTCAATTTTACTATTTTACCCCTGCCAAGCTGTATTATCGTTGACATTTTTCATATATTCACTTAAAGAAATAGGAATAAATTGTGTTCGTTTGAAGAGTCTGCTGGTAAGTGCCTAAAGATATATTTCCAAATAGGTTCTTTTAAGTTATCTGCTATGTGTAAACACAAAACTTGTTCATCACTTGAGTTAAGTGCCTTAACAAAAAAAAAAAAACATTTTTAAGAGAAAAGTATTTATATCATTGTTGTTTCAGAATTTAAATAGTTTTAACACAAGCTGTAATATAATATAAATTGTAGTAAAACTACCTGTACTTTATAAGACAAGCTGCTTTGTGTAAAAAAGAAGGAAAAAGTAGCTGAAAGACTTTTTCTCTTTCCTGGGTTTCTCCTAGACCACAGATTTATAGCAACCCAGGTATAAACTCCTGACTTCAGACTCAATGCAATATTTTGGAGCAGCACTCTTCTGGTCATCATTTTTATCAAGTGACCTTCTGCTGCCAGAGTTATGACCACAACCATCCATCTTATCTGTCTGCTGTCTCCCATCTCAGGCCCATGGGAGGCCTGCACTGTTGAACAGGACATTAGGGAGAGTCTGGAACAACCCCTCATTCATGGCAGAGGAAATCCCTCAAGACAGTAGTTTCTGTGCACACAGACAAATGTGCAAGTCAGGATGTTTTGAAATATACGCTGGTTTATGCTGTAGCTGCTTGGAAGAAGCATAGTCATATCTCTTACTGTCAAGCCAGCAGGTGATGCCCAGCTGTCTTTCTTCTCCCTCTTTTCTTCTGCGGCAACCTGATTGTGCCTCCAGTATCCCGGTACCCACAACACCACATTCAAGTGGGAACGATATAAAAAGGAAGGGGAAGAGTATTGGGGATAAAGATAAAAGGAGAGAAAGCTTGCAAGGGTTACTGAAGTGTTGTTACAGCTGTGGAAGAAAAATGGCTGCAGTATAGGGAGAGATGGAGTACAGGATATGAGCTCAGGGGAGAAGACAGAACAGAGATAGAAACTGAGGAAGAGATCAACAAAGGGAATCCATTCAGTCCAGACATGTGCTGCTATCGAGATCCATCCATCTCCGACACAATGCACCACTCTCTCCAGCCCACACCACATTTACAGTGAATAAAAGATAGTCTTTGAGATATAGAGCTCTGAGGTATCCCAGCAACTCTGCGAGGTACAGCACACAATGTCAGGTCTCTCACTCTTATAGGTTTGGACATCTTCCCCACAACTGTCCTCCCACTGACCCACCTCCCATGGTTTAATTTTTCCAGTCTCAACATAAGGAAGAACAAGGTAATATAAACAGCTTTACACTTTTTTTTTCATGGGTTCTCTCCAGGTACTCCTGTGGGCTTCCTCCCACAGTCCAAAGACATGAATTTGGTTAACTGGTGATTCTAAATTGCCCATAGGTGTGAATGTGAGTGTGAACCGTTGTCTGTCTCTCTGTGTTAGTGTTAGGCCTGTAACAGACTGGCGACCTATCCAGGGTGTACCCTGCCTCTCGCCCTATGGCAACTGGGACAGGCTCCAGCACCCCTCTTCCCCAACCCCTCCTCAACCCTGACCTGAATAAGCAGAAGAGAATAAAGTAAATAAATGTAATTTCGCAATTTTTTAACATAGTAAAAATATCCCTCATATTGTTTCTACATATTGAATTGTTTTTTTAGTTTAACTAACCATATGGCAGGAGAAATAAGATAAATAAATAATTATTTTGAAAAAAAAAAACTTTGTTGAAACACAGTCAGGGTCACATCATCAGCAGTGAGGCAGAATAGATTCGCAGAACTCAGTGAACAGTGTATTTTCCGTTAAAATGCTCCTCTTTTGCAGAGCTGACACTCTTTTCTGGAACAACGCAAACTTTGCACAGTTGCAGAAACCTTAAATTTGGCTCGAGCCAAGTACAGGAACAAGATGAGTTTAATCCTTTGAGGGTTACATAACTTAAAGAAAACTCTATTAGTCCTTGACATAAACCATGCGGGAGCAGACAGATAATCTTCAACTACAATGTTTCGTTTCTCTTAATAATTGCTCATTTTTTGCAAACAAAATTTAAGAAATGTTCAAATATTTTTGTTGCGATAAAACTGCACAGTGAAGCAACGCAACTGACAGTTTAATATTTATGCAACGCCACATACTGAGAATGTGCACAAATGTAACAAACACAGCTTTAAGGAAGCACTTCATTCAGGTGTTAGCGTGTATGCATGCACCTATAAACTCTAAGCTAACACCAAACCAAGCTTCAAATACACGTTCTACAGTTACATATAAAACAATTTAATAATGTCACCTGCCATTGTAAAAGACATATTTTTATTACATTGTCCCTTTGATATATTCTCCATCTGTCTACCCCGAGGCTCATCAAAATCATAGATCTGTCCTACACTTACTTCTGTCTTCTTAGGCTAGTCCACAGAAAAGACGACACTGTCTGCAGAAGTTTATGCAGTTAAAAAATGAAAAAAAGTTGTCTTGTAAGACAAAAATATATATTTAGTAGTTGGTATGAGAGTTAAATATAACTTCAGGGAAAAAAGGCCACAATGAGAAAAGACAATGATGATCAAAGCCCTTTTCTCCTGGCTGCCAGTGTGACTGATGTTCCCTCGTCTGTAGCAGCGCTCTTCAACATGACCCAGACAGCAGGCTGCTAATCTCTCTCTGTCCTCTATGGTTGTGCGTATTGTCAAGCATTTGACAAGACACCTCTGCCAGCTTCCAGCCTTCAGCCACAGGACTGGCACAACAGGCTGTGAGCCTCCCTCAGTGAGATATAATGGACTCCCATCAAGAGGAAGGTAACAAGGCCGCCATTTTGGGTAGTCCTGTCTGTGAGAATTGCTCCCAGGTCAGTGGCACTACCAACAATCGATGCAGGTTCTTTTTTTCCTTTTTGTTTTTTGAACAACGATCAGTGATGACACACTTTGACTGTACTCAGATGGAAGGGAGAGACTGTCTATCCAGTTTTTTGTAACTAGCATAAAGCTGGTTTGTTTTACTGGTTTGGTTCCAGGATTCTGTTACTGGAGCAGGTTTGCTGTACTTTAAAAGCTTCATCTTTTTTCCTGGAGAAACACAGAATTGTTGAATATTTCATTGGGGCTGTTTTGTCCTATAAACTCACAAGCACAAGTTAGTGAAATGTCCCAGCACACTTGGTAGAAATACCAAGCAGCTGGGACTAAGTTAGGTCAGTTAGCCAGACAAAATGTGTTGAAATATGTTGATTTAAAGAGATATCCTTGGGTGTGATAATCATCTTCTGGTTGCCAGAGACCTCCTCATTTTGCCAGATTCTTTGTTGTGCGTGAAACATAAGGGCTGCGTGATGAATTTAGCCTGTCAGTGACTTGTCATAATTGTTTTTTTTTTCAAATCTCTCCCCTGCCTGGCTTATGAATACTGAATATCTGTGTGTCTGTGTGTCTGCATGCACGTGTTTGTATTCTGACTATTGAGTGGTAAACTGTGTCTCACTGTATTGTTAACGTGTGTGCGTGTTTCTGCCCGGGTATGTCCTTGAGTCTGACTCTACATGCGGATTAAGTTAGGTGGTGACTGATGGCGTGTCGATGCTTGGCTATCCACAGCACATCTTCTTAGCCTGTTTTAGTGACGGGTAGGAGACACACTTGAGCTGAATAAAACATAAGCGCAGACACGCTATCAGTAGATACAAACGTCCACTACACAACATGATGTATGTGCATGTGTGTGAGACAATAACAGCTCCTTTGTGAGTTTAAATAATTGATGATTCTTTCATCTGCAACAAACAAAAACTGCATATTCACAGCTGTAGGTTTTCTTATGCCATAACTATCAAAGCTGTCAATCTGCTGGTTTGGGAGACTGTCTGGAGACCTGAAGAAGAGCTTACTATTCCTCTGCAAGGACCATAACCATTTGAGCTGGTCTGGGTCTTCTAGAGAAGAAAGACCCTGAGGTGATTCAGGCATGTCCAAATGGAAAGAGATACATTGGAGAAAATATGCCTCCCTGCTGCCTTGCCTTAGTGTCTCCTTGGAAGAGCTGGAGGCATGGTCAGGACTGACATTTGGCTCATTTGACGGCACTGTTGTTCTGCAGATGGATCCGCTACTGACATGCATATATGTCTTTGGACTGACAATGTTTTGTTGTTAAGCACGATTCACTACTCATTTACTTTTCTGTAAATGTATTTTGCAGTTTGTAATCTGAGACCTTTACTCATTTTTGTATTTAGAAACTAAACAAGCAGTGCACTGAAAGACTATAGAGAGAATAGTGATGTTGTCAAAGTAAACCTAAAGATGAGACACATGGCACACGCAACATCAAGACTTACTTAATTCGAATCTTTCCGCAACTCCACCGCCTCAGGACAGAGAAATGCATACACAGCCGAACATAAAAACCAGCACGCTTTAATCGACACAGACAGTCTCCTCCATGTGGCACAGTGGTAAACTTCAAGCACAGCTGAGTCATTTATGACTAATGCATGGTACGAAGCGTTCTGTCTCTCAGCTCGACCTTGCCACATCCATGAAAAAACATCATGTCTCCAATATGTTTTTGTGTTTAGCCTTTCCTGTTCCTCCTGACCCCATCCTCTTCCTTAATCCCCCTGCTGCCTCCTTGCGTCCTCACCTCTGACCTTCTTCTATAATGCTATAGTTGATCTTCCTATCATCTCCCTTTCCTTCTTTCCATCTTTCAAAACCCGCTGGAGATCTTCTGTTAGTGGATTTCTATTAATGAGACTTGGCTCAGCCTCGGCAAATGTGCTGCTGTTGTTGAGTACACTCCTCCTAAGCACACTTCAGTTCTGACTAAGTACATGTGCAACAGAAGCCTTAAAAGTGCAGGTTGACCATGCTGGCTGATTACTGTTAGGGCACTGACATCAGATCAGGCTAGCTCATTCACAAACATCATTTGTACTGTGAAAATCTTAATCAAGCAATCAAGCCCTTGAATCAAAAAGGCAATCAGCAGAATTAAATGACTTGTTATCAGATTGTTTAAAAGACTGGAGGGTGGGAGATCATTTTATTTTATTTTAGCTTAATTAGGAAGCAGTTACAGGATAAAATGGTATTCTTCTATGTCTGTGATACAGTCAAGGAATAAGGCCACAGCATTTCTTCCACACAGCCTTCTTCTATATGCCCTTTATGTCCTCCAAAGTAAATGAAAAAATATTGTTTAGCAAGTCCTTTCCTAAAGAAGCTAGACATAAAAAAGAATGTTCTAGTTTTCTTCCTTAAAATTGGTTAAAAGGAGCGGAGAAGCTGTGCTTTATGAAGCATACTAATGATGTGACCAAATGCTATGACCACAGGTTCATTTAAAGCTATGCTAAGTCATTTTTTTTATTGAGAGTGCACTTTTATCTCATTAATTATTAAACCGAGCAAAAATGATATACTGACCCCTGGAGATTAGGGTTGCTAAACTAAAGTTAATGTCATTATCACGAGATCTGCTGAAAATTTCCTTGATTAACAGAATAAGTCTTAAGTCTACAAAACAAAACCTAGTTACTAAATGATTAACTCTTTCTGCAATCAATCATTAAACAATATTAATACATTTCAAACCCCGCTATCCTGAGTCACGGTGTCTTTGAGGCATACGTTCGCTTTCAGCGGCCCGTAACATGACCCGACCACGCTTAACTGCAGCAGCTTTTTAAACTATGACATTAGACCTCACCACAGAGTACAGGGGCCCTTTTGATATGAACGTGAACGTGAGTGTGTGTGATGCTCCTTGCTTTCCTCGCTGCCTTTGAAGATAGATGCCGGTGAAATGCTAATTACCCCTGGCCATGAGGCTGGATGCATGCACAGTTCAAAGGCTGGGCTGGGCGCAGCCGAAACCTCAAAGTGGCAGGCTGAATCTGTTCCGCTCTGAGGCTCTTCAGCTACTGAAGGCTGATGCCTCAGTGGAGACACCCTCTCTACCCCTTTCATTACATGCGTTGCACATCTAGAGTGTGTGGGTATGACTGTGCGTGACTGTGGTTGTGTGGGGGGCTCTGAGTGCATATGCTTTTTGTAGCCATAGTAAAATGAGAGGCTCTTATCCTCAGTGGCGATTTATTGGAAGATACTTTAGTCTCCGTGATGCTGCAGATTTGAAATCTGCGCTGTCCCTTTCTCGCTGCCTGTACGTGATCCTTCTAAAAGCAATGCCAAACATCTCTCAGAAGTTCTTTTATCTAATACTCAAGAAATGATTTTATTTTTGTTTTATCATAAATGTCTTACTGAAACATCGTCTTGGTTGTATTGGACCAGTCTGTCTGGTTCTGAGTTGGCAGTGTGTGCACAGCTGGAATGGAATGGCAATGACTTAATGCTGCACTGCACTGCAGTAACTGTGTGTGTGTATTGGGGGAGGTAACGATGTATGACAGGTAAATAGAGGTCACTTCCTGAGTAGAGGAGGATTCAGGGGCACACAAGCAACACTTGCGCACACGCACATGCACAGACAAATACACATACAAGCACTCACACGGGCCAAGTCAGCCTCCTCAGGTGATTTATGAAACGTGTCGGCTCTGCAAGTGTTTGCATTTGAGGGGGATTTTGATGTATCATCCTCGAATGCCCAGCTCCAACAAGTTACTGCTGGATGCATTTTCATTGCTCTTGACAAAATGTGTAATGGTGTGTGTTTGCGTGGGAGTGCAAGTACAGCGGACTCTCAACATTAGGCAGAGCTCGCTGTGTCATCAATCAGTGGCTAAGAATAATTGCAGCAGTTTGCTTATACTGACAGTTTACTGTCTGTAAACATTTAGGAAAGTCATACGCACACGTACACACACAAAATTATTTTTTGCTAAAAAAATAAATTATGACAAGAAGAAGGTAGCATGGTCCAATGCAATCAAGAAAAATCTAAACCAAGCACATGCTAGTGTGATCATATTCATACAGCTTTTTGCAGAGATCACGTGTATGTGACAAAAAAAGGAAAAAAGCAAAAAGCAAATAAGACTTAAATTTGGTAAAATGACTTGACTGTACTATTTTTAGGGTGCCCTGGTTTGGTGTCTGTGATTGAAGTAATAAGTGACTCTGGGATGATGAGACATCACTTCTAGTTTCATCTTGGAGCCTCGATTCATCCAGCACACAAGCTCTGTCCTCTGTGGAGGTCTGAATAAATGTTTAATCGCTTTACATTTTTAGCTACCTGTGTCAACGCGCTAATTAAAAAGCAATGCAACAACATGCCGTCCTTCGTTAAGTTAACAAAAGGAGAGGCACACAATGAGTCTAAAGCTTTCTTGTTTAAGAACTGACTGCAGGAGCTTTGCAACAATAGGATCACTGCATTGTTAAAGAGCTCTGAATATTGTAATTTTTTTTTTTAAGTTGACATCTGGCTCTACAAACCTCTTCACACTCTTATCAGACTAGAATCAAGTCGGTTCAAGGAGAGCACATTACTCTTACCTGTCCTTTGGTTTGACTCTGTCAGAACAAACAAGTGGGCAAACCAAAAAAGTCCTACGACACACATGAATTCACCACTGAACTTAACCCTCCTGTTGTGTTCACCCCCACCCCCCTTACTTTAGTATTCCGGTCACAATTGACCAGTTAGTTTTAACAGCTCTTAAATTAACATAAGAAACAGTTTTCACCACCAAATTCAGTTCAGTGGGTAGTTCAATTGGTCATTCAGTGGGTCATTCAGTGGTTATTCTGTGGGCCAATCAGTGGGTGGTTCAGTAGGTCATAAAAGTGGGTCTTTCATTTGGTTATTTAGTAGGCCTTCAGGGGGTCAGAGGCCGAAGGAGGTGGGGGGTGGATTCCCATTCATTTTCCACAGATGTAACAAAGTTGATTAAAACACTCAAAATTGGACGAAAGAGGTGCTCATCACTTATATGTTCAAGCGCATAGTGTGGAGGATGTCATAAGGCCTCGAGGCAATCGGATGTAAAACACAATATTTATGAGTTTTTTAATTTGTAAATCGCTCAGATTTGACCCGAACACGACAGGAAGGCACTGTATATACTATACAGGGAAAGACAAGGGTGGGTTTAGATGCTAAAACCCAGTTTAAGTTCTTTAAAAGCATGTCTCACCAAGGCTGAGGAAATTAGTGGATCGCAGTGGACCGTGAGTATTAAGTAGAAATGATCTGCTGGTATAAACTGGCAAAACTGAAAGTGAAAGACAATGAAGCCCAAAAATACAAGATGGTGGGACGTAAAAAAACGTATAGGAAGGGTAGCTGTTCATCTCTGAACAGTGTACTGCAAGGAATGCCAAAGCTGAAATACTGTGATACAACAATCAGAACTATTGGATACTGCATGTGCCACCACCACCTCAATCTGATACAAACAGTCGCATTGGCCTCATAAGACAAGCAACGGACTCAAACTACTCATATACACATTCACTAGCTGGGCCCACGTCCTCATTTTAGGTTTGGCAGTGTTTTTAGTAGATAAAGGCGAATGGCTTCAAGAATTGAGCTGAGGTTTGGGGAAGGCTTGTATGGAGACTTAAACAGCTTTCCCAGGCCTGGCAGATCCCCATGTACTAATGAGGAGTGAAGAAGTGAAAGAATTGAAAACAGGGGAGGTAGGGTAGGGCATGAAAACTAGAATGAACAGCTTGTAGAACTTGGGGGTCATATATAGATGAGACCCAGAAGCGGCGTATTTGGAGGCGTGGTCCCGCTCCTGAAATTCAGATAATTTATCTCCAAATGTCAAGTGAAGAAGCAGGCAAAGAACCAAGCCAGAGTGCGTGCACCTTGGCTCTTATTGGCTGGAGTTTTACAGTGTAGTTAATTTAATTTAGTTTTCTTGATCTGCCAAGTGGCTTAAAGCCTGCTAATGCCAACTAGCCTACGTAAAATATCGAGTACAATGTGTGTTATGTATTCAGAGTTTGATGGTTTTAACTGAATGTCTGGGACACTGCTATGATTACAGTATATTTCTTCTGTGTGGGAGGACACATTCTGTACTGGCTAACATACTCCTTTATTACTATGAACATGTAGCTATTTTGAATAAGCCCAGCGCATACACACACGCACACACACACGCACACACACACGCACACACACACACACACACACACACACACACACATTTCTGCTACCATAAAATCTCACCAGAAGCTGAGTTTATATTAATCTGAATTAAAGCTACCGTCCTACTGCTGTAGGAATTTATTAAAAGAAATTACTCTCTTCAATAGGAACCATTTGCTTGCCACTGAGTACCAAATAATGAGAAGGGAAATCAGAAGGTATTAAGAGACCCATTGATAATTTTAATTGTTTTAATAGAATATTTTGACACTAAAGAAAAACACAGAATAAGAGCAGCCATATCCTGTTAATGGTGTCACAGCAATTGTAGCAACAAATGTCGAAGAGAAAAGGTGCTTCACTGATGTGTCAACAGTCCTTCACTCATCACGATCTTTGGCACAGATTCAGCAGGCTCAAGGCCAGAGATTAATCAGATGAACTAAAGACAAAAGATGAGGGAAGTGAAGAGGATGCATGAGGTGAAGCTGTTGCCATGACATTTTCTATTCAGTGATAGATCCCGGTTTAGGAGGTTTGTGATGCACTACTGTATGGCTCTTGTAATGCAGTAGTTGATGCGTTTGTAGTAACAGATCAGACAATAAAATTGAAGTCTCCCCTTGGCTGTAACCTATCCAATCCATACTACATATACAAAATGTGGCAGATCTTTCACTTTTTTCATCCCTTCCAACTCTCATCTTTCCTGATCCTCTCCCTGCTGTTAGCTGAGTGGGAGGGCTGGAGGACTGCACACCCTCAGCATGGCAAACAGTTTGAGGAGACGGAGGAGATGCAGCACTGATGTAACAGATTCCATTAAAGGGCGTTGACACTGGCATTAAAGGCTACTGACATGGCCACAGGTATTAATATCATAATGAGGGTGTTAAACTGTCACAGTGTGCACGGTTAACACGGCATGTGTCTGTAATGTGTGAATTTAAGCGTGCGTGTGTTCTTGAAATATAAGTGATCATGTGTACAAAGTGAAGACAGTGAAAGACGGATGCAAACAGAGAAATGATGCTGCATTATCATCAAGAAAAGAAAAACGTCTCGCTTCTTATCAGAGCTCACAGCTGTGCCGCTGAGTTACAGTAAGGTCACCGTTATAGATATGTGTCTGTTCTCATGTCCGAGAAACAGCAGTCTGACAATCAATCTTTCCAACATGTTCTCTTCCTTGGTGCCCTTGAAAGGCTGAGCTTATCATGAGCGAGATAGGTACATCATTTATTATCGCAGCTGAAATGTACTGCAATATCTCTTTATTCGTTACTTATTTCATGCTATGAGAATAGACTGTTTAAACAATGTTTTCCATACTTAAGGTCAGCAATAAGCGGAATGAAATGTAAAGCTGCACAGCTTCATAGTAGAGGACCAACCCTGTTTTCCAGTCAATTCTTATGTCAAATTAAATGTTTTATTTATTTATGACTGATAAATCTACTTGTACATGAAACTGCTGACATATCTATCCTATCTAAAGTAATTAACCAATACTCCCGGTGCAGGATTAACACAAGTGAATTATGTGTCAGTCAAGATTACTAAAGCCACTAGATAAACTGTTATTCCCACCTGTGGTAATTTATAGACCTTAAGTATTGAGTAAGGCAGGCATCAGACGCAAGTCAGACACAGCATGATGACCTGTGGTGGAAATGGGTTAGAAGTGGCTTGCAGATGTGCAGCACTTAAGACTAAAGCAGCATACATAGCATGTCACACATGAGATTTTCTCATTGGAGGCACAGAGGACTAAATGAACGATCATTACGGTCATTTTTTATATGCGCAATGAAATTTGAGTAAATCTTCCTTCATGTTGCTTCAGTTCATTGACGATTGCAGGTATTCATTTATGCACAGCTTTCTTAAGGTCCCACCAAAGCATTTCATTGAGGTTGAGGTCTTGACCTTGATACTTGCCATTTTCAGCCATTCTGCTGGTGTTTTTGGTATCATTGTCCTACTGCATGGCCCACTTTGGGCCAAGCTGATGGCTCTGACTCTTTAATACAGAGTACTTTGTGGTTCGCTAAGTAACTGCAAAGTGCCCAAGACCTGTGGCTGCAAAACAAGCCCTCCAAGACCACAATTCACAGTTAGTATGAAATGTTTGTGCTGTTATGCTGTGTTTGCTTTTCACGCTGTGCATAATGGCCAAGTATCTCCACTCTGGTCTCGTCTGTCCAAATGACACTAAGAAGTCTTGTGCTTTGCTCAGATGCATCATTGTAGAGCCACACTTATTATGTCTTTTTCAAATTGTACTGTCATGATTAGTCATGATTATGTCAGTTAACCAACTTATGGAGGTCTACAGAGTCTTAGATGTAGCTTTTTTGTTTTTTTCTCTCAGCAATGCACGGTCTGAATTTACTGAGACGTCCAATCCTGTGAAGATTTGCAACCGACTTAAATGTTTTTCCATTTGTGAATAAGGATGTACCTAGTTTTTCCACACGCTGTTTGTGCAATTTGTAATGAACAACAACCACTGAATTTTCATCCAGAATGATTGTTTTTGGAAAATGCAGAAAAACCCCTAAACTGCAGCAGCACAGTGTTTTGCTGTGGCTATTTTCTCTCATTTAATGGCTCAATTGCACAGAAGAAACATATTCTGAGATTGAACATTGCTTGCTGGATAAATAGGACTGGAATACCAATACGATTATTTTGGTTGAAAGAATCAGCTCAATGTGTCTGTATAGATTGGCTTTGCATATGTAAGAATTGTTTTTTATAGACATCATTGCTTGAACCGTTGTGCCCTCTGAATGCCATTACATGCTGCAGTCTTAAATTATCATTGCTGCTCTAAAAGTCCATTTTTCAAATCGTCTCCTTTTGTGACTCCTTGGTCTCATTTCCCGTTGGCTGACATGTCTCCTCAGTCAGTCTCATCAGTGTTCGCTCCAAATCATGTTGCTTCGCCTCTGATTTTCTCATCTTATTCTTTTACCTTATGTATCGTCCTCTGTCTTTGACCTTTCTTTACTCTACTTTGCCTCTTTCTTCTTCTCTCTTCTTTAGGGATGCACTGACATGGAACCACTGCCAACAATGCCATGCCAAGAACACGACGAATCTTCGGACACCAATGTCCGGCGATATATAGCGGTACACCCCTACTCTTTGGTACCTTCCTTCTCTCCCTGTCTATGTCTCTTCTCTTTCTCTAGCTGTGAAGCTAGTCTGACTGCAGTGTGACCTACTTAGAGGTGCTGCTGCTGCTGCTGCTGACTGGCATGGTAGAGAGTTGGCATAGCGATGTAGGCAACAGAAAGAAAAGAAAAACGTATTGAAACACTGGAACTGGAAAACTGATAATCATTCACCTTGTAACTGTGTGGATGGGGAAAAGGGGGAGAAAAGGATTGGAAAGAAATGATAATGGGCATACATTACATATCCTCCATTTTAAGAAATACTGCAAGTATATTATCTGTTGCTGCTAACATTATTTCCTATCTAAAGTGTGCATGAATTTCATTTTCTGTGACAGTTTCTCGCAGGTGCATTGCTTGTCCATTTCAGAGATGGTTGTAATTCAAATCCCGTCGCACATCCTCTGATTTCCTAATAAGGTAAGTCATTTTCTGAAATGAGCTTGGTTCGTTTAGATTTGCATATTGTTAGATGCTCTGGCCTAAAAGTGGCAATCTGTTAAACCCATTTGTATGTCCATCTGCAGCCAGCAACCTTCATTGTCTGTTCAATGACTGCAAATGCTAGTTGCACGTGTACTTTATTGCTATGGAGCATGCTCCTCGGCAGACAGTGGATTCTGAGAGCAGAGATATCTCTTTGTGTTCACTGAGGATTTTCCAATAGTTTATGAGACACAAAAAATACAAAAGCTGTCCATGAAGTGAATCCCTGTCCTTTTTCTAAAGAAAAAGAAAGAAAAAATCCAATTATATACAAGGTCATGTGAAAAGGAGAATTAAGTATGTATGAAGATTTAGTAGCTTATAGAATGACCTTTAGCAGCAATAACTTGAAGTAATTGCTGTCTGTATGATTTTATGAATTAAGGTGTTCCACTTTAAGGTGGAAGAATTTAGGCCTACTCTTCCTTACAATGCTGTTTCACTTCATTGAGGTTTGTAGACATTCATTTATATACGGCTTTATTAAGGTCCTAAAGGTTTTGAATCAGGTTAACTATGGATTTCTTTCCTCTCCTTCTACAGCTTTTCAGTCAGGAGCAGTAAACTACGTTTTTCACTTAGAGCTTTTATGCATGCAAGTTGACTAGCTGCATCTCTCTCATACAACGTTTTTCTTTTTGCTGCCACTTTCATACGAAAGCAGCTAGCCTACTAACACAGTATTAAGCACTACACCTACCTAATCAGATGAACAAAAAGAGGACGTGTACACGCTAATCACGCTGTGAAAAATATTTATTGTTTAAGGCCAAAAGTCGTCATGCTGCAGTTGTCCTTCTTGTTCTGACCTGCATGAATAACCTGATCAATGAGGACAGTTCAGTCAGAGCTGAGCAAATTGTTAATCACAGCCTGGTTCAGACCTGAATTTTAAAAAGTTACCAGTAACTTGCTTGCACTCAACATTTTGTCCTTTGAGACATTGAATTGTTAGAAACAAAATCCCAGAAAAACTTTTTGACCAAGGTCTGTTTACATCTCTCAGTTCAAACCACTCACAGTGGGACCACACCAGGAAGAGAAACAAAAGCAGCCCTTCTACAGTTTTGCTGTTTTGCATGTAAACTGCATTTATCTTCCCAGGCACATATATTGTATTCATGTTGCCTGTAAAAAATAAAGTAAATATATAAATAAATAAATAAAACTCAGAGGGGGATTAATGAAAAACCCTCCTCTGTCTGACATGCGCATAGATCATTCAGGGGAAACCCAGGTGTTGTTTAAATGAAACAGAAGACTTTGTTGAACAGTGTTTTCTCACTGCTGCTTTGTACCTGTAGTTGTTGGTGATGCATGTGCAGCTGTGGACTGTGACTGACAAGGTTTATTGTCAGCAGAAATGCAGAAATTAGTATTTTTACAGGATGACGTATCCACTGATGTGTCACTATTCATGCATATATGGTTATGTAAGATTCTGCATGCATGCATGCATATGTATGTAGTGACAAATCCAAACCCCTTGTGATAGCCTACAGTGCATTTTTTTCTGTCATTGCCTCTGTTTGCTTTCTGGCAGGAATGTGTGACCTACTCCAGATGTTGCGCTAATGAGCTGGGACATTTGTGCCGCCTTGTCATACCATGTATGTTAATTTAGAGCAACACAGGTCTTTTTTTTTTTTCTCCCCCCCCCCCCGCTTGAGCTTCCTCGTCATAACCACACAGAATTTTTAGCTACAATTTCCCAGTGAAATCACTTCTGCAGACAATCTGGTGCAGCAGTCCAATTTAGTCTAAAAGCAAAAAATGTATGAGAATCCAATTTTCCATCTACACAGCCAAGACATCAGAGGTGTTTTATGAAAACAAACACATATAAAAAGGAAACAAACACATATCATTCCTCCATAATGTGTCACTTCAATGATCAACAGTTCTGCAGAAATTTATATGTGTGTAAAGTGCATTAGGTGAGTGGAGGCACTTGTGTGATTGCATTGCACACAGGGAGCAGGGATAAGGAAAATGAGAGTGAGTGCATTTATGTGTCCATGAAAATGTAAGAGAAGGAAGAAAATAAAGATTCCTAAACACACAGTATTTTCAAAAGACATAAGTGTATAGAAGTAATTAATATTAATCAACGACAGTTAATTTATATAGGAACAGTTACCAGCTGATATTGAATAGAAGTCCTGTTTTACATGAGAGCCAACTTATCAAGCCTCAGTGCCTCCAGTTCAGGCTATACTCTCTGCTTGCCTGTTTCCCTCATGCAGCACTGACTGTCACTATCCATCTACATACCCATTACACAAGACACTGCGCAGAGTTCTTTCTTTTCACTTGCCTGATTAAAACAGACTAATTAGTGCAGAACCATTCCAGGAAAACAGGCTTCAAATGATGGAACCTGTGACACATATACAGTTTAAGTATGCAATAAAGGGTATGTGTGGCATATAACTGGCTACATCTAACCTCCGGCAACACAAATGTCTCATTGTTTTTTGACTGCACCAGGGAGGTGCAGATGTCCTACGGCTCAAATTAAGGTCTTGGTAGGCTATCCAATTTGTCTAGAAGAATGTAAGGATAATGACGGCGTGTACAGTAGCTGAGGTGCTCCTTGGACACTCCAGAGACTCTTGGCTCCTGATTGGTCATTAGCTTGCAGCTTGATTGACTCTGTAGGAACTACCGCACTTGGGTTTGTTGACTGGTTGAAAATGTCAAATATTTGCAAGTTCACTGCTGATCAGTTTTGTGTGGGGGATTGTTGGTCTTCAGCAAAACCAACATATATTACTGGTTGTGTATCCCTGATCATTTAAGAGCATATGTCATTAGCACCTGTTTTTTCATTTAACAGCTTCAAGGCGTACTTGATCTGATTGCTTCATTAAGACACTCCTATGACCAAAATAGCGGGGGGGGGGCTTGGGGTTCTGCAAAACTTTAAGGATTATCTAGAAGGACTGACAGATGATGGCAGAATGTGCTGTGGCTGAACTGGTTCAATGGAGATTCCAGTGACTCCTGCTTCTGATCAGTCATGATGCTGGGGTGTGAGTGATTCTGTAGGTGGTGTTGCAACACTCAGAAAGATCTGAACGCAAAAGGCGCTTCTAGGTGACCATAGTAAAGAGATAATGATGGTATTTTTACCACAGGGATTTTAAGTTTTGACACTGTGTTGTGCATTACAACATGAGTACGTGGATGGGGATGGAGTGCACCTTGATGACAATCTCACTGTACTAAATGCTTGTGATAGAAGCTGATATTGCACGCATGACAGTTCTGGAGTCTGTCTTCTCTAAACGAGTGATGGTAAGTCAGCCACAGTGGTGAGGCATTTCAGGACAAAGGAAGGTTGGTGAGAGAAAGGCAAGAATGAGAACTGATCAAAAACGGCAGGTGAAAAGGAATGCAAAGTCATGTTGCTATAGCAACTGGCCATGCAGCCAAGGATAAAGGCTGGAGTTGCAAGCAGTCCCTTTCTCTATCGCTTCCTCTGCCTCTTATCAGAAATGAGCAGAGTCATTGCTTCCTTATGCTTTTGGTGAACAGATAACTTGTCAAGTATACGTCCATCTGACTGTGTCGTTATGCATTCACTCACGGGGGTGGAGGGGCACTTTAGTCCCGCTACCATGATTTGTCTCGTTGCCACAGCCAGAGAAAGTGATCCAGGACGGATGACATGCTAACCTTCACATTTGTATGCGTGAGACAATGTTTCTGCCTATATCATTTCTAGAGGCAATTGCCTGCGTTGTTGAATAATGGAGGCAGGATGGATTCTGGTTGCTACAGCAGCAGTGAAGCTGAGCGAAAGATTTTCACTGCGGCAACATGTACAGACTGATAAACATATACAAATTCTAATACTGACACTTGTACTAATGTATGTGTGGATGGGCCTGGCTAGAGAGGTTGTTTTCAGTAAATGAGCCTTGAGTGATTTTGGGGTTTACAAAACCATTTAGATTTAGTAACCCTGGAGGCTGCAGAGATATTTGCGTAACATTTTGTTTGATGCCATCTGTGTCCATATTTATGAGTTGAAAGAGGAGCAGCGGTATAAGCAGTGAGCCTGCAGTAATGACACGAGCAGTGGGCATCTTAAACAACAAGTGTATGTTCACAGATCTACCTGACTGTCCTCTGAGCATGAAAGCATTACTGTAAAGCCTCCCACTCAATCCCAAATATGAATCTGATGGCCTCATTCAGTCAGACATGATTTGGCCAAACATGTACCATTAGGCCTTGTTGGGCCTTCAGGCCCAAAACATACAGAACATAGATTATTATTCTCTGTTGCTTTCTGCTCTAAAACAGAGGATGACAGCTGCCATAGAAGTAAAATAATAAAGCCACAGGCACGCTTTTTAAAAAAAAAACTCTTTTCCTCCATTTGAAGAGCAAAAGCAGAGGAAATCATTAAATGGCAACACTAGGTTTACCTGTGCAAGGGATTTTTTAAAATAAAATATAAGGTTTGTAATTAATGAGATTATCTTTCTATTATATGAAAATATTATTCAGAGCATATGTGTATGATAAATCTTGTCTGTCAATTTTTTCTCATGCCAATATGTTATTTGTCACTGTTATGGATACGACAGTGCTGGAGCCATAAGGATAAGTAATGTTACAGACTTCTGGACAGTGCAGTATTTTGCAGGCCGGCTTTAGTGTCAATGACATACATCAAGGGGCTTATATGCAACAGTTTAATATGCATAAATGAGAAATGTTTTTACTCTTGTTTTACTCATATGTTAGAGTTAAAAATGCATGACTTTATTTTTAGTAAAAAGTTATGCATTTGTTGTGGAACATAACCATTTAAACATAACCAGCTATGTTATTTAACATTTGTCTTTGTAAAGAAATTTGCCAAAAGAAAAGAAGTTTAGAGGTATAAACTGCACCAGATGGTAACTTTCTGTAGTGTCTCCATAAGGGGAAAAAAAATCAATGGAAACATTAAAAGTAGTATATAGCTGACCTAATTTTTTGCCAAAATTGCGCAGCTTTTGGCTCTTTTACTGGGGCTGTCAGGTCAGGTCTTGCTGTGTGATTCACAAATACTTCAACATCTAAAATATTTCAATCCTCTTTGGAAATTTCAGACAGAGTTCAAAGACCTAAAAAATGGATGTTGCATTAAAACCACAAGGCATTGCATGTTGCCTTAACAACTACTCAGTGTTACTCTAAAGTTAACTGACTTAGCAGATGTTTCTAAACAAGATGGCTGACAGATCAGCTGAGGAAATCTTTGATGTGCTGGCGCAAACCATTGTACCAACCCGTCCCATGAGCCCCACTGTCTCTTTCTCATCATTGTGTCATTCTCATTGTGCCTATCAACTATCAAAGGCTCCTTTGGTCCCTCCTTCTGCATCATCGACTTTAATGAAATGAGGCAAATGAGTGACAAGCTGCAGCAATGATGTCCCAGAAGACATGCCTAGTGTATGCAGCAGACAGCAAAAACTGTATGTTCACCCTCAAAAGGATAAACAAACTATTTCTTTTAAACGGCACAAACATTAGAAACCCCCCAAAAATGGTAAATGGTAAATGGCCTGTATTTGTATAGTGGTTTACTTAGTCCCTAAGGACACCAAAGCGTTTTACACTACATTCAGTCATCCACCCATTCACACACACATTCACACACCGGTGATGGCAAGCTACATTGTAGCCACAGCTACCCTGGGGCGCACTGACAGAGGCGAAAAACCCAAACTACAGCTGCTTGTGTTTGAATGGGCAGCACAAAGTTCTTGAGGTTAGGCCCAGCACTGACAAAGAGCTGCTGAGCCGAGGTCCTGGGCTGCACTAAGCTAAAACCGTAGCTGACTGATGACCAATCTGGCAGACAGCTGCTGAATAGGAGGTTGAAGGGATTAGGACGTGTTGGGTTTAATAAGACATCCTGGACGAAGATGACAGGGTGGGAAAAGAAGAAGCAGATAGATAGCAAATGAGGAAGGATCAGCTGTATGTAAGTAGAGGTCCAGGGATTACTGAAGAGAGGTCACAGAAAGCTCTTACTCTCACAGACAGGAGCATACATGCAGAAGTCTCTTTCTCAGAGACGGACATAGAGCAAATGGACTCAGATCTGAGGGCAAAGGCTTCACTTGACAGCTATTGAAAAAAAACATACAAAAGGTGAAGCATGAAACAGAAACAGAGCTTTCTGTTTCAAGTTTTCTAAGAATATATGGAGCTAGGTGAAAACCTTCCATTGATGGATCATGATCATTACAAGGCAAAATAAAAACAACATAAGGACTTCTAATTTAAGAAGCAGATAGCTTTCATGCCGCTTAGCAGGTGAGTCAAGATGCACTTCTGAACAAAAAAGTTTAAATGAATGAAAGTGTCACGTCCATCATGCAGCATTAAGAAAAGGCAGCTTCTTCTCCAATCTGTCTTGCAGAACAGACAACAATGACACTGAAATGCTGTCAACAGAGAGAAAGGATTTTCTTTTAGTTTTTGAATTAAAATAAGCTGCAAACTACAACCATTCTCACTGCATTCGTTGTTCATTTCATTTATACCAACTTCCATCAACAGCTGTATAATGTGCAGAGATGTTGACAAATTTTTAAGACTATCATAGACCCTTCATGTTGCACCTAAAAAACAAAGCCAAACTGAAGCACAATGAAAATTTGCATTTGAGAAAACAGAAAACCCCAACAATCATATGACCCCTTATGAGCAAGCGCTTTGGTCACAGTGGGAAGGAAAAACTCCCTTTAAACAGGAAGAAACCTTCGGCAGAACCAGGCTCAGGGAGGGGGCGGCCATCTCCGGTTGGGGGTGAGAGGAGGAAGACGAGACAAGACGAGTCAATAAAAGATCTTGTCAAGTACCGAAAAATGAAATTAAACTTCTGTAAATTGGCAATCCATGGAGACAGTACACCCTCTAATGCTGCTTGCTAAACATAAAACATCAAACACTGAGATTCCTCTGATTCTCTGAAATCCTCTTTATTTATGCTGCAGCACATACAACACCAATCTCACAGCTCTCCAGTTAAGTTCTTCCATTTTCTATGTGACAATAGCTAAATGGGTTCCTATTGAAGGCCAAGATGGGATGGGGGGCAAGTGGCACAACTTGGCCAAGTGACAGATGGTTTATTTCCATTTATTGAGGATGCTGATAGACTCTGTGGGCCGTGGCAAAATGGGAAATACTATTCATGTAGGCATATCAGCCCCACACACTCAGATGACTGACAGTTATCAACTAGAAAAAGACGGATAGATACAGGGAGAAACCATCTTCTTAGCTGAAGGTGAAACTATACCTAAATGGTATTAGAGTGGCTGCTGAGCGGAAATCTTTCTGTGAAAGTTACAATGGTGCAAATTATGTATGATATTTATAGATGTACACAGAATATATATGTGCAACCATAGACAGTTAATTGATGTTGATGGTACATAATGAGCTTGTTTTGTGTACATGTTTTAAAGAATTAGCTGTGGACCGCTTTTTTTTTTTTCCTGGTGGATCTTGGGGGCTGTCCTCCTTCTACAATGAATGGCTATTTTCGTAAACAGTTCCAGTGATAGCCCCACTATTGAAAATGTTCAAATTATAGTCTTGCTCTTTGTGTCCCAGTCATAATGGCCCTAATCCAGCCACATCCTCGTACATTGATCTGTCACTTCAAGCAATGGATGAAGAGGAAACCGGATAAAAACCAGTGCTTACTGTTAAAAATGTTCATTGCAGTTGCAAAAATCCAAATTTAGATTTCTTTTAGATTGGAATAAAGAAAATAGTGGTCTCACATGAAAATATAGGCCTCAAATCCCTTCATCAAAGTTCAAATTATGTAGAAAATAAAAACATAAAAATATAAAAACACAGGCAAGGCTGATGATAGAAGTGCTTCTGAGGCTCCCCGCTGTTCTCTGCATTTCATTATACTTCCACCCACATCCCCCTCCACCCTTCCCTATAACCTGCCAAACCATTTCCACTAAAAAACTTTAATATCGTCTAATGATGCTCTGGGCACCCTAATGCCCAGAAACTAACAGGCTAACAGGAAACCTGAAAAGACAGTATTACTAAAACTTCATCACCACTTGCGGCCATTTCACCATTAAAGTCAAAATTGCGACTGGACCACTAGGCTTTAATGTGGCTTTAATGTGGCCAGTCAAGCGAATGGGGAGATTTATAATAGGTGTCAGGCTTTATAAAACAGAGGGACCTGGATGTCATGATGTGGCAATGAATGAGAGGTCTGTGACATTTCAGCTATCAGTGGAAATATCCCTGTCAATTTTGATTAGTGATTAACAGGAAATAACTCAGAAAAGATAAACCACAGTTCTAATACACCTGTCACGTATAATAATATATAGTGTAGAGCCATTATAACCATTACAATTTTGCTACTATAGTGCGTATTTACTTTCCACACCTAGCAATCTATTCTGTATTGATTTTGCTCTGACAGGTTAATCATGTTGCTGTTTCACAGTAGTGTTCACGTCATCCATGTACAACTAGGTACAGAAAGTGTGAAATACAATCACTTTACATGCAGTTTAATATTAGAATATTGTTATATTACATTTTCAAAAAGCAAAAAACTTTAATGTGTGTAGGTATTTACTGAAATCAAAGTATTACAGACACATCGGCATCTATCCTTACACTTGTGATCATACCCTAACCTCTGACACCCCCTCTATCTTGTTAAGCGGTGTGGCTCCAGTTCCATGGTTTAAAATACTCCTACTATTGTTGGTGTCATGATCCTCAGTTTGGACCCAGGGTTATGGACTCTTTCTTGGTTATTACTCAAATTCAAAATTCTCTATAAAGCAGTTGGTTGAATTGTTGACATTTTCATCTTCATGCATTTCCTTAGTATTTTGAGTCTCTAGTTTCATTTGTATTTCTCTAGACTTTGCATCAGCCTGGAATTAAAGGTTAGCTTTACTCTCAATCTTTCTGTGATTCTGAATTTGTGTCCTAATTCTGCAAATCAGGACACTTGGCACATTTAGTACAATACCCACCAATTCAGTTCATTTCAATTTTATTTATATAGTGACAAATCACAAAAACAGTTGCTTCAAGGGCAGTTAAGCAGAGATAGTCCTGAGTTACATGCTGTCTTTACATTAACTTGCTAATTAATTACTTCATATTTGACCACAGTTCTTTTTAGCCATAGATTATATATGAGACAGACATAGCCAGCTTGACTATGCCCAACAATTAGTGAAGCCCACTTGTAAAGCCTCGTACTGAGATTATATTGCTCTGAAACTGGACATGAATAACAAACTGACCGAAAAATGAAAAAAAAATAAAACGAAAACTGTGCCCTCAAATGCTAATCTTAAGGTATTTCAACCTTATAAAGCACACCTGGATTTATTGCCCTCTTTGTGTTTCATGGTTAGCAATATTTCCAAAATGAATTTCAAGGTGTAAATATGAATTGAAACCAGTGCCTTAGGCCGTAAAAGCAGTCACACAGTAATGTATCAGAAGAGGCATTTAAAAAAAAAGTAGTTATCCAGATCTAGCCATTAGAAAGAATGCTTTAAGTTACTTCCACATTCTCTTCACTTTGCCATTTAGAGTCTATAGCTTCATTACTAAATCAACATACTGTATGGTTCTCAGCGATGATTAAAATCTACTTTCAATGAGTGAATCAATGAAGAGAAGAGGAAATTCAACAGAATTTGCTGTTTTTCCTTTTTTTTTATGTATTCCCTCTGCATTTGGGAGCTTCATTACTTGTTCACTACACTGGTTCAGTAATTAATCAGTGAAAAGCTTTCACATCATCTAAGCTTATCATTTGCATGATCAGAACCAGAATCTGTGCATTGAAGTTCTTATGCAAAGTATAATGCTGTCCATCTGCCTCATTAGAAGTCCCCATCCAGCCCAGACACTATGTGCTGCGTGTGTGTGTGTGCACAATAGAGTCCAGTGGCTGGCCAGAATGACCATCCTGGACATGAAGCAGCCTGAGAGCGATTGATCCCCCTCACAGCCCCTCCCCAACATCCTTCCCCTGCCCAATTACAAGTCTGTGTGTTTGATTTTCATCCAAGGAGTTTCTTGGTTCTGCAGAAACCTCCGCTGCTGGCCTTGCAGTTGCCTTGCAGTCCCTCTGCCCACTCATACCCACCAATAAATTAAGCTCCTTACTAGTTTAAAGATGCAGCAATTGCACAATACCATGCCACGTTATCGCGAATCCTCCCACACACACCAACACACACATATATGTATGTCCATCCTCACTTCATCTAACACTGTCATGATAATGAGCTTCTTTCTGCTCTTGGGTGACGTTAAAACCAGCCAATAAGAGAAAAAACATTGTGCACGTGTGTTTTACAGTCATAGTTTACACTCCCATACTAAACTCCACGTACACTCATGACAGTGGGCACATTTTTAAAGTTGGCTGGTGGTTACCTAGGCAATAAAAAGGGAGATGAAAGGATGAGAGATGAAGAGTGTGGCATGAAACAGCGGTAACATGTAAGCTTGAAAAGAGCAAAATATGCCTTCTATGAAAGATAAATAATTATACACCTGTAAAACTCATCATCTGAAATAATGCATTCTTTATCAATGTGACTTAAATTTATTTATATGTATAAACGGATGAGTGACTGTATGTGCTGTATTTTGTATGTCATGTTTAACCTCGGTGTAAAGGGCGCACATTTAGCAAATATTTGAATTATTTCCAGCAGGTCAGACGGTAACCATGGAAATCTACATTATCTACTTGGTTATTTTTCTCTCTCGAGCCAAAAGAAAACAGCTTGATAAAATGGGATGAAGCCAGGCTCCGACACATGCAGACACATACACACAGATGTAGTAACAGGGGTTCTTTAGCTTTTATTTGGTCTCAAGTGACAAAACGGAAGAATCTATGTAGTGAGTCAATGCTGCTGTGATTGCTGTCCTACCGGCACAGGAGGCTATCATGTTTCTGAGGTCGGTCTCAACTACACACTACCTCACACCCCACAAATAGTTATATGAGTGAGAGGAAATCAATATGTGACTTTTCATTATGGTTCCATCTCCTGGCACAGGTTGGTTCACACTAATGTCAGATAACGTGGAAATTGAGAGACTCATCAAGGACTTGGGTTTCTCAAATAACACGCCGGAGGAAAACAAGAATGTGTCACTCCCTCAGGGGTGTGGAGTGTGCACTGTCGGCTTTTGATTTACTTTATCTGCGGTGTGCAGATTCCCACACTGGTGCACCCGAACCAACCGGATTTCTTTTGTTGAGTAAACTACATGTACTGAAAAGAGTCTCAGATCTCTCTGACCATTAATAACAAATTCCTCCTGCAGACAAAGTGTTAAATCATCATTACAATTCATCATTACATTGCGGAAGTTTATGCAACATGTTAAAAAGACCAAAAAGAAGTGTTTTATTTAGCTGTATACCCTTTTCTTCCATCAATCACCTCTAATCCTTCTTTTTATTTCATACATTTTATAGCAGGTCCTTTGAAAATCTCAGAGTGAATCGGAACACTTTGCTTTAGCTGAACAGAGGAGTATTAATGGTGAAAAGCAGTTATTCAGCTCCATAAAACTGAATGCGTCAAATGCCTCTAAATATTATTTTTCAGTGAAATCAGTGACCTTAAATGAAAGCCTAAAACTAAACAGAATGCTAAAAGCATCTTCATGTTGCTTCATTGATTTTGGACTGACTGAAAGGGGAGGAAAACACATCACCGACATATTGAAAAAAAAAACTAAAAAACAAACACTGATCATAATAAACTTTTCAGGAAAGAAGATTTTCAATTAATTGTGGGTGATGGTGATGAAGAACAATTATAATTAAAACAGTTAAACCGTGATCGTGGAAGCTGTTTTAATTGAAGAACTACAGTTCTTCTTTGTATTTAAGGGAAGCTTAAGAAACTCCCAAAATGACTTGCCTAAAGCCTTGGTGATACAGGTCTGGAGACCAGTTGGCAAACATCAAGATTGCTGTAGGTTAAAGTGTGCTGTAAATGAGTATTTGCATTCAAATTAAAAGCTGTGCCTTACACGAAACAAAAACATTACAAAAGGTGAAAGATTTACTTTGATGGCAAACGTTTCCAGTTTGTGCTGCACATTTCACAGCTTCACTACCACCTAGAGAGTAGTGTTTGCAAAGTCTGGGTCTTAAAACAGGTGATTGCAGTAACCTGCCAAAGCAATCACAAGATGCAGAAACTGTATCCCTCTATGCAATCAGTTTAGTTCTAGTGACACAGCAACTACTTACCAACCAGACACAGAACACACACTTCTCCCTAGGCCTATGTGACTGGGGTCTAACACTCCAAAAAGATGTCTGCATTATAAAAAGACTACAATTTGTAACTAATAATGTGTGGTTAATACATAGATAGAACAAAAAGGTGGCTTATCAATAAAACTATTGCTCTTGAGTGTTTCAAAATGTCTTAATGTTTAGGGACACTGTGTTCTACTTTAGAAATTGTATTTGCAATTATTTATTCCTGCTTCACTTTATTCTTACATATCTGAGTTTTCCAGTAACATCCAATCTAGTTCATTTTAATGAAACTGATGAGAGAGGAAATAACAGTTCCTGTGTTCAACTTCGATTAGCTTATTCTGGCATGAGTCATCCCTTTCCTTCATGTACAGTGACCTCCTATTCCCCCCCATAAAACCGGCCATCTATTTCTCTCCGGGACCATTCATCCATTTGAAATCTTTTACCTCAGTGTCCGCTGGAGCCTGTAATTTCCCATCGCTGTTTTTGTTGCTGAACAGGGATTTGTGCTGATGAAATGTAATATTACAATTACATTCATTCAGTGGAATAACTCTACCTAATGAATGTATTTATGTCATCAGCTACCTTTATTCAAGAGGAGAATCACTTGTGGTGAAGTCTTAAATATGCACGTGTGTGTGCTCATGAGTCCACCATGTGCACACACTTCTCTGAGCTTTTCACCAGAATGATATGAGTCAACAACAAGCTTTGAGGAAGCAGAACCATTCACTACTGATTGCATCCTGGTTTTTAATTGACAAACCAAATGAATGAATATCTATGTCTGGACACCCACTGCTGATGGTAACCACACTCTAATTAGCAAGAAAGCCTATTCAGTTTTACATAAGCTATTGTGTATCCATGTTTCATTAAGACCTAATTAGGTGATAGACTACGTGATTACGATCCATCTTTTGACTTTAGGTGTCATTTGTACCATGGTGGTTGGCACACAGAGGGAAAAAATGATGATTAATTAGCATGGGTATAAACAGAGAACAACTATAAGAAATATATAAATTGGTTAAAAGTATTTTTGTATAATTTTAAAAGTTTCTCCTTCTTAAAGACACTCAAGTGTCTAATGAGGGGTACGGCATACATCGCTTCCCTCCAATGTTATTAACTTGTTGACATGGCAATTAAGTACTGAACCTGACCAATCGAATACTATACTGCAAGCTAGCAGGACTATGTGTCTGTTTACTCATGTGGAGATAACACACTTAAGCACTAAGCTACTGAAAATGTATTTTTATTTGCAGCCAGAGAGCCACCTTTACAAGTAACAAGTGCCTGTGGTTCTGTATTAGCCAGCAGTCTCTCTCACTTACAGTGCATTTCTGCTTCCTCTTACTCTCCATTCACAGTAGACAAGTCGCAGAGTGGGTAGACAGAGAATAATGACGTTGAGCATGCACAACAACTGCTTCCCTAGGAGAGGGCCCCGGGGAGCGTTTTGCAGTATTATGCAGTCAGCCATAACTAAAACATCATTACAACCCCATTCACAGCCTGGACCAAGAGTACAGACTGGTGCAGAGAGGAGATGGATGGAGTTAATGACTATTTTTCATTATCAAATAATCTACTGGTTATCCTCTCAATCACTCTGGATCACTTTATGCAAAATGTCAAAACATAGTTTAAAAAAAGAAAAACAACTTTGTTATGAAATTCTAACAGCCAACAACAGTCACATCACATCACATCCACTAAGGGAAAGAAGAAATTCCTTCGAACTGAGAAGACTGAACAGACAGCAGGTGGCATTTTTTGCTTAAAAACTACTTGATTAACTAATTAACTAATCAATTAGTTCACTAAATTCTGCAGTTGTCAGTACAGAAATGGATGAATAGATGAAACTGCAGATGGAGTAACATACACAACACCCTGAAATTCAGTTTAGTTCTAGATTATCCATATTATGGATATTACAGCAGGGCAGAAGAAGAAGGGCTGAGTCTGATTTCAAAAACCAGTCAATATCCACTCCTGTGGTAAAATGACACCTACTTTAAAATGTCCAATTTTACAACAGAAATAATCATGTTTTTTTAGGAGGACACTGACCAAAATGCCATATTTGCGACTTTAAAAAAGTAGAACATAAAACTAGTGGTTGATATCGCAATGGCTGCATCTTTTCTCAGATATCTTCAGTGCTTATTAAAAAACGCTGTTAGGTTACTGTTAATGCAAGCCTAGTATTTCCTAATGCGAGCTCAACTTTTACAGGCTACTGCTGAGCTGAAATTTATTCAAACCGATGAACATCATGAAATCAGTTGCATTCATTTCTTTCTTTATTTAAAAATATGCATTTGTTCAGTTGCAGTAATAACAGACCCACTGTAGTTGTGTTACATAAGATTTTTCACTTAAAAAAAAAAAAACAATCTTATGTAACAACTACAAATATTTATTGCAATGTTTGTGTCTCCTCTTGCTTTTGTGATTATTACTGTCTAAACACAATAGTTTTACATTACATTAGCTTTTGTTTCAAATCTATTCTAATTTAAAGGAATAATTGATATTGAGTATTTTAGCGTTGAAGCGATCTTGTTAATATAACTTTTGACAAGTTTTTTTCAAATTTGTCTAAATAAGTGTGGAAAAGACAGCATCGCCTATCAGCTGTGTGCTGCCCTGCTGAGACTGGGAAGACCTCATGAGCAATATTCTATTATGCACACATAACAAAAACAATCACTCTTTAAACCACAGGAAATACAATGAATTGACATGTTAATGAGCAACTGGAATGCATAAATAATAATAAAACAAAAAAACAAAGACAGAAATAAGCATTTGGTGAAGTAGAAGTACATCATGTTCACTTGCTAACAAGAAATCAGGCATGCAAACACTAAAAGCTTTTCTTAATAGCGCACCTTAACAATGAGTGCTCTGACATTCTGAGCAAACGTTTATACTATAGCTTATCACTGTTATGATGACAGAAGCTTTACAACATTTGGTAGATGGATATTTGTCACACTGTTTTAAATATGTTAAACCACTCATTTCAACTCATTTCAATGTGAGCTACAAAAGAAAAGAAAAAAAAAAACACTCACAGCATAATTTCTACACCTGCCAGAAGGGAAATGAACATTTTTTCAACCCCCTCCACCTGCAATGCATCTCTTTGCGTCACTACATCTTCCAGACAGTGACAGTTTCCCCTCTTGTGCTTCAAAAGTAAGGCATGCTCTGCCATTAAACCATTTCTGTGCTGCAAATGGATTACTAAAACTTCACCTCCCCTTCAACTCTTGATTGCATTCCATCCTCTTCCACCTCTCCACTGCTCCAAAGAGAGAAAGCTGCAGATAATTAACAATGTGGTGGGAGAGAAGCATGACAACTTATGAATAAGTAAACGTGCTTGTGATTCAACATGCATCAATTTCTTTTAGTTTACTTTTAGTTTCGGCTAACCTTCTGTAAATTCCTTTCATCCTTGATGTTTATAAGGTTTGTGATGAAATAATACACCCCTACAAACACAAACAGCTCTGCCCTGGTGCTGTATGCAACTCTGCTAGGCTGTAACCCAGCTATGTAATAAAGGCTTTAAATCAGCACCTTGGACAGTACTACACAGCCCTGAGAGAAGGAGGGAGAGCAGCTTTCATCACCGAGGGACAGCGGTCAGCGACAGCCTCTGACATTCCTACTGTAATGGGGCAAAAAGGCCCCGATATCAAGAACTGTCCTGCATAGCACTGATGACTAAACAGAGTTATTCAGGTTGTTCAACAGCTAGCTTAGCAGGGCTATGATTCAGATGAAAAGGATGGAGAGGTGTGTGTGTGTGCGTGTGTGTGTGTGAATGAGGCCCTATCCTGAGAGATGCTGCCTACAGCAAAGTGACAAAAAGGTAGAGATAGGGGTGACTGACAGGCAGAAACAGAGATGTGCTGAGACTAAGTGATGGGAGACACTTATCCAACTCTGCATGGGTCTCCAAATTATATCTCTCTCTCTTGCTCATAAAGTTTTTACAGGGCTCCATGTAGTCCTGTGAAAAATCTAAGTACATCTCATGATTCAATAGCTTGTAGAACCACATTTAGAAGGAATAACTTGAAGTAATCATTTTCTGTATGACTTTGTGACTCTCCCACGTCACTGTGAAGGAATTTTGGCCTAATCCTCTTTACAACATTGACTAAGTTCATTGAGATTTGTGGACCTTCAGTTAGGCACAGCTCTGCTGAGGTTCTGCCCCAGCATTTTATTCATGTTGAGATCTGGACTTTGGCTGGGAATTACAACACCTTGATTATGCTTTTTTTTTTTGAGTAATTCTGATTTGTTGGTGCTCTTGGGATCAGTGCCCTCTTACATGATCCACATATGATCAGACAGATCAAATTCAAAACAGGTATACATAGTTCATGGTTATCTCAGTGACTGCAAGCTGCCCAAGTTCTGTGGCTGCAAAACAAGCCCAAATCATCACCCCTTAACCACCGTGCTTGACAGTTGTTATGAGGGGATTGGTCCTATAAGCTGGATTTGGTTTTTGCCAGATTTGCCACTGTCCATTATGGCTAAAATGTTCCACTTTGAGCTTTGTCTGTGCAAATAACAGTTCCTTGTGGTTCTGATGGAAAGAACATGGCTATGCTGCCATGTTCTGTTTTAGAGAGAAGAGACTCTCCTTGCAACTCTTCCAAACATCCATGCTTGTTCAGTCTTTGAGATGTAGCCTTTAGATAATTTGCTGTTTCTGTGAGCATTATAGAGTCTGACCTTGTGGGGAATTTACTGGGACATCCACTCCTGGTCTGGAGTATTAAGGTGTGTGTAAACGCAATGACACAAACTCCCAATACCTCTGCTTTTATAGAGATAGTTACACTTGGTGATGATCATTTGATTAGCAGCAGTTGCCTGCTACTTATCCTCCTGGATGCAGGACTTTCTGCACTCTTTTATCCTTTTAAAAGACTGCAAAGAGTCCTGTGAAAACTACTGTTTTGACTGTGCATTTTCTAGTATTTTATCTATGTATGGCTAGAGAGTTGATGAGCAACGACACACTCACTCCATTAGCATGTTCTCAACATGAACATTAACACAAGCATGCACACACAGATATCTAATTCTGACAGTAAATTCAACAGTGCTTTAAGCTTTAAGTACACGGTAGCAGTATTCTCAAGTAATCATATGCTGCTAACTATTATGCATGTGCTGTTATGTGGTTTCACATCATGCTTGGTAACCTGCCCTTGATGGTTTCAATTTGTCACACATAAAAATGGGGTCATGCTTCAAACTGGCCACTAACCTCTTACAACTGCTGCCCATGTCTCTTAGCGCAACACTGTAATCCCCCCCCACAAAAAAAAGAAAAAAAAAAACACAAGATGCCCGCATTAAGTTAAATATTCATGTTCCCAGCACTGGTCTATTTTTATCATTAAGCCCTCACAGGTAGGAGAAGAAGCATAGTGACTGTTCTCTCATCCGCAACCTGTCTCTCCAGTGCATCCCTTAGAGCCCAGGACTGACAACAACAGGGAGATTTGTGCATAATGCAGAATGAGAGAGATGAAAGAGTGAGGACAGAGCTGAGACAAATATAGAGAGCAAAAGGGGAAAAAGAGGGCAGCAAAGGAAAAAGCCGAGGCTTGAGAGAGAGATGTGTGCAGAGCTACAATAATCTGTAATATTTCGCAGACAGAAAGGAGGAGTGCTGTTGGTTTGCAGGTTTTACACAGGCAACAGCAGAATTATCCTCACTTTGAGTAATGAAAAATAAACTGAGGTTACCCGGGACTTAAACTGAATGCATGATTTAATACTCTTCTGAAAGGTGCAACGCTTGTCACGGGCACTTAGAAGAACAGGTTTATTTTTCGCCAGGGCCCGAGAAGCTACGCACTCTCTGGTGAACAGAGCACTCACCACACAGCTCAATGCACAAACCAGCAACCTACAGGTTCTCTCTTGAAAGCCTGCAGAGACTGAGGACCCGGCTGAGCCATGGGGATTTGATGGAAGGTTGATTTTGACAGCTGGGGGTGATGGGATTAGCAGCAATGGTGGCTTGGTATCAGTAATTGTGTATGTGTGTGTGCGTGTGTGTGTGTGTGTGTGTGTGTCTGTGTGTGCACCGCCTGTCTAAAGAGGTGCCATATGTGATGGGAATATTTATGTTGCCATGAAGAATGGATGAACGATTGGACGGCTGCAACACAAAATGCTAGGTACTGTTCGTCCATGTGTGTATGCTTATTTGTGCGGGGGTTTGTGTGAATATTAGTAAAAAAAAAAAAAAAATGTGTGCATGTGCTGGACAAAGCTGTAATACACACCATCATTGTACGGAGTGAACCC